>NW_022900937.1:23824660-23870916 GCF_012274545.1 Fukomys damarensis | reverse complement strand
GCCCTCGAGCCGAGCCGTCCGCCCCATACCGGAACCGGGAAGCATCTACCCCGCGCTGGGATGGCGGGTCCCTGCTGGGGCCCCCCGCGGCTGGACGGCTTCGTCCTCACCGAGCGCCTGGGCAGCGGCACGTACGCCACGGTGTACAAGGCCTACGCCAAGGTGGGTGCGTTCGTGGGCGCCCTGGAGAATCTGGGACCCCAGACGCCAGTGGCGGCTATTGGGAAACTGAAATCACCTGCTGGGCTGGGAAGAGTCTGGGCGGGCTCTGCAGGGGACCAGTTAGGAGGCGGTGGGAGGAGACCTGGGATGCGGAGCAGGTGTTACAGGCTGGGACCCCCCCAGCCTGGAGTAAGGCCAGGGTTCCAGAATCAGATACCTGAGTGCCGGCTTCGGGAGGCCAGGAGCCCTTCCAGCCAAGCCTGGCCCTGGCCCCCTCCAGAAAGACCCTCCCCCCAGATCTTCTGTCCCCACAGAAGGACACCCGCGAGGTGGTAGCCATAAAGTGTGTGGCCAAGAAAAGTCTGAATAAGGCGTCGGTGGAAAACCTCCTGACCGAGATCGAAATCCTCAAGGGCATCCGGCACCCCCACATTGTGCAGCTGAAAGACTTCCAGGTGCCAGCCTGGGGTGGGGCTCCTCCAGAGGGCTGGAGAAGGGACACTTTTCTTCAGGCTGCCCCTCTCCCCCTAACCACAGTGGGACAATGACAATATCTACCTCATCATGGAGTACTGTGCAGGAGGTGACCTGTCTCGCTTCATCCACACTCGAAGGATTCTGCCTGAGAGGGTGGCTCGTGTCTTCATGCAGCAGTTGGGTAAAAGCTTCTCACCCCAGACTGACTCCCTCTCCCATGTTTGCTGCTCTTCCCCCAGCCCACCCAGTCCCCAGGATTTGAGCCCTCGCATTTTGTGCCCCACATCCTTATACCTGGCTTCAAGATGCTGTGGGAGAGATGAGAGAAGGTCCACTGTAGGGTGTTCAGGCTTCTAGAGTGGAACATAACATAAGGATCCTGTAGAACATTCCATGGCCCCGTAGGTAGAACTCAAGTGCTTTGGCAGGGAAAAGCACAAGATCCTTATAGGTGAGGTCATCACAGGAAGCTTGTGGGAGGAGGGAACACCTGTGAAGGGTGCAAAGAAGAGGAAGGCTGGCACTTGGTGGGTGGCAAACACTTGGTGGTAAAGCATTCAGTGGAGCAGCCATGTTGGAAGTGGGACTGTACATGGTCAGAGGGGCTGGTAGGAGCCTGGAGAGGGAGGGTCAGCAGAGAGGGGCTCCTCTGACCTCTTTCCTCATGGGTCCCGCTGCCCAGCTAGTGCCCTGCAGTTCCTGCATGAGCGGAACATCTCTCACCTGGATCTGAAGCCACAGAACATTCTGCTGAGCTCCTTGGAGAAGCCCCACCTGAAGCTGGCAGGTCTGAATCCAGAACAGCAGAGGCGAGATTTTAGGGTGGGTGAGGAGAGACCTCCTCCCTCAGCAGCCCTAGTTCTCACAGGGCTGATCCCATTGCCAGTCCACAGGACCTTCTCAGGCCACCACATCCAAGTCCAGTGGTGGCGTAATGCATGGAGCTGGAGCTCAGTCTGGGGTCAGAGTTGGGATTCAGTGTATGTCCAAGCTTGGGCTGTGTGGAGCTCTGCCCTGCCCTGTCCTGCAGTCATCTGGGAACAGTGCCATTGAATGGCCAGCATCAATGATCAGTCTGTGACCAAGGACCAGACTGTCTGTCACCAGGATGCTGTGACTCAGTCTGGGGCAGCCTAGGAGGATATGGGGGGAGGGTCAGTGTGGTCCTGATGAGCTTTGGGAAAAAAGACTTGAGCCGGAGGCTGGAGAACATGATGTAGTCGAAGCTGTGGGACAGTGAGGGGCTGAAGTGCTTACCCCTGCAGTTGGTGTGGAAGAAGGCATCCCAGAGACAGAGTAGGTGGCTGGTGGCATTTCCACCCCAGAGGGCAAAGGAGGAGGGCATTACAGGCTGGTAATGTGCTCAGGCTGGGCCCTAGATTGAATACTGGCAGGTGGAGAGGGGTCCCCCTTGGAGAGCCTGGGCTGAGGCTTTGTGAGGAGCCCAAGCTGCTAGGATGTGAGCCCTGCCAACTGCCTCTTCCTCCTGTCACTTGCCTTCAGACTTTGGCTTTGCCCAGCACATGTCTCCATGCGATGAGAAGCATGTACTCCGAGGCTCGCCCCTCTACATGGCTCCTGAGATGGTGTGTCAGCGGCAGTATGACGCCCGTGTGGACCTCTGGTCTGTGGGGGTCATCCTGTATGGTGAGACCTCTGTCCCTTGGTCCCCACCCCAAGGGTCGCCACTGTATGCTGGGCCAAAGCCTCTCTGGGGTTGAAGGAGAACTCAGACTCTCCTGGCCCATGGCCCTGCCCTGAGGGGTGTCAGGTCCCCTCCCCTGGAGCAGGCTGGGCAGGCTCAACCCTTGCAGCCTCCACTCTGCCTTCTTTCCACAGAAGCCCTCTTCGGCCAGCCCCCTTTTGCCTCCAGGTCTTTCTTAGAGCTGGAAGAGAAGATCCGAAGCAATAGGGTGATTGAGGTGAGAGAGCTTTGGCCCAGAGAGGAATATCGGTGACCCCTAGGGGTGGAGGAGTCAGGACCCAAGGTTTAGACCCCATTCCCACCTGTGTAGCCCCAGGAAGGGGCGCTAGCAGCAGTAGACGGGCCTGGCCATCTGTGCCCCATCATCCTAACCCACCTTGCTCCTCTTGGGTCTCAGATGCTCCACCTATCAAATGTGCCCCTGGGGTTGATGTCCGTCCCCACCTCCTTCCCCACTGCAGCTCCCTCCTCGGCCCCCACTGTCCCGAGACTGCCGGGACCTGCTGCATCAACTCCTGGAGCGGGACCCTGCCCGTCGCATCTCTTTCCAGGACTTCTTTGCCCACCCATGGGTGGACCTGGAACACATGCCCAGTGGGGAGAGCCTGGCACAAGCGGTTAGCAGGCTGATGGGGTCAGGTGGGAAGGGATGGAGTGGGGTTCAATCTGTACCCCATCTTAACCCCTCTTGTGCCTGTCCTACAGACAGCCCTGGTGGTGCAGGCTGTGCAGAAGGACCAGGAGGGGGATGCCAAGGCTGCCTTACTACTCTACTGCAAGGCATTGGACTTCTTCGTGCCTGCCCTGCACTGTGAGTCCTGGGCTGAGCCTCGCCCCTGAGTGTAGCTGGGTGGGGCAGGGCCTGATGTAGCTACAGCAACAGGTTGCAGAGAAAATACCCCACCTGGTTCAAGAGGCACAGGACATTTCTGGAACCTGATATCTAGGGGGCTCTGGACATCTTAGTGTAGGGCAGGGACCCCTCATATGAGGGTAGACTCCTCATATGAACCCTACCTTCTGCAGATGAAGTGGATGCCCAGCGGAAGGAGGCAATTAAGCTGAAGGTAGGTGAGACTCCCCCCCCCACACCCCCAAGCAGAAATGGATGACACAGTGGAAAGGCCTGGGTACCCTGCTCTCTCTCGGCTGGAGCTGTCCCTCCTGTAGCATAGGATGTGGGTCAGGCCAGCCACGTCTGGCCCCTATCCTGGTCACAGCTTGGGGTACTGGCCGAGGACCCAGAGCAGAGCTTGGAAGTAGGCAGTGGCAGGGAGGCAGGATGGGCAGCCCTCACGCCTGCCCTCCTTCAGGTGGGGCAGTACGTGTCCCGCGCCGAGGAGCTCAAGGTCATCGTGGCATCCTCCAATCAGGCTCTGCTGAAGCAGGGGACCTCTGCCCGGGACCTGCTCAGAGGTGGGCTCCAGTCCTGGCTGACCCTCACAAACCTCCCTCCTCCCAAGGTGGGCAGGTTGGGTGGCCTCCCTGTGATGTGGAAACGGGCCACTCCCTCATCCAACCTTTACCTTGCCCCTAACCCCAGAGATGGCCCGAGACAAGCCACGCCTCCTTGCTGCCCTGGAAGTGGCTACGGCTGCCATGGCCAAGGTGTGTGTGCAGCAAAGAGTTCTGGGTGGGATAGGGAGGAGTCCAAATCTGAGCCCAAGTGACTGCTGTCCCTGCACTGCAGGAGGAGGCTGGCGGTGGTGGGGATCAGGATGCTCTGGACCTGTACCAGCACTGCCTGGGGGAGCTGTTGCTACTGCTGGCAGGTGAGGCCCCTGGCTGTGCCCCTTGCCTGTGCCAGGCCACCCTACCCTCACCACCTGCCCTTTCTTTACAGCAGAACCCCCGGGCCGGCGGCGGGAGCTGCTTCACACGGAGGTGCCAGCCAGGCTGGGAGGCTGGGTTTTCTCTTCTACCTGCTCCTGCCCATGAGGCCCCATCAGCCTCCCTGGGGAGATCCCTGCCCTTGGGGTGGCATGTCTGGGCATCTGGGGCAGGGGCCTCCTGGGGAGAGGACAGATGGGGGTCAGCGGGGAAGCTGACCTGGTGGGGAAGGGGTCCTTGGGCACTTTTGAGTATTCAAGAACTCAGGCAGAAGCTGTGCTCACCCACCATGGGTTCATCCTCCCTTGGCAGATTCAGAACCTCATGGCCCGGGCCGAGTACCTCAAGGAGCAGCTCAAGGTGGGCACAAGGGGATCATGTCGGGGCGAGGGTATGTGGGCCCTTGCCTTTCTGCCTATGGCTGTCTGTCCCCTGTCCCCTCTATGAATGTCATGGCTCCTCTGGCTGCCTCACCCCTTGTGCGGCCTCTGTGTCCCACAGATGAGGGAGTCTCGCTGGGACGCAGAGGGCCTGGACAGAGAGGGGCTGTCGGAGTCTGTGCGGAGCTGTGAGTTCTCCCTGGGGCCTGCTGTTCCACGTTGGAAGGAGGAAGGTGGGGGTGGACCTGGCTTCTGCCTCTCCTGCTACAGACATGATCCAAAACCGGGCATGGTGGTGCTCACCTATCCCAGCACATGGGAGGCTAAAGCAGAAGGATAGCCATGAGTTTGAAGCCAGCCTAGGCTACATAGCTCAAGGCCAGCCTGGACTATATAGCAAGACCCTGTCTCAAAAAGCAGAACATAAAAAGTAAAAATGTGACCCTCCCTTTTCACTCCTCCTCAGCTTGTACCCTGCAGTGACCCCAGGACAGCTGGACAGAGCCTGGACCACCTGGAATGCAAGGCACATTCACCCAGGGGACACTGGGAACTTAGTGGCCCTGTGCGCCCTGGAGTTTCCTGAATGGACACCTCCAGCCACTCTGGAGTGCTCCCCACCCCCCAGGGGTCCCACGGCCTGTGTTGTCAGCTGGGCCCTTGGCAGGTCTCTGGGAAGCGTGTCCCTTGGGATACCCTTGCCCTTTAGTGACTGCTGAGCTCTGTGCCTGTCACTTTTGCTCTGAAAGAAGGGCAGGACCCTTTGCAGGACCCTTCAGCTCTGACCTCTCCACCAGCAGGCGGCCACTCTCTGGACCCACTCTTCTTGGACACTTACAGTGCACCTCCCTCCTTCACCAGAGTGGGCCACTCAGGGACCCCCATTCTACAGTGTGCACTCTGCTGGGCCTCACACCCGTCCCTGCCTCAGTCCTGTAAGATCGCCCTTCCGGCCTGATGTCAGGTCCTTTGCAGGGCTCAGGGCCACAGTCCTCAGTCCTCATTCCTCCCACCCCCAGCCCTCTCTGGGGGACCCCCCACGCTAGCCACAGAGCTCGGAGGCCTGAGAACTACCTGACCCCATATGAGACTGCAAGGGACCCAGCGCAGTTCAGGCTACTTGGTCCTAGGCCCGATGCTGCTGCCACCCTGGGCCTGGGTCTCTGTCTCTCTCTGTGCTGGGGCCTCCGATACCTCCACAGCCCACGCAGCTCTTTTGAAGGCAGAGTGAAATTACCTTGGAGAGGAATGTGCACACTGGATGGGTTCTAGTTAAAAGGCAGAGAGGGTGTTGGTGAAGCCAAACCCTTCTGGTCTCAAATGGCACCTTAGGGCAGTAGTCCTGTGTCCTCCCGCTGAAGGTTGGGTGTAAATAATGCAATTTGTTGTTTCTCTATTAAATTATTTTCGATACTTGTGTGATTCTTCTTGCCCTAGGGCAGACTAGAGAGGTAGCTCTGATCACAGACAGGGGTGAGTGGCACTGGGAAAGCAACCTGAGGCAGAGCTGGGCAGTTGCAGTGGGAAGCATTAGGCACATGGCCTCCCATCCTCAGCCTGGGAGAGTCTGGCTGACTGCTGCTGTTTCTGCCCACCACCCAGAGGACAAAGGGGCAGAAGCTCAGGCATGGAACCCAGCATGGCCCTTTCCCTTAAATCTCGGCTGAATGGCAGGAGCTGTCCTCTAAGTGCCCATCTGTCCCTAGCCAGGGTCCCCAGACCTCCCACCCCTTTACTCTGGGACCGAGGTAGGCAGCAGGCTGGAGTAGGGAAAGGACAGGGTCATTTCCAGCAGGCTCTGTGCTCTTGGTGTGACCAGCTGTTGTTGGGAGCGTTCCTGAGGATTAAGGGAGGGGACATCCCAGGCAGTAAGCAGGAGCTGCTCTAAGCTTCGAAACATCACGGAGATGCCCCCCACCCTGGGGAGCCAGTGAGTGGGGTGACTGCAGGCCTGCACCCAGGACACTATCTCCTGCCACTGGGGGCAGTGTGGAGCAAAGTTCATCAGCCTGTTCCTTTCTGGGGAGAATGAAGATGAGCTTTAGATGCCCCATGGGAATTGATAATGAGTTGGTGTACATGGGCCAGAGGTACATGAGGGTGCGTTTTCTAGTCTAGGGGAGAGAGGTATATTATCTCTGCAAGTGGGCCAGACAAGAGGACTCAGTATAGCTGGACATCATGGCCCATACCAGTAATCCCAGTGCTCTGAGAGGCTGAGGCAGGAGGATCACAAGTTTGAGGTTGTTCGACTTCATAAGACTGTCTCATAAAAAACATAATAAGTAAGTGGCTGGGTTCAGTGTCCAAACAAGTCATTTCTACCTCTCATCTTCAATACTTTGAAAGTCTCAATGCAGGACTGGTGTCCCACAACAATTTCCTGGGTCCCCACTTCTGCCCCACCCTCCACTTCCACTCAGTTACCCGAGTTCAGAGCCAGGACTGAGCCACACCTTGGGAGCACCCAGGCCTGGACTCTCAGCCCAGGAGGAGAGAGGCGAGCCTCTGAGGGACCTGATGGTGTGCCTGCCTGCCCCTCCTTTGGCTCACCAGGAACAGAGCGGAGGATAAGAATCCAGGTTCCTAAGTGCAAAGTCCTGAGTCTGATTCCTGGTTCTAAAAAACAAATTTAAAAAAAAATCCGGGTTCCTGCTTCAGTCATCTGGAAGGGCTCCTATCTCCAGAGGCCAGGTCATTATCTGAGCCCTCCATGGAGGAGAGGCTGGAGCCTAAGGGGGAGGAGACAGCAATGACAATTTTACCCACACTAACTCACACCCACACCTCCACGCTTGAAATCCCACAGACACAGAAATGCGGGAAGCCCTGTGCACACTCACAGATCCCCACATTCGTGGCCGTGGGCCTGCAGGCACAGTGCTCTCCCAGGGAGGCTGAGGCAGCCAGGACCCTGGTCACCTCACTTCCCAAGCCTCAGGCAGATTGGGAACAATGAGGACAAGAGGGTCCTAGGTTAGAGGAGGGCATGGGACCCAGGGGACAGAGACAAAACCCCCACCCCACCCTGATCCCTCTACCCCCACCTCCACACTAAGCATCAGCTGGGTCAGCAGGCACTGTCAGAAGCTCAGCGAGGCAAGGGAACACACCCCAGATGTCCCCCAGCGCCTGCCTAGGGCCTCTGGTGTCTGCAGAGGGACCATCTGGCTACTGGGGAAAGGGAGATCTGTGCACCCCGAACCTTGGTCACCCTCCCCAACTCTCCCAGGGACCAACTGGCCTCGGAATGTCACTCTTCTGCCTCTGAGAGCTGGCCTGCTGGCCTGAGCGGGAGTGGCACTGGAGGCATCATAGGTAGGGCCCCAGGTGCCACAGGATGGAGCCCCAAAGGTGCACAGGGGAGGTGGATATGAGGTGGCAGTCGTCTTGGTTCCCCTCACTCCCTGCGAGAACAAGGGAGGTGATGCAGAAAGGTGTGTTCGCCACCTGTGACGTTTCCTATGTCCTCAGACCACCTGCAAGGGAAAGAAGGAAAAGGAAAGGGGGGAAAGAACAGGAGTGTGGGAGGGAAAGGCCCAACCCACCAGGCTCTGGACTATGGGGCCCTTGTGGTGGGTTCTGAGTACTATGGAAAGGGAAATGGGGGTGCCAAATGGCTTGCTTTGTGGCCTCCACACCCACCAGTTGGGTAGGCCAGTCAGGAAGCACAGGACCATCTAAAATAGTAGAACAACACAGGTTGGGGAGAATGGGGCAGACGGATCCAGAACCAGAGGGCTTGGAGCAGGGCAGGTATAAGATGACACCGAATCAGGAATGAGAGGGACACAGAGTGACAGAGAAAGCACAGCAGGGCCGACAGAGAAAGAGGGACCAGGGCAAACAGGGTGAAGCCACTAGGGGTGGGGGTCTTCCCTCCTTGCCCACTTCTGCCTGAGCCCAGAACCCGCTCCTTCTACCCCAGACCCTTTCCAAACCCATCCCAGGGCCATCGCAGACAGGTCAGGGCCTCTTGGGGTTCAGGCTGGGCAGAGAACCATGTGGTGACCCAGCCCTGCCCCCTTGCCCTGACACCGGGCACCCAACAACCTTGCTCTGACAGGGCTCAGTGAATATGTGTCCTCCCCCACACACTGCAGCCTGCCACCCAGGCCCTGCTCTGGGCCCAGCCCAGCTCGGAGCGGGCAGGGGCTGTCAGAGCCCATTAGGCAGAGGCCCCCAGAGGGTGAGGTTCTGACGCAGGCCCTGCTGCTTTGAGACTGGGCCTCCTCCAGCTCGGGAAGGTCAAGAGTTGTCCCTGGCCCAGGGCCCTCCCCAGGAACCCAGCATAGCAAGGCAAGGGAGAAGGCCCTGGGCCTCCAGCTCCTGTTTGTTGTCTTTCCTGCTCTTCTACCCGCTGTGCAGTTTTGATGTTCCATGGTCTCATCCACAAAGTGTCTCATGGACATTGTGCCCTTGAACTCAGCCTGCTCCCGCCTGTCCATCCTGGTAGCTCCCAGAGGCCTGTGCTCAGCCTCTGCCCACCCAATCCCCAGGCTGAAGGTACTGGGCAGCCTGCAGCAAACCCCCTGGCCGTACTGCTCTGAGATCCCTGCCCTGAGCCCCCCATCCCCACACTGGCCTAACCCTATGGGGGTAGGTGACACTTGAGCTCTTCACTTTTGCATTAAAAAAAAAAGGGCCAGGATTGTGTCTCAGTGGTGTCGGTGCCTCCCTGGCAAATGCAAGGTCCTGAGTTCAATTCCCAGCACTGGGAAAAAAAAAAAAAAAAATCTCAACTCATGCTTCAATGCATAGGCACAAAATTCTCCAAGTGCACCAGGCTTGGTGACAGGCTCAGCTTCCTGCTTCACCCCAGGCTACCTCAGGCCAGGTGTCAGCCAACCACAGCCAGACATAATGTCATGTGGTCTCTGCACACCCCTTTCCTCTTACTTTGTTTGAAACATGTGTTTGAAACATGGTCACCCTTTGGGGTCAGAGGTGTGGCTCAGTGGCAGAGCACCTGCCTGGCATGCAGGAGACTGTAGGTCCCACCCCCAGCACAATCAGAAGGAAATAAACACACAATCACCCTGTGCAATAAGTATCGTTGTTATTCTGGGTGGGCTCAGAGAGGGAGAGGACCTGCAGAAAGCCACACAGCATGCCGGGCTGGGGCACTTTTGCTTTGCTGTCCTCTGGTTCCATCTGTGTATCCAATGCATCTTGGGGATGGATATAAGCACAAGGGCTAGAGACAGCTATGGCCTTAGATAACACACCTATGCCCCACTTTGCCACACACAACTCCATCCAGCTGGCTGCCCTGTCCACCCCAGCCCCTGAACCCACCCTAGTTCACCGAGCCTCAGGCTGGACCTGCTGCTCCCTTACCAAGGACCCTGCCAAGGAAGAGTCTAAACTTCCTATAGAGGCTGAGACCAATATCCTCTGGCACTGATGTCCTCTCCCTCCTATGAAGTCATAGGTGAGGAGGAAGAGGACACCCCTCCAAGGGCAAGCTCTGGGGACCACGAGCTCCCAGATTCAAGGTCAGAAAGCAGTGGGAAGATGGCCATGTCATCTGGAATTTTTATTTTTGACTGAGCTGGGAGAGGAGATTCCAGCTATGGAATCCAAATAGAGTTCTACAGGAACAGAACAGAACTTAGCTGGGCCCTGGGCCCAGTGAGGCCTGGAGCTGCCTGGGCTACTGCTCAGTGCCAGCCTCATCCTTGGCACTCTGCCTCTCTCAGCATTGCTCAGCTCCAGAGCCTGAGTGGTAGCTGCTATAGGCTGAATTGCAGCTGTTTCCCTGCCCAAGGAGGGCTGTGGGCTCAGCTCCACATGACCGGGATGCCACGCCAGACTCTTAGAAGTCACCCAGTCTGTTCCCATTTTACAGACAATAAGATGAGGCCAGAAAGAGAATAAAGGTAGACTGGAATGCAGCCTCCTGTCTGCTAAGGGTGCTGCCCAGGGACCTCCCTGATAGTACCTGGGGCTAGTGCTTCAAAGGGCTGGGTACAGGGGGTATGTGTGTCTGTGTGCGCCAGAGGTTTTGTGTCCTGTAAGTGCATCTGTGTTAGGGGGCCACACCCAGAGAGGACCAGCTCTTTCCTACAGACTTGGAGGTCTCCCAAGCTGATTGGGGGCAGTGTCCAACAGGACAGGGTGAGGAATGGGAACTTGCTCCCATGGAAAGGGAGAGACCAGAGGCAGCTTGGGCATGGATCAAGCTGAGGCAAGGGACAGAGCCCCAGTGGGGTACAGGTCCCTGAAATTGAGTCCTCATGGGGACCCAGCCCTCTGGCTGTCCCAGTGGCCAACCCAGGGGACATGGTCACATGATGTAGCACTTCTCAGCGGATTGCTTGAGGTCTCCCAGTGTGGCCTGGGCCTTGTCCTTGAGGGAGCTGATATCCAAGCTGGGGAGGCTGGCCAGCTGCCCAAGCACTGAGGCCTTCTCCTCCTCCTCCTCCGTGTCCTCCTCGATCATCTTGGCCAGCTCCCGGGGCAGCTCCACGTCCCCGCCTGCCATTTGGATCTGGCTCTCATCTGTCTCATTCTGAAGGGAAGAGGGGTGGGCTGAGGGTTAGAGAAGAAACCTGGCCTGGGTGCAGGCCTCTGCATTCCCATGACCTGGGACCAAGTTGGATGCAAAAACACAGAGATGTCATGCTTTGACACTGCATGGTGAGCAAAGAGGAAGCAGAATTGCCTAGGAGTCACACTGTCACCATCAGCTGGGTCTTATGTGATGACCATTAACCATGCTGAAGGGCACAGCCAGTAATAGTTATGGGTATCAGTTAACAACACTTGCGCAGGGCAGATGTCAAGCTGGGTGCTTTGCATCCTCACATGGAAAAGCATTAGAAGGTAGGTACCATTGTCTCCATGTTACAAATAAGGAAACACAGGCTCAGATCATTTAAATAAGTAAATTTCCCATGGCCACACAGCCAGGAAGTGAAGGAGCTAGATTCAAACCTATGATGCCGATGTCCATGTTCTACATGGCACCAGCTGATAGCCAGTGCATTTCTGGATCCCTCTGGAAGGCACTGGGACTTTCTGCCTTTGTGCTACTCAGCTGAGTCCAAGTTTTTGCCTCAGTTCTCTGATGGCAGAGTTGTGTTGTATATGTGTCTCTCTATACTGGGGCTTGAACCCAAGGTCTTGGCACTGCCATACATCCTCAGCCCTTTTTTAATGATGTTCATTCTAAAATAAAGTCTCGCTAAGTTGCTAAATTGCCCAGACTGGGTTCAAACTTGTGATCCTTCTGCCTCAGTCTCCCAGAATGTTGGGATTACAAGAGTGCACCACTATGCCTGGCTATGTTGTGTCTCTTATATGCTCAGTGCCAGCACTTAAGGAATGACTCCATTTATTCTTATCTGAGTTTAGAGTAAGGGAGGCTTACTGGATCAGTTTGCCTCTTTGAGAGACTTTCAAAAGACCAGTGCCCTGTGGGGGAGTCAGAGGCAGCAGGGCCTCTGTAAACATTTTCTGCTTGAGTGCCTGCAATGTTCATATATTTCTTCTTTCAGTTTAAGTGAAGATCAAGTTTACTTCTTTGCCCCTGAAGAATCTAGCACAATTCTGGGCACACAAAGGTAATATTTTTGGAGTGGTTTGTGCCTCAGTTTCCTCCTTAGGCAACAGAAGAACACATTCACATGCCCACCTGGTGTTGCACTATCTAGGGGAGACTGGGGGATGGGAGCCTCATGAGACAGCTCCTGGGCTGCCTGGCCCGCAAGGGGTCCTTTGCTTTATGCATGTGGCCAGGCTCCTTGTGCCAGTGTGAAGGCTCAAACTTCATCTCTCCCTGGCTGCATGACCTTAGCCAAGTCCCTTCTTGTGTCTGAGCCTCTGTTTCCTCACTTACAGGTAGGTGACAGCTGCTTGGCAGTATTACTGGGGTTTAGATAAGAATGTGAAGATGAAGATGTTCATATGTCTGGCACACACAGGGCTCCTGCCTCCTCCCCTTACCTCACCCTCTTCATGCTCAGAAGCCCCAGGTAAAATCTGCTTTCTGGCTCCTCTGCACCTCCATGGACCAGGCCTGGCTGGGTGTTGGGAGGTGAGGTTGGAGGGGAAAAGGGACTTGGATTGACACCAGAAACACAAGTCTGCCAGTCTCCAGAGACCTGGGCTTTCTCTCAGCACCAAGCCCTGGCCTGAAGGGAGCTGGCTGACCACAGGAGTTCATGCACAGATGAGTGGACAAAGGAATGAGAAAAGGGAGCATCTAACAGAGCACACCATGGGGCCTATGGACTGAGAGTGGCAGCTTCTCTTGGCTGAAGGACTTCAGGGTCCCAGCTGCCTTGCAGCCCCCATGTACCTTGGGCAGACGGTACTTGTCTCGGAAGTGACTCCGCAGCGTGGCCCGCTCTGCCTTTCTCTGCATGAACTGTGCGTCCCGCTCCATCCTGCAGGGGCAGGGGTGGTGTCACTGCAAGAGCTGAAGGGGCTGCGAGGGAGGGGTCTCTAGGTCTGGCAGCAGGTGGCATTGGTCTGCTGCTTGTCCCCAACACAGTGTCCCATCCATCTCCACACCTCTGTGTAGAGTTTTGCTGTCTGTTCCCTCCCTGACAACCACGTCGCATGGAGGAGTATTCATAACAGACTTGGGCTCCCAACATGGCTCCATTACCACTTCACAAGCCACTTACTTTCCTCTTCTGTAAAATGGGGATGAGAACTTGCAACTCACAAAACTGCCACGATTAAGTGAAATAAACTTAGCTAACATTTAATGATGATTTCCATGTGCTAGACACTGTGCTAAATGGTTTACATGCATGAAGTCATTTCATCTTCATAAATATCGTAGGTACATATTATGATTACCATCCTATTTCCAGAAGAGGAAAGGGGGCCCAGGAAGGTTAAGTAACTTGCCTAAAGTAACCCAGATAATAAGCCAAGCCAGGACATGAACCCAGAGTCCAGTCTCTAACTCTACCCAGCTCTGCTCATGCCAGAACTGCAGGTGCACAGTGGATTCACTATACAGGGGTGCCTGCATCCCAGGACCTGCCTCCACAACTCTGAGCCCATCTGAGCATCTCTTTTCTTAGAGCCTGAGGCTCACAGGAGCCCTAGTCAGAAGGCTCAGGCCAGATCGGCTTAAGGGATTACCTGTTTCATCAGAAATGCAACTGCACCCTCCTCCCCACCCCAGTAACCGGTCTCCCTTCCCCACTCCCTCAAGGCCACACACAGGAAGTTGGAACAGGGTCCTGGGTGTGCAGAGGGGCTGGCGGAGAGCAGCTGGAGGATACCCCCAGCCTCTTAGGAAGTTCGGGAGGGAAGAGGAAGGAACTTGGGCTGCAGGCTGGCCTAGGGGTGGCCCAGCAGCAGCAAATGTCTGTGTGTTTGGGGGGGGGTCATCGGGGCCAGGAAGGAATGCCACTCACTTCTCTTCCACCAGTTGCTTCTGATATTCCTCATATTCCTCTCGACTCATGCCCTGCGCCTCGGCTGCTGACTTGTCCCCATCTCCCTTGTCCTCGCCGCCCCCCAGGCTCCCGGTGAGATTCTTCAGCTGGCCGCCCACCATGGTCTTCACCATGAACGCCATGGTCTTGGCCTTCAGGGTCAACAGGCGTCGGGGACCGCACGTCCGCGCCTACTTCAGCACCGGACCCGCGGACAGCTCCGGAGAGCCCCGCCCCATTCTCCGGGCCCCGCCCTCGCCCCGCTCCTCCACAGCCCCTCCCCCGAGGGAGGGGGGCGCGCACGGGGCTGGAACTGCGGGACCACGTGCAGCCCGCACTCCCCACGTGCCTCGGTCCACGCCGAACTCCTGGCCGCGCTGGCAGCAGATTAGGGCCTTTGGTGGTAGGGTCGCTCCCCGGGGGAACCCTGCCTTCCTCCCCTCCTCCAATCCCGCTACTCCTGGGTCACTCGTGGATTGTAGCTGCGTGGTGGGGACAGCAGCAAGGGGCAGAAACCCACCCTAGTCTCCACCTCACCCTCCAAATGCTGACCCCAGCAGCTACCCAAAGAGCTTGAGGCGGTAATGGGAAGGAGCGGGGGCAGGAATCCCAGTTATGGCTCTGGAGTTGCTTCTAGAGTTCCTCTGTCATGTGCCTGCCCGGCTGTCGCTGGAGCTCCGCGGAGGGGGAAGCAGAATGTTTTGGGGATTTTGGCGGGGCTGGGCCAGGAGGGACAACTCTGGTCGTGCTGGGCAAGTCTGGGAACAAGGCTGCACACGGCTGACACTCCCTTTCCTTCCAGGCTGCCCCTGTGTGTTCTGGTAGTTAAGCAAGACCTTGGCCTCTCTGCGGCTTGGAGCCCGCCTGGTCACTCCCTACCCTTAGGAGCTGGAAGCCAGCAGAGGTTAGGAGGAGCTGGAAGGTAAATAAACACGTCAAAGCATGGGGACAGAGAAGTGGCCTTTAATAAGGTGGGCCTTGTGAATGTCGGGTGTGGGCCATGGCTGGGCACCCAGAGGAAGAGGATGCAACTCAAGCTCTCCACACCCTGGATGCCCGTGTTTCCTCAGGAGAAGTGGCTTGGATGTGGGTCACTCACGCATGCTGGGGGAGAAGAGCTGCCTCCTTGGGGGCCCCAGCACCCTGGGAACGTCTGATGCAGGACCCAGAGGGAGGCTCCCCAGCGACCAGCACTTCTGAAGTCTCTTGTCCAACTCCTGCCTGCTGCCAGGGAGCGAGGTAGGTTACTTGGGTCTCTCCTCTCTGTGCTTTTGTTTTTCTGAGACAAGGTCTTGCTATGTAATTAAGGCTGTCCTTGAACCTGCTGTGCAGTCCAGTCTCAAACTTGTGGTGATCTCCTCCTCTAGCATCCTGTGTCCTGGGGTTATAGGCCCTGCCTGGCCCCTTGAAACCTGTCTCCCTCCACTTATTGCCCCAGAGCCACCCCTTCTCTGGGGTCCTTATGGTTTCCTTTGTGTGCCACCTAAGGTTCACATTTCCCTTTGGCATTTAAAGTCCACCTAGGGCTGGGGATTTGGCTTAGTGGCACCTACACCTGCCTTGCAAGCACAAAGTCCTGAGTTAGAGTCCCAGTACCAAAAAAACAAAAATTAAAGTCCATCTAGGAGGCTTAGTCCAGCACTGCATTCCTATGGGTCCCCATGAGCCCATGATCATTTCCATTTTGTGCCTGTTAAAGCTCAGCACCCTGCACTTCTCCTCTAGGACCATTCAACCCACATGGATTCTTCTCATCTTGAAATTCCCCCAAGGACTGCCAGTTTCTTTCCTGAGGCTCTTAGTGTATCTACGTCTGTATATGATGCACGTTCATTCAGCAAACACCCACCACGCACCAAGAAGAAAGTAACTTCCCACCTCTTCCACTTTTTGGGGGGAGTTGTGCAGAATTAGGGATTGGACCCAGGGTATTTGCACTGAGCTACATCCCCAGCCCTT
Organism: Fukomys damarensis; assembly: GCF_012274545.1. NCBI lineage: Eukaryota > Metazoa > Chordata > Mammalia > Rodentia > Bathyergidae > Fukomys > Fukomys damarensis. The sequence goes on along the minus strand of NW_022900937.1, from coordinate 23,854,999 downwards.
CAAAAAAAAATTTTTTTTGAAACAGGGTCTTCTAAGTTGCTAACTTCTCAGACCACGCTTAAGCTTTCAGTCCTTCTGCCTCAGCCTCCCAGAGTGCCAGGAGTACAGGGGTGTTCCACCATGCTCAGCTTCCCTCCACCTTTTCTATTATCTTTGCCCAATGTCACAAACTAATCCTGCTCTTGTCTCTAGCAGTACTGAGTTATCATTTTTTCCAAAATATTAGGCTTTTCTTCATGCTCTCATGCCTTTTTCTCTAGCCGTGAAGCCTTTACCTATCTTGGCAGGTTGGAAAACTCCTATTCACCTTGACTACCCATCTCAAATGTCCTTTCACGGTTGATTCCCTATATCTCCATGTGCTTTCTTCTGTGCTGCTCTTTCAGTCCCTGAGCTTCTGCCATCAGTGCTGACCACACAGGTCTCACTGTCAGCTCCTGGCCATCTCCTCGACGTGGAGGGCTCTGTGAGGCAGGAGCAGACAGGGCGTTGCACAGGGTGGCTGTGCCCAGGGAGAGAAGGGCCCTATTCTGTGCTCTGCTGCTTGCAATCACCCTAGAAAGTGATAGCTGTGAGGAGTCTGGCCCACAGGGACCCACCTGAAGTTTACATAGTAGAAGAAGCCTGCAGTCTGGATGAGGAGGAAGAGCAGGAAGACGCCAGGCCACAGGCACGCGGAGGTCCCTGGGCACCAGCCAGGTGGCCAGGGGTGCTTTTCTGATGCTTTCTGAAAGGGCAGAGTCTGGGGTCCTGGCTCAGCTTGCAACCCAGGAGGGAGGGGCCCTTGAATGTGTGCCCTATGAGGGTGTCATATCTCCCCAGGCCTGGGGCATCATGGCTGCTATCTGGAGAGGGGATGCTACATAGAGCTGCCTCCGCACCCTGGACCTCATGGCTGCATGTGGGAAAAGCTGGGAAGACATCATCAGGGATCTGGGATCATCGGGGGCCAATGGCTTAAGAGATGAGAGATGGGGGGGCACAGACAGACATATAGGGTAAGGACAAGGGAAAGTGCAGGAAAGGACAGGGTGACATAGGGCAGAGTGGCTCCACGGCTGAATGATGAGTGATCTCGGGTAAAGCTGCCCAGGGAGAAGGCCCCATGCACCCCTTCTTCCTCTCCCACCCTGAGGCCCTGAAGGTCCTTATGCAGGAGGCTCAGGATCCGGTCCAGCTCCAGGAAGTGATGCTCAGTGCCCACAGGCAGAGAGATGACCTGGGCTTCTGAGGCCATGTGGGCAGCAACATCCCTGGTGGGGTGGACACAAGGTGGTCACTCGTTCACCTTCTGGTTGCACCCAGATCATTTCCCATGATCCCTAGGCAAGGCATGAATGGTGGAGAACAGGCACCGTCCTTTTGGGGGTTGGTCTTTGTCCCAGACCTGAGATAGATTTAGCCCAGACAACGATCTCCTTAAAGCTTCCTGGCTCAACCACTGCCTCCCTGGGCTCTGCCTTGGACCCCCAGGCTGCAGGGTATTTGGCTTCTTTCCCTTGTCTTCCTCTCCTTTGCCATCCCAGGCTCCTAGGTGTGGTGGGGAGTGGACATCCACGCACCCAGGTGATTTCCCAAACTAGGGCTCCACGGTAGCTCCTAGACCCGCAGGCTCCAGTATGGGAGGCTGGGAGACTTGTAAGGAGCAGAAGGAACAAAGGACTGCCTCCTCCGGCTGGTCTGGTCTTGGCTGTGTTCCTTTAAAACCTCTATCAAACACTGGCTCCTTCCAGGACCCCCTTTGGGCAGAGAGGCACATTGGTAGGGGGTTTCTCTTTCCTCTCCCATCCCCTCCTCCCTTGTCCCTTACCTCATCTCTTGCAGGGCCTGGAGCAGAGCTTGCTGACCACCAAGCAGGGTGCTGACTTTGGCAGGATCCTGCAGAGGGGAGGGGATAGCCTCTGGTCCAGGGTTCAGGGTCTGCTTTCTCAGAGCCACCTTCCTTGGGGATACTGCAGCCCTTCTCCTTCTAGGGGCTTTACCAGAGTACCAGGGACCTCTTCACTTTTATTCATTTTTTGTTTTCTTGGATAGGATATCAATATGTAGCCCAGGTTGGCCTAGAACTCTCAAAGATCCTCCTGCCTCACCCTCCTGAGTGCTAGGATTACAGGCGTGCGCCATCATACCAGGCTCACCGAGTTTCCTTCATCTCTGTCCATCTGGGCTCTGGAGTGCCCTCCTGATTTCAAATCCCTTCTCCTGAGGGTCCACCCCCCACATTCCTGGGTATTTTTTTTTTCCATTCCTGGATTTTAAAAAATCCTCCCCTTGCAAGCGCAAGGACCCGAGTTCGATCCCTGGTACCAAAAAAAAATCCTCCCCCTTCTAATCCATCCCAACCTAGTCCTCTTTGTTCCTTCCTCACAGTGTATGATCCAAGCTAGGGGCCAGGGATGATTCATACCCCATGCTTTGAGTCCCTGCTCCATCAAGTGGCCTGGAAGGGTAGCTGCCTCTCTGGGGTGGATGGGATCTGTCGGGGAGGTCCTGAGCCTGGTGGTAGGACCAGGTGGACTGGTCCTAGGGTATGAGTCCCTCCCTAAGCTGCTCTGGCCTAGGGACACAAGATTAAAACCTCAGCTGTCAGAGCCCAGCAAAGCCTGCAGGAGCTGCTGGCCTCTGCCTGACCAAATGCCTCGCCTGGGTGGGCTTAGCTCCCAGGTCCCCAGGCAGGGCATGCCTGAGGCACAACTCTCAGGGGAGGAGCCAGGATGACAGTGGAGATGAAATGAGGATTTGTGCAGCTGAGCATTAAGCAAGCCATATGCAAATCACATGTGCAGCCACATGCAAATTGGTATCTAGTGTATTTCTGTCATTTTTCTGTGATCCAAATCCAAATATTTTTCATTACCTCTTCCCTGCCCTGCTGTGTGGACATTTGCTTATCCAGGAGCCCTGCCCCACCCTGTGATCTCAGCCTTTTACCCCTCCCCTCTCTGCCTGCCATACCTGCGCCTGGCTCTGTCGTTTGTGGCTTTTATTTTTGTTTTTGTGTTTTTGAGATAGGGTCTCACTATGTAGCTTAGGCTGGCCTGGAACTCACGGTGATCCTCCTGCCTCAGCCTTCCTGGTGCTGGGAATACAAGTGTGCCCTACTAAACCCAGCTCTTACTGTTCTTTGAGGCCTATAGGTGGAGCTACAGAGTCCCTTGGGCCACTCACCCATCCAGCCTCAGACCTGGACCAGCCTGTGTTCCCTAGCTGCTTCTTCCATTGCTTCTTGACTTGGGCCAGCCTCTCAGAGAGACCCCAGAGGGCCTGCAAGATGCAGCTGTGTCTGCTCAGTGTGGCCTGCAGGTCAAAGGGCCTTTCCCCTGGAGAATAGGACAAAGCTGGGACTGGTGGCAGCTGTAGTGGAGCAACAGATGCTACTGGGGAGGGGGCTTCTTGGATAGGGGCATCAGAAGGTGCAGCTTCTGCCTCAGGACCCCCTGGAATGTGTCTGGATGGTAAGGTAGGGACAGGACAGAAGACCTGGGCCCAGGTTCTTCTAAGTACAGCCCCCCTCAGGCCACTGTCTTGCCCTGGGTTAAAGGACTCCAGGTTCCAAGCACAGAGGGTCAGTGACGCCTCTGCCCTGGGCTGCTACCTTCTTCCTGGGTTCTGGATTTTGGCTGTGGACGTGCATCCTTCCTGGTTCCCAGGGCCAGCCTTGCCCGAAGCCCTTCCAGCTGCCTGGCCAGGCGGAGTTGCTCCATCTCCAGGAAGGGCCCCGGGGGAGCCTGGAGGAGCAAGATGAAAGGTTAGGTCCCTAATCCATGGAGACCCAGAAGTAAGGAGCCCTCCCTCAGGGCCCCGCTCCCTGACAAAGCATCCCCCAGCCAGGGAACTCAGTCAACGAGCCTGAGGTTTCCAGATATGGGAGCTCAGTCTCCACCACCCATTGCAAACCCCTTCCTCCTCACTGCAACCCCAGACCTCCTTCAAGCCTATCTCCCCAGGCTGGTTCTGACCTCTTCTCTGTGCCCCACTGCCCCTTATGTCTGTTGATCACCGGGTCACTCTGCACTGTCTTGTCATAGCCTGGCCCTGCCAGCCTGGGAGGCCTAGAGGGCAGCGCCTGGCTCCCAGCACTGCCCCCACACAATGCAGAGGGGTCTGAGGGCACCATGACAGGAGCCGATGTTTGGGGATAGGAGAGCCTGGGCTGTCTGTCAGGGTGGGCCCGGCTGGCATCACCTCTGGACCAGGCTCACTCAGACTGAAGGTCAGGAAGGACAGGACATCGTGGTCATCTGGAAAGGGGTAGGGAAGGGAAGGTAGTATCTTTCCACCCAGCACTCTGGCCACTCACCCCTTGTCCCTAGGCTCTGAGTAACTTTTGGCAGCTCTCTGATCTTTAGTGGGGTATGGGGACAGACAAGCTGATGTGTGGCTTCGAGGACTGAAAACACCGTTGGTCTGAGGTGACCCCAGGGCAAGTGGGAAAACTGAACCATCACAAAACATAGTAGGCTGGAGCCAGGGCAGCAGACCAAAGGACACTCCAGGTTCCCAGTGCACAGCTGCTACAGGAAGCACCAACACACAGGGCTACTTCCCCAGCGTGGCTCTGACCATATTACTCTCCTCCTCAGGAATCTTCCCTGAGGCAGGAGAGACCCAAGTTTGAGCCCAACCTGAGCAACTTGGTGAGTCAGTGAGACTCTGTCTCAAAATAAGAAAAAAATTTAAAATGGGCTAGGGATGTAGCTCATTGTGAAGGCCCTGCATTCAATCTCCAGTACAGAAAGAGAAAGGAGGGAAGGGAAGGAAAGGAAGAAAGAGAGAAAGAAAGAGAGTGAGGGATATATACATATGGATGGAGAGAGAAGAAAAGAATCCTTCCATGGCTCCCCAGTCTCCAGAGCCTATAGACCAAAGCCCTGACACTCAAGGATTCCTGCTTTCCAGGAGGACCCTCATGGGCTTTCCATACACCACATCCCTCTGCTCCATGTCCCTAAATGTCCCTCGCACTGTGCCCCTTTCACCTGTCCCAGTGTCTAGCCAGGGTCACTTAAAGAGACAATTGGGATGAAAACTGCTCATGTTTTGTCCTATGTGAGACCTGCAGTAACAGAGGCCCAGGTCATGTGGCAAGGAGGGGATTGCCTCACCCAGGGTTTGCAAAAGGTCTGCTAAGGGCTGGTCATGAACACCGCCCCTCTACTCTCACCTCCCCTTGTGCCTCACCTGCCAGTGTGCCAGTGGCTGCTGAAACCCCAAAGAAACCTCCAGGGGCCAAAAGCAGGGGTCCCACATCGACACAGACCTCTTCAGGGTCACTAGGGGTGAGGCCGCTGCTCAGTGACACCTAAGGGGCATGGAGGAAAGGTGCTCTCATCCCCTGACAGAGGGCAGACAGCCACAGGGCTTGGGACCAGAGTGACATGGAGGTGACCTGCACCCTGGGATCATGTGAGCTTCCTGTGCATATGCCCTGTGAGTGTCTGGATTCTGGGTGCTGCCTGGATTTGCCAGTGACCCCATGGGTGTGAGGACTCGTGTGCCGGGGACTTGAGCTGGGAGCATGGGCACCCTCAGGCAGCACCTCCATAGCCTGGAGCTCATGACCTATACCCTCCAGCAGAGGCCCCAGAATCAGGAGGAGGACTCACTTGCAGCCTCTCTCGCCAGTAGGTGATCCGTGCTCTGAACGGATATGGCCGATTCCGGAAGTCCCGGTGACAGGAGCCCAGCACCCGGCTGCCTCCATTCCTGTGGGTACTTGGTATCCAGCCAGGCCACAGAGGACCTCAGGCCTGGCCATTTGGAGGAATGCCAGAAGCTACTCTTTTACCCCCTCACCCCTGGGTGACCTGGCATGGGACAAGTCCCCATTGTCTAGCTTGAGTCTCCCTTGTTGGCGTCTACCTCCTGTACAGAAGAAAGAGGGGCAGGGGAGCCAGCTTTCCCTCGAGTTGGCTTAGGAAGGGGCCAGAGATCTCCCTATGGCTGTCACCAGGGACAGAGGTCTGGGACAACCACGGGTTTTGACTTCTGTGCCCCTAACCTACCACTAAATCCCACTGTCCCTCTCTTTCCCTTCAGCTCCAAGTGCCCCCACACTTCCAAGGAGCATGGGACAAGCCCCAGCAGCCCAGGACAATATGACCAGCCCATGGTCACCCAGGGTGGCGCCGCAGTCTCTGGGGAGTTAGGAGTAGTGCACTGGGCCCCAGGTTTCTCTGGGTACATGGGTGCTGCTGGCAGCTCACACAGAAGCACCACAGCAGCACAGGGCACCAGGACATGCACCCTAACTGTGTGACCTTGGGCAAGTTACCTCACCTTTGCAAAGCCTGGTGTCCTGACTTTAAAACAAGGAGATAATTGCAAGTAGCTCATAACCATGTTACCAGGGTTCACAAGGCGGTGAATGTCAAGCGTGCAGGCACTGGGCCAAGGACAGTAAGCTCAGCTCCACAAATGTGAGCAATTGTTCTAATTGTTATGAGCGGAGGCTGTTTGCTGAGAGGCACTGACAAACTGGCCCAGCCACCAGGAGGCCACGTCACCTGCAGAAAGGGAAGGACAAGCCAGCAGAGCAGGGCGGGGACCTTCACAGGCAAGTCTGGGCTCGGATGCCAGCTCTGGCCATGGCTGTGTGACCTCAGCAAATCACCTCACCTCTCCGGTGAAAATTCACTGGGGCTGTCCCCAGAAAAGAGGACACGATTCTGGGGGCTGGGCTGGGAGCCAGTGAGCTGGCAGCTGGAGATGGCCTGGGGGAAGTGTGAGTGATGGCACATGAGCCGCTCCCCACAGGCTCTTACCCAAGGTGCTCCTGGGAGCTGTGGCCATCACTGGCCAGCACACGGATGGCAGGGCTGTTCTGCAGGAAGGTGACACCAGCTTCAGCCAGGGCACAGGGAGGAGGTGAGGAGGAAGTGGGAGGGGACTGTTCCTCACCTGGGTGTCCTCGGAGGAGGAGTCGAAGAAGATCCCCACACCGTCCCTCGAGGTCAGCCGCCCAGGGACAGAGCCAGTGAGGCCCCTGTCCTGGGTGTACCACATGACCTGCAGGGCCCCAGCCCCTCAGCTCAGGGGTCCCTGAGGATGCTGGGGCCCTGGGCTCATCACCCCTACCAAGCCCGGGTGGGGGCCACTCACCATGCCCTGGGAGCCCCGGTGGCCTGGCCCGGTCACCCGCATCTGCATTTCCACCTCCCAGGCTGGGAAGAGGACCAGAGTTCTGCCCCACATGGCACCACTGCAGTTCCTCAGGGATGGTGCCAGCCGCACCTCCTCCGGGCCTGGGATGGCATCTGTGGAGCAGGCACCTGAGACCCTGTGCCCACTCTACCCTCAGGCCCTGTCCCTCTGTCGCATCAGCCAGGCCCCGGGAGGAGGTCGCACGAAGACCTGCTGTTATATAAGGGGCTGAAGAACACCTATAATCTCAGCACTTGAGGAGGCTGAGGCAGCAGGATTACATGTTCAAGCCCAGCCTGGGTGACTTAGTGACTTAGACCCTGTCTCAAAATAAAAGTAAAAAGGGGTGGGGATGTGGCTCAGTGCAGAGGTCCTGGGTTCAATCTCCAGTACTACAAGCAATTTTTTAAAAAGTGTGATTGTGTTGGTGGTGGCCGATCAGATGCAGGAGTGGCCAGAAGAAGTGGGAACCAGGGCCCTGCACAGCTGGAGGGGGTTTTGGGGGGCTGGCGGCAGCAAATGCTGCTCTGCCTGGTTCTCACCTCAGCCTCACCGTAGGTCTGTGCTGCTTTACATTTTAGAGACAGGGAAACTGAGGCTCAGAATTGTTAAGTAAATATACATGGAGTGAACTTCAGTTTTATGGCTCCAAAGTGCAGGCTTTTCCACCCTGAGGGAGACTGAGGACTTGAAAGGGAAAAGGAGGCACCTGTGACCCCAGAACACAAACAATTTGTGACTCCACAGACATAGAGGCTCAGGACCGTAGCTGGCCTGCAGGCTGGTCAGGTAAGGAAAGGGGGCAGAGGAGTGGGGTGGACAGGAAGGGTGCTGTGTGATAGGTGGGAGGAGAAAGGGGAGAAACTGAGGCCGGCCTGGCAGGAGCTGGGGACAGGAATCAGGGGTCCCTTCTAGCCTGAAACCTGGTCGAGGGCCTGGGCCCTGCTAGGACTTCCCAGAGGCTGCTAATCTGGTCTGTTTCCTCAGAAAGGCCAGGGATGGGCGGGGGATGGTGTGTCTGTCCACTGCCGCTGCAAGTGGCTGTCCAGCCCCTGTGCATGGCTGGGGGCCTCACCATGACTGTGGGCTCCTGAAGCTTAACTGATCCCGGATCTCCGGCTGATCCCAGAGGATCGTGGTGCAGGGACTCCACAAAGGAGGGATGGGTGGACAGTGAGCGGGTCAGTAGGTGATCTCCCCCACTGGGTCTGTGATGGCCCCAGGCTTGGCAGGCCCAGAGCAGTGAGTGCTATCCTGACCCTGGCACCTTGAGCCTGAGACAGGCCCACTCCTTTGTCTACTTCCTGTGCCCCTGTGAAAGAGGCCCAGCTGACAGGGCTTATCATCTTCAAGGGCTTCAGTCAGGAATGATTCTATTTCTTAGAATTTACATTTTATAGAAGTACACAGCTGATCTGCTTTCTCTCTTTGCTTTGCTTGCTAGGAGGCTCAGCGAAATCCACCACAGCTAGGCAGACTTCCTAGTATACATTTTGGAAACAAGCTATGTTACTGAACTCATATCAGGCCCTGCTCTAAGCCCTCGTCTTCTTGGTTATTCCTAATTCATCCCCTCTCGGTTGTAGGCTTCTAGTAAGTCGTTACTATCCTTTCTGAGAACAAGATTGGTTGAAAGACAGACTCCTTGTAGGTCAGGTCTGGAAATCCTTGACTGCAGACCTATGTCCTAAGACACTGTCATGCCTGCTGCCCCGTGCCCGCGTGCATACCGGGGATACGTTTCTGTGTCTAGGACACCCACACATGTGACTGTGTGTATATTCACAGGCCCCAGAGGCAGAGGAGGTGGAGGAGGTTCCAGGAGAAGCAAAGGAGGTCAGAGGAGTGCTGAGGCACAGAAGGGGCAGAGAGGAGAAACAGGCCAGTGGGAGCGCAGGGGACAAGCCTGGGAGGCAGATCTTCTCCCCTCCCAGTCACAGCCCTCAGGGATCCCCAGCCTGGTGGGTCCCCTCCTCTGTGCTCACCTCCATGATGGCTCCAGAAGGGTATGCCGGCCCCCGGCCATGCCAGCCTCGGGCCTTTGAAGCTGAGCTTGTACTCAAACCTGCGCCGAGGAAGAGAGGGGCTCCCCTCAGCACTGTAGGGTTCTAGGAGCAAGAGGAAAAGCAGGCAGAGCAGGACAGTGGGACCTTGGACCCCCAGCATGGTGAGCAGAAGGAGCTGACATCCGGGTACCAGGGTAATTGGAGCTCGGAGGTGGCGGGGGGCTGGGCTTGGGCCAGGCAGGAGGAGCTGAGCACTACCAGTGCCTGGGTTTTGGCACTGACCTGTCCCTCCCTCTCCAGTACAGACATCCTGTTCCTCCTGGGCTATCTTGAGCCCCACCCTCCCCTGCCAGCTGAGTTGCTGCCTCTGCTCTTGGGCTCCAGCAACTGGTGGCAGGGATACCCAGGGCACCCAGGGAAGGCCACCTGCAGAGCCCTGGCTCCTCCTTTCCAGGGGTGGGGATGGCCTTCTGCCTCCTGCCTCTGTGCCCCTCACAACATCCTGACTCTGTCCAACCATCCACCTACCACCTCTTCCTCTCCTCTTTGCCTCTCCCCACCTTCTCTCCACTTTCCTGAAAGTAAGCTTGTCCTTCCCAGAACCTTGGTGTCCTCACCAATAAATCACATGAACAAGGGAGGCTTACAAGACAAAGCAAATAAATGCACTGTATAGACTTCATGTGGAGCGTAACTTTAACCCACCAAGTGGAAAAAAAATAACATAATTGGGGAAATTTGAACAATGCATATTTGACTATATTAAGAAATTGTCACACGGGGCATGATGGCTGCAGCACTCAGGAGGCTGAAGCCAGAGGATTGTTGCATGTTTGAGACCAGCCTGGGCTACATAGTGGGTTCAAGGCCAACCTGAACTACATAGTGCCTGACTCAAAAAACAGCAGCAAAATTATCTTTAAATGTTTTAAAGTTAATGTGGTACTGTGATTGTGCAAGTGTTGTCTTTTGGAGAAACATACTAAAGTTTTATGGGTGAATTCAGATAATGTCTGGGATTTGCTCCAATATTCCAGGGCCTGGGGACAGCAGGGGGTGGAAGAGGCGGTGTGTGTGTGTGGGGGGGTAACTACTGATGCAGGGTTCAGTACACCCGTCTCTGCGTCCTTTATCTGGACCTCACGACCTCTGCCCTGCCTGTCCTCTGTGTCTGAGAAGCCGCTTGAGTCTCCTGTGGCTTCTTCCTCACTGGCTGGGTGGCACCCACTGGATTCCTGGGCATCAAGGCGAGAGTCCTGCAAGGGTCTCCTGTGCCTCCATGAGCTCCACAAGGACAGGGGTGACTGAGCTCATGGACAAAGAGCCAGCAGGGGAAATGGAGTGGGTGGAGGGTTGGGGGCCAGAGGAGAGGACAGGGAAGGACCTCTGTGTGCAGCTGGACCCTGCTCCTCTCCTCTACACAGGCTCTGCTGAGGTCCCTGGATTCTGGCTGGCTTGGAGCAGCCGATTAGAGTTGATAAAGGGCCCACACTCAGTGGAGACAGGTTGGAGCCTGGAACTGGCCATGGCTGTCAGTGCCATAGACCAGAGCTCCCACTCCACACCCTGCCCTGGATTTGGGCTGTGCTCCTCCTGTCCCAACTGCCCCGAGGAAGGCCCCACCGTCCTTCACTTCCATCTCTTCTCATTCCTCAGATGTGACCTGAAGGTCATATCCTTCTCGTTGGTGGTCAGAGTCACCCAAGCCTCTGTCTTACATAAATTTGTCGTATCCTCCTCCTCTGCTTCTTGTGTTACAGTTCCGTTACTCAAAAATCTGTTGGCCTCAGACTGTTCCCTCTTCTCTACCACTGCAGTCTCGAAGGTCCCTACCAAACCCAGGTCCCCAGGGACCTCCTTGCGGGGCCTGTGGTACCTGTCTGTAAGTCCTGCAGCTTGGGAGGCTGAGCCAGGAGGATCTAAGTTTCAGCCCAAGCTGGGTAACTTAGCAAGAATTTGTTTCAAAAAATGAAAAAGAGCTGGAGATATAGCTCATTGTGGATTTCAATGCCCAGTACCATAAAAAGCAAAAACAAAAATGATCTCCTTGAGGTTAGTCAGGAGGAAGGCAGGGGCTGACCCGCTGTGGTTCCTCCCTGGCCTCCTGTTCTCAGCTTCTCCCTCTGCCATTGGGCGTGGTCACCTCCTCAGGGGGCCTTCCATGATGGGAGCTCCTTACCCAGCAGGCTCCGGTTCTTCCTTCTCCTGTGTCCTTCAGTGACCTTGCCCTTTCCTATAGCTGTGCATTCACACTACCTGCCCTGATGCTCCAAGTTCCTTCTCCAGCATCTCAACCTAGAAGGCTCAGCAGCTTCAGAGGCTCTTGCAGCTCTGCAAGCCCTCAGTGCGCTATGAGCCCACCACCCACCCTTCCTGCATCCATCCACCCATCCATCTATCCATCTGTAGTTAGGTGGCTATGACTCCTCTCTCTTCATCACCCTCATGTTCATTCCACTGGTTTCGGTTTTTTGAGACAGGGTCTCACTAAATTGCCCAGGCTGTTCTCACTTAAGATCTTCCTGCCCCAGCCTACCAAGTACTGGGTTACACAGTGGCACATGCCCAGCTTCATTTTACCCCTAACTTCATGTTGCAGTCCATCTGTCTCCCACTGTGTCTTTACTTCACTTTTTTCAGACCTTACCTACCAGGATGACTTTTATCTACCATGTCACTCTCCTAAGAGGAAACTGTCATCTGCTTCCTGTGACTCTTGGCTTGGTAAAAGCCACTCCTTGGCCACAGGCTCAGCTTTCCAGCCCATTTCACCCCTCAGCCCTGCCCCCCGTTTGATGGTATTGAGAGTTGAACCCAGGGCCTTGTGCGTGCCAGGCAAGCACTCTGACACCAAGCTGCACCCCAGTCCTGGTCAGCAGCATCATCCACCTTCTTAGATGGAACCCACTGCCCTCCTTCTACCCCTCCTCAGTGCTGCTAATGCTGACCCTGCTCTGGCTCCTTCTCTCTCTCAGTTCTGCTGCCTCTCTGTCTGGGGTCAGGAGTCTGGAGGAAGCACTGGTGAGCTTAGGTATCTGACGTCATCCCAGACGGACTGCCACGGGTCTGTCCTGCTCACTGCTCACCTCAGCCCTAGCATGCACCAGGTGTTCAGATGTTTGCTGCAGAACGAGTGAATCAGCCTGGCAGTGTGTGTGAGGGCCAGCAAGAAGGGCAAGGCTTCTGCCTTGGGCTGGGAAGAATGTGGTGCCTGGAACCATGGCGGTGGACATAGGCATAAATCCAGTCTGAGCTCCCTGTGTTTCTGGCCCTGCTGACTGGGACAGGAGGCTCAGTGCTGTCTCAGGAAACAAACCCAAAGCCCTCTCCTTCCAAGGCTCTGCTGCCCCTGGGCAACCCTCATTCCCATCTGTGCACCTTAAGTGGATGGAGAGTCCAGACAGGCACAGGCGCGGTACACTGGCAACAGGCCAGAGCTGCTCTGTCTCGAGTGAAGTAAGGAACCAGCCCCTTCTCAGTGGCTCTCCACAGCTGGCATCTTTGGATGGAGCCATCTTTGGTTCCTCTTGTCCCCAGTCTTGTCTGGTCAGCCCCCCTACCTTGGCTCCAGCCCACCTTTGCTGGTCATGAGCAAATGCAGTAGGAGGGGCAGCCAGAACCCGGGCAGTATCTGGCACCAGGCTCTGGTGGCATCGGGGGAAGGCAGGCAGTGAGCACTCCCCACAGGTAGACACAGGACAGTCGCTCGTGCAGCTGACACAAAGCGGTGGCTACATCTCCTGGCCATGCTCCCAGCCCCCCCGACAGAGACAGGGGGAGACAAGATGGCATGGGCACGACCGGGAGGGCAGGGACAGGCAGGCTCGGCGAGAAAGCGCCGTGTCCTCATGGAGTGGTTTATTACGATTCCATCTCACAAGGTGGGCGGCGGGTGGGTGGCGGTGGCAGCGGCACATGAAATCAAGCCCCTGACAGACGTCTGCCTCGGGCGCATGCAAACAGTGCGACACGGTCAAGCGCAAACACGGGGCGGCCGAGGCAACACGGGACACGGAATACGGAATGGGGGCCAAGGCCGTGGCGATGGGTCCCTAGAGAAGGGCCGCTCCCCCACCCTCGGGGCGGGACAGGAAAAATAAGATTCGTACTTCTTGTAAAATGCCCATTGGCTGGGTACTTTCTTTCTCCTTGACTTGAAAAATAATAAAAAATAAACACACAGAAAAAAATCTCGAAAAAGGAAAGGAATAAAACTCTAAGGAGGCGAGCGGTGGAGGCTGGGGAAGGCTGACCACAATGGGCCCTGCCTCCCACCCCTCGCCTCCATCCGGCTCAGGCCCCTTGGCCCTGCAGGCGGGTCCATGAGAGCAGGTGCCAGGCCTAGGCAGGGCCCCAGGGCTGGAGGGGACAGGCAAGGACAGAGAGAGATCCGCCAGCCCGCTGGGGCTCAGTCCCGGCTTGGCCCAGCGTGCGGCGGGGCACCAGGTCCCCGGCCTCTGGGTCCGTCCCCCCATGGTCACAGGTGCAGCTCGTGGGCCTTGATGTGCTCAAGTTGCTCTCGGAGCTGCAGGAAGGAGGGGCGTGCAGCTGCATCCAGGTGCCAGCAGTTCTTCATGACCTCATAGACAGCAGGTGGGCAGCCATCCGGGGCATCCATCTTGTAGCCCTTCTCCACCCGAGGGACGACATCTTTCAGGGGCTGCAGCGGGGGTGCCGGGAGTCAGCCAGGGCTCGAGCCAAAGGGGACCCCTTTGGCTCTGCCTCAGACCCGGCCAGGAAGTGGCCCAAGGGCTGGATGCCTTGCCAACCCTACAGTGCCAGCCATGTCCCAGCCCCAGTGCCCACACTCACAATTCTTGGGTAAGGCACTCGCCCGAAGGAGTAGATTTCCCAGAGGAGGATCCCAAAACTCCACACGTCGGACTTGGTGGAGAATTTCTGCCGTGTGGGTGGGAGAATGAGCATCAGATCGGAAACCCAGGGGTACTGGTTTCCCAGGCCCTCGCTCACTACTTTGTAGCCCCAGGGAAGGCACACCCCACCTTCTCTCGCAGGGCCTCAGGTGCCGTCCACTTGACAGGCAGCTTGCCTGTGTCCTGCGTACTCGAGGCCTCCTTGGTGAGGCCGAAGTCGCTGACCTTGGCCACATTGTCCTCTGACACCAGCACATTCCGGGCGGCCAGGTCCCGGTGCACAAAGTTGTTGCCCTCTAGGTATTCCATGGCTTCGCAGACATCTCTGGGGACAGGCAAGTCACATGACCCTCAGGCAAGACTCCTGTGGCAGGACAGGGTGTCCCCTTGACTCCCCACCCAGGGCTGTTCACTCACAGTGAGAACTTGAGGAGACAGTCTCCGCCCAGCACCGACCGGCCCCGAGACCGCAGGTAGTCCACCAGGCTCCCCTGGCCAGCAGACAGACAGACAGACTAGCCTCATGGTCCTCAGGAACATGGGCTCAGGGCTAGGGAAATGGGAGGAAGGAGAGGGCCAGGCCACCCCTGCTGGACACTGATTAGCATCATTGGTTATTTTTTTTGTTTTTTGGTACCAGGGATCAAACTCAGGACCTTGTGCTTGTAAGGCAAGTGGTGGAACCACTGAGCTACATCCCCAGCCACCCCCCCCCTTTTTTTTTTGAGAAAGGGTCTCGCTGTGTAGCTCAGGCTGGCACTGAACTCCAAGTTGATCCTCCTGCTTCAATTTCCTTAGTGCAGGGATTACAGATGTGTACCACCACACCCAGTCACAGGTTATCTCTTAACCCTTGTGAATCTCGGGGGTAGACCTAGAAACAGGCTCAGAGAGGTGACATGACTCGTCCCAGGTCACCATCAATAAAGGAAAAGCCAGGCCCTGGTGACCTTGAGCTCAGTGGGGTGGGGAAGCTGGGGCACAGTGCATGGAGAGGTTGGGGCAGGTGACCACCTTGGCCATGTACTCAGTGACAATGTAGAGCCCGCCCTTCTCCTCCACGATGACTCCTAGGAGCTGCACCAGGTTGCTGTGCCGAAGTTGCCTGAAGTAGACAGGGCTGTCAGAGCCTACTGAACTCCAAGTTGATCCTCCTGCTTCAATTTCCTTAGTGCAGGGATTACAGATGTGTACCACCACACCCAGTCACAGGTTATCTCTTAACCCTTGTGAATCTCGGGGGTAGACCTAGAAACAGGCTCAGAGAGGTGACATGACTCGTCCCAGGTCACCATCAATAAAGGAAAAGCCAGGCCCTGGTGACCTTGAGCTCAGTGGGGTGGGGAAGCTGGGGCACAGTGCATGGAGAGGTTGGGGCAGGTGACCACCTTGGCCATGTACTCAGTGACAATGTAGAGCCCGCCCTTCTCCTCCACGATGACTCCTAGGAGCTGCACCAGGTTGCTGTGCCGAAGTTGCCTGAAGTAGACAGGGCTGTCAGAGCCTGCCAGGCCACCCTGTCCCCTGCCTTGGCTGGGGCCACCGACAGCCACCCCTGCCCACTTACGTCATGACTGAGGCTTCAGCCAGGAAAGCCTGGGCAGTGGCATCATTCTTGATGCACTTGACAGCGACTTTGTTGCCCCGGTAGTCACCCAGCATCACGTCTGGGGGTAAAATGGAGAGTTGCTCCCTGCTTCCCTGCAGCCCGCAGTCCCAGCGCCAGGCCCGTCACTCACCTCCGAACTCCCCCTTCCCAATGGTCTGCAGCAGCTTCAGCTCCTTCAAGTTGAGTGCCCAGCCACCTGTGGGGAGGCTCAGTGAGGGCTCTGGCAGGTGGGGTCCTGGCTGGGATGACATCGAGGTCTTAGGGTCCCCTGGGGAGACCCGGGTGGGAGGTGGCCAGGGTGAGGGCACTCACTGCGATAGAACTCGTCCTGGGCTGCCACTGTGCCCTCCATGACCTTTGGTTTGATGAGGCGAGTGCAGAGCCCATCTGCATCTGTGGTGTAGTGCTGGGGAGTGGGCACCAGGCTCAGAGCCAGCAGGAATGCGACCCCTCTGTGCACCTGCAGGTGCTGTTCAGTCTGACCACCAGAGGGCGGCAGAGGCCAGGCACACCCAGACTGAAGGTGTCCAGACTGGAGGGCTCCCCATTTCTGTTCCACCTCACACCCAGCTACTGGACAGATGCCTGCCTCTTGCTACCAGCACCCTGGCTTGGAAATGACACCAGACTCTAGGCAGGCATGCCCGGGACCCTGAGCTTTTCTAGCCACAGGCCAGGTCAGGCTATTAAAGGAGACAGTCACAAGAGTGGGTGGGGAGACACCAAGGAGGTAGAGGCTCCTGGGGCGCTGGCCATGCCAGGCACAGCTCACATCTATACACGAACATCTGGGCATGTACTTCTGTGAGCAGCCGGAGGGAAGTGAGCTGGGATCAAGGCAGGCTCAGGTCCTAATCCTGGTGTCCCATTGTACAGCAGGGGACCAATCCCCCTCCTGTGGGGGGCTGAGGTCAGCCCTCAGAGGATCACCAAGTGGGACCTGCCTGCCACTCACCTCCACCAGCTGCATGAGGTTCTCAAAGTAGACTTCCTCATCGATGCTCAGCTTGCTGGCATGGTACATGATGCGGTAGTGCTCCACCTTGCCGTCACAGCTCACGCACAGTGTGTAGTCTCCAGGGTAGTTGGTGCTCTCCCGAACCAGGAACAGGCCCGTCTCCGGTGGGTACAGGAGCCGCTCGGCCTGCTCCCGGGTGATCTTGCCATGGAACCAGCTGAGGGTGGCAGGGCCCAGGGTCACAGGGACCTCTGCTGCTCTCTGCTTTCTGGAGCTGTTCCCTCTCTCTCAGGCCACCCCACAGCCCCCACATGCTCAGCTAGGCATTCTAGGACCTTACTTGTTCCATGTCCTTTTCTTCCACCCCATGCCCTGCCCATCCCTTTCAGGAAGCCCCACATGCACACCAGGGGGCCTCCCCTCTCCTTCCTCAGGGTTCTTCTAGGAGGACTACACCCACACCCTGTTCCTATTTCCCCACCCCAGGACCCCTCCTCATAGCACTCACGGCATGAGGCTGAGTTTGGTGCCTGCCTTCACGCCCTCCCGCTTCTGGACGTAGTTGGCTGGGATGATGCCCTCACGGCCCACCTTGTTCTTGGCTTTGTACCAGTTGGGGTCCTGGGGGTGGTGACAGCCCAGACACATACTGAGGGCCATCCCCCCAATGCAGGGGACCCAACCCAGAAGCCCCAGGGGTGGGAGGGCAGGGTAGCCAACAAGGTCCCCAAGTACCTTGGTGACGGCCACAATGGTGAGCACGTCTCCTTTGCAGAAGGGAAGGTCCTGCTCAGCCGTGCCGTGGAAGTTGTACTTGGCAATACATTCTGTACCGGATGGCCAGGCGGCCTGCAGGAGGGGGACAGGTGGGAGGGTGCATCCTGGGCTCCGCCCCACCCACCTGCCTGCACACCCTGGAGCTCACAGCCTCTGAGCCTGAGGAGGCTCCTCCTCTGAGAGCCCCGGGTCCCCGCCAGCTGAGAGGCCCCTACCACTCCAGACCTGTGCCTGATAATGCAGGCTGAGACTTTACTTCTTGGTGCCTGTGTGTGATACTGAGGATAGAATCCACAGCCTTTACATGGAGCTACATCCCCAGCCCTTTTTATTTTATTTTTTAATTTAATTTTTTGTTACCAGGGATCAAACTCAGGACCTTATTCTTGCAAGGCAAGCAAATCGCTGAGCTAAATCCCTGGCCCTGAAGTTTTTATTTATTTTGAGATAGGGTCTTACTAAATTGTCTAACCTGGGCTTGAATTTGTGACCCTCCTGCCTCAGCCTCCCAGTGCACTGGGATTATAGATTTGTACCACCATGTTGGGCTTGGAATTTTTCTTTATTGAAAGCCTGGCCTGGGACGGTGGGGTGGGGAAAGGGGGAGAGCAGGGTAACCTAAGCCCACATCTCTCCTCTGCTTATACGTGGGAATGCGAAGATTACTAGACCCCACCATGTGGTACCTGTATTGCCGACATCTTCTCAGGAGATCTCGTGTCTCCGTGTCACAGGAAGGCCGATCTGTCACTTGGTACCATTAGAGCTGTGGGGAGAAGAAATTGAGGAGAGCAGGAAGAGATGGCCTTCCCTGATCCAGGGCCCATCTTCATCTTCTCCAGTCTCAAGCAGGGGCATGACGGCTGAGGACGCCAGCAGTGGGCTGCCACCAACCCTAAATCCAGGGGGGCCTTACAAGCTGGACAGAATGACCAGGAGGAGCAAAGGAGTCCTGGAGGGGCAATGGCAGTACAGCTACCACCATGAGCCCCAGCCCTGTGCTGTGCTGAGAATGGGGAGGTTCCGTGCCACCGGGAAGTCCCCTGTGCTCCACAGGCCACACAGGTAGGTTCCCCCATAAAAGTTCTCCTGGCAACACCTCTGAAGCCAGTTCTCAGGGCACACCCACGAGGCACAGGGCCCATGTTCGCCGGGGCAGGCACGGGCACACAGCAGCACCATCCTCAACCGGGGATGGCTTGAGTGTCCAAGAGCAAAAGGGACATACGCAGGGCAGTCATGAAAGGGGGTGCTGTGCAGTGGCAAGCACCAACCCTGCAGCTACCGAGCAGCCCTGATGAATCTGACGTCCATAAAGACAGACACAAAAAGAACAAAGACTGCGTGATGCACGTGGTGCCTTCAGGAGGGGAGACCAGAAGAGGCACGAGGCAACCCCAGGGATTGGTTATCTGGATTGTATGGGCCCAGCCCCAGGGTGGGTACACTGCCTGGAGCTGCATCCAAACGACTGGTGTGCTTCTCCGTTGTGCTTAGGTCAATAAAGGTAATTCCCTGAGGCGCTGCTCACCCATACTGCCCATGGCCAGGAGGAGCAAGCCGGGGTCCCTCCATCATTGTACCGCCACCACCAGTGTCCCAAATGTGGCTTGGATGCCGATTAGCCTCAGGGAGGAAGCAGAGGGCTGGGACTGCTGTCCCTTCTCAGGAAAGGACCCAGGCAGAGCCAGTCCAGGCCTCTCTGGGGTCCACTAAGTCAGAACAGAGACCCCCAAGCCTCAATGGGAGGCTCCTCAATAGGACAGATGAGCCAGGTGTGGTGTGCATGCCTGTAATCCCAGCACTTGGGAGACTGAGGCGGGAGGATCGCTGTGAGTTCAAGACCAGCCTGGGCTACATAGTGAGTTCCAGGTCAGTCTCAACTACATAGTGAGAACCTGTCTCAAAACAAACAAACAAACAAGCACACAGGACAAACAAATAGGACAGATGAGCTCTGGCTGCCAGGTGGCGGTCACATGTGCCACCACCAGCCCTCGGCTGGCAGTGGTGTAATGTAACTGTTGGGTGGGGGTGGGGCATCAGAGCTAAGCCCTGAAGGCTGGGTGTGCTTCGGAAGGCAGAGTACAGGCGGCTGGCATGGGACAGACACAAGGCACAGCCCAGAACCCGGCTGAGGCAGCGCCAGTGGTGAGGGCAGGCAGGACAGGTGTTCACCGGAGCTCTGTGGCCCCAAGTTCCTCAGGCCACCCTGAGCACCTTCTTGCCTGTGGTGTGGGTTATGCATAGGGCTGGCAGGGTAGCAGGGGGCTTCCAAAGCCAATGTAGGGGGCTAGGGTTGTACTCTGGGGGCTTCAGCCAGGAGTATGGGCTCTCACAGCTCAGCAGGAGCTAGGGAGCAGGAAGCAGGACACCACCTGCTCCAGGCTGAACCCTGGCTCTGCAGACAGGCAGCTGGGGTGGCACCTGGCTTTGCACCACTCAGGATGATGGCTCCACTCTGAGCTCCACAGCCCTCACCCTGAAATGGGCCAGGGACACCCTGAAGGCAGGTGGGAGGGAGTAGAGTGAGACCCGAGCTTGGAGTGTCCGGCACCCCCCACCCCTCCAACACCCGGCCCTTCCTGCATCACTGATGCCCTGTGGTCCAGATACTGGCACCAAGGCCTAAAGAGCCACGGCCTGAACGCATGCCATGGTGGTGGTGGGGGCGCTGCGAACTCTCTTCTCCCTACTTTACAGGCAAGACATGGAAACAGGCATGAGAGGTTGAATGGCTTGCCCAAGGACTCACAGCAAGTTAGGTAAGATATTCTGAGCTGGAGTTGGGGTGCTCCTATGGCTGGCTCAGCCACCAGCGCTCCACACCCGACACCTCTCTGTTTCCCCAATTCAGAGCACACTTGCTGCCATGGCAGGGGGGCGTGGAGGCTGCGCAGTTAGTCACCCTCCAGCTGTCAGTTTGCAAACACTCAGCCAGGCCTGCAGCTGCTGCTGCCGCCTCCCCACTGCCTTGAGGATAATAATAAAAAATAATAACAGGCCCTGTTTTCTGAGCACGAATTCGGTGCCAGGCCCTGTCCTTGGCACATCACAGCTCATCCAATCTTACCAACTTGGGGACAGGAGGCTGTTATTATCCCCATTCTGCAGATGAGGATCTGGGGGAGCTCGAGAGGCTTTGCCAGAGGCAGGCAGGAACACTGTCCTAGATGGGGGGCTCTGAGTCTTGGAGCTGGCTCTACTACCAACATGTTGTACAACCTAGGTAAAACCACTCGGCCGCTTCCAGCACCGCAGCCAGACCTACTTCCTATGCACTGTTCCCGGGACACACACCCCCTGGCAGCCTCCCTCCCTCTCCATTCCTTGTCCGTTTCCTGAGAAGTCTACTGAGCCTCGGGGGTGCAGCTGGGAACAATGCAGCAGGACAATCTCCGCAGTGGCATCATAGGAGCAAGAGATGGGGACACAACCTTTAGGTCCAGTAACGGGGAGCAAACCACCAGTTGTCCCCAAAAAGGAACTGCACAGCTCCAGGTGTGAGGGGGCCAGATCCCTAGTGTGGACCTGGAGCACTCCTTGAGACAGAGTAAGTGACCCGGCGGAGCACCGGGTGACAGCATGGAGAAAAGCCATGGACACAGGACGAGACTTAGCTTCCAAGCATCACCCCACAGATTAACCAGAAAGAGGAAAAGGACCTTCACATTAGGGAGAGCTGGGGGATGCCTTAACCAAGCAAGCAAATTAAGTTAAGCATCACCAATAAGCATGCAAACAAAGTGACACATGCCTGAAATCCCAGCACCAAGGAGGCTGAGGCAGAAGAATTAGGAGTTTGAGCCCAGTCTGGGTAATTTAGCAACTTGGCAAGACCCTGTTTCTAAATTTTTTGTTTGTTTTTTTGGTACCGGGGATCGAACTCGGGACCTTGTACTTGTGAGGCAGGCAGTGGAACCACTGAGCTAAATCCCCTGCTTCTAAATTTTAAAAGGTCTGGGGATGTAGCTCAGTGCAAAGCCCCTGGTTCAATCCCCAGTACAGGTGTACTGCAAAAGTAAAAAAAAATCAAGCAGATACTAGGTACCTCCTGTCACTATGTTCTGAAGGGGGACACAGCCTCTTCTGGGTGGTATTCTTGCTAGAGGCATTAACCTGACTCCAATCAGACAGTTTTTTATCCCCAGCCCTGGACAGTTCTTAAATAGGTGGCCTGGACTCTGGATGCCAATGTCACAAAGAGAACAAAACACACACACACACACACACACACACACACACACACACACACACACTAGAGGATGTTCTAGATTAAATTGGACACTAAAAAATCACAACAAGATTCAATGAGTGATCCTGAATTGGATTCTGTATGGGGGGTGACAGTGCTCTAATAATCATTTGGGCACAACTGGGAAAATGGAAAAATAGATAATAAGAAACTAATGTAAATTTTCTTGAGTGTAATTTTTTTTTTTAACCAGGAGTTGAATTCAGGACCTTGTACTTGCCAGGCAGGCATGGCACTACTAGCTAAATCCTTGGCCCTTGAGTACAATTTTGTAAAAGATACACACAAAGTTGTCAAGAGGGAAAGATGATATTTACAACCAGCACACAAACCAGCAAAGAATGGCATAAACATACCTACATCTGTATAGATAAGAGGAGAGAATGGCAGAAAGAACTGGCAAATCTGACTGATAAATATATAAATACTGATCATACCATCATATCAGCTTTTTAAAAGGTTTGACACACTCAAAACCAAAGGCTGTGGAAGCAGCCAGGTGTATACCACCTACGGTGTACTACAAGGGCATGTTTTAAAAGGAGATGCACACGTCTGTGATCCCAGCACTCAGGTGGCTGAGGCAGGGGGATCACCATGAGTTTGAGGCCAGCCTGGGCTACACAGTGAGTTCAAAGCCAGCCTGAAATACATAGTGAGACCCTGTCTCAAAAAAACCAGAAAGAGGGCTGGGGATTTAGTTCAGTGGCAAGTGCAAGGTCCTGAGTTCAATCCCTGGTACAAAAAACAAAAACAAAACCAAAAACCAAAAAGAGAAAGGAGTTATATAACACAGTCTAAACTTACATTTGCCTCAAGTATCTTTGGACAGACATAGGAAAATGGTAACTAAGGTTGCCTTTAGGATGGGAGAGAGTGGGACCATGCTCCAGGAAAGCCTACTTTTATTCCATATTTGCTATATTGTTCTTTTAGGGTTTTTCCCCCTTTTTTCTTTATTGGTACATTTTAGGTATACAATACAGTTACATTCATCAGTTTTTAAAGCCCCACGTGTCTAGTACCTTTCCCTAAAACTAAAATGGAAAATAAGTTGCATTTGCCAGGAATCTTCCTTGGTTCTGAGTCTCCAGGGCCTCCAGCAACCTTGGCCTGTGGTTTAGGGCAGAGCAGGAGCTGGGAGCTCCACAGGGGACAGCTAGGGTCTGACTCATGTCTGCACCCACCCCCTAGATTGGGCTGGGCCTGAGTAGCTGCTCGGTAAAGAGAACTGCATGAATGGATGGGTGAATGGGTGCATGGATAAAGGGGGAGGCCAGGCTGGCTATACCATACTGAGAGCTGTAGCCAAAGGAACTATATTTAACCCCAAAGGGATAGCAGCTGTCACCCACCCCCACAGGGGTGGAGGACAGGGGCTTGAGATGTGGCACGGCTGATGCTTCACCCTGACTTCCTGCCCCAAATGCTGCTCCCAGCAGCCCTTGTGCTAGGGTCCCGGGAACAGGCCGGGCATTGTGCCTGAGTGCTGAGGTCAGTGGCCGCGGCCTCAGGCAGGCCTTTCTTGGGAGCCCCGACTGTTGGGAGGGGGACTAAAAGGGGAATGGGAGCCTAGAAGCTCCCCAACTGCCCTGTCCCCTTTCCTGTGGGCAGCTGGAGATGGAGACCCTCAGTGCCAGACACGTGTGGAGGCCAGGGGAGGTCAAGGGGCTCCTGCCCTGCCCCCCTCACCAAGCAGCACTGCCTCCTGGGGCATGGGAGCTTTCAGTGACTGTTTACAGCCAGCTAAAAATACCACTGAAAAGGGAAGTGCACAGAGATCTGGGGGGACCAGGGGCCATGGTCCCGAGGGACGCTGGTCCTGCCCCAGAACCCAGCTGGACCCTCTGGGGGTGGGGGAAACATGAAGGGCAGGCGGAAGGCCCTCTCTGCCTTCTCACTCCCTGAGCAGTCTGTCAGGAGCCCTCCTTGGCCAGAGCCATGCAGGAGGGACAGGAGAGACAGCCCAGGAGGTCTCAGGCTTAGGGACCAAAGCACTGGGCTCCCGAGCCTCCTTAGAGCCCAGGCCTAGGGCCAGGTGCTGGACACCCAAACAGGATGCAGGTAGCTCCTGTTTGCCCAACCACAGCCTGACCATCGTGAGCTCAGAAGATTGGGCAGAGGGTTGAGAAGGTGGCGCCTGCTTAGCATGCCTGGGCCCTGGGTTTGATCTCCAGCACCCACAACCAGAAAGAGACAAAGGTCATTCAGGAAAGCTCCAGCAGAAGGGGGAGGGGACCCAGAGGGATTTCAGGGGAAAGCAACTGGGAGAGGGGTGCCCTAGAACAGGCCCAGGGCAAGGTCTAGAGAGAGTTAATGAAGGCTGTATAATATGCAGAGTGGTGGCCCAAGAGGGCTCTGAGCCGGAAGTTTCCGACAGGTCACAGGGCAGACATAGGCAGAATTGAATTTCAGACTTGGGCACTGAGCAGGGCGGGCCTCTGCCAGCAGCTGGGCAGGTTTGGCAGCAATAACAGCAACCCCACCCCTGGATCTGCAGAGGACATCCTGCTGACAGCACAGTGACAGTGCCTGACACATGGTGTGTGTGTGGGGGCGGGTCCTGCTGGCTCCAGTGGAGTCAGCACAAGACCCCTGCAGGTGCCTAAGGCCCTGAGGGTGAGGACTGGAAGGATGCCTGGCTGTGGTCCCTATGCCTGCTGCTCTAAGCCTCTGCCCCAACCTTCAGAACCCAGAACTAATGAAAAACCAAATGATAGTAACTCACTCAGGCTTCTGTTCTGCCCCCCAGGGCTCAGTGGTACCGGAAATCCTGTCTAGCGGTTTGGGAGTAAGAAGTGGGGGCTGGGTTAGAGGAGGCTAATGGGGAGCCTCTTCCCAGCTCCAGCAGCTGGAGGCTGCCACTCCTGGCCCAGAAAGGCTTCTAATTACCGCTCAGGAGCCTAATTACCCACAGCACTGGGCAATTGGGACTGGGCCTCCCCAGGGCCCTAACCCAGGCCTCTGCTCCCCACCCCCCAGCACAAGCTATGGTCTTTGCAACTTCATTTGCCTACATTTACATGTTGCCACTCATCCCAACCTCCCCAAACCCACAAAGTCCTGCAGAGTTCTTAGCCCTCATCCCCAAGTCCCAAGTTACAGGAGGGGTAAAAGGGGAGGACTGAGGCCCAGAGGCCCACCTGCCTTTCCCACTCCCTGAGCAGTCTGTCAGGAGCCCCCCTTGGCCAGGGCCATGCAGGAGGGTCAGAAGAGACAGCCCAAGAGGTCTCAGGCTTAGTCTAAACGTTTTTTGGGGGGCAGGGGTGATTAAGAGTCTGGCTATGTAGTCCAGGGTGGCCTTGACTCAAGTAGCCCAGGCTGGTCTTGAACTTGTGGTGATCCTCCTGCTTCAGACTCCTGAGCGCTGGCTCTGTCTAGAACTTTGGTCCTTGGATTTCTGGGCTCATTTAAGAAATGAGACTTGAAGAGCTCACAGCTCAGGAGGGAAGGCTACCTGGTCCAACACATGGACAAGCACACTTGCCATCCCCTTGCAGGGACAGAAGGGTCATCCACACCCACCCTCCACACAAGATTGACTGTGAAAAAAGTATGTGGGTAGACTGGGTATTTAGCTCAGTGGTGCTGCTACCTGCCTTGCAAGCGCAAGGTCCTGAGTTCACTTCTGGTACAAAAAAAAAAAAAGAAAGAAAGAGTATGTGGGCGACAGCCTAGTGACCCACCTGGCCTCCAGGGAGGCCTAAGCACAGATATGTCTGAACTTTGGCCAGGAGGCCTTTCCTCCAACTTTCCCTTGGGCAGGACAGATGACACCCTGAAAACAGGCAGGTGGAGGGTGGGTTAGGGGCTGCCCAGAGCTTGGTCCTCTTGCTCCAGGAAGTAAATGGATATTTGCATACCCGAGGCTTACACAAAGAGGTTAGAAGCAGGGCCTCACAGCAATTAGAGAAGTCAGAAGCTCTAGTCAGGGACCTCTGTCCCCAGACTGTCTCTCCCTCAAGCATTTCTTGATTTTCACAGGCCCTTACCCTCCCTCCAGGAAGTCCTCCAGGCAGCTCCGGCCCATGCAGATCTCCAGCTTCTGAGCTGCCAGGAAGTGGGAACTGAAGGCCTCCCTGACACCCTAGAGCTGGATTCTCCAAGGCCTGCAGCAGGCTCATCCCCCCTCCCGGCTCCCAGCAGTATGGACAATCAGGCCACCCATGCAACAAGGGGTCCCAGGTGATAGCACTCCAAGGCTTCCAACCACACAGAGCAGGCAAGCCGGGGGTGCATGCCGCCTCCTCTGTCTCTGCTGCAGACCACAGAAGGGGAGGGGAGGGAAGGCGGGGGAAGCTGCGGTCAGTTGAAGGGTGCACACAGTGCGAGTGTGACGAGAAGCTGCCTTCATCGCTGTGCCTTAGAACCAGGAAGAGAAACTGAGCACCAGGAAGAGTGGGCTGGGCTGCGTGGGGGCCTCCAGCCTGCCACTGAGGGGAGCTCCCATGTATTCAGCTGTCAGACAAACCACTTCATCCCCTGGGACTCAGTTTTCCCGTGGAAGAAGTGGAATTCACTATCTGGTCCTGCCAGAGTGCTCGAGGTTGGTACAACAATGGGTGCAGAGGGCTGCATCCCACCTGATGGAAAAGCACCCCTAATCTACAGGGCACTCCCGGCCATGGGGAGCACCTGGAGCCTCCCTCTCTGCTTGCATCCCCCCTCAGTCATGCAGGGAGCACACCAGCTCTTCCTTCTCTAGCTCTTTTATTTTTAGGTCTGAATTTGACTTTAATCATTACTTAGTGGATTCTATTTCAAGTCCTTGGATGAAGGGACCCACAGGGGAGGAGAAGGGAGGTAGTGCTCCCTGCTGGGTGCTGGGGGCTGCCTGCTTCTCCACCCATCCTGTCCCCAACCAAGGACAGGGGGTGGAGGGGGGAGGTACCGAGAAACACCCAAAGAGCTCGCCCCAGCCAGACCAACATCTTGGGGAGGACCCCACCCTGTGACCTCATCTTGGCCAGAGTGGAGGGACAGGAGGGCAGTTGTAATGCCCACTTCCCTTGTGCCAAGCCCAGGGAATGGGAGAAGTCTGGCAGCCAGGGTATGAGGTTGAATGCCTGAAACTCTCTGAATGGAATGGTCCACCTAGGGAAGGCTCCCTGCCACCAGGGTGATCTGGAGCTACAGCTCTTGGGCCCAAAGAGTGTCCGCCTTGTCACCCCAGTCTGCAGGGAAGCAGAACAAGTGAAGTAAGATGTGTCACAGTGGTAGTCAGGTCAGACCTGGGCAGCATCTGCCAGAGAGAGTGATTCCAACACGAGTTCCCAGGACTTTGAGGACCCACTGAGTGTCCTTCCAACATGCAGCTGGGAGGCCCTTGAAGCCCCCCCACTCCACCCTTACTTTTTTTTTTTGTTTTTTTGGTACTGGGGATCAAAGTCAGAACCTTGTGCTTGGGGAACCACTGAGCTAAATCTCTGGCCCAACCCTTACTTTTTCCCCTTCCTGGCCACCAGGAATGATGGGAAATCATGCTGATCTAGCTGTCCTTACACTGGAGCTCAGGACACCTGCCCAAGTCTCAGGCTAAGGAGGCCTCTATTTTCACAGAGACTGCCAGGCTGGGCCAGCCTTGGAGAACCTAAGGCCAGAGGTGGCCAGGCAACCAGAGAAGAGGCCTCTTCTCAGCTCCAAGGCTGGAAGACCGGAAGGGGAATGGGTGGGGTCAGGTCCTGGACACCAAAGGGGGAGGCCCATCTTGCCAAGGCCAGCTCTACGCTGAGCCAGCCAATCAGTGAGGCAGGCAAGGAGGTGGGGTAGGGAACTGGCCATGGAGACCCAGAGTCTCAGGCCAGGGGCTTTCAGGGGGTTCCTGGGCTGGGACCACCTCCTGGCTGGGTGAGCCATCAGGTGACCTGGGCCACAGCTCAGGGGTCATCCCATGGCTGAGGTAGCCTGGGATTGCTCCAGCATGCTAACCCACACGGAAGAGGCCCTTGTGAGTTAGCACAACTGTCCTGTCCTGTCATGACTCTGAGAAACTCTGAAGCAGAAAGCAGTGAGCATCCAGCGTCTTGCTACCCCAGCCTATATCACGGTGAGCAAGGCCCTGGACCCGTGTGGTTTGAGTGCCAAATTGCCTGCTTAATCCTAGCAACATGGGACTTGTAGTAACAGCCACCACAACAGTGACAGATGGGACATGCACAGGTGCAGTCAGAGGGTCTGGGTGAAGTGGTGGTGGCAGAGGGATGGGAAGACACAGGATCTCCTAGGAAACAGCTACTCAGACCAGGTGTCGCCAGGAGGAAGTGCCCAGGACATGGTGATGAATGAAGAAGCTATGTGGCTCACATTCTCGGACGGGAACAGTGGCGGAAGAGGCACTCGGGCAAAGGGATGCCAAAATGCCTGGTGAAGAGACAGTGCATAATTTCTGTTCTGTTTTCTAAATTTTCTATAGCCACTTTGTTATCTTCTAAATTAAGAAAATCAGAACACACACAATTTTCTTAGAATAAGTTAAGACTGGGTCTCAGAAGCTCCCACCTCTGGCGCAGAGGTCTAGGATGTTTCTGCCGTGGGATAGCCCCTCACACACGAGGATCTGTCCCTCCTATCTTTCTTTTTTTTTTCTTTTATTGAGTGTATTGGTACATTTTAGGTATACAGTACAGTTACAATCATTATTGGGATCTTGCACCTTTACATGACAGGTGGTCTTTGCTCTCATTTTTTCCCCTTTTCCTCCTTTCTTTCTTAAGTTCAACACCTACACTGCTGTTCTTTGAGGGTTACTGTCAAGGCTTTGAAATCCCTCCACGAATGGACCCCTTAAATCCAGTGTGGTGGCTCATGCCTATAATCCCAGGATTCAAGAGGCTGAGGCAGGAGGATTGCCACAAGTTCAAGGCCAGCCTAGACCACACAGTGAGACTCTATCTCAAAACAAACAAAAAACCCCAAAGATGGAGCTTGAACTGGACCCAAGGCAGTCCTGCCTCATCAGACCATATGGGGTTTGGGGAGAGCAGTGAGTGGATCCGGGGCCCCTGCCTATATTGGTTTGGG
Source organism: Fukomys damarensis (assembly GCF_012274545.1). Lineage (NCBI taxonomy): Eukaryota > Metazoa > Chordata > Mammalia > Rodentia > Bathyergidae > Fukomys > Fukomys damarensis. The sequence continues at coordinate 23,826,357 of NW_022900937.1, read as the reverse complement.
GGAGGCTGTACTCCACCCCTTCACCAACATTTGTTCTGAGTCATCCCATGTGGCTCAGCCTCTTGGAACCCAGTACTCCTTTAATGATGCAGGGAATAGGAATCGGCTTCACCTCTTTTCTTGCCCTTGGCCCAAGGCAGAGAGAGAAGCAACCACTTCTAAGAAGCAGGAAGGTAAAAACCTCCCCAAGTTAAAAACACACCCTGTACAGTGCTAGCCAGAGGCTGGGGGACCCTGGGCCATATCCCTGCAGCTCACTGTTGGTGAAGAAGCACCTACCAAAGTCAGGGCCCAGCCCCAGCCGCAGCCCCAGCCTCTCTGGCTGGAACAGAGGTTAGGGCTGGGGATGGGGCTGTGTGCTGGAGCCTCCCAGGCCCTGGACATCTGGGCACCTGCACTGTACATGCTAGGGATGGGGCCTGAGCAGGACAGAACCACAGGCAGCTCCAAGGGGCCCAGAAATGGCTCACAGCCTCTAGGGAGCCTGAAGCTCTGGCTGTACCACCAACCTCCGTTCTGCTGCCTCTGCACCTTCCTGCTGTGGTCATACCAAGACAGACAATGGGACACCCAGGGGACAGGGAGCGGAGATGGGCCCCATGGTGTCCCCAGTCTTTTGACACTTTCCTGCTGAGGCTGCATGGTGCTTCCAGGGGAGATGGGGCTCCCACCTTGCCCGTCCTCATCTCACTCTTGTTCCACACTTGCCTAGCTCCTGTGCCAGGCTGAGGAGGGACAGGTCAGGACCAACCTCAGTGCCAGGAGCCAGGGCAGGCTCCTCAACACACCACACAGATGCTCACCATTCACCATGTGCCCCACCAGAAGGATTGAGCCTCAGGCACCCCGGGGAAGTCTCATGGGCAATGCAAATGCTGCCTAAGCCAGGACCTAGGCAGAACAGCCGGAAGCTCTCTCTCCTCTCTAGCCCTCTGCAAGGGAGCACGTGCTCACCCAAAGTTCCCCCTGAGCCCGCCTGGGGCCTGTGTCTCTGGTAGGTGACAGTGCCTGCCTGGTGTTCCTCTACCCACAGCAGGCTAGCTCTGCAAACCTGGGTGGAAGCTAGTAGCTTTCCTCCACCAGTGGCCTGGAGTGGGACAGCCCCTGTGGGCCTCAGTTCCCTGGTCTACACAGCAGGCAGGGAAGGGAGCTTGTAGTTAGCTCCACCATCTGGCAGCCGGACACACCCCTTCCTAACACCTGGCTATGGAGGCGCCTGGGAAAACCAGTGAGCAGGGTGCCATGCCGCCAAAGCCCGCTGTCACCTCCACTGGGTATGGAAGCCCTGCTCCGTTTCCTCACCCCTGGGTCAGAAGTCCCTTGGTTTAGGCTTGGTCTCTCCTAAGATCAACGGTGACAAGCTCAGTCCCAGGCTTCTAGCAGGGATCAGGGAGGTGGCTGGGCCCCAGGTGGCCTGGGACCAAAAGGGCTTTTGGCCAGGACCAAGGGATAGGTCAGAACCATTCAGGCCAGGGCACCTGCAAGGAGGCCACAGCTGGGACGGGCAAACTCCCAGGGGCCCGGCCCACACGGGTCCTCTTCCCTCGGGGCTGCAGCCCCCTCCCATCCCGAGCTGCACATGGGGTGGGAGTTCAGATGACCTGAAACGAGTCCCCGCAGGGTCTCATAGTGACTCCCGGGCAAAGTCGAACCCGAGACGCGGGCTCGGGTGGGGGATGGGAGTGGACGCGCGGCGG
>NW_022900937.1:23797830-23823928 GCF_012274545.1 Fukomys damarensis | reverse complement strand
CCTCTGCAGACTGCGCGCCCCAGCAGTGCACACGTGGAGGCCAGGCCTGCGCCCTGACTATAAATTCATTCGTTCGTTCATTCATTCACATATGCTTCCTGACGCTGCCAGTGTGACAGGCCAAACTGTGAGTCCCCTTGAGTCCTTTTTATGACTATCAAGTTCTCAGTCAGGTGGGGCTGAAAGGCAGGTCAATGAATAGTTCATCACTGTAGAGATATAATTGATAACAGTGAACAGACAGGTGGCCTGGCACGGGGGTGCACGCCTGTTATTTGAGCTACTCAGGAAGCTGAGTCAGGAGGCTTTTGAGGTCAGCCTAGACTTCTGTCTCAAAAAATAAAAAGGGCTGGGGATGGAAGTCAGTATGAAGGTCTCAGGTTCCATCCTCGGTAAAACACACACACACACACACACACACACACACACACACACACACCGTGCAAAAAAAAACACACACACACACACACACACACACACACACACACACACACGACGTGCTGTGCACAAGGTCCACGGGAAGCAGGAAAGGTGAGTGAGAGACGTCACAGACCCTGGACTCCGGCAGAGGGAGCAGTGAGCGGGCGCGGTGGCTTCTGGGAACTATAAATGGTTACATCCTGAGCAAAAGAGAGGTGGGAGGTGGGTTCCTGCATCACACCCAGGGGCCCCAGAGAGCCAAAGAGCTTCTTGGACTTTGTATGCATCGTGGAGGCCATGAGGGAACTCAGTAGCTGCGTGACCTTAGACAAGTCACTGAACCTGTTGGTGCTACAGTAGCCCATCTGATGACACAGGGAAAATAATAACACCCACTTGGGGAGGTTTGGTGAGGAGGAAATGAGTGCATGGGATAAAGTGCTTAGTGTGCAGTGGGTGGCACTTGGTGAATCCCCAATTAAGCGCGGACTGTTATTACAGAGCATTGCTAATGGGACCAGAGAGAGGAGCCGGGCACAGGATGGGCCGCGGTGAGGAGGGGAGCCCAGGGACCCCAGCGAGGTGGGAGATGTCCGGGCTCCGAAGGAAGGATTAGGCTTAGCCATTGCCAGGTAGCGGGGAGGGGGCAAAGTGGAGAGTGAAAGTGACAGTTGAGGGCCCCACAGGAGACAGAGCTAGGTAAACGGTGTGGCTGCAAATTGCAAAGACCCTGAATGGCCGCAGGGAGCACTACAGCGTGGCCCTTCTAACCCTACTCACCCCAGGTCCCACCTCCTAGAGAGGAGAAGCCAGCCCTTGGGAGGGACGCCTTTTGAGGAGGACCCCATCTCAGAGATGGGGGTGGCATACTGGTGAAAGCAAAGGTGGACTTGGGTTTCAGATCTCAGAGTCAAATCTCACTTGGGCCATTTACCAGCTGTGTAGCCGTGGGCTGGTTACTTAAGGTCTCTGAGCTCAGCTTCCCCTCTGTAAGATCTGGCTCAGCTTGCACCTCTCTGGAGAGACACTGTGCAGACTCAGCAAGATAAGCAGCAGGATGAAGGGGGTGGAGCTGGCCTTCACCTTCCTTTGAGGTCGAGATAGAACGATAACCGGGCTCAAGGGTGGGGGCTGCCTTGGCCTGCACGAAGCACTTCAACTGCTCTGCAGAGGCCTCTGGAAGGGAGAAGATAACCAAGAATGGTGGCACACCCCTGTAATCCCATCCTTCAGGAGGCTGAGGCAGGAGGATTGCTTTTAGTTTGAGTAAATTCAAGGCCAATCTGAACTACTTAGCAAGACCAAATCTCAAAAAAAGAAAACAAGGGCCAGGGATTTAGCTCAGTGGTGCTGCTGCCTGCCTTGTAAATGTAAGGTCCTGAGTTTGATCCCCATACAAAAAGAAAAAGAAAAGAAAAGAAAGCCAAACCAACAAAACAAACCAGAAAGAAATTGACATCTGCCCTGCCATGGATGGATTCCCTGGTATGGGAAAGAAAGGCTTGTGGGTACTCTAATCCCTGTCGAGGTTGTTGCCAACCCCCTTGCTTTACCACTTTAGACACCTGACTTTCCCCCCTGGGTGTGCTGTAGCCCAGCAGGTGAACTTTGGAGTCAGATAAACTCACATTTGAATTTTGGCTCCACCTTTTCTCAACAGGGTGACAAGAAAAAAAAATTGTGACCTGATCTAATCCCAGGAACCCTGAACAAACCTTAAAAGGCTCCACCCCCAGACTCACCCCTAGGGGAAGAGCCAACCAGCTTCCAACTGGAGGGTCCATTTCCCCCATTCCTCCATTCATCAGGCAGCAATACTTACCTAGCGTCTCCAGGACTTCATGGGATGCTGGGAGGTGGAGGGGTGAGCAAGATCCTCTTACCCAAGAGGAGAAATAGCAGGGCCATCAGACACCCAGGTGTGAAAGCAATGATCACCCCCCCACCCCGTGACTGGAGTGGGACAAGGGCTCAGCTTTGGGCCTGGGAAGGGACTGGGCAAGTGCAGGTGGAGTGGGGAGGGAACGACAGTTAAGGGCCCAAGGCACAGAAGGCTCAGAACAGCAGAGGTGACCAGGCTAGAGAGCCAGGTAGAGGGGTCTGAGAGAAGCAGCCCAGGCCTCAGGGTGTCATGGCTCAGAGGTTTATTGAGTGTGGACTCTTATGTGAGCAGAGGGAGCCATGGAGAGATTCTCCCATGCCATGGGTAATGGTGAAGGCAGAAGACCAGCAGGAGGCTGCTGCATGGTCTCCAGCAGCAGTGGTGGGTGTGGGTGTGGGTGGCAGCAGTGGGTAGGCACAGGCGAGCCAGGGACAGCTCCCCATGGGACTACCCTTGTAGGGACTGAAGCCTCCTGAGAAGCCAGTGGGAACCTCAGGGGAGATGGTGTGAGGGTGAGGAGGGGACCGGCTGGGAAAGCACTCAGGAGCTTGATTTTAAACAAACTGTGAAATAGGTGATGTCAGATCAGTGTTCCAGACTAAACATCAGGTTTCCCAGGCCAGGCTACGTGTTCCTGGGTGGTGGGACCTGTCCCAGGGGCGCGAAGAAGAGGAAGATTGGGTGCGGGTATGGGGAAAGCACTGGGGACCTGCAGCCAGGTGGGCTGCACCCAGGATTCCCACGCATGGCCCTCTGTTTCCTCCCTGGCCACCTCCCCTCTGCCAGCCACCCCCCTGGCGGAGTTGACAGTTTAGAGAAGCTGATGTAAAGTTGCTTGAAACTCAGACACCCTGGGTAGTCCCTAGGGCAGAAAACAGGAAGCCAAGATTAAAGGCAGATTTTCAGCAAAGTCCCCTCCTGCTTCCTGCCAGGCAGGTGCTCAAGCAGAGGGCCACTGGCTTTCCTTGCCAGGTCACTGGGCCTCCAGCCATGGCACCATCCCCAGGGAACAGCTGCCCAGGCCCTTGTGAACTGAGCCCTCTTCAGAAAGAGGCCACCTGGGAGAGACCAGAGAGGCTTTGGGGTGACGTGGGCCTGATATGAACCCCACTTTCCAGCTGTGGGGTCTCACAGAGTGAGGGAGTACAGGGTGGGGGGAGAGAAGAACTTGGGGAGCCTTGTGGGGAGGTGGCCAGAAGGACCAGACCAGTGTGGGGCCAAGAGTTCTAGGGAAAGCATGTGGTCACTGTCACTTCAATGTCAGGGGCTGACATCCCCAGCTGCCAAGGGCTCTGGGAACCCCGGTGACCTCTTCTCTTCCAGGACCCCACCCCAGGTGGCTGCAGAGACAAAGCCTCAGCCTCCCCTGTAACCCCCCAGCCTCCCCTTGGAGATGCTGCCTGAATCCCACACAACCCTACCTCTGCGGGCTGGGTGAGTTTATCTTGAGGTATTGGCCTGGGAGACTCAGGTCCTGGGGACAGATCTTGCTTCTGACCTTGGGCCAGTGCTTCCCCTCTGGGCCTCAGTTTCCTCGTCTGTCTGCCACAGGATTGGGTTTGGAGATCTGCAGGCCTGTCTGCTGTGCAGAGGGATGGCTCTGGGGTGGTGCAGGGGCTGCCAGCTGCCTGCAACTCTGTCCCCCTGAGAACTGCCATTTACTGAGCACCTGCTAGGTGCCAGGCACTTGATTACTACTGATGCTCACAGCTCGAGTTTATTGAGTACATACTAGGCATAAGCACTTTTCATGGCAGATCAGGGGCTGCTCTCTGGGATGCACCAGCTCACTCCAGGGGATGACTTCCTAGGCGGTGAGTCTTCACGTCTTCGTCCCCTTCATGCTGGTGGCAGAAGAGCTGCTAGTGGCAGATTGGTGGCTTTGTGGCTTTCATGCTGTTGGAGAGGCGAGGACCCCTGGGAGCTCCCACCACCACAGGGCTTACCTGGAAACCCTAGGCTCCACGGCACAGGTATCTCAGGTTGGTTTCTCCCTGCTGAGGGCAGATCCAGTGTTAAGACTGACACAGATAGGCTGAGGGACCCGGGATCCCTGTAATCTCTGCTGGGATCTCTCTCGCCTCTTTGATCCCCGCCCCTGCTGCCTTTACCTTTTGAGACAGGGTCTTGCTATGTAGCCCAGGCTGGGCTTGAACTACCAGCGATCCCTCTGCCTCTGCCTACCAAGTGCTGGGATTGTCTGTGTGTGCCACAACGCCCGGGAGGGGGCCTGACGGCTTAGAAGTGCTGATATCCCTGGAGGGATGGGCAGGTGGGAAGGCAGGCAGAGGGTTTGCCAGGCCAGGAAAGTGGGGAGCAGGCCATGGGGTAGTGCTTGGGAGCAGAGGCTCCTGTGGACCATGGGGGTCTTTAGACTTTGTCCTCAGGGCAGAGCCACCTGTCCCAGTGAGGGGTGCGCCCCAGCCTCTGCTGGTCAGTGCACAGCTTCCTCCGGGTGGGCGGAGATCTGGCTGGCTGCTTGCCCTCCTGAAGCTTCCAGAACCCCTCCCTGTCCTCCAGGCTGGACCCTCCCTGGCATGCTGGCAGTGAGGTCCCCTTAGTATGGAGTCCTGATGTGCTGCTGGAGGCTGAAGCTTGGTGCTGCAATGTCGGTTGAATGAATAAGTGACATGAATTTCAAAGCATAATAAGAATAGGCAGCAGTAATATGGGCCTTGTAATCTTCCAGCACCATTGGAGCCCTTCCATTTAAAGTGTCATTTGCTCTCTCAACGCAGTCACAGCAGAGGGATCCACTTTGCAGATAGGAAAATGGAAGAGGGATTTAATGAGGGAACTCAGGTCACCAGATGCCCTGTGGAGAGGAAGGACCAGGGTCTGTCTCATGGTTTCATTTGAACAGCTTCCTGGGTCAAGTGCCCCTGCCTAGTGCTTGGACTGGAACCCAGGGCCTCTCACCTGCTAGGCAAGCACTGGACCACTGAGTGACACCCTAGCCTGGCACTGAGTCTTTCTGAGCCTCAGGGCTCCCCATCTCTAAAATGGAAATGAAATTGTGCATGGTGGGATAGGCCTGTAATCCCAGCACTTGGGAGGCCGAGGCAGGAGGATCTTTGTGAGTTCAAATCCAGTATGGACTGCCTAGCAAGGCCCTGTCTCAAAACTGCAAGACAGACAGATAGATAGATGGAGAGATAGAGAATACACAGGTCTCGGGGACTCCTGTTACGCTGGGAAGATGGAAGGTTGGCTGTGGAGCCCAGGGCTTGGTACACGCAATCTTCACTCACTGCCGGTTCGGTGGATATTTTTTCTTTCACTCCCAAAGCGAGCTTTGAAGTCCTTGTCCCTTGCTGTCCTCTAAGAGCTCAGTCAGCCTCCCAAGGTGGGGCCAGGGCTTTGGTCTGTTCGGAGCCCACACTTCACTGTCATTCATTGCTGCACCAAACACCAGGCAGTTACTCTCTGGGCACTGGAGTGACAGACAGGGCAGGGCTTGAGTGAGCCACTTCTCCCAAGTCCTGGCTCAAAAAGCCCCGTGAGACGCTCTGTGGCCCAAGCCGCCCGCCTGCCAGCTCCTAGGCTCGGTATTGTGCAGCTGTGGGGGTAGAAGAGGCCTGGGTTCTTTGCAGGGCAGAGGTGGAGACCACTAAGTGGGGAATGGGGTGCAGCACTGGCCTCGGGCCTTCCGCCCTTGCCAGCCTCACGCAAACCCTCCCTCCCGTGGCACCTGTGATAACCTGTGCCAACTCCTATCCCCGTCTGCCACCTGGGGAATTTATGAACCCTGGCTGGGGCAGGTCTAGTATCAGGAGGGAACTGTCCCTGTGAGTCACAGCGGGGGTCTGGACGGAGATGCCCCCGCCCCTGTCCAGCCCTCAGGGTTTCCCTTGCAGTGTGGCTGTCAGGTGGGGTGACCTTGGGGTGGCAGTGTGGGCTCTTTTCCTTCCTCTCTCCATGGGCGGCACAGAGTCCTGGCAGTAAATGGCTTGGCAGGAAATTAGCAAGTCCCTGACTGTGACTTCTTTTTTTGTTGTCTTTTGGGCCAAGGTCTCGCTGTGTAGCCCAGGCTGGTCTTGAACTTTCAGCAGTCCTCCCACCTCAGCTTCCTGAGTGCTGGGATCACAGGTGTGTGCCACCATGCCCAGTTGTGGCTGTCACTTCTGCACAAGCCTCGGGGTTCCATTCTAAGGAGAGGTTCCTTACCTTCATCCTCTGTCCTCCATCAATCTGCTCAGCCCCTAACCTTGACCTCTGGCCTCTGCTGGCCTGGGTGTGCTGGGGGCAGCTCTGGGGGTCAAGAAGTTCTCTCAGCAGGGCCACACTTTGGCTCCTGCAGCCTGTGAGGGGTCCTTGGGTCGTCTGTGTCTTCTGCTGCCGCCAGCCAGCTGTCCCCATTACCTCCCCATGAGTCTGATCCCCAGGAGCAGCAACCTAAGAGGGAAGCCAGGCCTGACCAGAGTGGGAACCCCGCCGGTCGGGAGAACAGAGCCTCTGCTGAACATGGGAAGGACTGATGCCACTGTGGCTCTTCTGGGCTCCTGGTACATGGCCTCAAGGCAGCCTCAAGGGTGCGGGACAGAAGGAAGCATTGTTGCCGGGGATTTAGCTCAGTGGCACCATGCCTGCCTCATGAGCGAAAGGTCCTGAGTTCGATTCTTCGTACCAGAAAAAAAAAAAAAAAGAAAGAAAGAAAGAAAGAAAGAAAAGAAAAAGGAAGTGGTGCCACAAACACAGGCCCTGGAGATATTTTCAGGCTAGCTGGGACTCTAGGCCAGGCCATTTGCCTACGTTTTTTCACTTTCTGTCTTTTGTTAGCAGTTCCTTTTACTTGCTGTTCTCATTAGCCTAGGTTGTGACTTAGAGTCCTGGCTGGGGCCCCAACCCCACCCCATCGAGGTGGCAGTGAGGTCCTGCATGGGAAGTGTGAGATGCATGGCAGCAACAGACAAAGGCCCTTATTTTGCCCTGTTCTAGGTGGTGAGTTCACCTTTGCCCTCTCAGAGCTTGATCTCTCTCTGCTGGCACAGCTTGGGGGCCTAGGCAGATCTGAGGAGTAGCAGCGCCTCCTGGTGGCCAGATCCTAGATCCCAAGGGAAAGGGATGAAAAAGGACCCAGGCAGGGCAATGTCCCAAGGCCCTGGTCCCAGGCCTGGTACCACCTCTGCAAGCCTGCTCATGTCTCAGGCTCCACAAGACCCAGGACCAGAGCTCACCTAATGGGTGTTCAGGGCCTGTGCTGGCCTTGGGTGACCGTGGTGGGTGACTGGGGGCAGGGAGCTCTGGGCAGCCAGTGGGAAGGGGAGATAAGGCAGCTTTCAGACACCCAGGGCCCCCATTGCTCCTGGAAGGACTTTCCCAAGGCTGCTGGTGGGGATGGCTGGGTCGGCAGGAGGCCGTGGGATCCCAGAACACTGTCCTTGGGCAGCCCCCTGATTCCAAAGCCACCAACGCACTGGCCCCTGTGGCTGCTGGGCTGTCCTCTATTGATGATACCCCAGAGCTTTCCTGAATCTCAGGGGCCAGGGAGAGGGCCAGAAGCCCACTGTGCTGAAAACCCTGTGTGCACTGGATATTGGCTTTAGTGGTCATCTGATCACTGTCCTTCAAGCTAAGTGGTGACATCTGTCTCTCGTCTGTATGAAGGGCTGGTTTGCAGAGTCAACCCAAAGCCCAGGCTCCTTCTACTGCTCCAGGAGGAGCCTGAGACAGCAGCTGCAGAGGCCCCGCCCCCAGGACTTGGTGTGATCTGGGGGAGAGTTGTCTTCCACCCACCGGCTCATCGAGGTGGCAGAGATGGGGCACAGGGTGGGAGAGGCGATGAGGAGAGGCTGAGGTCCAACCTCAGCTTCAAAGATGCCCTGAACCTTCTCAGGGGCAGCTGGCCTGGCCCAGGCTCTTGGAGGGCAGCATGGGGCATGGGTGACAGGTTGGGGCATCACGTGGGGTTCTGTATGAGCTGCAAGTGCCACCCACAAGCCCTAGCCAAACCCAGCTCTGCGGGTGACCTCAGCCTTAGCCCCTGGGTGCCCATCAGCCCAGTGTGTGCGGTGACCGAGTGGGAAGTGCTCGGGGAACACAGCCCGATCCTTGGTTACCCCCGTACAGAAAAGGTGATAGATCAGCTGTGCATACAGTGAGCTCCCTGTCTGTGGCAGGGTAAGAACAGAGTTGAATTCCTGGCAGGGCATTGAACAAGTCTTGGCAACCAGGCCAAAGAATGATGGGGGTGGCATGAGGTAGGGCACATCCTCCGGCCCCTCCTAGGGCTTCCCAAGAATTTCTGTGTAGAGGACTTGAGAGTTGTCTCGAAGAAGCACCTGCAAAGTAAACTCACTTTTCCTTTGATTGCCTATTGATTTGAGGTGGAATCCCCAGGTCTGTAGCGGTGGGAAGCATGCGTTTCTCGGAGTGGCCACAAGGGGGCGACGGAGACTGCACTCTCACGATTGCAGCTCCCTGCAAGGGCCGGGGTAGGAGTGTGTGTGGGGGGGGGATCCTGGCCTGAGCACAGGGCTAAAGCAGGAAGAGGCGGTGGAATTGGGCTGCTGGGGTCGGGGGCGGGGTGAGGAAAGGGGGAAAGGGCCCTAGCCTCCCCACAGATCACAGGGTCTCGCTATGTAGTTCAGGCTGCCCTTGAACTCAGTATGTAGCCCAGGCTGGCTTTGAACTCCTGGGATTCTCCTGCCTCAGCCTCCTGATGGCTGGGATTGCAGGTGTTTATAACCATGCCCAGCTAAATTACTATTCTGCAAGGAACACCAGAACCAGAAGCGTTCAGGGCAAACATTCGGAGTGTTGCCCATACCACAGGCAGCAGCACAAGGATGCTCACCTGGGTGTGTGGTCTCCAAGCAGTATTTTACGAGATGTTCTTTGAGGACTGGAGGAGGGTGGGGCTCAGGAGAGAAGGGTCCCTCCGAGGCCCATGGTGACCACGCTGAGTCAGCAGCTCAGCTATCTGGGGCTGAGGTGACACCCGTGTACATGTTCCCACTTCTGATTTGTCTCCTTCCTGGGCCCTTGAGATGAGAGCAGAGCCAAGGATGTGGCCAGCTTCCTCCCTTGTTCCCCTCTATCCTGGTCACTGTGATCTTGCAAAGTCCCCAGATGCATCACACAGACAGTGCTGAGCTCACGAAGTCCAAACACCTGGGTTTCAGCTCTGCTTCTCTGCTTTCCCAGGAAGCCACCTGCCTCCCTCAGGTCCGTCTCGCCCTCTCCAGAGTGAGCTGTTTCACAGGCGAGGCTGTGCCCTCCTGGCAAGGGGTGCTGATCCACCCACTGCACAATCACTCATTTTCTGCCTCAGGGCCTTTGCACATGTGGGTCCCACTGCCTAGAATGCTTTTCTTTGCTGCTTTTTAAATTCTAACCTGTGTGAGATGGCTCTTGTGTGTACCTAGTGTGACCAGCCTGTCTGAAGTCATATCTGTCTCTCCCTTGCAGCCTCACTTCTTCCCAGAACTTATTACCTTGTGTACTTGGGTACTTATTTGTACATTTACTTCTTTAGCATCTTTTACTTCATGGAGTGAGCAGAAAACAATCACGCATATCATGCCTGAGCCTGCCAGTGCAGACAGCAGCTGGTGCCTGATAGATACTTAGTGAATATAACATAAATGACTGTCAGCTGCATGTTTGTTTGCAACAGGATTCCTTTGTGTAGCCCAAGCTAGCCTTGAATTCTCAATCCTCCTGTATCAGCCTCCTGAGTGCTGGGATTACAGGAATGCACCTCTGCACCTGGCTTAGAAATTATTTTTTGAAATAGGAAATCAATACACATGGTACAAAGTCCAAATTTTATGAAAGGATGGCATCTCTGCCAATCCCACACCCTTGGGCTTCTCCTAGAGAAGAAACTTACCTTTTCTTGCCCGTCCTCCCAGTGTCTGCATATATTGAAATACAACTGTGCTGGAAACAAAGACGGTAACCAGACCTGTCTTTGCCGGGCTAATCTTCCAGGGCACAGTGCTGTTTTGCGTGGCTCAAGAGTCATTTTCACTCTTGCTGAAATGCGTGGAATACTGTGTCAGCTGGAATAACAAACAAAGAGGCATCCCAAACAGAGATATGGTTATTTGGGAGGTGCTTTGCTGCACGCTGCCTTGGTGAACAACAGACAATATGGGTCTTTCAGGGCTGAGGTTGGGAAGGGTTTTAAAGGCAAAGGAGGAAGAGGGTTGCATAAGTTGTTTTGATCCAACAGTCGTTGGCTAGGCTAGGGGATTAATAACAAAGGTGTTCCGGGATCAATAACAAAGGGGGTGCAGCAGCGAGGCTGGACAAACAAGGATTAAACAGAGATCCCTGCAGAAATGTTTTGGTTGGCTGGTGAGCTGAGGGCTGAGTCCAAGGCCTGTGCTAGGCAGCTAGGCGACTCCTCAGCTCTTTTTATTTTTTGTTCTATTTTATTTATTTATTTTTGAGATAGGGGTCTTGCTGTGTAGTCCAGGCTCCTTGAATTCACTTTGTATCCTAGGCTGGCCTCAAACTCACAGTGATCCTCGTGCCTCAGCCTCCCAAATGCTGGGGTGACAGGGGTGTGCCACCATGCCCGGCTTTTTTAAAAAATGGGGTCTCACTGTGTCATCCAAGCTGGTCTTGAACCCTTGGGTTCAAGTAATCCTCGTGCCTTGGCCTCCCAAGTAGTTTGATTCCAGGCAGATTCCCCTATGCCTGGCTTCAGGCAACCTTTTATATTTTAAAAATGCATTTACGTTTTCCTCTTCCATTAACAATTCATGTTCTTTGCTTTCATCGGATTGTTGTTGTTTATAGGAACTCTGCAAATTGAGGAAATTAACCTTTTCTTTGTGCATCATTCAAGGTCCTATTGGTTTGAGGAAAGTTTTAAACAGGGATTATTTTCAAAGGCTCAGTAGGGAGCTCAGACTTGTAGGGCAGTGCAATTGCGGAAGGATGCCGCTAGGAGGCGCTGTACCGGGGAGCTCCGTGGAGCCAGGGCCCTGACACCTTCCCTCCTGCTGTCCCAGCCACTCTCCAGGGGGCGATGCCCGAGGCCACCGGGAGGAGAGGGCTGGGGAGGGGGCGGCGCTGGCCTCTCACATTAGCGGACCTCCTAACTCTGTTCCTTCTCTTCGAATTAAATTAATGGTTTTTATGAAGCAGAAGTCATCTTTTCTTCCACAGTTTTTGGATTTGTGTCAAGCTTAGAGAGGTTTCTTTTTGCACTCTCAGAGTACGTTTAAAAATCAACTTCATTCGCTCCTGTATTTTTGTTTTCTGTTTTGTTGGAGACAGGGTCTCTCTATGTATTTCAAGCTGGCCTCGAACTCACTGTGTAGCCCAGGCTGGCTTTGAACTTGGGGCAATCCTCCTGCCTCAGGCTCATGAGTGCTAGAATTACAGGCGTGCACCACCAAACCTGGCTGTATTTTTCTTTCTTTCTTCTTCCTTTTTTTAGTAGCAAAACATGTATTGGTGCATTTTCGGCATGTATAATGCTCGCACTCATCGTGGAGAATTTGCACCTGTACTTGATACAGTCCGCCTTTTCCCCCTTCCCCCCCAAGCCCTCCTTTTGTTCAAAAGCTTTGTTTCCATTTTTCCTTCTATCTTCACTTTTTTCTTGTCCCTTCCTTCCTTTCTCCCTCCCATCTCCCTTGTTTCCCTTCCCAGCTGAACATTTTCTTCCCATTTCCCAATATCTGTCTTACATTTTAGTCCTTATTTCTACTTTTGGTTTCTCACACCAGAGAAACAAGGTGGTATTTAAACCTGTGTCTCATGCCTCAAGGTGTATCCCTTTAGCTAAGACGTGGGGTTTTTAAATATATTTATTTATACACACACACACACACACACACGCACAAATGCACACACACACAATGGAGTATTATCAAGGAAGGATGAGCTTGAGTCATTTATAGCTAAACATATTTTTGTTTTCTTCTTGCCCTTCATGGTTTTATTTCCAACATTTAAATCTTTGATGCATTTGAATTTATTTTGGTGTTCAAGGTGTGGAGCCACTTTTTTTTCCAACATGAAGTATTCAGTAACATATCTTTCCCCCACTGGTTTGAAATTTGTTCATTGCCCAGCTTGCCCTGAACTCTTGGGCTCCAGTGATCCTCTTGCCTCAGCCTCCCGAGAAGCTAGGACAACAGGTGCATACCTGTGCACCAGGCTGCAACGTTACTGTTTAGCAAGAACCTATGTAAAGGAATGAGTGAGTTGGTATTGCTGGGAGTGAAGGTGCAGGCTGGGTTATACCTCACTGTCAGCCCTGGACCCTGCCACACCCCTAGTGTCCTCTAGGTCCCAGGTGGAGCAGGGTGGATTCTGCAGGATGCTTCCTGGGGTCCCCAGCCAAGAGGCCCAGCGGGCATGGGTGTGCAGGGCTCATCTCCGTACATGCATGCGAGGGGCAAGCGCAGCCAGGTATGTGCGTGGACGCGCCAGGTGTGCGTTCGGGTGCGTCAGGAGCACAACTGCATGTGTGCAGTTGTCGGGCGGGCGAGAGCTTGCAGGCCTGTCTGTGGCCCTGGACGTCCTCCTGCTGTGAGAACCAGGAATCTGTCTCCAGATTCCAGCTTCCTCCAGGTCAGGGATGGACGTGGGGAGGCCGCTGGCAGGTTGGGAAGTGGGTGCTGCTCCTCCTGCTCCCAGCCAGGGGTTGGGAACTTGAACTTCATGATGCCACCTCCACAGATGGGGAGCCAAGACCCTGCCTGGAGTTTCCAGGGTCACCATGGGGAAATGAGAAGCCAGGTGGGATCCAGCTAGAGCCCCCAGGAGCAGTACTGCGGGCACTCTGTCCAGCCACACATGGGGGACAGGGGTGGGGGACAAATGAGAATAGGCCCTGGACTTTCGGGGGCTCCAGCCCAGCTGCAGAGGGACATTCTCGGTAGGGACAGGGAGCACTAAGGGTAGCACAGGGGACTTGGGGGTCAAGGTCGTCCCACCGGAAGGTGACCTTCCTTCCTCAGCTCCTTCTCACGCAAGGGCCCGGAAGGGCCTGGGGCCCATTGTTCCTAGGCACGCTAGCTCCCCTGTCTGCCAGGCGGGGGGTACAGAAGGGAGTGAGCTGGGCTGGACCTGGTGAGATCCAGTGAGAGGTGCAGGGTGCCGGGAACACAGGCTCACACACGTGTGCCCCGCCTGCACGAGGGTGTGTGTACCACAGTGGCCCTGGGAACCCCTACCCTGCCTGCTGGTGTGCGTGTGTACGTGTGTGTGTGCCTGCACGTGCGCACTCACCTGGCACCCTGTGCTTCATGGATCCTCACTGTACCTCCAACAGCCTGCGGGGTGGGATCTCATCACACCTGCAGGGTGAGAACAACCAGACTTGGAAAGCTTCTGCAGCTGGCCCAGGGTTAGTGGATTTGGACCCAGACGAGGCAGCCTCCAGCCTTACTGCCTGTCCCTCTCCCAAGCCCTGTGAGGACTGGGGCTTACCCCAGTCAAGGCCAGGATGGAGTGGGCAGTGCGGAGGTGAAGGGGTGGCCTGGGGAAGCCATAAGTGTCACTGCAATGTCCTTCTAAAACTAGAGAAGTGACTGAGTATGGTGACACACACCGGTCGTCCCAGCACTCAGAAGGCTGAGGCAGGAGGATCACTGCAAGTTCAAGGCCAGTCTGTACTACATAGTGAGACCTTGTCTTAAAAAGGAAAAAAAAAATCATTTAAAAAAATTAAATAAACAAATGCTGGTCTAGGAAAATCCAGCCTCTCTCGATTCCCTGCTCCTGCCAGACAGTGCGTGCACTACTGTTCCAGACAGTTTGTGCTAGCCTCAGTCTCCTTTGTCACCTGAACAGTCCTTGCCCCAGGAGTAAATTGTCCCGGGGCAAGATTCACTGGATGGATGTGGGTGAGGGGGACCCCAGGGACTGGGTTCATTTGCACAGGAACCAAGGGACTCCTGAGGGAAACTGTCCAGAGGGTGAAGGGTTGGTGTTCCCTGTAGGAAGCAGTGAGCAGGTTTGGGGCAAGGACGGTGGCCCAGGAGGTCCAGCTCAGAGTCCCAGGGAAGGCAGAGAGCAGGGGGAGGATGCATTAGACTCCATGTGGCTCCTGTGTCACAGCAGCTTTCCTCTGTGTCACTGTCCCTTCTGGGCCTGCTGTGCTGTCCCCTAACAGCCACATCTGCCTCCAGCTGCTCTCCTCCCTCTGAGTCAGAGTGGGACAATGCCCCAAAGAGACCTAAGGCCAGCTGACGCCTGACCCGTGACCCATGAGCATGGCTAACAGCCTTGGCCCAGCAGAACCCTCTCTTGACCACATGGTATCTGTTCTGTGAGATTGTCTGGATGCAGGGCAGATACAGGCAGGGAAGGGACAGGGACGGGGCAGTCCTGAGCCCCTCGGCCTCTGCTTTGCAGCTTGTGACCTCTGAGCCCTGGGTTCTATCCCAGGATGACCTCATGGTGCCCACTTCCTGAGGTTGTCTTGAGGACAGCCAAAAGAATGTGTGTCCAGGAAGGGCCAGGACAGAACTGGCCCCATCTGTCCCCAGCCTGCTTTGGGGACAGATAACAGGCATAGGGGCAAAGTCTCCATGTCCCGTTTTTTCTGCCTTGGGAGAGGGGACCCGTGGCCAGCTGGTTAAAGATTGGCCAGAGGTGTGTGAGAAGCTCAGGCTAGTGCTGGTCCGCACAAGGCCAGGCGGGGTGGTGTCCACTGGACAAGCGGTGGCCACCTCAGCCTGTCCTTGAAGCTCCCCGGGGAGCTGGGCCTTGCTGGACCTGGATGGACAGGTGGGGTGGCGTCACTCACTTCATTTCTTCTCTTTTCGTTTCATTTTAAGACAGGGTTTTGCTATGTTGTGCGAGCTGGCCTTGAACTCATAGCAATCCCCCTGGCAGGTGTGAGTCACCTCGCCTGGTTCAACATCATATATTCTATATGTGCCCTAGGGGTGCCTAGGGGAGGCCCCTTCCGCTCTAGGAAGCTATGTCACGTTGCCCTCAGATGGGGCGTCGCGGGGCCAGGCTGTGTCTCCACCCTCAGACAGGGCGGACTCCGAGTGCCAGGCTGCGAATCCCTCCTGGATAGCAGTCCCGGGTCAGGAGCATTTCCTCCTCAGACTGGGACTCCCAGGCAGGACCAAGTCCTGCTCCACTAGGAAGATGATGTCTGGTGCCGGTTGCACCCTGCTCCCCCTCAGATGGGGCCCTCAGGACAAAGCAGCACCTGCTCTGCTGGGAAGTGGGTGGGCTGTCTCCCAGCTGCAGGCTCCTTGCCTGTGCCCTGGGTTTGAGCACACATAGGAGGGACACTTCCTCCCCTGGGTACCAGCACGGAGTGTCTGCCTTTACTTCTGAGATGTACTATTGTCTTCAAAGCCACAATGTATGTGACTATTTCCAGAATGGTGGGCAGTAATGCCACTGGAAGAACTCTTTCTTTTTAAAAAAAAAGTATTGGGAATTGAACCTGGGGCTTTGTGCTCAACTACATCCCCAGCCCTTCTTTATTTCCAGACAGGTCTTACTAAGTCAGTAAACAGCCCAGTCACTAAATAGCTAAGTCTCTAAACAGATGGTAAGTTTGGGCTCGAATTTATCATGCTCCTGCCTCAGCCTCCCAGAGTGCTTGGGTAACAGGTGTGAGCCACCACATCCAGCATGTTCTATGGGTTGTGATAAATGTATGACCACCATTACCATATCATAGGGTGTAGTGGCACAACTTTAACTTCTCTCTGCTTTTCCCAGCAGATTTTCTAATCTTTTTTTTTTTTTTTTTTTCCAGTACAGAGGAGTGAACCCAGGGCCTTACTATAGGCAAGCAGTGTACCACTGAGCTACCCCTCAGCCCTCCCCTTCCCTGGTCGTTTTTCTGTTTCCATAGTTTTGCCTTTTCCAGAATGTCAGAGTTGGAATCACACAGTATGTCACCTTTCACTTAGCAATATACATTTAAAGTTCCTCCACATCTTTCTGTGGCTCGGAAAGGTCATCTCTAAAAAAAAAAAAATCATAGACAGTATTCTATCGTATCTCTCCTTCTTACAAAGATTGTGCTGGCCAGCTGTGGTGGCGCACGCCTGTGATCCCTGCACGAGGGAGGATGAGGCAGGAGGATCACAGTACTTTGAGGCCATTCTGGGCTACACGGTGAGTTCAAGACCAGGTTGGACTACGTGGCAACTCCTCGCCTCAAAAAGAAACAAGCAAAATGATTGCGGTAAAATAGACTTAAAACTTAACATTGTCACCATTTGAAATTTATGATTCTGGGACTAAGTACATTCATACTGTTGTGCAACCCTTTCTGTCCCTTCCCAGAATTATTTCATCATCTTGATCAGAAACTGTATTCATTGAATAAGAACCTCCACCCCTGCCACCTCCTCTTGGCCCCTGGCAACCTATATTCTCCTTTCTTTCTCTCTTCCTCCCATTCATGTGAGTGAAATCAGACTGTACCTGTATTTTTGTTTTTGCTGTTGGCTTTACTTTGCTTAATAGAATACTTTTTTAAAAAAATTCCTTTTTAAAAATTTTATGAGACAGAGCTTGAATTTATGCTGACCCTCCTGCCTCAGCCTCCCAAGTGCTGGGGTTACTGCCCCGCCTGGCTGCCTGAGTATTAATCTTCTGTCAGATGCTTTGCAAACACTCGCTTCCATCCTGTTAGCTGTATTTTCTGTCTCTGAGGTGACCTGGACCTTTTGGAGGTACTGAAGTGCCTCTGGAAGCCTGTTTTCCCCTGGCTTGGATGGGCAGAGGTAGGCCTGATGAGAAGTCACACGTTCTTTCCTTTGAGATGGGGCCGGAAGGGTCCCCGGCTGGATCCTCTCCTCCCTGTGCCCTCCAGGTGCTCACTCTTGGGTCACACAGGAGCAGAAGGAAGAGGGGCAGTGAGAGAAGAGCCCATCCATCCATGCTGATGGGAGACAGACCCAGGCCTGGGCTCAGAGCTGGAAAAACCAGGGCCCATGAGGCATGGGTGGATCCTGGAAAGATTACGCCCATTCTTTCCTCATTATTCTTTTTTTTTTTTTTGGTACAGGGGATTGAACTCAGGACCTTCTTAGGAGGCAAGTGGCAGCACCACTGAGCTGAATCCCTGGCCCCTTTCCTCATTATTCTAACTCTGAGAGAGGCTGGGCACAGCCGGAAGATTGCATTGGTTCATTTATGTGCAGAGTGCAGAGCAGACAGATCCACAGAGACAGAAAATGGTATTGCACGACTACACTAAGGAGGTGAGTTCTATGGTTTAAGAACTGCATCTCAATAAAGCTTTTATTTATTTATTCATTATTATTTTTTGAGGCAGGTCTCTCTATGTAGCCCAGGCTGGCCTTGAACTTGTGGCCATCCTCCTGCCTCAGCCTCCCCAGTGCTGTGATTACCACCATCCCTAGCTGAAACTGTTCTTTACAAAGAAAAGGGGAGAAACAAGATCAAGGCCGACGGGCACCCATCCCCTTCCTTGGCTGCTGAGGCCCCTTCATTTGGAGAAGCGCGGCCGCACCTGGATGTGCTCGCAGTGGGGTGGCTTCATGGTCAGCCCATAGGTGGGTGTCATGTCCACCTTCGTGCCGGGCGGTACGCTGAACTCCAGCCTCTGCAGCAAGATGGCCAGGAACAGGAAGATCTCCCACCTGCCAGGCGTCTCTCCAATGCACCGGCGCTTGCCCAGGCCAAACAGCAGCACCTTCTCGCTCAATGTCTTGTTGATGGTGGTGTCACTGGCTGTGAGGAATCTCTCAGGGCGGAATTCTAAGGGATCTCCCCACTGCTTCCTGGAGAGGGCAGAGGATCTTGTGAGCTGGGGAGGCCGGGAGGCCCAGGGAGGCTCCCAATTGGTGGTCTGTAGAGAACACAGGCGTCCGAATACAGCAAGAGCAATGAAGGCTTAGTGGGCGGTGATGATGGTAAAAAAAGAAAGCATGTTCATTTTCGTCCTACTCAAAAGATGTGGGTAACAAAGGGAATCATAGATGGCCCCAAATTATGGGTAGTATTCGAAATGATTATTGACGGCACAAGTGTTCAGAACACTTATGCTCAGAAGTGTAAGAGAGCAGGTGGTACATTCTGTGGTCCCCTTGCTGTAGCCTAAAGTGGGGTTTCCTTAGAGCAGTCTTTGGGCCATTCCTGTCAGGACCCCAGAGCACCCTCCCTCAGGCTGGCAACTCTAGCCGACTTCCTGGCCATTTCTTATGACCGGCACCAAAGAACACACTGATCTGCATTTTGTCTTTTAGCATAAACTCTCCAGCATTCGAGGGTCCACGCCTTGCCCATGTATTTCCAGCAAACAAGCAGCTCCCCCGACTGCAGGAGCCACAGCACCCCCTTGTGCCCGCATACTCACGGGTCGTGGTTGACCTGCCACTGGTTGATGAATACGCAACGTTCCTTGGGGATGTGGAAGCCATTCAGTATGGTGTCCCTGGTTGTGCTGAGGAGGGAAGAGGGCTCTGTTATGCTTGGGAGCTGGAAAGCTGGGTCATCTTTCTCCTCCCTGTCATACCCCTATGTCTGTTCCCTATAGTTTGCCCCTTTGTGAGAGAGCGTGAGGGGTAGGGAGGAGAGGAAATTGTCCTGCCTCTTCCTCCCCTTCAACATGGTGCAGAAACATCTGTTTGTGTCCAATTGTGTGCTGTACTATTCTTTGGCACCGAGGTAGGCAGTCTGGGCAGGCCATAGAGTTTCAAGCCTTTTTACTTTTTTTTTTTTTGGTACCGGGGATCAAACTTGGGACCTTGCACTTACAAAGCAGGCGGTGGAACCACTGAGCTAAATCTCTGGCCCTAGCCTTTTTATTTTTTAAGATAGGGTCTTGCTAAGTTGTCCAGACTGGACTGGAACTTGTGATCCTCCTGTCTCAGCCTCCTAGAGTGCTGGGATTACAGGTGTGTGCTGTCATGCCCGCCTTGTTTCAAGCCACTTGCTCCTGGAATAACTGGACCAACATGTGGGTGGAAATGGACATCAAGTTTGGGTTGGGGTTGACCCTGGGCAAGGGCAGGGGATGTGGATAGGAGTCTGTCCAGGCAGCAGTTCCAGCATAAGCAGCAGAGGGCATGTGTGACAGCTGAGGTCACAAGGGTGACCTCTTCCTGGGTGCTGCATGGTTGGATCATGAGCAGCCAGAACCAGGAGCTGGGGATCCACAGGAAGCTGGTGTCATGGCTGGGAGGGAGCCAGGGGAGGTACCAAGAAGTTGGAAAGGGTGCCATGGCGGGGCTCAGGGGTGCACGCCACGTGGCTTCACCTGTGTGGGATGGTGAAGGGCACGAAGGAGGAATGTCGGAAGACCTCCAGGATGAAGGCCTCCATGCAGGGCAGCTGAGGTCGGTCCTTCAGCTGGGGCCACCGCTCCTGGCCAATCACGGTGTCTGAAGAAACAGGGGCATGCAGAGCTCAGGGGCTGCGTTGACTGTCCGTTGGCATCCATGCCCCCTGTTGTACCATTTGTCACCGTGTGGGACTACATCTCATATGTCTGATACTCTACAAATCCATGCAACATTTTCTGGGACCAGGGCTTGCACATAGCAGGCACATACTAGGTATTTAAATTAATTTTTATTTTGTGATCTGGTCTTACTGTGTAGCCCAGGTTGGCCTGGAACTTGTTGCAACCCTCCTGCCTCAGCTTCTAAGAGGTGGGACAACAGGCACATGCCACCATGCCTCAGCACTAACAGGCGTTGATTTTTAGGTTGAATAAACGACCTGAGGTCCAAGTGCCTCCTGAGCACAGGGCTGGGGCCTCACATACCTAGCTCCTTCTGGATCTTCTTCTGTATCTCTGGCTTGGTCACAAGGTACAGGAGGCTCCAGGTGATGGCGGTGGTGACTGTTTCAAAGCCTGGGCAGCCCCAAGTGAGAGGAGGAAGGAGTCAGGAGCAAGGAAACCTTGAGGCCCAAGCACCCCTAGGAGCAGAACAGGCGTTATCTTTCCAAAGGGTAGGGGTTGAATCTCCTTGACATCAGCTGGAGACACCGGTCAAAGGACTCATTATCATTCGGGGAAACTGAGGCCCCGAAAAGGAGGGAGACTCGATCACATTTCCACTGGGAGTGGATGGCACAGATTGGGCTCCATCCCTGACTCCAGGCTGGGTGTCTGTGTCCTGGACCAGCCGACCCTGGCAGGAAGAGTGTGGGGCTCTGTCTCCTCCTACCTGCCGCAAAGATGTCATTGACCAGGTTGATAATCTTCTGGGGGATGAGGTCGTCATTTACCCTGGAACCCTCCTCACTGTGCTTGAACAGGGCGCTGACGATGTCCTGGATGTTGTTCTGAGGGGACACACACTTGGGAAGAGTTCCAGGACGAAGGCCTGGCCCAGCCCCAGCCCACCTGATGCATCCCCATGGGCCAGGCAAGGCAGATGGTAGGAGCGGGGCCGCTCTGGCTGTATCATTAATACCCCTTTAACCCTTCTTTCTGATGATCCTGGGGGGCCAGGTCAAAGGAGGAAGAGGTTGGTGCAAACACAGGGAAGAAAAGTGACATGGAGCTGGGGATTAGTGGTTGTTGGGGTTCAGGTTCCTGCAGAACAAGAGCCTTCTCACTCTAATAACAGGTGCCTCTGTAGGCTTTTCTTCCCAGGGCTTTGAGCGGCCCCAAGAGAGAGGCTGTGAGGATAAGGAAGCAGGTCCAGAGTGGGGCGGGATGGCCCCCCGCCCCCGACACCCCCAGGCCTTGGCGGCACCATTGCCGCGTGGCCACCTTGGACACACGCATGGCCTCCCAGGCGCCTCCGACCTTGTCGAAGTCCTGGTAGTGCTCCCGGACCGTCTTCTGCAGGAAGCGCAGAATCCGCTCATTGTACCTCTTGAACCGCTGCAGGGTGGGGTTGGGCAGGTAGCGGAGGATGGGGAAGAAGTCCACGGGGTTGGCGGAGGAGGCGGACTCCACGAAGTCCTTGCTGCCTGCCACGATACTGAGCATCTCCTCGCTGGTCTGGGGGAAGTTCTTCCCAAAGCACATGGCGCCGATGACATTGGCCACCGACCCCACCAGCTGGCTGAAGGGATCGAAGCGCCCAGGCCCCGCCATGAGCTCCAGCAGCCTGCTCACGAGGCGCTCGGCCTCCTTCCTCACATGCTTCTCCAAGTAGCAGGAGGACGCAGAGGTCGGATCTGAAGCCACCGAGAAACTCTTCAGGGCATCCTGTGCCAGGCGCCGGCGGGCGGCCCACACAGGGCCCGAATCTGGGTTGAAGGTCATGCTGTGGCCATCGGTGACCAGGGTGAAGCTGTAGAGGTCGGGCCGGCCCTTGAAGTCATCGCCCTGCCGCACCAGGGCCTGGCGGATGGTGTCCAGGCCGCTCAGCACCACCACTGGCGTGGAGCCGATGCGGATCTGCAGCACGTCCCCGTAGCGCTTGGCCAGCCTGGCCAGAGCCAGGTGTGGGTTCTTACCCAGGGTCAGCACGTGCCCAATCAGTGGCCAGCCCCAGGGTCCCGGGGGGCTCTTCAGGCCTTTGGGAACCTGAGGCCTAGAGGCTCTGACTACCCAGAGTACCAGGCAGAAGATGGTGGCAGCCAGGAGCAGCTCCATGGCTGAGAAGGAAAGAAATTGGGACAATGCCATTGGTACCAGCTGCAAAAGAGAAGGATGGATGGGACAGGCTGAGGATGGAGATGGTGCTGTCTGTTTATTCAGTCGGTCAGTCACCCAGAGGCTCGCAGCTGGACCCCAGAGGACTAAGACACACCGTCATGGTCCCGTTCCCCAGGGGTGTCCTTCGCATGTCGCAGAGCTTGGGATCCCCAGCTCAGGTGTTTGAATTCCTAGCCCTGCCTTTCCCTCATTTCTAATTCTGAAGCTGTAGCGGAGGCTGAGACACCTCCAACACAGGGATGCCAAGGACGGTCCCCCCGGCACTGCTGGCGCAGAGTGTGTGCTGTACATCGTGTCAAAGCTCCATAACAAGGTGACACCCTCTCCATACCCCAGCAACAGGAAGCCCCCCCCCCAGCAGGGAGCGCAGGGTCCCAGGAGTGATGCAGATGGCCTGTGATGCCCCTGGCCCTGATAGCACCCTTTGTCGACACCAAGAAAAGATCCTCCTGCAAGGACAGTTCCTGTCTCCTCACGGTCTTGGAAGCTGAGGTTGCTGCAGCCGGGCCAGGGCCACCCTCCCTCCCCATATCTCTATCCAGTAAGAAAGAGATGGAGCTTCAAGCCACTCACTGAAAAATGGAGAAACTGAGCCTAGAGCTGATCAGCAGGGACCAGGACTCAGGCCTCCTACCCCTACCCATGGTTCCCATTCCTCCATCTCTATCAGTCTCCAGAATCCATGGCAGGGAACCCAGCCCTGGAATGTACCTGTGGAGGCAGGTGCTGGAGATTAGCAGGATTGTGGGGGCGCATCTGGGATTTCTGGCTGCAGACAAGGGGCCTTTTATAAACACCACCCCCATCAGATAGGCCCAGCTGGCCTGGTTACCTGATATCAAAATTGGATCACTGAACAAAGTCAGAAGGATTGACCCTTGGCTTTGGGCCATGACCATGTAGCTCTACCTGTTCCCAGAGCTCAGGTCAGCTCTCTGGGATCAGGCCAGGAGGGGTTCTGGTTGTCTGGACTGAATGTCCAGTTCCTTTCAGAGTAGAGGTTAAGGGACTCCTCTCTCTCTCTCAAGGGCAGGGCAGGCTGGTAGGAGTGGGAATTAGGCCTCGGACTGTCCCCCTTCCCTGCCTCTGGGCACTCAGTCCAAGCTGGGCTGGAAGTGGGCATGGTCCAGCTGCCTCTGAATCTCAGCTCAAATTCCTATTTGAAAACAGGAGATAGCCCCCCTTTTTTATTTTTGAGACAGTGTCTCACTATATAGTTGAGACTGATCTGGAACTCACTATGTAGCCCAGGCTGGCCTCAAACTCAGCAATCTTCCTGCCTCAGCCTTCTGAGCGCTGGGATTACAGGTGTGCGCCACCATACCCAGCAGCCGTGTTAATCTTAACTGTCAATTTAATTGGATAGAGAGATGCCTAAGAGAATAATAAAGCACACCTCCAGATGTGTCTGGGTGTGTCACAGAGGTGTGACCTTGGGGATTATATCTGGCCCCTTGTCTCTTCCTCTTGGGCTCTTTCCCAGCTCTCTGCTTCCTGGCTGCCATGAGGTGAGTAGCTATCTTCCTCCAGGTCCTTCTTCCATGATGTTTCAGCCTTGGAGCCAGCTAACTATGGACTAGAACCTTTGAAATTATGAGCCAAGATAAACCCTTCCACTGTGTAAGTTGTTTTTGTCAGGTACTTGGTCTCAGCAACATAAAGGTGACCAACACAACCCTCTCCCACCCTCCTGTGGAAGAGATGGTAAGAAATTAAAAAGCAAATGAAAAGTCCTTGATTTTGGCTGCTTGCTCCTCATGGCCAGGACTTGAGCTCTTGCAAGTGACGAATATCATTAAGAAAGACCAGGGCCTGTTCTAGACCCAAGAGGCCACCGAGATAAAAGACCAAATGTAAAATATGAACTTGATCGGATCCCGGATTTAACAAAAAAGTTTTCAAAGACATGGAAGATATTTTTGGGACCCTTAGGGATATAGAAACATGGACTGGAGATTAAATGATTTTCTGGAATAAACGCTAGCTTTCTTAGATGTGAGCATAATACTGTATCATGGCTCTGTGGGAGTGTATCCTTATTTTTAGGAGATTGATGCTGTATTATTTGAGGAGGAAGTGTCCTACTGCAACTTCCTTTCAAATGGTTAAAAAAGTGTGCATTTTAGGCAAGCACAGTGGTGCACACCTGTAGTGTCAGCTACTCAGGAGGCTGGGGAGGAGGGCTGCTTGAGCTTAGGAGTTCAAGGCCAGCCAGAGCAACAGGGGGACCTGTCTCAATAGTAATACTGGAGTGGTGATGTTGCTCAGCGGCACAGCGCCTACCTGGCAAGCTCAAGGTCCTGAGTTTGATCCCTGGTACTACTAGTACTACTACTACTTCTATCTATCTATCTATCTATCTATCTATCTATCTATCTATCTATCATCTATCTATCTATCTATCATGTACCTATCTATGTATCTATCAATCAGGAGAAAGCACACAAGAGGTTCAGTTATCACGAACCTAGATGAAGACACATGGGTGTTCATTGTGTAAAAGAAATTTCAAGCTAGACTAAGGCCTTGGTCACATGTAAGAGGAAGATGGGAACAAGTCTTAAATTGGATATGAGAAATTAAAAAATTTTTTTTGCTATACAGGGAATCGAACCCAGGGCCTTCACATTGTGTTACATTCCTAGCCCTTTTTTATTTTTAATTTTTTTAGTACCAGGGATCGAACTTGGGTCCTTGTGCTTGCAGAGACAGGTACCAGAACCACTGAGCTAAATCCCTGGCCCTTATTTTTTATTTTGAGATAGGCTTTCTCTAGGTCGCTACATTGCCTGGACTGGGCTTGAATTTATGACCCTCCTGCCTCAGCCTCCCAGAGTGTTGGGATTATAGATGAGCACCACTACTCCTATCTAAGAAGTAAAAATTTAGCTTGGATTAGACTGGAACTTTAATTCCTGAAAACAAGAAAGCTATGGGATTTACTCATGAAGATGCTGAGGGGCAAGGATGGAACTTGGAGAAGGACAGAGCAGATCTGGGCCTGCAGGTAAGGGAACAGGAAAGCTGTTTCCAGCAGAGTCCACTCACTCAGTGAAGGACACGGCTGAAAGAGAGGTTGTGGTTACAGACCACTGACACTGTTTCACTGATGAACTGAATCCACAGTGCATTTCAATGTCCTCAGTTTTCACTGAAGTCCTTTTTCTGTCCCAGGTCCCGACTAGGATACCACGAGGTATTTAAACATCATGGCTCTTTGGATGATCTGTGGCTATGACACTTTCTCGGGTTACCCTTGTTTTTTTTTTTTTTTTGGTGACCTTGACAATGGTCAGGAGCCCTGGCCTGGTGTTTTGTGGACGTCCCACTGTTAGAACTTGGGGTTTTGCTCATGGCAAGCCTAAGGTTATGGGTTAGTGGTGGGAAGGCCCCAGGGCAAGTGTTGCTGCTGCCACAGCACACGGGGCACACGCAGTGCAGCGTGACAGCCTGGTTGCCGTGACTGAGCCGCTGTTGGAGCCGAGTTGAACCTCTCCCTGGGAGGTTACTCTCTCCCTTCCCATACTGCACCCATGGGAAGGAAGTGGCCATGTTTAGCCCACACCCAAGAAATCGGAAGCATCCACATAAATATTTGGACATCTCTCTAGGAGAGATTATTTTTCTTGTTTTTTGTTTATTTGGGGTTTTGTCCAACTTTTAAAATTGGTACATATTGATCACATTCAGGGAATTTGTTCCTGTACATAATATGTCTTAATTCTTCTTTTTTTCCCCGTTTCCCCCTCCCCTCTCTTCAACCTTTCTTCCACTCCCCGTTTACAAAGGCTTTGTTTCCATTTTTTTCTTCCATTCTTTTTTCTCCCTTTTCCCTTTTTTCCCTTCTTCCTCCCCCGACCCTCGTTCTCCTTCTCATTTGAACATGTTAGGGGAGACTATTTTCTTTTAAATGTTTTCTTGAGTGGTACACAGTGGCCCTCGCCTGTAATCCCAGCATTCTGAAGGATGAGGCAGGAGGATTGCTGTGAGTTGGAGGCCACACATAGTGAGCCTCTGTCCCAATAAAAAGAGAAGAGAAATACAGCTCAAAGAATTTTTATAAACTTAACAAAGTGTATAATTGGCTCTCATATTAGCAGAGGAGGCAGCATCAGTGGCCTCAAAGTCTCCTTGTCTTCCCTCTAAAGTGACCACATCCCAGCTCTAATTGCATGGGTTTGGTCCCCTCCCCACTTTGCGGGTTTTCTTTTTCTTTCTTTCTTTCTTTCTTTCTTTCTTTTTTTTTTTTTGGT
>NW_022900937.1:23719702-23797808 GCF_012274545.1 Fukomys damarensis | reverse complement strand
TTTTTTTTTTTTTTGGTACTAGGGATCAAACTCAGGAACTTGCACTTGCGAGGTAGGTGGCAGAACCACTGAGCCAAATCCCCAGCATCTGAGCGTTTTCTTGAGACAAAGTCTTGCTATGTAGTTTAGGCTGGCCTTAAACTTGCTGCTATCTTTCTTCCTCAGCCTTCTGAGTGCTGGGTCTCCAGGTTTGTGCCACCATTTCTGGAAAAAAAAATTTTTTTGCCAGGGTCTCACTATGTAGCCCAGGCTGGCCTTGGCTCAAAGTGATCCTCCTGCCTCAGCTGCCTAACTGCTAGGATCACAGGTGTGTGCCACCATGCCTGACCAAAAAACTTCTTTTTTTCTGGTACTAGGAATCAAACTCAGGACCTTGCACTTGCCGGGCAGGTGCAGCACCACTGAGCTACATCCCCGGCTCTTTGGCAGAATTTTAAAAAGTAATAAAATAAATAAATAAGTTGAGCAGGGTGGCACATGCTTGTAAGACCAGCACTCAGACTGAGGCAGGAGGATTGCAAGTTCAAAGCCAGCCTGGGCAATTTAGAAAGGCCCTGTCTCAAAAAATAACAACAACAATAAACCCCAAAGAATAAAAAAATAAAAACAATGATACTTATGTATTTATAGACCAGATCTTGCTATATATTCCAGGCTGGCCTTGAACTCGCCATGTAGCCCTGACTGTCCTTGAACTCACAGAAATCCTCCTGCCTCAGCCTCCCAAGTGCTGGGATTACAGGTGTGTGCCACCACACTGGACTGGTCTTTAGTTAAATAACAATGTATTAATACTCATCAATTGTAACAAATATGTTACACTAGTACAAAATATTACTGCTAAAGGAGGCTCTGTGGAGGTATCTGGGACCTCTGTACTTTCCACTCAATTTTTCTATTAACCTAAAAATGCCCTAAAAATGTATTAAGTGGGGAAAGATATATTATTGAATACTTCATTTTGGAAAAAAAAGTGTCTTTACACCCTGAACAACAAAATAAATTCAAATGCATCAAAGATTTAAATGTTGGAAATAAAACCATGAAGGGCCAGAAGAAAACAAAAATACATTTATCTATAAATGTCTCAAGCTCATCTTTATTTATGGCAGAGTAGTACTCCATTGTATTAAAAAAAAAAAAAAACCCAAATACATCTTAGCTAAATGGATGCACCTTGAAGCCATACTGTTAAGTGAAATAAGTGAGACACAGATTTAAATACCACATTGTTTCTCTGGTGTGAGAAATCAAAAGTAGAAATAAGGACTAAAATGTATAATAGGTACTGGGAAATGGGAAGAAAATGTTCAAATGGGAAAGGGAACAAGGGAGATGGGAGGGAGAAAGGAAAAGGGACAAGAAAAAAGTGAAAATAGAAGGGAAAGAGCTGGGGATGTAGCTCAATGTTTCCACTGGCTGCCTCCCTCACAAGTGCAAGGACCTGAGTTTGATCCCCAGTACAAAAAAAGAAAGGGGTTTGAGGGGAGGGGGAAATGGGAAAAAAAGGTAAGAGGTATCGGGTACAGGTGCAAATTCCAGGAGGAGGAGGCAGGGTAAGAAGTGGGGGTAAAGGGATAGAAAATGATCAAGATATGAAGATAGGACAGATACATGTACCAACTCCCCCAAATAAATGTAACTACAGTGGTACCTCTGTTCGTGAACTTAGTTCTTTTCACAATACTGGTCACAAACTGAATTGGACAAGAACCAAATCAAATTCAATAGTTAAGTTCAATATTCACCTTAAGGGCAAATTTGATTCAGTTCTCATCCAATTTGATTTGCAACCAGAATCATGGAAAGCATTAAATTCATGAATTGAGGTACCACTGATTGCAAACATACACTAATAAAAAGATATCTTAAAAATTCCAGCCCCCGCCAGAGAGCACATATTGCATGATTCCACTGACACAAAAAATAAAAGCAGGGCAGGTGTGGTGGCACATACCTATAATCCTAGGATTTGGAAGGCTGAGGCAGGAGGATCACTGTGAGTTCGAGCCTGAACTTTTTTGTGTGATTCTGCAGATGGAGCATAAGAACTCACATATGCTAGACGAGTGCCCATCTACTGATCTACACCACTTTGTGGTTTAAATTAAGGTATATTCTTTGTTTGTTTGTTTGTTTGTTTGTTTGTTTTTTTGAGACAGGGGTCTCCCTATGTAGCTCAGGCTGGCCGTGAAGTCACTATGTAGCCCAGGCTGGCCTGGAACCCTTGGTGATTCTACCTTGTTACAGGCGTGCTTCACCATCCCTGGCTAAGGTTTATTCTGTTGTATAGTTCTATGGTTTCTTTTTTCACTTTTTAAAATCCTGGTGATATCAGTCTGCCTATCTGTCTAGGGTATGAAATTCACCATTTTAAACTTAAGCATACAATGTATTAGGTTAAATTTGGCTGCTGTTACCCTTTCTTTCTTTCATTTTCTTTTAGACACAGTCTTGTTATGTCTTCCAAGCTGGTCTTGAACTCACTATACAGTCCAGGCTGACCTCAAATTGCAATGATCCTCCTGCCTCAGTCTCCCGAATGCTGAGATTAATAGTTAGGTACCACACCTGGCTTGCTTTTCTTCCTATCTCTAGTCTTTTGCCCTGGAACTGGCAGGTAGAATGTATTCAGGAAAAGATTTGTTGAATAAATCACTGTTCACAAGCGAGAGTGTGAACTTGCATGGAGCTTTGTGAAGACTCTGCATAGAGTATTCCCTGGATTCATCTTCTAGAAGAGTAATGATGGTTAAAGTTTATTTAGCACCTGCTATGTCCCAAGCTCTGTGCTTGGGTTCACAGGAGTCTTCTGTGTTTTGGCTACATGGTAGCCCTGTGAGGTGGCTGCTATGACTGCCTCATCTTCATGCCAGTCAGAGGCAGGTGTGAGTAATGAACAAAGCTGGGGGCAGGGGAGGAGGAGCTTGGTAAAGGAGGAGGCCGCAGTGGGAACTGGAGATTCAACATCACAGGAAGAGGGGCCTGAGGTACGGGTCATGGCTGGAGTGAAGGTAACTGTAGGGACAGATGCTGCGGCCACCTAGAGCTGGTAGTGACCAGAGGCAGCTATGGCAGCCCCTCACTGTTCCCTACTCTGTCTCAGTTCTGTCATGGCTCTGGGACATCACCCTACTTAAACTCCAGTGCAGACCGTGGGCCTCTGGAGAGGAGCAGCTGAGCCCCATTCGCCTGTCCTCAGAGGACAGGTGCTGGAGGTGCAAGGGGGAATAATTAAAGCTGGGGTGGGGAGCCAGGTGTGTTGCTGCACACCTGTAATCCCAGTACTGGGGAGGCTGAGCCAGAGGATCTCTGAGTTCAAGACCAGCCTGAACCACATAATGAGACCCTGTCTCTAAATAAATAAATAGCTAGGTTGGTGGCGGCGGGGGTGCAGAGGTGAGGTGGTGGTATCTCACCAGTTTCTAGATATTCACCTGAACTTCAGACCTGCACATCCAGTTAACTCGCAGTGCAAGGCCACCCAGCAGTCCCTGCCACTGACTGCCTCCTTGTGTCCAAATGGCTAAATGGTCATCTGCCGCAGGCTTGGGCACCACTTCCCCCAAGCTCTGGGTGTTTGTTTGCTTGCTTGCTTGCTTGCTTGCTTTTGGAGAGAGGGTCTCACTTCGTAGCTCAGGTTGGCCTTGAACTCATGATTTTTCTGCCTGAGCGTCCTGAGTGCTGGGATTACAGGCGTGCACAACCAGGCCCTGCTCTCCCTCACGCACTTTCACAGGGAACTTCCAGCCTGCATCTCTGCCCTTGGACCGGTGTTGTCCAGTGGAGCTTTCTGCTATGATGGAGAATGTTCTGCAGCTGCAGGTGCAGCTCCTTGGCAGAGCACTTGCCTAGCACGCCCAGGGCCTTGAAAAGAAATTATTTTATAGCTGTGCTGTCAGACATTTGAAATGTAGATAGAATTTTTAGTTCTATTTAATTCTGGGGAGATTGAACCCAGAGAGTTTGCACTGAGCTACATCCTCAGTCCTTTTTAAATTTTTATTTTATTTATTTATTTATTTATTTTTGGTTTTTTGAGACAGGGTCTCACTATGTAGTTCATACTGCTCTGAAACTCACTGTGTAGCCCAGGCTGGTCTCAAACTTACAGCGATCCTCCTGCCTCAGCCTCCCGAGTGCTGGGATTACAGGCATGCACTTCATTTTTATTTTAAAACAGGGTCTTGCTAAGTGGCTAAGTTGCCTCGGCTGGGCTTGAACTTGAGCTTCTCCTGGCTTGGGGTCCCAGAGTGGCGGGATGAGGGGTGAGCATCAGCAGGCCTGCCTCTAATTTTATTTTTTTTTAAATAGTAGGGATATTTATTGAGGAATATGAATAGGCCCTGAGAGACTGGAGGGTCTGAATGGGTTGTCTATCTAATTTTAAACCTAAACCGCTCTCTGAGGCTTCTACTCCAGGCCCTGATCCCTGCAGCCCAATCTCCATGCTGCCACCTATGTGAACTTTCTGAAATTGCAAATCCAAGCACGCGGGTTCCATACTCAAATTACTTACTCGTTTTACAAGACATTGGAGCAAACCTTCAACTCCTAATCTCAGCGTGTGAGCCAGTTCCTCCATTCCTCTCTTCTCCCTTTCCCATCCCTTCTGCCCCCCATGCAGCCTGCTCACCAGCCTCCTATTATCTCTCCAGCTTTCAGCCTCTGCACATCCCCACGTGCTGTGTCGTCATGTGTCTTTCTCAGCCTCCTTCCTCCAACCCCAAGCCTCTCTCAACTACTTCTTCCCCACCAGCAAGCCCTCCGGGGAAACGCTGCTTCGAGCTGAAGATGCTACCCGGGTCTCAACACTGTGACATGTTAGTAACAAACACGCTCCTCTCTCCACTAAAGCAAGTCCCCCAACTCCCACTTCCTCGGGGGCCACCCTGGCCCCTGCTCTAGGCACATGGGCACAGTGACAGGCACAGAGTGACCAGTCAACTCTGCCATGCCAGAGGTATTTGCCCTGCAGCAACCCAACCCCATATGGTTGCTCTGGAGACTCTGTTTCCACATTTCACACAGGGGCAGGAGGGTGGAAAGTGTGAGAAAGAATTTTATCTTGGTTCTGAGGATTGAGCCCAGGCCCTTCCCACTGAGCTACATTCCCAGCCCCTTTTAGTTAATTAATTAAGAGACAAGGTCTCATTATGTAGCCCAGGCTGGCCTCAAACTCAAGACAATCCTCTTGCCTTGAGCCTCCTGAGTGCTGGGGTTACAGGTGTGCACCACTACATCTGGCTCTAAATTTTTTTATTTGCAGACAGATTCACTCAGTTCCTAAATTACCCCAGCTGGGCTCAAACTTAGGCACTTGCTGACAGCTTCTAAGAGTATCGGCATTTCAGGTGTGCACCACATGTCTGGCTAACAGGAGTAATGTCTTAGGACTCTGTCTCACCTGGGTGGGTCTTCTTGGGGTGTGTATCAGGTGCCCAGCCTTAGAGCATGGGAGGCTATGACTCTCAGGCTGGCAGATTTGGGTTATAATTATTTGCAGTTACAAATTCTCAAAATCTAACTCATAGTACAAAAGGAAAAGGAGAAGAGGAAGTAGAGGAGAAAAAAGAGGAAGAGGAAGAGGTGAGGAAAAAGTGAAAGGAGGAGAAAGAGAGGAGGAAAAGGGGCAGTGATTTTGTTCATGTGACTGTGATGTTCTATGGGTTCAGGAATAGGTAGTTCTAGGCGCACGCCATCAGTTCTTCCCCTTGCTCTCTCCCCTCAGTGGCTTTCTTAAAAACTGGTCACTGGCAGCTCCAAACTTTTTTGTTTTTTAGATAGGGAGTTTTGATCTGTATTCCAGGCTGGCCTCAAACTCATTGTATAGCCCAGCTGGCCTTGAACTCATGGTGACCCTCTTGCCTCAGCTGCTGAGTACTGGACTACAGATGTGTGCCACCACACCTGGCTCCAGATTTATTTTCTAACCAGCACGACCTCCCTCACCCCCAGAAGAACTTCTTTCATTCAATGACTTCATCAAAACCTCCATAGGGTTCTCCTTGGCCTGGCTTATGGTGGGGTTGGCCCTCCAAACCTGTTGGCTGAGAGTAGGTCGTGTGACCCCTGAAGAACAGTGGGTGTGGTGTCACCACAAGGGCAAAGGGAAACTCTTAGATCCCTGCTATCCCTGGGGTGACTGCATAACTTACTACCAAGCTAGGACCTTTTAATGATTATGCTAGGACGACAGGCATAATTACCCCAGGGCTCCCCTCATAGTCTCTCTGGCCTCTCCAGGCGCAGCACAGGCTCGGCTTGGGGTACAGCTCCTGTTTCTGCCATGCAATAGGAGTCTGTTATGGGTCTTCACTGCTTCTCGGGCCCCTGCCACACACCGCCCAGCAGTGTTGACCAAAGGCTCTGGGCCTGAGGACTCTGCCAGGCAGAGACTCTTAGCTGTCCACATCCCCCCAGCAGCCCAGAGCCCTCTCTGCCCCTGCCCCTGCCCTGGGGATCAATCACTATGGAATCCCAGCCAAAGAGCTTCTCACGCAAGGCAAGCAAACTTTGACCCAGCGTTGGGAGTTCAGCTCCAGGCCAAGGTCCTCAAGCCTCTTGCCCATCACCTCCTTCTCTGCACAGTGCTCAGAGAGGCTTCCTCCGGTCATTGCAGCTGCAGCCCAGACAAGGCTTGGTGATGAGAAGGGCAAGGTCTCCTGAGACCCCAGTGCACCCCACTCCTGCCCCAGGGTCTGGGGAAATGGAGGTGTTGGTCCAGGCCTGAGCCTGCTCTCCCGTGGCCCCCTGGGACTCCCTTTGCAGCCTGGCTGGAAAACCTACCTCGAATCAAGGCGCCAGCGCTCCAGACTCCACGTTGGCTCGCTGGGCATCATCAGGCTTAACCTTTCTGACATCTTTCCAGCTGAGCAGAGGAAGAGGCACTGGCTTTATTAGCTAAGGCATTCCTTTGGCATCAATGCCCCTTCAGGACTCTGGGAAAAGACACGCGTTTCTACCGAGTGGGGGGGGGTCTTCTGGATGCCTGCTGGGGTGACCAGCACAGGAGGGCTTTTCTAGCCCTATTGGGATTCTCCCCAGCTAGTGAAGGGGCGGGGACTCTGGGAAGGTGAGGGAAACATGGCCGCAGAGCAGGCTGGGGTACCTAGGAGTACCTTGCTCTCTTCTACTTTCCGTGGCTCTCGCCCCACCTGGGCCTGAAGCACAGACCTCTCTTGAGGGCTGTAAGACTTATCAGGTGAGTCAGCGATGCCATGAGCAGAATGATCGGAAGGAGGCTGAGAAAGACAGCAGTACCTCCTTGTGTCCTGTTCTGCTGCCTAAGGCCACCATCTGAGCACCAGTTGTTGGGTCCAGTGTGTCACTCTTGCTCTGAGACTCATCTCTATTGAGCAGTCTCTAACTCCTTTATCAACTGCTCTCCTTTGCCAGGACCTGTTGCATCAGATCAGTGTCTCACAGGTTGGTTTTCCATGTTAGGGCATGGAAGGACAAGTGGCAGGTGGCATCTGGGACACAGGCAGGCTCAAATGTCTTGAGAAGTACCTTGGAGAAAAGAAACAGACCAGGAGGAAGCTAACTTGCTGTGGAGAGGATCGGAGCGGAATACCAGAGGAAGAGTTATTTTATATGAGACTCAAAGTAAGGGCAAAATAGAGGTGGGAAAGCTGGTAGGTTCTGTGAAAGGTTCCTTCTCTATCCTTAGATTCCAGAGGGGTAAACAGGTGGTGACAGAAAGCTATCTTGCATTTTAAAAAAGATCAGTCCTGGTGAGTGTTGTGGTACATGCCTATAATCCGAAGACTCAGGAAGCTGAGGCAGGCCACAAGTTCAAGGCCAGCCTGGGGTACATAGTGAGATCCTGTCTCTGATAAAACAAACAACCCCCAAACAAACAAGCAAACAAAAACAGTCTGGGTGCCATAGCAGGGAGAAGGGATTGGAAGGGACAAGAGACAAACAGGAACCCAGTTTGGAAGCTGTTTTAGATCAGGGAGTGAGCAAAGCCTTGTCTGTTTGTTTCTGCTGCCCACTGATGATTTAGGGGCCCTGACAGGGCTCCCCAAGTGTGGTGTCATGGAGCTGGACAGACCTCAGAATAGAGCAGAGTGCCCTTGAACCTTCCTTCTCACCTCAGCAGAGTGGCCAGTGTGATCTTCCTGGGTTCAACCCCAGCACCATCTCAGTGTCACATAGTCTCAGGTTTCCCAATGGGGTACACTCTGTAACAGGGGGGATGGCAGGTTCCCTACAGGCATCCCATTTCCCTGGACACTACATTCTGGGAAGATCCCGGGTCCTGGGACCTCTGCACATTCCCACTGCTTCTAGTGATATTGCCCCAGGGCCTTTGAACCTGTTGTTCTCTCCCCCAGGGGCTCTCTCAACCTGAGTACCTTGGTTCTTGACGCCATACTTCTGCAAATCCAGCAAACCCTCTTTGAAATTGTGTTACATCCTCTTGTAACTTTACCCTTTCTCTGCTAAGTCTCTTTCTATAGCTATTCCTTTTCTCTGCTGTTCTGTTCTTTGTATTTTTGTGGAATATAATGCATGTCCCCCACAGGAATATAAGCAAGCGGCCAGTAGAGGAGCATTATCATTTCTGCTCTCATCTGTTTTGCTCACCAGCACCTGGCGCACAGTGGGTTCTTGGTAAATATTTGTGCAGTGCCCAGGCAGCCAACTGCAGTGGGAGGGCCAGGGCGGAGGAGATCTTTCTGGGCTGGGCCAGGGGACAGGTGGCGGTGCCTTTGGCTGCTAAAGAGAGTTGGGCACAGGTTGAGCTGGACGCGCGAATGCAGCCTTTCTCCCTGGATGTCTTGCACGGGCAACTAGCAGGGGTGGGGACACCAGGCAGGCAGGCAGCCAGGCGTGCAGGGCAGTGCGGGCTGCGTGACCCGCCGCGGGAGGGGACCGTGGACAGCGCAGGCTGTGATCCAGGCAGCAGCCCGCTCTGCACGCGAGCCTCCTCCCCACCCCCGCCAGCCACCTCCAATCGCGCCCCCGGGACTCTCAGGCTCCTGCCTCCCCCCTTTAAGGGCCGCGCCCGCGTCCCCACCCCCTTCGCGTGACAGCCCAGTCCCGCGAGCCTAGGGCGCTTCTCACGCAATCGGGCACTGCGCCGCCGCGACCTCTGTCCCGGTGTCCCCTCCCCATCTCTGTACCCCACCATCCGATTTCTCTGTCCCTAACCTCAGCTCTCGCAGCCCTGCAGCCCCCGCCCCCCGTGGGTGCCCTGAGCGGACCCTAGAGGCGCCGTGGCAGGGGGACTGGGCCTTAGTGACTCCACCTATGACTTGGGGCTAGGGTCGCCGGCTTCTCACGCGAGCCAGGACTCGGACTTGGTGATAGCCCTGCTCTGCCTGCCTGGCAGGTGCACTCCCAGTAGTGTGGGGGTGCAGAAATGCCGGAGAGAAGGCCGGTGTCTCCCATTCCATCCGCTCCTCACGCTCTTGTTCTTCGACTTCGCCCTCCCTGGTGTCTTCTGCACTGCACACGGGTGCAGCATTTGGAAGTGGGGGCCCTAGTTGCCCCCAGCCCTCATCCTGTTCCGTGTCAGCACCTAGATGAGGTCCTTTCCTCACCCCACCCCTAGAGCCACCACCCTCCAGTCCCTCTTCAGCCCCCACCCCTGTCCTAGGGCTCTAGGGAAGGAGGCGGGCACATGCAGTCTCCTATAAAGGTGGTGCCTTCACCCTCAGTCTGAAGGTGACAGAATCTGGAGCCTCCCATCTTTCCTGGGGTCCCTGCCCCAGAGACTGCTCTTCTCAGCTTAGCACCTCACAGCCACAGGTGAGTGTGGGGCACTTCTGGTTTGCTCCTTTCTTCCCAATAAAAGGGAAATTTGGAGGATTACAAGTCTTCCAGGAAGTCACTGGACTATCACCTCCAAAACAGAAGGCTAAGAACATCTTTAGTGATCAGGCAGCCTGACCCTCTAGTGGGAAAACTGAGGCCAGAAGAAGAGCAGGTCTTGCCTGAGGTTCCCTATCAAGTACCAAAGCTCTAGACATAGATGCCCCACCCACCCCCTTCTGGGACTCCAAGCCCCAAGCTCCAGCACCATCCCAGGTGACTCTGGGTAGGGTACCCCTGGGTAGCACCTTGAGGCTTTCCCACTAGGGCCACCAGGGAGATTGAAGGAAGCTGGGGGCCTGTGCAGCCCCTCTGTCAGCGGAGGGGACTGAGTCCTTTGTCCTTTGCCGGGAGGTGATCAGTGTGATAGATGGCCGGCTGCAGGCAGCTGGAATCACAAGTCCCTGAAAACTCTCCCCACCTGCCATGTGACATGCCCCTGGCTCTCTCAGGGATTTGGAGATCTGGTGTGTCTTGTGTCTGGGTCTTCTCTTCTCTCCTGGCTGGTCTCTTGAATTGTGTGAGATCTTGTCCCACCCTTGCTTTCAGATTATGCAGCCTGAGCCTAGAAAGAGAAAATGACCAATCCGAGGCCACTTGAATGAGAAATTGGCTCTTCTGACCACCAGGGTAGTGGAGGTAGATGCCCCAGGCAGAGCCTAATACCTTGTAGACAGTGATCCATGGATTTGAACATCCTTTCTGGGTCCAGCCTAGAAAGTTTCACCTCAGTGTCTTTTAAATTCAGATCCATTCCTAATTTTTGATAATCCAGTCTGGAATTTCATTATAGCCCTGGCCTGTTGGGAACCTTCCATTTATTCTCAGCTGCCTGTTGACTGGTAGAAAAGGGAAACTGGGACTATTCATTCATGAAGAATTGAGCGCTGTGAAAAATCTGGCCTGGATTTCTGTTGGGAGTTCAATGTAGCTGCTTTTAAAGGGTGTGTCTGTTGAACTCTTAAAGGGGGGCTGAGAGTAGAGTGGCTTGGGCGGTGGCCTTCCTGTTTGGTAGGATTCCTTAGGTTTTGGGATTAAGTGTAGACAGCAGAGGTTCTGGGGAGATTGTTTCTTGATCTTCAAAAGGAGGTACTTGTGGTAGCAGCTGGCCACTCTTGGAAATTTCCCTAGAGACTGAGTCCTTGTTCTGTTAACAACTGGAAAGTGGTTTGGGGCAAGTCAATGACTGTTCTGATCAGTGTCCCTGAAATGTGAAATGAGGCCAAGGAGCTGGTGATCCCTAAGTTCCTCCTTCCCATAGCATGGGTGGGTAAGACTCAAAGAGCCCTGGGGTGATACGTGTTGATTATACATTTATTTGAATGTGTTGGGGAAAATCAAAGCTACACTTTCACATAGTTATTGTTCCAGGTGATGCTACTAGGATGAATTTAAAGCTGAGTTTTGGAAAATGTGAAGTAAATGATAATTATGATATGTGAAAAGAGACTGAGATTGGAATACTGTTTTAGATTGTACAGAAGTTAAGAGACGGTGTTCTGGAAGTAGTTACTTCCTGGCTGTGCAACCTTGAGTGAGTTGCTTACCCCCTCTGACCCTCAGTGAGGAGGGGCTGAAATTCTTGGAACACATTGACAGCTCAACAACTTCTGCCACCTCCTCCTGTCCCTCTTGTCTTTCAGCAGTTCTGGCTGGGAACATTCTCTTTTCCCTGAGTTTTTATGATGTTGGCTCCTCTTGTCCTCCATCTGATGGTCTCATTTTTCTTTTCTTGTCCCACCTCTCAGCATCTGCCTTGAAGATCCTGACACTAATCATGTTTTCTGTGCCTGAACTCCTGATGTCCATCTCGGCCACGGAGCTGCTCCTGGCTGCCACCATCTTCTGCCTGGTACTCTGGGTAGTCAGAGCCTCTAGGCCTCAGGTTCCCAAAGGCCTGAAGAGCCCCCCGGGACCCTGGGGCTGGCCACTGATCGGGCACATGCTGACCCTGGGTAAGAACCCACACCTGGCTCTGACCAGGCTGGCCAAGCGCTACGGGGACGTGCTGCAGATCCGCATCGGCTCCACGCCAGTGGTGGTGCTGAGCGGCCTGGACACCATCCGCCAGGCCCTGGTGCGGCAGGGCGATGACTTCAAGGGCCGGCCCGACCTCTACAGCTTCACCTTCATCTCTGGTGGCCAGAGCATGACCTTCAACCCAGATTTGGGCCCCGTGTGGGCCGCCCGCCGGCGCCTGGCACAGGACGCCCTGAAGAGTTTCTCGGTGGCTTCAGATCCGACCTCTGTGTCCTCCTGCTACTTGGAGGAGCACGTGAGGAAGGAGGCCGAGTACCTAATCAACAAGTTCCATGAGCTCATGGAGGGGCATGGGCACTTTGACCTCTGCAGATATATGGTGGTCTCAGTGGCCAATGTCATCTCTGCCATATGCTTTGGGCGACGCTACGACCATGACAACCAAGAGCTCCTTGATTTAGTTAATCTAAATAATGAGTTTGGGAAAGTGACTGCCTCTGGAAACCCAGGTGACTTCATCCCCATTCTCCAATACCTGCCTAACTCTGCCATGGATAACTTCAAGGAACTGAATAGGAAGTTCTCTGTCTTCACACAGAAGATGGTCAAGGAGCACTACAAAACATTTGAGAAGGTGCAGGCTGGGGAGAGGCAGTTGGGCCAGGGAGGCAAATAGTGTCAGTGGATGGGAGGTCAGAGGTGAGAGAAATAGTGTGAGGTGGGGCAGGTTCTCAGGGAGGCTCCACCCTTGGAGTTGGAAGCTGTTATGGAGTGGGCACCATCCTCACCAGGGAAGTAGAACTGTTTCTTCTAGGCTTCTGTCAGCAAGAGCCCCTTAAAGTCACTCCATGCAGAACCTTGGACCAGTTGTTGTGGGGATGGGAGAGAGTTAAGAGTTTGTCTCCTAGTTTCATGGTAGAGAAAGGCTAAAGAGCACATTCAATAATAGCATAAAACTGTGTGGTG
The DNA here is from genome assembly GCF_012274545.1 of Fukomys damarensis. Taxonomy (NCBI): domain Eukaryota; kingdom Metazoa; phylum Chordata; class Mammalia; order Rodentia; family Bathyergidae; genus Fukomys; species Fukomys damarensis. Next base: position 23,785,037 of record NW_022900937.1, on the reverse strand, counting down.
GGTGCCCCTCATATTTTAAGGTAGCAGAGAGCCTGGGGAGGCTCGAGCTGGGACAGCAACTGACTGAGGTATTAACCTTTTGAACAAAGGTGATAGTGACAGTGAGGGACCAGGATGGGAGGGGGTGGAGGTGGTACTGGGCTTGGGATCTGCTCATCTGTGTGTCTTCCCCACCCAGGGTCACATCCGGGACATCACAGACAGCCTGATAGAGCACTGTCAGGAGAGGAAGCTGGATGAGAACGCCAATATTCAGCTTTCAGACCTCAAGATCATTAGCATTGTCTTTGACCTCTTTGGAGCTGGTACGGCCCAGCCCATTATTCCCTTTCTGTATCTGAATGTCCTGATCTGTCACCTGCCTAACTACTTCTCCCTATATTTTACCCTGACCAGGTTTTGACACCATCACAACTGCCATCTCCTGGAGCTTCCTGTACCTGGTAATGAACCCAAGTATACAGAGAAAGATCCAGGAGGAGCTGGGTAGGTGGTGGCTGCATCCACAGGGATCCAGGAAGGGGTTTTCCAAGGCCTGGACAGTCCCTTAGTCCATCTGGATCTTGTGCTCTGCAGACACAGTGATTGGCAGGGAGCGGCAGCCCCGGCTCACTGATCGAACCCAGCTGCCTTACCTGGAAGCCTTCATCGTGGAGGTCTTCCGACACTCCTCCTTCGTGCCCTTCACCATCCCACACAGGTAAGGCTGCCCGGGTCCCTGTTGTCTGACACTGGGCCTTGCTGTAGCCCACACATCAATGAGAGACCAGGGAGGAACATGGCATGGAAGATGGGGGAATTCCTCTGTGACCCTGAGCCTCACTCTGCTTTCTCCTTCCCCAGCACCGTAAGAGACACAAGTCTGAGTGGCTTTTACATCCCCAAAGGGCGCTGTGTCTTTGTGAACCAGTGGCAGATTAACCATGACAAGTAAGTTGTAAGGGGCAGCGGAAACTACTGGGTGGGCTGGGCCACCCTCCCTTGGGCTCAGAGCCTTCTGGCTATGTGCCATTTTCCCATCCCGAGCCTTTGATGATGTATCTTTTCTTCTTTTTTTTTTCTTTCTTTCTTTTTTTGTACTGGAGATCAAACTCCAGACCTAGCGCTTACAAGGCAGGCAATGGAACAACTGAGCTAAATCCCTGGTTCCTATCCCTATCCTTTGGGGCTCAACCCACTTAATGCTTCTGAGCCCCAAGATGTCCCTTCAGCTGCCTTCCTCTTATTACAGGAAGCTGTGGGGTGACCCATCTGTGTTCAGACCTGAACGCTTTCTTTCTCTTGATGGCACTGTGGACAAGGCACTGAGTGAGAAGGTGATTATCTTTGGCTTGGGCAAGCGCCGGTGCATTGGGGAGACCATTGGCCGCTGGGAGGTTTTCCTCTTCTTGGCTATCCTGCTGCAGCAGCTGGAATTCAGCATATCACCAGGTGTGCAGGTGGACATGACCCCCATCTATGGTCTGACTATGAAGTATCCCCGATGCAATCACTTCCAGGCACAGCTACGTCCTTCTGTCCTCAAGTGCCCCGAAGCCTAGATCTGTTTACCTGGTCTGTGTGGGTACTAGACTTGGGTGCTGCTGGTCCAGGCATCTGAACTTCAGACTGAAACTCACAGATCTTAGAGGATCACGCCAGCCCCCTACCCCAACTTGCCACTCTGCTTACTGAAAACAGACAGTGGTCACAGCAGAGGCACAGGGGAGCCCAGAGAACTTCCACAGAGGAGCCTGATAGGAGCCCTGCATGGTTAGGTCTTTCAGCCTCTGAGAAAGTCTGAGGAGTTCTCTGCAAGTCTCTGGGCCTAGCAACTGCCTGGCTGAAGAAACAGAGCAGGCCATGCCAGGACCTGTCTGATCCTTGTGGGAACTGCCTGGAGTTAAGGGAAGAGCCAGACCGGGAAGACACAGAGATGGCATTGCTATTCGCCCAAGGCTGAGTGATGTGATCCCATGGGCTGGTGACTCCACGCCTGGGGGATCACATTTGTCTGCCCTTCCTCCAGACAGTAATAAACATAACTGCCTCCCAGACTTGTAAGACCTTTGTTTCTGTCCTGGAGGGGCTGTGACTCGCATCTTAGAGGAACTGCATCTCTTTAGGTCCAAGAGCCAGGGCCGAAATGAAGAAATTTTTCAGATACCTTTTACTGGTCTCCATTATCTGTACCCCATATAAATTTTTCTGTATGTGATACCAGGGATTAAACTCAGGGTCTTTATCCAGAGCTATACATTCTTAGTCTCTTGAGTGTGTGGTGTGTGTGTGTGTGTGTGTGTGTGTGTGTGAGAGAGAGAGAGTCTTCCTAAATCTCTTTGTTGCCCAGGCTGGGGTCAAACTTGTGAATCTCTTGCCTCAGTCTCCCAAAGTACTGATATTACAGGTGTGTACCACCACACCTGGCTTAAAATGTCTATTTTTTGTTTGTTTGTTTGTTTTTGGTACCAGCGATTGAACTCGAGTCCTTGCGCTTGCAAGGCAGCTGGCAGAACCACTGAGCTAAATCCCTGGCCCCAAAATGTCTGTTTTTAAATGTACACAGTGACGTTTTTATTCTAGCCTGCACAGTGCTTATATGTTTGCAGTTATTTTATATGAGCTTAAGAACCATCTAATGCAAAAGAGAACAGTTTTACCCAAGTGTCCATAAATGTGTTGGAAGCATTCACCTGAGCTAAATAAAAATGTTACCCAGAAATCCTACATGTGGGAAGTTTTTGAATCTTGGCTGAAGCTATCACACATCTCCATGCCAACCTTGGGCTGACCCTTGTGTTGGGCTTTCCTGTGGGATGTGGCAAGGGAGAGGTGAATTTACTGCTCTCAGGCAATTTGTTTAGGGGACAAGATTGTCACTTCACTGTCTTCCTTTTTGGATTATCACACATCTATGGAGGGCATTCTCTGAACCAGCACTGGAAGTATAAAGGGAACAAAACACAGTCTCTGCTTTTGAGAGCCTCCCCAAGTGGTTGAGGGGCCTGATCCATAAGGACATCACCCCATTCATGGGAGCAGGGCTTACCCAAAGTCCATGAAGGAAGGAGGTGCCCAGCGGTGGGGGTGGGGTTAGGGAATTAATCTTTTCTTCGTCATAGAAGTTATTGGGCCATCATAAGTAACAATGGCTGCTACACAATAGCACTTAAGTTTCTGGATCAACTGTATCGGCAAATTGTAACACAGGCAGTTATCAGAATAAAAATAACTCTTGGGGACCAGGCATTTAGCTCAGTGGTTCTGACACCTGCCTCACAGATGCAGGGACCCCAGTTTGATCCCTGGTACAAAAACAAACAAAAAAAAACCCAAAAAAACTCTTGGTCCTTGTAGATCTAGAAGCCAACAAGCCTAGATCAGTGATGGCAAATCTTCTAGAGACCAAGTGCCCAAACTGCAATCCAGAACCCACTTATTTATTGCAAAGTGCCAACGCTGCAGTTAAACCTGAATACTGAGGTTTTGGTTTGGAAAAAACAACTCTACATTAAAAGAAAAGGACAATAACAGAACTTTCAGTGATATAAACAGTCTGCTGCGGCATGAATGCCATAGGTTCACCATCACTGGCCTAGATTACGAAATCCAGGCAATGTCCCAGAATCGAACTGATTTGCTTTAGAGAGCCAGGTGACCTTTCTATTTGCCCTGTAGTATTTGTATATGTGCGGTTAGTAGGGTCTGCAATAGCACAAATTCTCCCTTGACTGGCTAAGAGGAAATATGATTATCCATGACCACTCTGGTTAATGAATTTAGACTAGTTTGTTGGGCTCGTGGAGCAGAAATGGTATTGTATGTGACAAAATTAGGTCGCAAGGCATGAATCCATTATATCCAGGTTTTTATCATTGCCAAAATTTTGAACCAGAATCTTCTCTTCTTCAGTTGTGGGATTAGTTATTGGACCATCCCATGTGGCAATGGCAGGTCAGAGGCAAGCTTTGAACCTTTTCTAGTTGTACTATTCCCATGTGGGAACCATAGCTGGCAGAGTACACATGGAGAGGGAAGCCGTTACCCCTCCTGTAAAGGTCTCTCCTGAATACTCTGTACTTACATCATTTGGAGGCTTCTGAGAGTCTTTAGAGAAGTGTGCTATATTTTAGTGCCCCTAAAAAAGAACACTCTTTGATTGTTGTGGAAATGTAAGATGATATACAGAGTTGCTTTGGAAAAATTCTGCAGATCTGCAAACGATGAAGCATAGAGTTACCATATGGCCTAGCAATTTCTCTCCTAGATATAAACCCAAGAGAAACAAAAACAGATGGCCACACAAAAACTTGTCCCTGAATGTTCCTAACAGTGTGTTATAATATCAAAAAAGGATTACATAACTCAAGTTAAATAACCCAAACCATGTGATAAATGGATAAACAAAGGTGTTACATCTATACAATGAAATACTAATCAGTCATAGAAAGAAACACAGCATAGATGCTGCTACCACATGGATGAATCTGGAAAACATTATTCTGAGCACTAGAAAACATGAATTACACATGTAGGCCACATATTACACAATCTCATTATAGGAAATGCCTGGAGTAGTTGAATCCATGGAGACTGAAGGCAGAGTCATGGTTTTGAGTTACTGGAGATGGAATGAAGGAGAGTTACTACTAATGGTCCAGGGCTTTAAAAAATATATATATATATATTTATTATTTATTGGTATATTTGCAGCATATTACATTCCTTGTGGGGAATTAGTGCATGCAACTTAACACATCTGAATCCCTTTCCCTTCTCCCTCCTCACTCCATTTTCTTTTTTTTTTTGAGACTGGGTCTTTTTGAAGTTCATGCTATCTTTGAGCTCACTATGTAGCCCAGGCTGGCCTCGAAATTGTGGCAATCCTTCTGCCTCAGCCTCCCGAGTGCTTGAATTACAGATGTGCGGCACCACACCTGGCTGGCCCACTCTGTCTCTTGATCCTCTTCCCCTCTGAGACAGATCTATCTCCCTATTTCCTATTACCTATCATTGTGTACTTTTTTATATTTTTAGTACTCATTTAAGAGAAACTGTGTGATATTTAAGCTTGTGTATCTGATTTATTTCATTTAACACTATGGTCTCAAGTACAATCATTCTATGAATGACTCATATTTATCTTTATAGGAGAGTAGTAGTACTTATGCCATTATTCTTTATGACAGAGAGATGAAAATGCTCTGGAACTAGTGGTGATGATGGCACAACTTTGTGAATATAATAAAAATCACTGAATTGTACACTTTAAAAAATGTATCAATCATTGAATTAGGATCTGAGTAAGAAATTTAGAACACCAATTTGTGAGGGTACATTTCATTTGTCAGAGCAAAAATGGATTACATGTAGCTCCATGTAATAGTTTGATTTTTGGTAAAATCTACAATCTGTTGATCACTTTCTCATCAACCTTGAGCTGCTCTAGTGTCTCTCTTTCTTCATGTCAAAAATCTCACTCTCCTGGTGTCTGGGCTTCCACAGCTGCTTCATGAAGTAAGCACTGGTGAGATTTCCAGGGATTTTCACGTGGCTCATATCAATTCTCGTGGAGGTGATAATGACAGATTCCTGATTTGTTCTATGTAGAGGAACGTGATTAAGGTTAAGAGGCCCAGTCACCAGTAGCAAGCCACTGGCCATGTGCTTCGGGAAAACCACTCTCTTGCCTCTTTGGCACCTACTGAGGATGCTGCAGATGGTCCCAGGAGTGACACTAGCTCAGTTTTCTCATGTGCTGACTGGAGGGCTTTTTGCTGTGGCTCAACAGCTTTTGTTGTAGGGTAGTGTCTAGGCATTTTGCAAAGCTTAACCCCCCAGGTACCTCCATTCTTGTCACCGCCAACTGGTTTTGTGACAGTAGCAAGAACCTTCTTTTTCTTCTCAACCTTGGATTTAGCAGCTTCGTTCTTCCTCTTGTACAGAGCCTTTCTGGAATACATAGCAGATCAGGAGCATCTACCAAGTCCTCTGACGAGGACAGGGTTCTGGGTTCAGTGAGGGTGCCCCTTCTTGGACTTCTTAGCCTTCACATTACCTTTTTAACTTGCCTTCTTGGTTTTGGGTTTCTCCTCTTTAGTATCTGGCTTCTCAGCATTTTTGCCTGCCATCTTGCAAGATGGGAAGAGCTGTAAACTTTAAAAGGATAAATAGTATGTATTTATACAGTCCTGATAAATGGCCGTCTATTTCCAAAACAAGGCCTATGACATTCCTGGATGTCATAACCTGCAGCCCAATGATAACAGGAGAGATGTTCTTTAAAGATCCTCCTGCCTTGGGTTGGGACCTGGTTTAAATCCACAATTTGTCTTTTGCAAGATTCATACCTGATGAATTTTGCAATTCCTAAGTAGCTTCTATATAAGATGTTAAGTGTCATAACTGTCCCAACTCCCCAGACCCTAAAAGTATCTCTTGGATGCATAAAAATTTGTCCAAACGCATATTCCATGAGTTCACTTCGTGATAATGCCCTCCTCCCTTGAATGTATAACTCTTTCTATATCTACTTTACAATAATATTCAATGTATATGTTTAAAATGTCATTGTGCTCTGTGGAATCGCTTTAGATTTCAGATGTAACAAATGATTGTAAATGTTAATATATGATATCTTTGTTCCTTTACTCAGCCGGCAATGAATGCTATTTTGGATCTCATCTGACCCTATTTGTCTCTGTTCCGCTAGTGTCTACCGACCTAAAACTGGGACAGAATGCGAAGGAGAGCTTTTCAATGAGCCAGCAAGGGGAATGCGCCTTAGGAGTGAAGGCCAGGTAGTGGAGGTTGCAGTCTGCAGATTGCAACCCATGCGCATTTCTGGAAATCCGCAGGGCCCGCTGTAACCACATCCCCCAGCTTCTTCGCAAACTTCTTGGGGCCCAAACCCTCACCTCCCGTACTCTTCTCCTACGAGTCGCACCGGAAGTGACATCAAGACGCGGCGTGCAGACGCCAGGAGTTCTTCCGGCGTGACGTCTGTGCTGGGGGGAGTAGTAGTGGAGTATCGCCTAGCTGGGTGTTTTCGCGTGGCTGGGCGGTTCTGTGGAGTGTGCGGAGGAGGCCCAGGCTGGACTGCGCGGAGGTGGGACGTGGGGGGGGTGGGCGGTTGAAGTGTGGGTGTTCGCGGGAGGGAGCTTTTGGAGTTGCCAATCGGGTTTGCCTTTAGGCTGCGGGGGTTCAGGCCTTGTAGACCTCGTTAGAGGAGAGCACTAGCCGGGGTCGCGTTGGCTGCGCAGGGGGCCGGGTTCTCTCGGGTGGCCCCAGGGTTTTGAGGTGGGAGGCCATGGACAGAGGGGTTCCAACTACCTAGGGTGATTGTGTGTGGTGTTAGTAACCTGGACACAGTCCAGCCTTCGTTAGTGGCTGCTGCGGCTCTTCCATTCCTGCCGTGCCTCACTATCCTTTGAACAGTGAGGTGGATGGTAGGGAAGAGCTCGAGTGCCACATCCGTGACTGAGAACTTGAGGACCAAGGTACACTGGGGTGGGGGAGGAGACAGTGGCAAAGAAGTTGGTACTGCGAGGGAGCAGCCTTTGCTGAGTCCCAGGAACTTCCACTTGATTCTTTCTTGCCCTACGTGAAAATCTGTGATTCTTAGAGTATTATTGGCACCTTTTGTATGCTGTAGATTATATTAGTAATTGACTTGTTGATTAGTTAAGGTGTTTTGGTCTTGATAGGCTTCTCCTGTGGTTACAGGTGAGGAACTAGGACTCACTGTTTTTTCTTCTTTTCAGTAGCCACAGACTAAACTAACTTTAGGTCTTACTTCCTACGAAATATAAATGACCAATCTTGAAGTTTTGTATTGCAATTCAGATGTCTCCTATTTTTTTAAAAAAATTTATAATGAATACTAAATAAGATGTATTGGGCACAAAGTTCCTATAGTTGGTTTCTCTGTGTAAAGTAAAAACGGTTGCAAAGAACAGATTTTTCTATTACTAAGAAATTTTTTTTTGGTAGAGTCTCCTTTTCAGGGTAGGGCAGTGGAACAAGAGAAGTGTCCAACTTTTTTGACGTGTAATGAACAGATGCATTTCAAGACTCAGTGTACCCCTACACACACATGACAATGGAAAGTTTACTTACTCTTTCTACATTTTCAGCTTCATCAAAAGAAAAACAAACTGGTATTTTTTTTTAAAGATTTTTTTTCCTCAGTACTGAGAATTGAACTCAGTACTTTGTGCAAATTATGCACTGCTGAGTTACATCCCCAGACCACCTGGTAGCTATTTAGGTAGTTAGTTCTGGGAATTGAATTCAGGGCCTAGGGCTTGCCAGGGCCACCTGATAGCTTTTTTTTTGTTTTTGTTTTTAAAGACATGGTCTCACTATATACTTGAGACTGACCTGGAACTCACTATGTAGCCCAGTCTGGTCTCGAGCTCACAGCAGTCCTCCTGATTACAGGCGTGCGCCACCATGCCCAGCTGATAGCTTTTAATAAAGCCAAATATTCTTAGTCTGTGACTTCCTGTGTTATGTTCACAGCAGAAGTAGGTGCATTTGTCCACTACAAAAACATATATAAAAATGTTAATAACTTAGAACTGGAAATAACCCAGCTGTGTTATCAATAGAATGGAAAATTCATTGAGACATACTTAATGTAGAATACCAGCATAGACATGGCAGAGAATTAATGTTTGATACCTGCAGTCACAGAGATGAGTTGTACAGATGTATAATTGATGAGGGAAGCCAAATACTTGTAAGAAAGGATCTTTGTGATTCAATTTTTATAATGTTAAAAAGTAGGCTAAACTGATCTTTCATGATAAATGTCAAAATAATGGATATCTTTTGGGGAAAACAATGGAGCTTTCTAGAGTGTTGGAAATATTCTCTATCTTGATTGGGGTACACATTATATGGATGAATTAACTGGTAAAGAGTCATGGGCCTGTACACCTGAAATATGTAGACTTTATATGTTACAACTTGATAAAAAAGGAGAAAGCTCTCATGGTGTATTTGTGTTGGCTCAGTTAATGGCACTTGAGGTCCCGTTTTGTGTAAAAGTAGAAATTTTCTTTGTAGAATAAATTTATTTGATGAGTTTTGAATAAAGTATTAATGTGTGTGTTTTTTTATTTTTGTTTTTTGAGACAGGGTCTCACCATTTAATCCAGGCTGGCCTTGAACTCACTATGTAGTCCAGGCTGGCCTCAAACTGCTTTGTGATCCTGCCTCAACCACTCGAGTACTGGGATTACAGGTGTGAACCACCATGCCAGGCTCAGCATTAAAGTGTTTTACAGAGAGACATTTCCAATAAAAAGGGAGGTCAGTGTGTTAAACATAAAATGGATACTTTTTTTTTTTTTCTCAGTACTAGGGATTGATCTCTGGACTTTGTGCTTGCCGGGCAGGCATGGCACCACTGAGCTACATCCCTGGCCCCCAGTGATTACTTTTAAAATTTTTCTATTAATCTACAGGTAAATAGAAAAATCTACAGTAGTTAGCTAATACCTGTATTTTCAAAGTGTTAAATTTTGATTTTGAGCTGGTGATGGTGTCACATGCTTGTAATCCCAGCACTCAGGAGGCTGAGGTAGGTGGATCACTGTGAGTTCAAGGCCAACCTGGGCTACATAGTTAGCTTAAGGCCAGCCTGAGCTACACGGTGAGACCTTGTCTCAAAACAAAAAAATTGATTTTGATTCAGTTATTATTTGCATAGTATAAACTTGAATGTACAACAAGGTTTTAGAGATATGTTGAGTGGAGAAGTAAAAGCCTTTTTCTATCTGGTTAATTTTCAGTCTTTGTTATTTATTTATTTATTTATTTATTTATTGGTACTGGGGATCAAACTTGGGACCTCGTGCTTGTGAGGCAGGCAGCAGCACCACTAGGCTAAATCCCCAGCTATTTTGTTTTGTTTTTTTTGAGACGAGATCTTGCTTTGTAGTGCAGGCTAACATTGAATTTACTATATAGCCCAGGCTGGCCTCAAACTCATGACCATCCTCCTGCTTCTGCCTCCCAAGTGCTAAGGTTACAGGCGTATACCACCACACTTGGCTTCTGGATCATTTTTATTCTTTGTTTTTGTTTTGTTTCTTGGTACTCGGGATTGAACTCAGGACTTTGTGCTTGTGAGGGAGGCAGGCGGAGGCATCACTGAGGTAAATCCTTGGCCTGATCATTTTTATTCTTAATACAGCTTTTTGTTCTTCATCTAAAATAAGCATTAGAGTATGATGGAGTATAAATGATAGGGAAAGAAATTTGTGCCTTTGTAACATAAATTAGGCAGAGGCTATTCAGGAAGAGAAACTAAGCCTAACATGTTTATCTTGTGCCTTTCTGTCATCTTCACATGGAAATTGTATAGCATGGTAAATTCATCTGATCTCTTAAGTTCTTAAAAGTATTTTGTTAATTGCTGCAATTCAGCAATTTCCCATAATATAGACAGAGGAAAAATCCTGTGAATGAGCCTGCTAGTACATTTTTTTGTTTGCATAGTTTGTTGATATTTGCTTAGGTCACTACAGAACTAGTTCGATCAATCCATAGAGCAGGCTCTTTTGAGCTCTGTTTTTATTTTTTTTGGTGGGGGTTGAGACAGGATCTCACTATGTAGTTGAGACTGACCTGGAACTCATTATGTAGCCCAGGTTGGTCTCAAACTCACAGCGATTCTCCTGCCTCAGCCTCCTGAGTGCTGGAATTATAGGCGCCCGGTTTGAGCTCTGTGTTTTTTATAGGATTTTTACTATAGGAATTTTTTTTTATCCATTCTGTGTTATTTTTGCTCCCTTTTCCGCCTTTTAGACTATGTAGATGTTCACATAAATTAATATCTGAAACAGCTTGACATGCTTTTTTAATTTTTTTTCATGAAAAACACTGAACATTTCACTTTATGCTTAACGTGTATGTTTATATTCATGTGCAAGTTATTTCCTGACTTCCTTCTGTGAGTAGGAGAATGTTAGATTTCATACCTTACACAGGATTTTGCAGAGTATGCCTTAAGGATATTTGTGGAACCATTTTCAAGAAGAGTAGGGCCAGGAATTTAGCCCAGCGGTTTGGTGGCCTGCCTTGCAAGCTCAAGGACCCGAGTTCAATCCCCAGTACAAAAAAAAAAAAAAAGTTAAGGCATTTATATGTTTTTAGACACAGTCCTTGACGTACGAACATTAGAGTTGTGAACTTTCACAGGTATAGTTTAAAACTCATTTTGTCAGATTATAAGCAAACCTGACTTACGAATATTTTCAGGAATATTTTCACGGAACAAAACTTGTTTATAAGTCATAAATCAGGGACTTACTGTACTCTAGATTTTGAGTGATTAACTTCTGTCACATTATACCTCATTCATTTAGTAAATGTTTGTTGAATTCTTCCATTGTAGACACTCTTGTTGGCTGAAGACAGACAAATTTCTTTGCCTTATTGTGGGGTGACAGTATAAACAAACAAAATAATTGTGCTGTATGTATTTTAGAATCAATTTTTCAATTTCTTCAAAAATGTCAGCTGGGATATTTTGGAAGTTGTGCTGGGAATTGATCCCATGGTCTCTCATATGATAAGTATGTACTCTTCCAGCAAACTACATACAACCCAGCCCCTCGGGGGCTTTTTTTCCTGCCTTTTTTTCAGTACCAGGGATCGAACTTAGGACCTTGCACTTGTGATGCAGGCGCAGTGCCCCTGAGCTAAATCCCTGGCCCTCATTTGGCATTTTGATAGGTATTTGTCTTTACTTTTCTTGTTGCTCAGACAAAATACCTGGGATATAGAGCTAAAGGTGGAAAGATTTATTTAGCTCACAGTTTGTAGAGGTTTCAATCCATAATTGCCTGGCTCCAAGGCAGGGTGGCATGGAGAAACAGTTCCTTGCAGATAGAGACAGCAAAAGCAACAAGGGGGAGGATAAATCTCGTTCTGTCCCTTATATTGTATCCAGGCTACTGGGATTAGGGTAGTGCCAAACCAATCAGTGGAGTGATTTACTAATCACACACCCTTAGTCCCAGCATCACTTACTCTAAATCCAACCTCCTCTGAAAAAGCCCCACCTATGAGACTTTGAGGGGACGTCTAGACCCAAACCATCACAGTATTTGATCCAGCAATCCATTAATCTTTTTGTTTAGATCTTTAATATTTTTTTTTTAGCAATCTTTTGACAGTTTTTGTTGTAGAGTTTTTACAAATTTTTATTAGGTTTAATTCTAAGATTTAATGTTTTAAATACTATTATAAATAAAAATTTTATTTTCAATTATTGTTACAATGTAGAATACAGTTAGTTTTTCTACAGTAGTCATTTAGCCTGTGATCTTGCTAATTCATTTAGTCTAGTGTGTGTGTGCACGTGTGTGTGCATGTACACACATTCTTTAGGATTTTCTACACAATCATGTTACAGAGAATAGTTTTACTTTTCTAATATTTACGCTTTTTATTTTTCTTTTATTGCATTGGGTAAGACCTCCATTGTAAGTTTAATAGAAGTAGAAGTGATAAGAATGGATACCCTTATCCCCAGTTTTTTGGGGAGAAATTATTTCATCATCAAGTATGATGGTAGCTGTAATTGTTTTGTAGATGCTGAGCCTCTCTCACTTTTTTTTTTTTTATACTAGGGATTGAACTCAGGACCTTGTGCTTATGAGGCAGGCGTGGTGCCAATGAGCTAACTCCTGGCCTGCTCTCACTTTTGCAGTATCATGAATGAGTATTGAATTTTTAAAATTGCCTTCTTGCATTTACTGATACAATTTTACATGATTTCCTGTTATTTTGTTAATATGTGTTAGAGTCTTTAATTAAAATGTTTTGAGATAGTTGTAGGTTTTCAGTGCAAAGGGATTGCATATATGCTGTGTGGTTTCCCCCATTGGTAATGTCTTGTGAAACTAGAGTACAGTATCATCACAAGGATATCGACATTGCTATAGTCAAGATGCACCACATTTTCATCACCACAGAGATCCCTTCCATTTTTTTTCTTTTGGGTTTCACTATATAGCTCAAGCTGGCCTTAGACTCACTATGTAGCCCAGGCTGGTCTCGAACTTGTGGTCCTCCTGTTTTAGCCTCCTGAGTGCTGGGATTACAGGGGTTTGCCACCATGCTTGGCCTTTTAGACTTTTAAAGTAATGCTTGTTTCCCTCTCAACTCAAGACTTCCTTAGCTGCTGGAACCATGGAGCTGCTCTCTGTTTCCATAACTGTCATTTCAAGAATGTTAACCAAATGTAATGGTATAGAATGTGTCCTTTGGAGATTGGCTTTTTACTTTTCTCTCTCCTAGTAGGGATATACCAGTTTGTAACTGTTTACTTGTTAAAGGTCATCTGGGTTGTTTGCATTTGTGGTTATTATGAGTAAGCCTGATATAATTTGTGCCCAGGTTTTTGTGTGAGCTTATCTTCCTTTCTTTGAATTAAATAGCCAGGAGTACAGTTTCTGGGTCATATAGTAGATGCATGTTTAGGTTTTTTAATAAACTGCCAATTTGTTTTCCAGCCTGTTTTCACCACTTTATTCCTCTTCCAGCAACTTATGAGTAATTCGGTTTTTTCACATTCTTGATAGCACTTGATGTTGTCAGTATTTTTGCCTTTTTGAAAAGTACATAATGGTATAATGATGTTTTTCATGAAGTCCAGTTTGAATAAGTTTTTGTATGAGGTATAAGACTTAGGTTGAGGTTTGTTGTTGTTTTTTGCTGACTTCCATTTGTTCCAATACTTTGTTGTAAAGCCTCTACTGTTTGTATTACATTGTGTTTTGTACTTCATAAAAAAATCACTTGAGCATATTTATGTATTTCTGGGTTCTATTGTATTTCATTGATTTATATGTCTGTTCCTCCCCTATTACCACATGTTTGGTTACTGTAGATACGAATCCAGAGTCAGGTGTATGAATTTTAGAATGATCTTGTCTATACCTACAACAAATTGTGCTAGGATTTTGATAGGGATTGCATTGATTTTCTATACCAATTTGAGGAAAATGATTAGTTGCTACATTGAATCTTTCAGTCCATGAACATGATATACCTAGCCATACAACACTGATTTTTTTGGGTCAGTGTTACAGTTTTCATCTAAGAATCCTGTACATGGTTTGTTAGATTTACTTTTAGCATTTCCTTTTAAAAGCAATTATAAATAGTTTTTTTTTTTTTTTTTGGTACTGGGGATTGAACTTGGGTCCTTGTGCTTGTGAGGTAGGCAGCAGATCACTGAGGTAAATCCCCAGCCAATAAATAGTACTGTATTTTTAAATTTCAGTGTCTATGTGTTCATTGCTAATCACATCTTCTGCAAATACAGTTTTGTTTTTTCCTTTCCAATCAATATGCCCTTTATTTCTTTTTCTTGCCTTATTGCAAGAACATCCAGTGCTGTGTTGAATAAAAGTGATTAGTGGACATCCTTGGCCTGTTTCTGATCATAAAGAGAAAGCATTCAGTCTTTTACCATTAAATATAATAGTAACTGTAGGGTTTATTTATATACTTTATTTTTCTTGCTGTACCTGGGATCAAATTCAGAACCTTGCGATTGCCAGGCAGGCATGATGCCACTGAGCTAATCCCCAGCCCATATATACTGTTTATCAAATTGAGGAAAATCCCCTCAATTTTCATTTTTCTGAGATGCTGTTTTTGTGTGTTTGTGTGTGTGTAGTACTGAGGACCAAACCAGAGGCACCTTACCCTAAGCTACATCCCCCGTCCCTTTTTTTTTTTTTTTTTTTTTTTTTAATCTTCAGACAGTGTCTGGTTAAATTGCCCAGGTGGAACTTGGACTTGTGATCCTTCTGCCTCAGCTCCCAAAGGACTGGGATTACAGGCAGGTGTCTGACTGAGTTTTTTGTTTTTAAATCCTGAGTGGGTATTGAATTTTGTCAGATGCTTATTTGCATCAGTTGCTTAGGATCATAGACTTTTTTTTTTAACTTTAGCCCTGTTAATATGGTAGATTACATTGATTGGATTTCTAATATTGAGCCAACATTGCATTCTTGGAATAAACTTCATCTGCTCATGGTGTATAATTCTTTTTATTTATTGTTGGAGTCCACTGGCTGGTATTTTGATGAGGAATTTATAGCATTTTTGTTTTGTTTTTTGAGACAAGATCATTATGTAGCTTAAGCTGGCCTTTCACTCATGGTAATCCCCCTGCCTCAGCCTCCTGGGTACTGTGATTGCAGGCATGCACCAGTATGTCCTGCTCCCTTTTGATTTCTTCTTGACTAATAAGTTATTTAGAAATCTCTTGCTTAAGTTTCAAATATGTAGAAATTGTAAATATCTTAGTTACCTTTTTTTTTGGTACTTGGGATGGAACCCAAGTACTTTATCAATGAGCTATACCCCTACCCCTTCTCATTTTTAATTCTGGGACAGGAGCTTATTAAGTTACACAGGCTGGCCTTGAACTTGTAGTCCTGCCCTAGCTTCCTGAGTTGCTAGGATTACAGGTGTCCACCACTGTGCCAGGCTTCAATTTCAAATTTAATTCTCTTGTGGACAGAGAATATACTCTGATTTTGGTCATTTGAAATTTATTCACTCTTGTTTAAGGGCCACTGTATGTTAGTGAACATTTTCTGTGCACTATAAAAGAATGTGTATTGTGCATTTGTTAGGTATCATGTTCTATATGTTTTCAGTTAACTTTTTGGTTCAAAATTTATCATTATTAGGGCCAGGGATTTAGCTCAGTGGTTCTGCCACCTGCTTCATAAGCACAAGGACCTGAGTTCAATCCCCAGTACCAAAAATAAAACCAAAATTTATCATTAACATTATTTATTGGTTACATATTCTCTTTGAAAGCATTGAGCTACATTCTCAGTCATTTCTGTTTTTGTTTGTTTTGTTTTGTTTTTTGTTTTGTTTGAGACAGGGTCTCACTATGTAGTTGAGACTGCCCTGGAACTCACTATGTAGCCCAGGCTGGTCTCAAACTCACAGCGATCCTCCTGCCTCAGCCTCCAGAGTGCTGGGATTACAGGCATGTGCCACAACACCCAGCTTCTGTTTTGTTTTTTTTTGAAACAGGATCTCACTATGTAGTTGAGACTGACCTGGAACTCACTGTGTAGCCCAGGCTGGTCTTGAACTCACTCCTGCCTCAGCCTCACGAGTGCTGGGATTACAGGCATGTGCCATCATGCCTGGCCATTACTGTTTTTTTTATGAGACAGGATCTTGCTAAATCATATAGGCTCGTATTGAACTTGTGATACACCTGCCTCAGCTTCCCAAGTAGTGGCCATGCCCGATTGGTCGATGTTACCTTACATTCAGGTTAAAGAGTTACAGAATCTTTGTTTTAAGTAATATTGCTCATTAATATGTGTGTTCACAAGAAAGTTTTTTTTTTTTTTTTTTTTTTTTTTTTTTTTTTTTTTGGTACTGGGGTTTGAACTCTGGACCTTGTGCTTGCCAGGCAGGCAGCGGCACCACTGAGCTAAATCCTCGGCCCTTGAGAAAGATTTTTTAATGTTTTATTACATCAGTTAAGGTTGTGACAGAGTATGTATTATTAAGCAACACATGGTACAGAACCTGACATTTTCTGAGTTCAATTATAGATGTGTCTGTTTTTCAAGGTGCCCTGTGTGGTTCTGCTTTTTGACGGTAGTCCCACGTCTGAAACATGGCTACGGATTGGCTGGGCAGTATTGTGTCCATCAACTGTGGAGACAGCTTGGGTGTCTACCAAGGAAGAGTGTCAGCGGTGGACCAGGTCAGCCAGACCATTTCCCTCACCCGGCCTTTCCACAATGGAGTGAAGTGTCTTGTGCCTGAAGTCACCTTCAGGTGAGAGTCCTGACTCCTCAGTGGTGCTTGAACCAGGGTCTGATTCTCTGGGATGAGGCTGCTTTTGAGTATAGTCTTGTTGATTGTAAGATTTTTGCAGTCTTCAATCTTAAACCAGAGCAGCAGGGTTGTAATTAGCTTTCAGCTAATCACTCAGGGTTTGTAAAACCTGTTTGTTTTCATGTTGTACTGAGGATTGAACCCAAGGATGCTTTACCACTGAACTATACCCCTGCCCCATTTTAAAAATTTTAAAGATAAGATCTTGTTAACTTGCCAGGATGACAGGCATGTACCACTATACCTCATTGTGATTTAAGTTTAGCATAAGCTTTCGCCTATAATTTTCATTTTCTTCCTCAGTTCTGTTTTATTTGTACTTTCACACATTGAAAGTCCTTATTTTTTCACCTGTGTAAATGTGTCTTTGTAGATTTGTACATATTGTAATTTATCCCTAGAAACACACTGTAGCCAATAGCTAAAGTCCTTAGTTTGAGACCTTAGTATCTGTCAGTTGATGTCAAATTCACTTTTTTTCTTGTAGTACTGGGGATAGAACTCAGGAGCGCTGTTCCACTAGGATATTTCCCTACCCCTTTTTAATTTTTCAGACAACATCTCACTGTGTTGCCCATGCTGGGCTTGAACTAGCAGTCCACCTACCTGAGAATAGTTGTGATTCCAGGTGTGTGTCACTGCATTCAGTAGACAGCCTCCTATGCTAACATACATAAAGAAAGGCTGTCAGGCAGGAGCTGCTTTGATGGTTATGAGTGGTTCCTTCCCTGCACATGCACTGTAACCTTTCTGTGGGTGTACTCCTTCTTATTGCTGACCTACTCTGCAGTCTTTAGATGTATTCCTGTGTCCATGGGTGCTTTAAATACTGTCTCTTTCTACCTCCTTTGATACTTCCTCCATCTCTTGTTTCTTCAGTCTTTGTATTGTCTTTCTGCATTCTAACATTCCCTGGCCTCCCTCATGCTTTTGCATTAGGTGTGGCTCCCATCTTGCTTCTGCACTAGGTATGGCTGTTATTCCCTTATCTTTGTGCCTGCAGATCCTGTCGAACCAAAACAGTCCACTTCTGTGGCTTCATTCTCTAGCCTCTCCTTATATTTTTTCTAACTTTATCATCTTTCTGAATTAGCTCAGTTTCTTTTGGTACCGGGTATCGAACTTGGGTCCTTGTACTTGTGAGGCAGGTGGCAGAACCACTGAGCTAAATCCCCAGCCCTTGAATTAGCTCAGTTTCATGTGTACTTTCTCATACATAATGTGACCTTACATTTTTATCTTCAATTTAGGCCTATTGTCTGACCTCTGTATGCTTTTATTTTCTACTGGTAATTTCCAGTTGGGTACGCTACAAGACATCTTAAATTCAAGGTTTTCCGATTTCTTCTTCCAGAGGTTTACCCATTATTGGTAACTTTACCCAAGTTTGGAGTTTAGGAGTCATAATAAGCTTCTTTCTCCTTAGTCCTCATTTCAGTTAATCACTATATCCTGTGTATTCAGGATGTCCCTTGGTATATCCTCCCTTCTCTCTTTGGGTTGTCATTGGCCTCGTTTGTCTCTTCCTGCTTCTTGCTGGGTCTGCTGAATGGTGCCCCCTGCTTCTAGTTTCTCCACCTTTCCTATTGACACAAGAAAAATCCATCATGCCCAGGGTCTGCCCCCTGGTTACCTCCAGACCCTCACTTTCTGGTGGCCCTTTACAAGAATCCTTCCCTTCATAATGCCATAGCATTTCCCCTTCCTCACATTTTCATGTTTTTCTAGGCTCAGAACCTCTGCCAGTAATTGCCCTTCTTCCTGCTGTCCTCTACTTGGCCAGCTCTTGTACCCCTCATCCTCACCTCAGACTTAGCTGATGTGTTACATCTACCAAACTAGGTTAGGTATTTTATTTTTAGACTCTCTAGGACCTTATGCTGACATTTCTTGTGGCCCTTAAGACTTGATTGATTATGTAGTTGTGTTTTCCACTAACCAGACTGTGAGTTTCTTATTGACGCATACTGATTTTTATCTCTGTATATCCTGTTCTTAGCACGAGGCCTTTCCCCTAAAGTATGTACTCTCCTCATTCCTGTTGAGTGATAGGTAAATAAATGAATGAAAAAGCCATCATCGATTCTGGAAGTCTTAAGGTGATAATGTAGCTTTGTTATTAACAGTAGTCTCTTTAAGACCATACTATGTAAGTTGAATGTTAGTGACTAAGTCCACTCTTTAAATGCTCCACCACCTGCCTTAAATTTTGCCTCTCCTAAGTCACTGAAATGCAATTCTACAAATCCTCATTTCATCTTTTTTATTAGTACAATTTTAAGACCTGGACTCTTTGTGTATTTCAGGGCAGGTGATATCACAGAACTAAAAATACTGGAGATACCAGGTCCTGGAGACAACCACCATTTTGGAGATCCTCATCAGACAGAATTAGGTCCCTCTGCTGTTGGGTGCCAAGTGGGTATCAGTCAGAATGGCACAGGCAAGTTGGTCAAGAAGCTGACTTCTTCTAGCAGTGCCCCTCAGAACATCCCTAAGAGGACAGATGTGAAGAGCCAGGATGTTGCCGTTTCTCCCCAGCAGCAGCAGTGCTCCAAGAGCTATGTGGACAGGCACATGGAGCCCTTGAGTCAGTCCAAAGGCTTCCGTCGTCGGCATAACTCCTGTAAGTAGTCAAGGTACTATTTCAGGGCTCTGAGCTCTCACCTACTGTTGCTCTTTAAATGCAACCTTTATTACTCTGATAGAAAGGATGCTGGCAGAACTTCACAGGAGTATAACATGGTGTTCTCATTCCAGGGCTAGGCCGTTAAGATGTCAGGGGAAAGAAAATGAGCTAGTAGAGATGCACGCAAGCTTCCTGCCCAGTCGTGTTACTTTCCTTCCTTTTGAAAAGTCCATGATTTTCACAGTTAAGAAACTCATGTTTTTAAAATCTGGTCACTGATGAGTGGTGTCTAAGTTGAACCTGCTTTTGGACTATTCCAGGCCTCGTACATGCTAGGCAAGTGCTCTGCCACTGGGCTGTGCTTCCACCACCACCCCCCTTTGGTGCTGGGGATCAAACTTGGGTCCTTGAGCTTGCAAAGTAGGCAGGAGAACCACTGAACTAAATCCCTGGCTCCATCCCTTTTGTTTTTAAGATAGGGCCTATGTAGTCTAGGCTGGTCTTGAACTAGTGGTGACCCTTCTGCCTCAGCCTCCCAAGTGCTGAGTTTTGTTTTAAACTTGGGCACAGGGGTGTACTAGGTTGGCTTAGGCTGGCCTTGAACTCTTGATCCTCTGCCTCCGCCTCCTGAGGGTGAGAATGATAGGCATATGCCACTGGTTCATTCCAGGGATTCTGGAGTACTTCTTTTTGCTATTTGGCCCTGAGGAGACTGGTGTAGCTATCTCTGTGGTCTTGCATTTTCTGATAGATTGACCTTTTTTGTTTTGAGACAAGGTTTTGCTTTGTAGTTCAGGCTGGCCTTGAACTCATTCTGTAGGCTAGGCTGGCCTCAGCTCTTGATCCTTCTGCCTCAGCCTCCTGAGTGTTGGGACTCAGGCATGCGTCATTCTGCTCAGCTGACAATTTATTTTAAGTTTTCTGTGTTTCTATCCCTGCTGGGCACATCAAGGAGAACGTGTCCCAGGGTGTATTGCTTCTCAGTTTTGTATGACCATAGTGGACTATTGAATGTCATTTGCCAATTCTAGAATCATAGTTAATTCACTAGATTTTTTTTTTTTTTTTTTTTTTTTTTTTTTTTTTTTGGTGCCTGGGATCGAACTTGGGCCCTTGCACTTGTAAGGCATGTGGTAGAATCACTGAGCCAAATCCCCAGCCCCTGTGTTACATTCTTTAACATGTTCATTTTTTTTAAGTAAATAGTACAGAAACATACTAGGTTATTTAAAAAAATATTTTGATTCTTTTGCTTTGAATAGCAACAAAGCCCTTATCCCAAGTTTGAATTTTCAGAAAGGTTTCTGGTATAAGTTATAGGGGCCTGCTTTCTTCTTACCTTCAAATGGAAGGAACCTAGTTTTCATGAGGACTCGCAGGTTGCCCAGGAAATTTATTGTTTGAGTCATTGCTCCAAAGAGGGAGAAAGGGGCACTTGCTTCCTGCATCTGTGTTCTCCAATGAGAAATAGTCATTGCTGAGATTGTGTTCCTCTCTGAAAACCTCAGAGGCGTGTGTGAACATATAGATTACCCAGTGGTGCTGAAGCACCAGTGGACAAGCAGGTCTCAGTTATCATCCAGACATGCTGGATAATTGCCAGCTATCAGGCAAAGTCTGTGCTGGGCTTGACCAAACTCTGTGACCTCGCTTGGCTCATTTGAAAGCTGAGCTGCATTATGTAGTAATAGATTCCTGCCGGGCCACATAATATTCCTGGTACCATTAATACATCAGTGGAGACTTTGCTTTGAAATGCCTCTTTCTATCTAGGTTTTCACACATCTGCTGAGTATGGCTTTGAAGAATTTTTTCCACTTCAAAGTTCTTACTGACAAAAAGAAGAGCATAGCTATAGCCCATTTATCCATACAGTACTGCATTTGGAGCACAAGGATCAATCCTGTGTAGGTGAATTAGACATGTAATACAATTCTCTGCCTGCTTCTCGTTGTGCATTTTGTGATACAGCACAGCAGCCACTGCTGGGGGCCTACAGCCCCATACAGGAAAGCAATGAAATTCTTGTTCCAACATTTAGGCTTTGCTAAAATTTGCATAATAATGTGCTGTCTGTAGCTAAGCAGAGTCCCCAAACACATCATAGAGATGTAAGCACAACACAGCAATACCTCCCCAGCCAGTGTAACTGGTGCTATCCTTAAGGTCGCTGACTCTGGGCCTCTCTCCATTTGTGTAAGGAGACCTTGAGTCTTTTTGGTCAAGGGCTATGAAAACACAGGAGTTAGTCTCCCAGCAGAATCAAAGTAGCTTTTAGTGAGGGAATTGTCATAACTGGCATAAGGACTCAAGATGGCCTTTTGAGCCAGGACACCAGAAGCCAGCTGGAATGAAGGGAACTGTTCTGCACCCCATGTACCCAGCCTGAGAGTTAAAGCAAAGGCTAATGTTGCAGACTGTAATCTTCCTGTGCCTGGACCTCATGCCAGGCAGTGTTGTAAAATCTACAGTAATGTTGTGATAATAAATCATAACATACTCACAACTGTTATGTTCCTTAAATGAACATGACTGTTCCTTTGAAAAAATTACTTCTAAGTAAGAAACTATTCTAACTTTGATTTAAGGTTTTTGTGCCCAGAGATAGTGGTAGAATAGACTAGGGATTTATTTTTTAATTTAAAAAAGTTTTTATTGGTACGTTTGCAGTACATGATTACGTTCACTAGGGTAGACTAGGAATTTTAAATGCATATTGACTAACTCGTAAAGTTATATGCTAGAGCCTTGCCATGACATTCCCATCTGAGAGCAGAATTTAAAGTGAGAGAGGTCTCTCTGGAACCTCCATTCCAGAATTTATTGTAGAAAACTCTACATGCTTCTTGCCAGGTTTTTTTTTTTTCTCCTCAGTGGCCCCAGTTTCACTGTAGTGAAGTTTTGTTGTTGTTTTTCACTTTTTTTTTTCTTTTTGAAAACAAAACATTTATTGGTATGTTTTTAGAAATACACAATGATAACATGTAATTTATAACTGTATGTGATATATCTTGCTTATTTTTTTCCCATTCCCCCTTTCCTTCAACCTCTCTTCCTTTCCTTATTTACAAAGCTTTGTTTCTGTTTTTTCTTCTATTCTCTTTTTCTTGTCCTTTCTTTCCTTCCTTCCTTTCCTTTCCCTTGTTCCCCTTCTCAGTTCAACATTTTCCTCCCATTTCCTAATATTTATTATACATTTTGGTCCTTATTTATACTTTCAATTTCTCACACCTGAGAAATAATGCAGTATTTAAATGTGTGTTTAATTTATTTCACTTAAGAATATGGTCTCAAGTTTCATCCATTTAGCTAGAAATGTCTCAAACTTATCCTTCCTTATGGCAGAGTAGTATTCCATTGTAGTAAAAAAAAAAACCCCACATTTCTTTATCCATTCTTCACTTGATGGGCATTTGGGCTGTTTCCAAGATTTAACTATTACACACTCTGCCACTATAGTCATGGGTTTGCATATGTTGCTGTGGTTTGATGCTTTTAAATTCTTTCAGAAAGATACCAAGAAGGGGAATAGCTGAGTCAAGTAGAACCTCTAGTTTTAGTTCTTTGAGGAATCTACACATTCATTTCCATGGTGGTTGCATCTCTCTGCACTCCAACCAACAGTGAGTGGAGCAGGGTTCCTTTTTCCCCACAGCCCCTCCAGTATTTGTTATTGGTTGATTTCTTCATAACAGCTGTTCTTTCTGGTGTGAGATGGAATCTCAGCCCTTTTTAAATTTGGGTCTCTCTAATGACCAGTGATGTTGAACATTTTTTCGTATATTTCTGTGACATTTTTACTTCTTCATCTGAGAAATGTCTGTCTATTTCATATGCCTATTTTTGGATTGGTCTGGGGTTTGATTTTTTGAGTTCTTTTTTGTCTGAGGAATAGCTGCCAAAATTTTTTCCCCACACTGTGGGTTATCTCTTCACTATGTTGGTGGTTTCTCTTGTTGTACAGAAGCTTTTTAGTAAGATAAGATCCCAGTTGTTGATTCTTTGTAATAATTCCTGTGAGATGAGGGTTTTTTCGTAAAGTCTTACCAGTGTCTTTGAGAATTCAACCTATTCTGTCTTCCAGCGGATTAAGTGTTTCTGTTTTAATATTTAGATCTTCAGTCCGTTTTGATTTTAGGTTAGTGCCTGGTGAAAGATACAGGTCTAGTTTCAATCTTGGACATGTAGAAAGCCAGTTTTTCCAGCACCATTTATTCAAGAAGCTGTCTTCCAGTGAAGGTGTTTGGCTTCTTTGTCAAAGACAAGGTGGCTGAGTGTTTCTGGAGTTGTTTCTGCATTTTCCAATTTGTTCTGTTGATTCTTGGGTCTTTTTTTTTTTTTTTTTTTTTTTTTTTTTTTTTTTTTCTTTGATCCCACATTTTTTTTTTTTGCTAGTGCACTGCTGGTTTTATCACAGGAGCTTTGTAGTATAATTTGAGGTCAGGAATTATGATTCCCCCTGCCTTGCTTTTGTTGACTAGAATTGCTTTTGCTATTCCAGGTCTCTCTGGGTTCCAAACAAATTTTAGGATTGTTTTTTCTAATTCTGTGAGATAATGTTGTTGGAATTTTGATTGGAATTATATTAAATCTGTGTAACAGTTTTGGAAGTACGGCGAGCTTTGTAGTATAATTTGAGGTCAGGAATTATGATTCCCCCTGCCTTGCTTTTGTTGACTAGAATTGCTTTTGCTATTCCAGGTCTCTCTGGGTTCCAAACAAATTTTAGGATTGTTTTTTCTAATTCTGTGAGATAATGTTGTTGGAATTTTGATTGGAATTATATTAAATCTGTGTAACAGTTTTGGAAGTACGGCCATTTTCACTACATTAGTTCTTCTTACCAAGACCAAGGGATATCATCCATTTTCTGATATCCTCTTTGATCTCCTTTTGCAAAGTACTGTAGTTTTCAGTGTAGAGGTTTTTTATTTCCTTCATTAGAGTGATTCCTAGGTATTTTAGTTTTGGGGGTGCTGTTGTGAAAAGTGTTTTTTTACCTAATTTCTCTCTCATTGAGTTTGTTATTCATGTACAGCAATGCTATTGATTTTTGAGTATTGACTTTGTGTCTAGCTATGCTACTGAATTTGATTATTAAATCTAGAAGTCTTTTGGTAGAGGTTTCGGGGCCTTCTATGTAGAGTATATCATCTCAAATAATGATAATTTAACTTCTTCCTTTTCTATCCTTATTCCTTTTATTTCTTTTGTATAATTGCTCTGGCTAATGTTTCTAGAAAAAAATATATATTACATGCATATGTATATATTTTATATATGTGTGTGTATATATGTGCATATATGTATTTTTTGTTTGGTTGGTTTTTTGAGACAGGGTCTCACTTTGTAGTTGAGACTTACCTGAAACTCACTGTGTAGCCCAAGCTGGTCTCGAACTACAGCGATCCTCCTGCCTCAGCCTCCTGAGTGCTGGGATTATAGGTGTGCACCACCACACCCATGTATATATTTTATATATGTGTGTGTATATATATTTTTTTCTTTTTTCTTTTTTCTTTTTTCTTTCTTTTTTTTTTTTTTTTTTTGTTTTTTTATTTTTTTTTTTTTTTTTTTTTTTTTTTTTTCTTTCTTTTTTTTTTTTTTTTTGGTACCAAGGATCAAACTCGGGACCTTGTACTTGCAAGGCAGGTGCTGCACCACTGGGCTAAATCCCTGGCCCCTTCCAGAACTATATTGAACAAGAGTAGTGACAGTGGACATCCTTGCCTTGTTTCTGAGTTTACAGTAAAAGCTTTCGGTTTTTGTCTATTTAGTACAATGTTGACTATTGATTTGTTATAGGTAGCTTTTATCAGATTGAGATAAAGACCATCTATTCCAATTTTCTGTAGGGTTTTTATCATGAATAGGTGTTGGACCTTGTCACATGCTTTTTTATCTGTGGAGACGATCATATGGTTTTTGTCCTTGGCTCTCTTAATATGATATATTACATTTATTGATTTGCATATGTTGAACCACCCCTGCATCCCTGGGATGAATCCTACTTGGTCATGATGAATTACCTTCTTAATGATTTGCTCCATTCTGTTTTCCAGTATCTTATTGGGGATTTTTGCATCTATGTTCATTAGGGAGATTGGCCAGTAGTTCTCTTTTTTTGGTTAGATCCTTTTTTGGTTTTGGTATCAGGGTAATTGTTGCTTCCAGGAGTAAGTTTGGGAGTATTGCTTCTTTTTCAATTTCATTAAAGAGTTTGAGAGGTAGTAGTAATAGGTCTTTTCTGAATTTATTTTATTTTATTTTATTTTTTTATTTTTTTGGTACCGGGGATTGAACTCCGGTCCTTGCGTTTGCAAGGCAGGCCACCGAACCGCTGAGCTAAATCCCTGGCCCCCTGAATTTCTTTTAGAATTTAGCAGTGAATCTGTCAGGGCCAGGGCTTTTCTTTTTTGGTAGGTTTTTAATTACATCTTCAGTTTCATTGACTGTTACTGGTTTATATAGAATTTTTATATCTTCTTGATTCAGCTTTGGTAATTCATATGTATCTAGCATTCTGTCCATTTCTTAGCAGTATGCATTTAAGATTAATTCATGTCTTTTTTGTGCCTGATAGCTCATTGATTTTTTTATTGCTAAATAATACCCCATCGTATGGCTGTTATCAGTTTATCTACTCATCAGTGTTGAGTCATCTTACTGCTTCTTGCTTCTGGTAGTTAGGAATAAATCTGCACTTGTTTGTAGGTATTTGCGTGGACAGAGATTTCAGATAAATTTTACAAATAAATAGCTAAGAGAACAATAGATGGATGTTATAGTAAGAATGTTGATTTGGATATTTTCCCCATTACTAACACTTACAGTGACTCTTCAAAGTACTATATGCTGTTGACTAGAAAACAAGCAATTTGGTTGACACTAATTGTGTCACTTTATTGTATTAACAAGTGGGCTCACTGAAACACTTACTCTATGTGATGCTTAGTTTTTTTTACTTGGTCAGTTCCTTTTCCCAGGATTGTAAGCTGTACACAATAATATAAGGAGATCATGGAGAATTAAAAGGTTACTGTCTTTCAGGGAACTTCTTTTTTATTTTATTTTTTTTGAGACAGGGTCTTGCTATGTAGTTCAAGATGGCTTTGAACTCACTATGTAGCCCATGCTGGCCCCATACTTGCAGGATTTTTCCTGCCTCAGCATCCCAAGTGCTGAGATTTCAGGTGTGCACTATCACACCTGGCCCAGGGAACTTATTTTCTGGTACCAGGGATCCAAGACAGGGCCTTGCAATTGCGAGGCAGGCGGCAGAACCACTGAGCTAAATCCCCAGCCCTGGGAACTTCTTTAGAATCTAGGTTAGTGTGAAAAATATCTGTGGCCCCAGAATTTGATGATGAGTTGTGGCTCAGAATTAGTTTCTGATAGAAGGTTCATTTATGTTCATTTATCTGTTCATTGAGCCCCACAAGATGAGTAGAAATGTCTGCCTTAGGATTTTCTTTGATATTTGTCCTCTCATGTTAAGGCTAGTAGATGAATAAAATTGTAGGAATATAATCTTTCCTCAGTCTGCCTTTTATGTTTGTGTGGGTTGGTGGGGAGTATTAGGGATTGAACCCAGGGCCCTCACACTGAGCTACACCCCAGCCCTTTTTATTTTTATTTTGAGACAGGCTCCTACTTAGTTTCTGAATTACGCAAGTTAGGCTCAAACTTGTAATTCTCCTCCCTCCAGAATGCTGGATGATGGATATATGCCACCATGCTTAGCTCAGTTCTCTCAGTTTAAGTGTTCTTTTAAGGTTAGCAGTGAGGTGGTGAGCAATTTATTGGTCTTAGTTGCCTAATCCAACACTGATGATAGATTTAGCACAAGCAAGTTTTAATCTTTTCCCTCAGATTGGGGTGGGGATGGGTTCAATAGTGGTTACATATATGACTGCAACATCAGTGCCAGGGTGCAGCAGGAAGCTGTTAAAAGCTTGTTAAGGACATAGGTCTTTGCATAGGTACAAATCATGTTTGTTAAGTCCATGTCAGAGCTAAAAATGCTGACTATTACAGGGACAGAGGAAAGGCACTTCCCTTTGAAATCACAGTCTGTGCACTTGAGGGACCATTGGCCAAATACATGAATACAAATGTAACTGAGTTAAGGCTTTTTTGCCTGTAGAATATGAAAGTAGTTGGCTGGTCTTCAGCTCATTTGTATATAGGCAGAGGTAGTTCTTTAGGTATGACCTTGTCTCAACTTGGCATTGGTCACTTGGTTGGTCCCATCCCATGCCATCCCATCCCTTGCCCCTCCTTCCTTATGCTCCTGTTTTCTCTCCCTCTTTCTCCCTACCCTCTGAAGGTAGAAATTAGGAAGTGGATTTGAGCCTTGTAAACTGAAAGATGTCATATGTTATTGGTTTGTTTTTGTTTTTGTGAGATAGGGTCTCCCTTTGCAGTTCAGGTCCCTATGCAGTTCAGGCTGGCCTGGAACTCACTATGTAGCATAGGCTGGCCTTGAACTTGTGGTGATCCTCCTTCCTTAGCCTCCCAAGTGCTGGGATTGCAAGCCTGCGCCACTATACCCAGCGGTGTCATGTATTACTGCTGTTGGGCTTAATGGTCTATTGAGTATAACAGTCATTCCATTATCTGAATCCAGAAGTTAAGTTTTGCCAAGTTTTCACAGGCTTGCTGAAGTCCTCCTGACATCTTAGCACCTTGGCTGTGCTTTATATGACTAACAGACTGAAAACGGAGGACCTAGAATTTGGGCGATAAACAAAAGGTTCCAACTATTCGCAGGCACCTTTTACTGGAGTCTGTTGAGACTGGTGCTAAAATTATTGCAGTTTGACCATCAGGTAACCTTTAGCGTGCTAAGTATAGGACAAAGTTCCCCTTTATAATATGTGTGTGACAAAAACCAATAAATAAGTGGCACAGAGGGTTACACAACAATGGGTTATTACAAGATGTCCTTGCCAAAGGGCCTCTGTGCCAACAGCTGGCAGAAAAATGGCACGGGAAGGTGCCAACCACCAGTCTTAAAAAGTTCTGGACCCTTGGAATTGGAAGGTTAAAAAAAATGTCTGGGAAGCAGTTTGTCTTTTCCACTGGAAATGCTTTACTTTCCAGTGGCTAAATGCCTGCTCACTTAATACAGAGTGGACACTTTGAGCTGAGTTAGTCAAGTACTAAGTCAGCTTAATTCATCTAGGACTTCCTAACATTTGTGTTAAAATATGAGTAAAGGAGGGAACGGGGATTTGGCTCAGTGGTTCCGCCACCTGCCTTGCAAGTGCAAGGGCCAGAGTTCAAACCCCGGTACCAAAAAAAATATATATATATGAGTAAAGGAGCATTTCTGCTTTGCCTGCCCACAGATAGTCCTGTGATTCTATGTCCCTCCCCTTGCTCAGGATGAGGAGCCACTATGGCCTATTAGAGGCAGTAGTGCCTGTGGCAGCATTGGTCTTTGCAGTGGCAGCAACAGCGTCGGACTCTTCAGCGTAAACCCAACCCTTGGAATTGGAAGGTTAAAAAAAATGTCTGGGAAGCAGTTTGTCTTTTCCACTGGAAATGCTTTACTTTCCAGTGGCTAAATGCCTGCTCACTTAATACAGAGTGGACACTTTGAGCTGAGTTAGTCAAGTACTAAGTCAGCTTAATTCATCTAGGACTTCCTAACATTTGTGTTAAAATATGAGTAAAGGAGGGAACGGGGATTTGGCTCAGTGGTTCCGCCACCTGCCTTGCAAGTGCAAGGGCCAGAGTTCAAACCCCGGTACCAAAAAAAATATATATATATGAGTAAAGGAGCATTTCTGCTTTGCCTGCCCACAGATAGTCCTGTGATTCTATGTCCCTCCCCTTGCTCAGGATGAGGAGCCACTATGGCCTATTAGAGGCAGTAGTGCCTGTGGCAGCATTGGTCTTTGCAGTGGCAGCAACAGCGTCGGACTCTTCAGCGTAAACCCTCAGTGACTTAAGCCATGGTGCTTTTCACAGCATCCAGCAGCAGTGTTGCTGTCACTGACAATGACATCTTCGAATTAAGAGTATTCCTCCATTGCAGCAAAGACCCGCAACATAGCTGAGATGAGCTTCCTGAGCAGCAAGGTGTTGGCAGGGGGTGGGGGATGGCAGCTTGATTATTCTCCTTTCACCAGTCGAGTTTGGGCACTAGCTGACTTCCTGGAGGTGGCCAAGCACTTCAAAGCTCATGAGTTTTCGAGCAACAAGACCAAGGTGGGTTCCTCCAATTGGCTGGCTGTAGATGAGTTAGTTGGTTTGCCTCTCTAACCAGCAAGGAGGATGCTTTCTCTGAAACAGATTGGATGTTGCAGAAAATGGATCTGAAGGAGTTTGATTTGGATGCCCTTTTGAACGTAGATGACCTTGTAACCATACTAGATGAGCTTTTGGCCATGTTAGATGACGCATAGAGTCTCTTCACACCCCTAGTCCAGGAGACTAATAAGGAGCCTCTGCAGGCAGTGAACCCAATTGGCCATCTTCCAGAAAGTTAATCAAGAACTGACCAGGTTGCCCCTTTCACCTCCTTGCAACCTCTTCCCCTTTCCTGTGGGGTTCTGTCCTCTACTCCCGGTCATTCCTTTAGTTAGAACCAGGAAGTGAAGTGGATGTCTCTGAAGGAGATAAGAAATCCGACTCTATTGCTTATATTACCTTGATTCCTCAGTGTGTAAAGGAGGAAGATGCCCCCTCACATAATGACAGTGGCACCTGTATGAGCCATGAGTCCTACCCTGGTTTTCCCAGCACAGCCCCTTTCCCTCCAGGGGCTCTCCAAATAGCCTGTTATTGCCAGGAGTCCCTTGTGGTTCTTCCTATCCCAAGCCCCTGGAGAGATGATCCCCCGGGAGAGAAGATGGTAGCAGCTAAAGTTAAGGGTGAGAAACTGGATAAGAAACTGAAAAAAAAAAAAAAGTGGAGTAAAGCAAGACAGGAGCCACCAGGTACCACCAGAAGAAGCAAGTAGAGCAAGAGGCTCTTACTTGCGAGTGTAAAGAGCTAGAAAAGAAAAATGAGGCTCTGAAAGAGAAGTCAGATTCTCTGGCCAAAGAGATTGAGTATCTGCAAGATTTGGTAGAAGAGATCCACATGGGGCTGGGGATTTAGCTCAGTGGTGCTGCCGCTTGCCTTGCAAGCACAAAGACCCGAGTTCAATCCCTGGTACCAAAAATAAATAAATAAATAAATAAATAAATAAATAAATAAAGAGAGATCCACAAAGCAAGGAGGAAGAAAAGGGTGCCTTAGGGTAGTCAGGAATGCTGTGTGCTTGTACATAGGTATCTTGCACTGAAGGCTGTGTTGTAATAAATTATTTTGTAGTAAACTTTTAAAAAATGAGAAAAGTAAAGAATGTGACAAAACAATGTCTTCATCTGCTCTTGATTTCTTTTATATTATCTTGCTGTTTTGTGATGTCAGTATTTCCTCTTGAAAATGTTTTTCACTCTTGCTTTATGAGTGTTAGGAACGTTGCTGGCCCTCAGTGTATAGATTCCCAGCAAATGAATAAAGATCGTACATGCAGAAGAACACAGAAAAATACCTGAAACTTTCTAAAGGCACAGCTTGGGAGTTTGGCTACAAGTAATATTTGTAGATTCCTGCAGCAGGGTCAAAAGTAGTGCCCAGTGCCCATCATCCTTAGGGCAGATTTAAGGCCTGTGGCCTATAGTGAGCTTGTGGTATTTACAGGAGGATACTTGTCGATGTGCTGAGAAAGAGCTTTGCAGCCAGCTGTGGTCATTTTCTTTGCTTTTCTACTTTGTATTCTGTAGTTCTTCATGTGGCATGATACAAAGCAGGTGCTATTGCTCAGCCTTTTTTTTTCAAACTGAGCAACAAGTGTTGTTTCTACCTTGTACTCTCTTCCTCTAAACACTTCCAGACCCTTTCCTGTGTTACTAGCATAGTGTTTGCTAGCACTAAACGCAGGTAGTTAGAGAAGCAAGTGATGATTTTGTATAAAGCTGATGTCAGCACCAGGATAACTGGCCTGCTGAGTGGGTCTTTGGAGTCTTGTTCTTTTCTGTTTCCTACAACTGTTTGTTCCTGTTGGCTCATTTTTAGTGAGGTTTGTATTTTCCCCCCTCTGAGCTTTATTCCTGATCTTTTGCTTGGTTTCAGGAGCCTGGGGTTTCATCTAAATGGGAATGTTTCCCATTTTGCTGCTTTTACATTACCTCTGACCTCATAGATCAATCGCTTATCTTCATCTGTCCTGTGATGCTTCCAGGATGGCTCATTGTCTGCTTGTGTTGGACATGACTGAACTTTCTTCCTCTGAAACCCTTGCCTCACACTCCCTCTGAATCATTGTCAGCAGCTTCATCTCACTGCTTTCTCAGTCACACAACAACAGCTTGGCATCATTTTTGTTGGCTTACTGAACTTTTCACATTACTCTCCATTTGCCCTTTATTTTATAAATTATTTTTTAGACCCTTAACTTTCATTTCTTTTTGTTCTGTTTTGCTTTGACTTTTTTTTTTTTTTTTTTTTTTTTTTTTTTTTTGGTACTGGGGATTGAACTCAGGTCCTTGTGCTTGTGAGGCAGGCGCCGGAACCACTGAGCCAAATCACTGGCCCTTGCTTTGATTTCTTAATTCAGTAGAGATTTGTGTACTTACTGAGAGACCAAACAGTAAATACATTGTGTGACAAGGCTCTCACCCTCTATTGACTTACAAGCTCCTTCTGGGGTTAGAGCAGGAGCGCAGGTGAACTACAGAGCCAGGAAGGTCCCATAAAGTGAGCACTAGGTCACTGGTGTCTACACTGTCACTAGGAGTCAAGCAGAAGTGCTTTCTCAGCAGGAATAATCAAAAGCAGTGTGTTGGGCTGAGGCTGTGGCAGTGAAAATGAGAACAGTAAGGATGATCTAGATGTTGTACTTCAACATGGTATAATTTAAATTGCTGTAGCCATAAAGAGTAAGATACTTGAAGAACTTGAGAAGGTGATCCTAAGAAAGAAAGCATGATATATTTTGCCCATGAACTCCTTTTACAACTGTCTGTGCTAAGTGCTTTTTATCTTTGCTTTGCATGCTCATTTTCTAGATACAACCCTCTCTGTGTGTTCTTTTGACTGCCTGCATCTGTCAGAGCAGCATAATTTCCCTATTCCTGCATATGTGGAAGGAATGCAGAATTTGGAATCTGACAAAGTCCAGTTCCTAGTTCAGACATCTAATAGCTGTGTAAATTGGAGCAGGGTGCTTAACCTCCTACTCTTTGTTTCCACATTTGTAGGATGGTAAATTTATTTATTTTTATTTTTTGTCTTTTTTGAGACAAGGTCCTGCTGTGTAGTCCAGGCTGGCCTTGAACGCATAGCTATCCATTTGCCTCCGCCTCCCAAGTGCTGCGATTACCATCATGCACCAGGACACCTGGCCTAGAATGGTAAATTTACTTGGATTATTTAGAAGATAAACATGATGGATGCCAGACACACAGGTTCAGCAGGATGACAAATGGTGGAAATTTTTAGTATCTTTTTCTTTAAGCTAGTAGATGACTGTGGACCACAATAAGCATTATAATGAACATCTTGAAGCATTGTACTGCTTCTAATTTTAGAATATTATAAAAAGTAGTTGCAGGGCATAGTGGTGCCCGCCTTTAATCCCAGCACTCTGGAGGCTGAGACAGGAGGATCGCTGTGAGTTCGAGACCAGCCTGGGCTACATAGAGAGTTCCAGGTCAGTCTCAACTGCATAGTGAGACCCTGTCTCAAAAACCAAACAAACAAACAAAAAGTAGTCTTAGTGAGAAAGCTCATGATACATGTTAAAGTGCTAGATTGATTGTACATGATGCTCCGGACATGAATGGAAGACTACTCAGTATTTTAAATAACAAAGAAATCGTTCCAGTAAGCCCAGAGATCACTTCCTGGTCTTCTGGTACAAGTGGGGCTCAGTCTTCTCCAACTCTCTTTTTGTGTGTGTGTGTGTGTGTGTGTGTGTGACTGTCCTTAAACTGCTGTCAGTGAATGTAGCAGTTCTGTGTGTCTCATCCAGACATGACACTTTGCAGCAAACAGAAGAGGCTGTCTCTTCCAGTGTATCATCTCTAGTAGGCTTTCTTATCCTCAGCCTTGTTGATGGGTGAGGCAGATCATTTTATTTGTTATGGGAAAATGTCTGTGTTTCAGGATGTTTCTAGTAGATGCCAATAGCATTCTAACCTCCACCAGTTGTAACAACTAAAAATGTCCGCACATACTGTCATTACAGGAATTTGAAATACAGGAGTTTGGAGGCAAAGGAGACCTTTATCAGGGGAGGAGCAGTCCGTGATAAGGCAGTCAGGAAGCAGCAAAACAAAGCCTGCCTTTCCGTTTTATCCCACTCAGGCTACCAGTCTTTTGGGAGGTGCTACCTCTACCCCTGGTGGGGCTTCTATCTTTAGTAAATCCATTCTGCCACACCCAGACCTATGCCAGTTCCAATCAGTGGGCTAATTTAATACCATACACCCTTAATCCCAGTATCACACAGTCTAGATCCAGCCAGGTCTGAAAAGCCCCACCTGTGAGCATGTGAGACTTTGGGGACACATTTAGATAAAAGGCATAATAGTCATCTTTATAGATCAGATTACATTACTTTTTGAAAGCCCTTATTCTGGCCAAAGGAGGCCTATAAAGAATTCTTTTGTTCAGATGTGATTGCCACAGCATTATCCTTAACACACAGTTTCTTTTTTTGTTATTTTTATTAGTATATATTTGTGATACATAGAGATTACATTTAGCTTTTGATCCATATACATATAGCTTTTTTTTTTTTTTTTTTGAGACAGGGTCTCACTATAGTTGAAACTGACCTGGAACTCACTAAGTAGTCCAGGCTGGTCTCGAACTCGCAGTGCTCCTCCTGCCTCAGCCTCCCGAGTGCTGTGATTACAGGTGTGTGCCACCACACCCCTCTACATATAGCATCTTGATCATTTTTACTTCCTCTCCCTCCCCTCTTCTTCCTTCCCCAAGGGGGAGTTAGATGGTAAGTTTTATGTTAGTGTGAGTCGGTGTCACATATCAGTGCTTCAGTCATCAGTGGACCAATGTGTATGATGGTGGTCCCGTAAGATTGCCTGGTGACCTTGGTTCCCTTTTAGTTTGTATAAGTAGTCTATGATATTTGCACAAGTTGAAATCACCATTAACACATTTCTTAGAGTGTATCCCCATCATTAAATGATGCATGATGGTATTTTACAGTTTAAAAAAATGATGTAAATCCAGTTGCATGGAGAAACTTTGTGGAACATCACATTTTCTTGATATGTCTCAAATATGGACAGTGATTAGCCGGCATGAAACCTCAGAAAGGCATAAGTTTCCATACCATGTTAAATCCATAATGTTTAATTCCTCATAGTTTAGAGAAAATAGAATACTCAGTGTTGTCCTTCTGCATTGCAGTGGGTCATCTGTGTATGTCCCTAGGGAGGATGCCTGCTGGAGAGAGACCCTTGGTCTGGTGCTTATTTCCTTGTGGTTAGTTTGATTGAATATTGAGGAAGTGCACAGATAATCCTAAAGCTGTAGTTTTCCTTTACTTATGTGTATTGTTAATGGTATGCTAATTACCCTGACCTTGTGCTTTCATGACTATTATTTCCTATGCAGATCTGCTTTCTCATTCATATTTCTGTGGCATTTTATATCACCTATTTTCATGAGTGGATCCCATTGTATTTTCAGTGTTTACATCGATATTTCTTCTCCCTCATTATTGAGCAATGTGGCTTGGTTATGTACTGTGTTCCTGGCACCTGGCTGTGCCATATAGCACTCTCTCACTAAATGCTTTTGTAAGTGATTGAAAATAGAACTCAGACCAAACTTTGTCTAGTAGTCCATAATCCAGTGTAAATGGTATCTCCACTAGTCTCTCCTCTTCATAATTTTGGTCATAATTTTTTTAATGTAATTTTGGTTTTTTCTGGAGACCTAAATCATGTCTTCAATGCCAGTAGTCTTTTTCCGTATGAATATTTGGCATAAGGAGGACATGAATATTAGTTGCATTTGCATCATATACTTCTTCCAGAATAATTATTGTAATTGATGTTGCAGTGTTGATGGATTTGTTAAATATTAACTGCCTAGAAACCCTACTGGGGATGCCACAGCACTTCTCTGGAACAAATGGTTTGGAGGTTTCTCTGGGTCATTCTGCCTTGGCTGCTAGGGCAGTTGTTGACTGACATACAGTAGCCACATAATCTCAGAAACGGAGTGGCTGGCTGCTCTGGGGTTGATGTGCATCTTTGTTTGGTCTCTGCAAGATCAGCTCAATATTTATTCAGTCTTTGATGGTTCAGGAATTGCATACTGAGAAGAGAGAATTCTGAGAAAGGAAATCATATTAACCAAAAGGTCTAAAACAGCTTTGTAAGTCCAAATACTAATTTATAGTGGTAGATGCGTATTGCTCAAGAGCTTCAATCTCTTGTCTAAACCAGTGAAGACCCTCCTGATGGGGCCTAGCCTCAATTTAAAAACAGAATATTGCTTGCTGAGTAAACAATCAAGTAAGCACTCTTTTGCTACCATTGTCCTGTGAGCTAGCTACATATTCCTAGGGACCTGGCTGGGCCTTTTATTTAGGGGAAGGAAACATTTTTCTCTTAAATGTCTGCAGGACCTTCAGACTCAAGCCACCTTGGCCTATGGGAAGAGGCAGCTGTTCTTGCCCTTCTACGTCTTTTCTGATGGTAACTTGTCAAAAAAGCTTATCATCGGGCTGGGGATTTAGCTCAGTGATGCCATGCCTGCCTAGCAAGTGCAAGATCCTGAGTTTGATCCCCATTACAAAAAAAACAAAACCAAGAAAAAAGCTTGTTATTGCTGGATTCCTATAGAGGCAGAATGGATTATGGAGGATTGTTTATTTCATATTCGTTAATGAGGGAATTGGATAATACTATTTGAATTCTGTCATTCCACACGAGATCCATTATAGTTTGGAGCTTTCTGTTCCCTCTGATTCCTGTTACACTCCACAAAGGGCTAATGTTTAGCCTTTTCCACTTCCACCGAGTGCTTTCTTTGGACATACTGACTACAGTCCCTCTTTTTTCTCTAGGGTCATCTAGTAGCAGGCACCCAAATCAGGCAACTCCAAAAAAAAGTGGTTTAAAAAATGGCCAAATGAAGAACAAAGATGACGAGTGCTTTGGGGATGACATCGAGGAGATGCCAGACACTGATTTTGATTTTGAAGGAAACCTGGCCCTTTTTGACAAGGCAGCTGTGTTTGAGGAGATTGATACCTATGAGAGGAGAACCGGTACCCGTTCTCGGGGCCTCCCAAATGAAAGACCTGCTCGGTACCGCCATGATGAGAACATTCTGGAGTCGGAGCCCATTGTCTACCGACGGATCACAGTGCCGCATAGCTTGAGCAAGGAGTTCTATACAGGTGAGTGGCACCTCGTCCCATGGACTGCTCTGCTCATCTGTTAGGTTTGAGATACAAAGACCCAGTCTGAGTCAGAATCTTGTCCTAGGAATTAACTTGAGTGGCTGGGTTGTTGGTACAGTGTTAACTGTGTCTTGGGGACGCAGCCACTATAGATAGCACTATGGAGGGGCAGTTTCTTTATGTGTCCATTTATACCCTGGACTTGGCAGCTGCTGTTTATTTGGTATGTTGTGATTAACAGTTCAAGGCCAAGAACTGAATATCTAGATTCAGAGAGTCTTCCCTGATACTGCCTGTATATTTCACCAAAAATTGCTTTCTGTTTTACTGGTTATTTACTGGAGCAAAGTATAGTTGAAGTTGGATGATTGACACCACTGGCTAAAATTAAGAGTTTCAGTGAATTATATTTTCTTGCTGTGCACTCCTTATCCCTTGCCAGCCCTGGTCATTGTGAATTTAGCTAGTACAATTTTCACATAAAGTAGTGCCTTGGCAGTTATGTAGGCCACTTTTCATACCTCAGTGAGTTTTAAGCTGCTTTTCTAAGCATTTTCTTCAAACATACAGCCTGTGAAGCAGCTGTAGCAAAAGTGGTCCACCTCATTCCTGTCCCATCTTTTTCCGCAAAACCACATTATTAACTGGGCTTCTTGGAAAACGGTTTACAGACATTTATACTGAGCGATCCTAAGAGCTAATGGCGAAATTATAATCATTAGTAAGTAGAGGAGAGTATATTTTGATTTTGGTTTGAAGGGGAAATAAATCTTTTTTTGGGTTTTATTTTGTTTTTAAGACAAGGTCTCACTATGTAGATCAGGCTTGTCTTGAACTCATTGTGTAGCCCAGGCTGGCTTTGCACTCATGGCAGTCTTCCTGGCTCAGCCTCCAGAGTGCTGGAATTGCAGGTGTGTGCCACCACATCAGAGGGAAGGTAAATTTTGAATGATTGTAGTTGGTAGAGAGTGAGTTAGAGTAGATGGTGTAATTGCATCTAAAGGGGAATCAAATGGCTTTTAGTAGACAGCATAGGGCTCTGTTGTTTTGAATGAGTTTAGAACTTTGCTTGTGGATGCTTTCTTTGTGAAAACTAGACTAGGAAAAACTATGAAATTATTCCATGGATGATTTCTTTCACTAGAGGACTCTGGTGGGCATGCCTCTTTAATAAGGACATTTCCTTAAGTGACAGTGTGACTGTGAACTCTGTCAGTTTTGACCACCTGTGTAAGGACAAACAACCTCCTTCAGAATCAGGCTTAGTTAGATCAGTAGGTCCTAAGCTTTTCAAAGGCAGTTACTGTCCATTAGGTACACCATTCCTGGACCCACCACTGTCCCCTGCTGACCTCATCCTCATCTATCCCTCAGTTGTAAAGGAAGGTGCTCCTGCTGGTAGCTGTCTGCATCTGTAGTATATGTGGTACTGCCAGGGTTGCTGAATTACGCAGTTTGTGATTTCCTGAAGATATGTACACTTCAAGAATTCCCTAACTTGGGAAAATTGTCATTTGCCTCGGAGTGAAGTGGCTAAAAGGGTGAGAATAACAGAATCAAGGATATTTCTCAGTTGTAAGAGCCTGAGAAAACATTTGCTAAAGTAGATGAAAGAAGAGGTGAAAACTTCTAATTATTACACTTCACCTGCCCAACTTGATCTTCATATCTCTTGTTTTTCATGGTGGAAGCAAAAGTTTCTCTTCATATGAAACTATTTACTAAAATTACTACCAGTAAACATACTACAAACCACTCACATGCTCTTGGTCCTTGGTCAGCAGCACAGGTGTGGCATCTTGTGGGCTAGTGACCAGTGGCATTCAGCTGGCACCTGACTGTGGGGACAAGCAACCCTGCATTGTTGGGTTTTCTTGCTGACAAGGAATGGAAATACAGCCCTTTTGCCAAGCAGGGTCTTGATGAAAATAGAGCAAGTGGCAGTTATGTTCCTGGCAGCTTCTCTACAGCTGATTCCCTATTTGCTCCATTTCCAAGTCTCAGACCTCAAGCACAACTACCAAGCAACCCTTTCCTTTTTAGATTTACTATTCAAATGTTTGAGTCCGAGTAAAGCAGCGTATCTGACTATTTAGAAAAACAGTCTGTAGTGTTAGGTTGCTTGGTCACCTAGTGCAGTTTTTTCTTAACAGACAAGGACATGAGACCCAGAGAGGGGTGTGTCTCCTTTTTCTCTTCTGAATGCAGGTAAACTGAGGTGGAAAGAATATAATATAAAAGGACAGAGCAAGGCCAGGGGCTTAGCTCAGTGGTTCCACTGCCTGCCTTGCAAGGGCAAGGTCCCGAGTTCAGTCCCTGGTCCCCCCTGCCCTCCAAAAAAGGACAGCAGTTTAATGATGATATAGACCATCTTTTCTCTCTCTCTGCTCTTGCTCCAAGATGGACCACTGTGGATCAGCAGTTTCCAGGAGCAGCTGGACAGCTCTTGGGGCTGTCCTGGAATACTAACTACTTTGTTTTCTCCTAATCCCCAGAGTAGCAAAAGCACATCTCTTGTCACCCATTGGTGGGCAGCTGTTAGGGTAATCATATTGATTCCATGCTGGGGGTGTCAGCAGTTTCTAAGCCTTTGTCCAGTAATTGCTCAAGCTTTCCTTGGCCATATTCTCTGTCAGCCGTGGCGGTGGTGATGGGACTGTGTTCTAATGGGCCTATTGATTGGGAAAACACATTCAGGAAGAAACTAAATTTAGTTCTTCAACCCAAATCTATTTTCTCAGAAAGCCCTTTAGTCCTTTGGCAGGGGTGCTGTCTCCAGGCATTCCTCTAGCTAGGGCCTGCCCTGTAAAATTAGGTGTCCAGCAGTCACCCCCTGAATTGACCAGGATCTCTCTGGATCCAGACTTGTATTTTTAAATTCTTGGAAATAGGCTCTGTGTACATGTGCAGACTCAAGCACCTAAGTTACTGTGGTCTAAATATAAAGGGCTTGGCACATGTGAGTGTTGTGTGTTCAGTGATGAGAGGTCCCCAAAGAACACAGCTTGAGAGAGTGGTAATGCTTCAGGGCAGAATATGCCCCACTATCATGGTATTCTAGAAGGCATACTTAACCACACTATGTTTATTATGTGGAAATCACTCTGAGGCCAACCTCGCCTGCCTGTCATTAAATGTAATAGGTAATGGAAAGATGGCCTAAATACCCACAGTCCAGCCACTCAGTGCCCAGGTGTGGAGAGGCTGGATCAGGATGGATGCCTTGGAGCATGGGCAGGTTTCACTGCCAGAGGGGAAGAGGAGGGTATTGCTGGGTAGCTTTGTGGGAGGTTGGTCACTAGTGGGTTTGGCCAAGGGTGTAATTTGTGTGGACCAGAGCACAGAGGGCCTCCTGTGCCAGTGCTGTTCTTGTCCTCCAGCCATGGGGAACACATGAAGGGTTTGAGTGGGAACATTACCTGACCTTAGGAAGACCAGTCTCATGCTAGGATTCGGGCTAAAAGAGGGGAGTCCCCACATAGGTGACATGACTGACACAATGGTTTTCGGTGGCTGACGGGGAAGGGGAACAGATGTGAGAAGTGATGAGCACTCAGCAGGCTGTGTCCGTTGGAAATGGGTGAACGGTGGTTGTGTGAGCAGGAAGATTCCGAGGCAATGAGTTTGTGTGGCAGGAAGAATGGCAGTGAGGTTCCAGCTGTCGTTATAGTGTGTGGTTTTGTTTTTATTTATTTTTTTTTTAAATAGGGTCTTGCTCTATAGTCCAGGTTGGCCTTGAACTTGGATTTCTTCCTGCTTCAGCCTCCCAGCTGCTGGGATTACAAGCGTGTGGGTTTGTAGAGGACGAAGTTGGGAGTATTTGGTGATTATGTTTTTCTTCTGCAGTGTTTTGTGGCTGAGCCCAGAAGAAACAGATACATAATAGAATTGCCATACTGGGATAGAGAGGTGAAAAGCTTCAGCAAGGAGATCTCTGTAGAGTCTGGGACTTGAGAGTTAGGGGGCCACAGGAAGCCTGCTGAGCCTGCCTAGTTCCCCATAAAGTGAGGTAGATGAGAGCATCGAACAGTAGCTAGCACAGGGCCCAGTTTAAAATGGTTACTAAACACGTGACTGCACATTTGAATTGTGAAGCTCCTCCTGTAAGGCTGTTTGAAAGCATCAGCATTTACAGGATACCCACTTGTGTCCTAGATACTATATACTCAACCACTGGGAGCCCTGTTCTCATTGCAGAGGCCTTGAAGTGTGAGGCAGACACGCTTTCAAACCTTCAAACCAGATAGGTAGCTGTGAGGGGCAGGTGGGGCCCTTGTTCGGCAGCAGCAGCAAACAGCCAGCACTCAAGCAACATTCTGAGCCCTTTATGTGCTCCTGTCAGTCTTCATGTCATTTCTTCGAGGAGGGATTGTTGGGTCTGTTGTGCTCTCTCCCTTTCGCTGAATCTCAGTGTTCACTAAACTTTTTTTACCCTGTACTGAGCATTTAACCTAGAAACTTCACTCTGAACTATATCCCTAGCCTTTTTAAATATATTTTGAGAGAGGGTTAAGTTGCTCAGGCAGGACTCAAACTTCGAATCCTCCTGCCTCAGCCTCCCAGACTGTTGGGATTGCAGGTGTGCACCATCATAGCCAGCTGCACTAAACCTTAAACTTGTGACTTCAGAGTCATTTGAGTTCTGTGTTCTGTGGGGTTTGGTAAATTCTGTGTTGACAAGTGCTTCTCTCAGACTATTTATGAACCTCCATTTGTGTCCCACTCTGTTGGACTCTAGTCCTCAAGTACAGTACAGAGAAATGCAAATGGGAGGCGCTGCTGGCTCTGGTGCAGCTGTCTTATCCTCTGTGCAGAGGACGACTCATTCTGATGGCGATTCCATGCTGTCTGCTGGCACCTGGGAGGCTCCAGCCTCAGTCTGAGTGCAGTGCTCCAGGCTGGGCTTCACTGCCTCTCTCAAGGGGAGCAACTGCTGAAGCCACTGGTGGTAGTTCCTGCTGCTTCGTAGCTCTACTCTTCTCCCTTTGCCTAGTGAAGTATTTAAGCCTCAGTGGCGACTGCTCCCGCACTCAGGACAAGTCTGGCAGTTGTCCTTCCTGACTGGCATTCTATTCTGCTTCTGAGTCCTGGCTACTTTCTTCCATTTCTTGTCAGCTGGCATCCCTCACAAACTTTCTAATGCTTAGGTGAATTTTTGTTGTTGTTGTTTTAGGCAGAGTCTTGCTATGTAGTGCAGGCTGGCCCTGAACTCACTGCATAGCCTGGGCTGACCTCAAACTCTCGGTTGTCCTCGTGCCTCAGCCTCCCAAGTTCTGGGATACAGGTGTGCACCACCACACCCAGTCTAGGTGGGTGATTGTTTTTTTTTAATCCCTACTATTTAGGAAACTATTCTGCTTTTGTGAGCTTGAGTTGCATGTGTGTGTGTGCACGTGCATGTGTGTATTCAGAGTCACTTCAGGAAGAAAGCAATTGGAAGTGGCTACTGGCAGCCAGGC
Source organism: Fukomys damarensis (assembly GCF_012274545.1). Classification (NCBI taxonomy): domain Eukaryota; kingdom Metazoa; phylum Chordata; class Mammalia; order Rodentia; family Bathyergidae; genus Fukomys; species Fukomys damarensis. Next base: position 23,742,613 of record NW_022900937.1, on the reverse strand, counting down.
CTAGTGGTGCAGGCCTGTAATCCGAGAGCTACTCAGGAGGCTGAGGTGGGAGGATCGTGAGTTCGAGACCCCATCTCAAAAAAAAAAAAAAAAAAAAAAAAAAAAAAAAAAAAAAAAAAAAAAAAACAACAACAAAAAAAAAAAAAATGAAGAGGCCACTGAAGCATTTCAGTCCACAGGCAAGGAGGCTTCCCTCAGCAGCTGTGGTGCTCTGAAAAGACTACTTGCTGAGTGTCAGGTGTCAGCGGCAGTGGTGACGGTTGTTATTTCCTTGCCACCTTGGGCCCATAGGATCCCTATTGTGATGTCCCTGCACACCCCAACCCCAGCTCATTCACTTGGCCTCTGCTTGCAGGGCAGAGCAGGTGCTGCAAGGAGGGCACTTTTGTAAGAAGTCCAGTTGAGTCTAGGAGGTGTTTTGGACCAGGACATGTGGGCTGTGCTGTGTCTCAGCTTCTCGCTGAGCATTGCTAATGATCCTGGCGTTGGACATTGCGTCTCTGCAGGCAGACTGACAGCCACCTGATTAGTTTGGGGAACCTGGAGAGTGCATGAACTCTGTCCATTTGGCTTGAAAATCTTTGGAATTTCTGGGCCTGTGCAATCAGGCAGATGGCTATGAGAGGCCTGAAGGGCTCGGTTGTGGTAGTTGGCAATCTACCTGGGCTTTAGATCAGCCGGTAATGTTAAGAAAGGTATCTTAGCTGCGCTCTGACCCCAAGAAGGAACCTTGTGCTTCCTGTAAGCATTCTGCTGGAGAAGTCCTCACAGCAACTTGTTGCCAAGAGTTAACCTCTCACTATAAAGATCTACAACAGTGATGGTAAACCTTCTAGAGACTGAGTGCCCAGGCTGCAACCCAAAATCCACTTATTTATACCAGAATACCCATGCTGCAATTAAACCTGAATACTGAGTTTAGAAAAAACAGCTCATACAACTTGTGACATCGCAAAGGGCTCTGCATGCTCACTGTGGCACCCATGCCATAGGTTTGTCACCACTGATTTAGAATCTTGTACCTTGTCTTCTGACCTTAGTTTTTCTTTTGGATCTGGCTATGTAGTAGTTCAGGCTGAACTTGAATTCACTATGTGGTCTAGGCTGGTCTTGAACTTATAGTGATCCTCCTGCCTCAGCCTACCAAGTGCTGGAATTACAGGATGAGGTTATAGTCTGGGATTACAGGCATGGGCTACCTTGCCCAGTTTGACCTTAAGTTTGTTTTTTTTTTGGTACCGGGGATCGAACTCAGGGCCTTGCGTTTGTAAAATAGGCAGTGGAACTGCTGAGCCAAATGCTGGCCCTGACCTTAAGTTTTTGATACGATCCTCCTGCCTCAGCCTACCAAGTGCTGGAATTACAGGATGAGGTTATAGTCTGAGGATTACAGGCATGGGCTACCTTGCCCAGTTTGACCTTAAGTTTGGTTTTTTTTTGGTACCGGGGATCGAACTCAGGGCCTCGCGTTTGTAAAATAGGCAGTGGAACTGCTGAGCCAAATGCTGGCCCTGACCTTAAGTTTTTGATAAAGCTATTAGTTGTTTATTCAGAAACTGCAGTAGTCTCTGCTCATGTACTTGTTTGTTAATATATGCCTCTTTGCCATTTCAATGCCAGAGGAGCTAGCTAGAGTGATTTCAGAGACTATTGTCTTCTTGCATCCAGAGCAGAGTTGTGAATCTTGCTCCTGGGGTCCCCATTTCTTCCTTACAGTCACCATTCTTTAAATGATCAGCATGAAATTTTGCAGCCACCTGGCCTTCTTCCTTCTAAGATATTCAGGCCTGGAGCAGATGCAGGAAGGCATTTTTCTTAATTTACTAATGGACAGTGTGGACTCCTGTAGCAACCCTGGCAGGAAGCTTTCCTTTACCCTCAGTGGTGTTTGTTCTGGTCCAGTGTCTGCTTCTTTGAAGATTTCCCTTGAAGTTTCATGACCTTCTAGTTTTTTGTGCTACTTCATAGGTTCCTGTGTCCCTTAAATCAGCCACTTCTTTTTGGATAAAAATTTACATGCAACAACTTGGCTGTATTTTGGTGGCGAGGGGGTAACTACTGGAGATTGAAGCCAGGGCCTTAGCACTGAGCTGCATTCCATTTCCTTTCATTTTGAGACAGGGTCTTGCTATGTAGTTCAGCCTGGCTTTGAACTCACTATGTAGTGCAGGCTAGCCTTGAGCTCACAAAGATCCTCCTGTCTCAGCTTCCCAAGCTGGGATTACAGGCATATGCCACCACAACCACCTCTTGCAGTTGTTTTTTTTTTAAATAGGTTCATTTATTTTGGGGAGAGAGTAATTTTTTTATTTTTTATTCTTTGGTACTGGGGATTGAATGCTTGCGAGGCAGGAGGTGGAACCACTGAGCTAAATCTCCGCCCACCCCCCCTATTATAGATTCTTTACCCTAGAGTCTGAAGCTTATTCTCTGCAGCTTTGGCCTGAAGGAATGAGGTCCAGTGTGAACGGGGCTAGTGATTTTTATAGCTGGAGATGGAAGGGTGGACATGAGCCAGAGATAATTTTCCCACAGGTGCCTTGGGTGCCAGCTGGGCCCTTACCCATTCTCTAAGGCTGACCCCAGGTCTGCTGTGCAGGTTTCCTTCCCACTCACCCATTGGTTCAACACATGCTTAGTGGCCTCTGACCTGGACACCGTCTCCAAGCACTGTGCTAACTCCACAGGCACAATGGAGAGTAAGGAGAACACTGTAACTGCTTACATGAGCTTATAGTTTATCAAGCCAGAGAGGCCAGAAAGTAGAACATCATCACATGTATGTGTGTGAAATTAATGAAGAGAAGAAAGTGTGCTGAAACTGAGGATGGGAGCCAGCCCTGCGTGGGGCTAGCATAGGAGAGGACAGGGAGCCAGGAGCTCTAGGAGTATTTAGGCACTGGAGAGGGAAGGCAGCCAAGATGACTGGGGTCTGTGGAGATTGCAAGCATGAAAGTAAAAACATAGTAAGTAGACTGAACCAGGTCACAGGAGGCCTCAGGGCCAGCATGGAGTGTGTGGGGGCTGCACTTAGGCTCCTGGTAACAGATCCGCCTTTCAGAGAAGCACTGGACAGCGAATCATATTTTGTGGCAGTTTTAATTGAGATCTGCAGGGGCTGTCTTTGCATGGCTTGTCTGGGGGCGGTTTGTACCCAGAGGAATCAGTGTGATACTAGCACCCATAGGGCTGGAGATTTAGCTCAGTGGTTCTGCCACCTGCCTCACAAGTGCAAGGTCCAGAGTTCGATCCCTGGTACAAAAAGAAAAAACACAACACAAAACAAAACAGCACCCACTTGGTGGCTGCCACAGAATGCAGTCAGGAGCCACTGAGCCAGTGGAATTCTGTGCCTTGCAGTGGGCTCTGTCCTCATGGATGAGCCCCGAAACAAATGCTTCCCACTGCATAACATGCCTGTGTGTTCATTGTGTGTGCTCTTGAGAGGTCTCGTTCTGAGCATCTTGTTACCCAGCAGCAAGGCTGGGTGGATGTGGAGTAGAGGGACAGCTTGGACACAGACCCCAGGATGTCTTGGGTGGGGAGTGCTACAGAGGATGCATGTGGCTTGTGCCAGGACCAGCAGTGCAGCAGGGACGCGACCAGGGCCAGCTGCAGCAGGCATGTCTTCTGGAGGGAGCCGTGTGGGAAGGAGGCATCTTTCTGGCCGCACTTTGTGTGCTCAAGCAGTGTTCCCAGTGCCCTAGGTTAACCCGGTCCTGAGGAGAGCACGGCGTGTCACCAGCTGGTTATAATTATATCTCCCTGTTCTCCCAGCAGCTGTAAAGTACATATTACTCTCCAGGGAAACCTTACCAGTGGCCTTCACTGCTGAGAAGCCTGAACAATAAAGAGCTGCCTTCCAACCCAAACATCATTAGACTTTGTAGGCTTTGCCACTGTTCAGGCTCTGACAGAGCTATTGTGTGTACTTACACGCGATGTTTTGGCTCCCTTCCTCTGGAGTTTAGTTTACTTCCTGTGCCTCTTTCTGATAAGCCATCCACCTAGTTGGACTTGGTGTGTAAGTGTCCAAAGGAGCATTGTGTGGGGCCTGCCTGTTCTTTTAGAAAAGTGGAGTCCTAGACCCTCCTACTGCCAAGCTGAGCAGCAAGGGCTCTGGGCCATGACTTTAGAAGAATATTGCAGTTTGTTAGCAGCCCAGTGCCTGCCCCCTGCCCCATGCTGGGGAGGAGGTGAAAGGGCTTCATTTTCCCCCCATGGCATCCAGCCAGCCAGAGTGCAGTGAGGTTTCTCTCTCCAAGACCTGGAGTTTGTAGCCTTAAGTTAGGCTAGAGGGGAAGTTAGCAGAAACAGCACTGTCTGGTCCCAGTGAGCCAGAGAGCAGGGGGGCTGCCTGTGCCTAGGCCCAGGAAGCAAGCTTTCCCTGTGGGTAGGAGGCCAAGCCTCACTGCTCTGACCACTCAAACCCAGCAGAAAGAGCTGTGATAAAGAGGGAATGCAGAAACAGGGAAAGCACAGCTCTCCCTTGCGTGACTTCACAGCTGAAGAGCATGTTTGAAGTTGGGCAGGTGTGTGACTTGTCTGACAGGTTTGGGGCTGTTAGTGACTTAGGACTCATGAACATTCAGTCAGCTTTTACACACTGCTATCAAGGCCTCCTATTTAGTTCTGAAAATATTGCATGTCTGAAGCAAGCCATAAAAATGGCAGTGTTTTTTGGAGGGTTATTGGAGGTCGAACTCAGGACCTTGTGCTTGTTTTAATAAGTTGTTGACACACAAGGTCAAGCTGTAGCCTTGAGCATCTTGACACCTGGGGCATCAGCAACTGACATTTCAGAGAGCAGTGGGAGAAGAGACTCCATGCTCCTATTGATGCTGTTCGTTGCTTTGGCCCCAAACGGAAGTAGATGTGGGCAGGTGGAAATGCTCAGCCAACAGGATGGTGTGTTCTGGCACATTCTCATTTTGTATTACTGTCTTCACAAAGACACAGGCCTGGGTGCTGGAGGATTGGTCTGTCCTTGTCTTCCTAGTGCTGAAACATGCTGCATCCCTTGCACTGTGCAGTGCTCCCAGAGATGCAAGGGACTGCACAGCTAGCTCATAGACGCATTGTTGTACGTGACCTGTGAGTGAGGCAGGTTCTCCTCTGTGGGGCTTGGAACAATGGGACAGTGATGAATGTGCCTAAAACTTCACTGTGGAATTGGCCCATTTGAGAATAGCACTTTTGATGATGAACACTCACCTGGGTGGATCAGAGCAGCCAGAGCAAGTGGCAGAAGCATTCAGAGATCAGTGTAGCAGAGGACAGAAGACCTAACAATCATCTGACCCCACTAGATCGAAGCAGGCCCGTGCATTCTCACAAGGTCTTTTCCAAAGAAGCTGTGCATCATCCCATCAGGTAGCAGAGCTGTGGGTCTCTTGACGGGGTCTGCTCCCCAGGGCTGGCTCAGAGGTTTTGACATTTGCAAGATGACATTGGCATCCTGGAGAGGCTTGGCTGTTCAGGAAGAGCTGCCAGTGCAGTTGTAGCACCGAGTTTTCTGTTTTTCTCCTGTCTTGCATTTCCGGAGGTGGCCCTGCATTGTCCCCACTGTGCTGGAACTGAGGCACACAGCAAGGATGTGGTCTTCCTTAGTACACCAGCTGCTGTCTAGTGCTTCTCCTACTGTGCTTCAGTGACAGGCCCTCCGCTGCCTTTGTAGAGTTGTGCTGATGGATAAAAACTGTTGGAGTTTTCTCAGATTAAAGCAAATCATAGGTTACTTGCCCCATGTTTTTTCCCTGTGCCATGTTGGGTCACACTCATTCCGAATCATCTGAGAAAACAAGTTGCTGGTTGAACTTGTTTAGCAGAGTAAGGGGTGAGTGGTAGAAAGAAGCCAGAGGAAATGGGAATAGAGGAACAGCACAAGGCTTCCTGCCTTGAAATTGAAAGAAAACAAGGTGGGGATTGGAGGGTCCCCTAGTGTCTGCCCCACTTCTGAGAAAGATGGGGGGGCCTGCTGGTAAGGACAGCATTGTCCCTGATGTTGGGAAAGTGTGTTCTCTTAATGGAATGGACAGGTTGCTATCACGTGCTGGTAGCACCAAACTCATCCCAGTGGATTCGGCCTTTGTGGTTTGAAGCTAAACTGTTTGGGAAAGCTAAGTTTGTCCTGCTCTGTGGTGATCTGACATAAGCTGTTCCTCAGCTCCCTGTCTGCTCCTTGAGCTCTGGGGGCTGCAGAGCATCTCAGTTTCTGAAGAGGGAGAGGGTGGACTGGTGAGGGTCAGTCTTGGAGGTGGAGTAACACCCATTTGTGAACCTGGTTTCCCCAGTCACTCTCCCCTTCTTTCTTCCCTTCCTTTGGAATGGCAGACTCTGGCCTGGTGGTCCCAAGTGTTTCCTATGAGCTGCATAAAAAGCTATTGTCTGTGGCAGAGAGGCATGGGCTGACCCTGGAGCGGAGACTAGAGATGACAGGTGTGTGTGCCAGTCAGATGGCGTTGACTCTCCTCGGAGGACCCAACAGGTAAGTGCCTCGAGATGCGGGGTTGGGTGGGGGTGGGGGTGAAGGTACCTGGTTACCCCACAGTGCCTTCTGCATGCTGCCAGGTGTCTTTGCTTCTCTGACAGCTGTTGAAAGTCCTCACTGTCCTCCTCCCTTCCTTTCTGATGGTGGCTGTCTTGAGGCTCCTGCTAACTCAGAGGCCTGCCTTCTAGAAGCCTTCAGGGCCTGGCCTGGGGACTTGCTGTTCATTGCCAGTGTCTAGGATGTTATTCAGCCCTGAGCATCACCCCTGAGAACCTCTAGAGCCCCACCTGGTTAGCTGCCATTGGAGCTGGGTCTTGGTGCCTTCCCACCTTCCCTTTGGCCCATTTGCTTTATATATTATGATACCATAATAAATACTGAATACTTTTGTTACCAAGTATCAGATTGTACTCAGCACTGGAGTTACAAAGAGCAAAGGACTTCTGCCTGCCAGGGGTCCGGGAGCTCTCCAGGGAGGACAGTGCTAGGTGGAGGCAGGCACATTCCCAGAAATCTTAGGCTGGGCTTGGGTGGAGGCATCTCCTGCTTTTGATGCAGTCTTGGTGCAGTGAGCTTGGTCCAGGTGGACATGAGGTTTCCCTCCAATCCCCCATTGCTACCCAGGAGGAGGAGTGGCTGTTCTTCCTGTCCTTTTGGGCCCACTTCTGGCTCTGCTGGATCCCAGGCAGCTCCTGCAAGCAGGTGATCTCTGAAGGAGATCTGCCTGGGATACCATCCACAGTGGGCTCCTTTGGGCATCGGGTGCCAGTGAAGGGCTTTCACCCGGCTTCTGGAGAACTGAACAGGGGTCATTTGAGCCCAGGAGTTCAACACCAACCTGGGCAGCCTTGTCTAAAAAGCAAAACACACCCAGGAACAGCAGTTTGGGGACTAAAGCCAGGTCACATTCCTCCCTAACTGGCCTCTGGGGGCTGGCTGACCTGTGCCCCTCTTCTCAGTCTAAGCTGTCAGGTCCACCCTGTCCTTTGCCATGACCACTGGCCTGGCTTGAAGAGTTCCACTGCAGTCCTGAAGCTTGACACATGCTGGCTGCCTTGCAGCTCTGCACAGTGTTTTTACAGTGGAACTTACTATACTCTCTGTAGCATCATCTTAGAGATTGCAGCCCAGGTTGAGATGCATATGTGGAAGCTCAGGGAGCTGCAGGGCTGCCTGGTGGCACTGCTGGTCTTGTTCCAGTGCTGTGAGCTGCACCCATGGCTGACCATATGGGCACTGGCTCTGCTTTCATTTGTGAGGGAGAGGAGAGCCCACTGGGGACAGCAGTGGATCCAGTGCTACAGCACTCTGAGGCTTCTGGGTAAAGGGAGAAACTCTCATCATGGTTCCTCAAGATGCAGAAATAGTGGAGAGAATGGTTTGGTCCATGTTGCTCATTTTCTCAAATTTATTTGGAAAAAAGCAGTCATAACACTTCAGTGGCTTACTGACATCTGTCATCTTTCTCCCTTTGGAAGACTGGGTCTGTCACTCTTCCCCTAAATAGGGACCTTGGCCTTCCTGCCCCAACAGCCAGCTGTTCAGCCTGGGAGCCCAGCAGATCCAGGCCTCGTGAATGGTGGCTGCTTTGAGACCAGAGGCTCTCAGCTCTGAGAAGCAGGAGACCCGGTGGCTGCTTTATCCTAGGCAGCAGCAGCACCACCAGGCTCTGTGCGTCCATGTGGCATTCTGTGAAGCTCCCTTAGGCTCCGTAGCACCTAAGATTAGGACAGAGATTGGCAGGTAGCTGATCAGGGACAATTTAGAACTGTCCTAAGTGTGCTTGAGAGTTCACTACAAGCTGGGAGGAATCAGAGTAGTCCCAGAACAGCAAGCCTTGAGCCAGACCTTAGAAAAAAGATGGGGGGTTTGACAAGGGAGGGCTTTCTGGCAGGGAGAGCCCTATGAGTGCAGGCAAGAGTGAGGGACAGTGCTGCTGGTGTGTAGTGCCACTGGGACCGAGCGCAAGGAAGAATGTGCCAAGTGAAGCTTGACTCTAAAGGGTCAGATTAGGAACCATCAGCGGGGTTCTGGAGACAGTTTTGTACTCAGTGCGCTTCATGGTGGGAGGACCCCACTGTCCAGGGTCCTGGTTGGCTGGATCTGGGCCCCCTCTGAGCCGAGGACTCAGTGAGGAGAGGAGCTTGCCTGATAGGGACGTAAGGATCAGCCAGTCTGCAACTGTTTCTCACTTTGCATTCCAGGCTGAATCCCAAGAATGTTCACCAGAGGCCCACTGTGGCCCTGCTGTGTGGGCCCCATGTGCAGGGCGCTCAAGGCATTAGCTGTGGTAGGCACCTGGCCAACCATGACGTGCAAGTCATCCTCTTCCTGCCCAACTTTGTCAAGATGCTGGAGTCCATCACCAATGAGCTGTCTCTCTTCAGCAAGACCCAAGGCCAGCAGGTGTCCAGCCTCAAAGGTGAGTCCCAGGGCTGGGTGTGGCTCATTAGTAAAGCACTGGCTAGGCACACTTGTGGCCCTTGGTCCATGCCACTCCTGCCGCCTGCCTCACGTAGTATGATGTTCAGGTGGTGCCACCCAGCGGTGACAGATGGAAAGGCACCAAGCGTGCCAGCTCAGGCTCTAGAGCAGTGGAGGCACACCTACCAGTGGCACACATGCTGCAGTAAGCATTTGTATAATTGAAAGCTCTAAGACATTTGCCATTACTGCTCTAGTCTTGGCAGTGCTCACTCCTGTGCCTTGGCCTTCACCCTTTCCCACTCGCTCGTTTCACATCTATTAGTGGAACAGGCACTGTTCCTGGTGCTGGTGATGTGGCAGCATGTGTTTAACACCCACCCTTCATGGAGCTTACCTGTGGGTAGGAGAGATGAAGGCAAAGGTATCACGTGTTAGACCAGGTAAGGTGGGCAGGAGGGCGCCATGGTGGAGTGCTGGCAGGATGGGTTTGGGGAGAGTTGGGCCAGAATCAGCAGAGGGTGGTGCTCAGGTGAAGGTTGGTTCCCCTGAGGGCAGGCGGTTGGAGTTTAGGGTTTGAGTGATGACCTCCCGTATGGCCTGAGCCCTGCTCTCCTTGGGCTACCCCAGGAGGCTTGCTGAGACCCCCGTTCCTGTACTGTCCCTCAGCAGCCTAGGAACCCCTGATGGTAGTAGCCCCAGGATGGCCAGGTTTGGAACCCCCAGGCCCGTGCCTGTCCCAGTCTGGAGCAGGCATCATGTCCTGCATGGCTGCTCTGTGCTCTAGGTTCCATCTGGCACCCTTTCCTCTGCAGATCTGCCCAGCAGCCCTGTGGACCTGGTCATCAACTGCTTGGATTGTCCTGAGAATGCCTTCCTGCGGGATCAGCCCTGGTACAAGGCAGCGGTGGCCTGGGCCAACCGGAACCGGGCACCAGTGCTCAGCATAGACCCTCCTGTGCATGAAGTCGAGCAGGGTATTGATGCCAAGTGGTCCCTGGCACTGGGCCTTCCCCTGCCACTGGGGGAGCACGCGGGCCGCATCTACCTATGTGACATCGGCATCCCCCAACAGGTCTTCCAAGAGGTGGGCATCAGCTACCATTCACCCTTTGGCTGCAAGTTTGTCATCCCCCTGCACTCTGCCTAGAGCCCTGCCATCAGCCGGTGACGGATGCCTTAAGATGTGAAGCTTCATGGGCCTTGCTGTAGTTTTGCTCTTTTGGATTGATTTCTTCTGTGAAACAACAGGACGTGCTGAAAACTGGCCTGTCGCCTGGCGGTGGCTGAGCACCACATGCCTCTGCCCATGGGGTTTGTTTACAGACACAGGCAGCTCTCAGACTGTTCAGGGGTGGCAGGACCTGGGAGGGGGAGGCTCTACCTTCATCTGCTTGCCCAGCCAGCAGCTTCTGCAATGGCTGTGTGGCACCTGTCCTGAAGGGGATAGTCACAAGGGGCTTTTGGTCCTTTCCCTGAGCCGAGCCAGGTAGTATGCTGGGTTTTTCCTAGGTCTTTCTTTTCCCTTCCACCTCTGAGAGAGGTAGCAGGTGGGGGCTAAGAATGGTGTCACTGTATTGGGATTTCTGTGGCTTTCTGCAGTAGCCAGGTCACACAAGGTTATGTTACTGGGGAACTACAGTGCCCATCTTGCCAACATTGCTCATTTAGCTGGTGGCTGAGTCTGGCAAGTCAGTCCAGGCTGCTCAGGGCACAGCTTTAAGGTCCAGGATTGGGGAGGCCCTAGGCAGCCTGGTACTGCACAAGGTGGCTCCTGGTGCTTCTGTTCTAGTCCCCCACCCTCACATCATCCACATTTATGCCCCACTCTCCCATCCCCTCTGCCCACCCCTCAAGATGCTCCCCTGCAGCAGCCATCCCAGAGCAGGACTGTGTCCCTCTCCTGCCTGAGCAACCCCACAGCGTTTTGGTCTGGACTTAACCACTTCTCTGGTTGTCTCTCAGATGTGTAGACTCAGGCAGCAGCCTGTCTCAGATGCCCATGCTGGCTCCAGATGAGCTTTCTGCTGGGTAGCCCACACTTGGCCCCAAAGGGCCCAGCCTGGAGCCCTGGTGGGGCCCCTTGCAAATATGTAGGTCTTCGGGCTCCTTTTGCTCTGCCCACAGTGGCTGGGGGTGGTGGTGGTTGAGGGAGGAAGGATTGGCGGGCAGGGATGAGTTGGCTGAGGATTGTGGTCACAGGGAGGGCCGTGGTGCTAGGGTGTGGGCTGCTCATTTCCTCATAGGCATAGAACCAGGAGCAGATGCAGTAGGGCAGAGGGCTGGCCCCTCTCCTCCCATCATCCTCCAGAGGTAGGAGTAGGCTAGGACCAGTACCTCGTGAGTCTGCTCTGAGCCTTTCCCACTCAGGCCAGGCAGCTCACAGGCCTCCTGTTGGGCAATGAGCTATATAACCTTGCTCTCCCTGCTAGTGCCAGTGCATTGTCCCTGGGTGATGGCTTTGTTGAGGGGCCAGTGGGAGTTTGTGCCGAAGCTTTTCTCTCTGCGTGGCATGGGGACCTCTTTGCCCTCAGTCTGGGCTTCCCTAGAGATTAAGATGGGCACAGTTCCTCTCTTCTGTTCCTCCCAGTGGTCAGGCCAGGCCCCTTGAGGGTCTGAGTGGTGACCAAGCCTGACCCTCTGGGAACCAAAACCAGCAGCACTACAATAAAGCTGAATGAGCAAGTTCTGCACTATGTGAGCTGCTCTGTGGGTGGTGACAGGATGCCACCTCCCCCGTTAGGAACTACCCTGACTATACCAGGTGTTCCACTTCAGTGGACCTCAGCAACACCAGAGCCCGCTTGGGGCCAGTACGCTACCCCAGCATGGGTCACTTCCTCAGCTCACCCTCTGCCTGGCCAGTCCACATGTAGCTCTCCACAGGCTGAGCTGCTAATTAGACTTTATTAGTAAGGTTAGGAGCCTGGAGATGGACGCACTAGTACCAGGGGTTACAAACAGTAAGAAACATTTTATTATAACTTTACAACATATAAATAGCTCCGGTCAAATCTGTGCTTTCTGGCAGCTGGGTGTCCTGCAGGCTCCTGCCTTCCTTCACATTGTACTGTTCATTGGTGGCTGTGGCCCTGAGGCTGGTGGCAGAGGCTAGAGAAAGGTGCCGGCAGCCCAGTCCCCCTCCACCTTCTGGTGTGCAGGCCTCTCCTGTCATCTGCTGGGGTTTCGGCTGGTGTGGAAGGACCGCTCCTCAGGGGTGAGGGCAGCGAAGAAGGGGTGCAGGAGGGCCTCTGCTAGTGTGATGCGCTGTGCAGGGTCAAATTCTAGCATCCTCTGCATCAGGTCGAACAGCTGCACGTGCTCCAGCGAGTCTTGGAGCATGTAACTCTGCTCAGGGACACAAGGCACCTGCTGTGATGGTGGGTGGTAGGAGCCACTGCAGTCCCCTTGCCGCTGGGAGGCCTTGCCAGCCTGGGTCCTCAGAGGACTCTACTTCTGTCCTCTGGGATAATAGCTCCTTTCGTTCCACACCTGAGCTCTAATGGTTCGCTCAGAACTTACAGTATCAGGCATCTTACTGGGTTGGCACCTCTTCCCCCACATGCAAATCCTGACCATCTCTGTACACCCATTTGTCCAGCTGGCACCAAGTGCAGTTGCCAGGCTTCCTGACCAAGTTTCAGTCACCCCTCCCCTGTGCCTCAGTCCTGCCCTAATTGTTCCCAAAATCAAGAAAATGACAGGAAGCAGCAGTCTCTGCGGGCACCAGGGCTTCGCTGGTGCTCCCCATTTATGTTAGCCACCCAACGGGGAAGGGGTTGGGCTAAGGGCGGCTGCAAGAAGCCAGCAATGCTGTGTTCTGCACCCTGCTGGAGTACAAAAAGCCAGTCAGCCACCTGCCCAATGCCTGGGATCTCTCCAGCATGAGCTGAGCTGGGGGAAGCCAGAAACTGACCTTCAGAGGTTTGCAGTTCTCCTTCACATACCGGCCATCTGAGCTGTTCTCATCCCAAACCAGGCCCCCTTTGTAGAAATATTTCTGTTTCCTGAAATTTGGGGAGGGGGTGTCAAATGGTGGAAGTGGAGGTGCCAGGCCCAAGGTGGTGGCAGGAGGGGCAGACAGGGAAGGTAGGTTTGGTGCCTGTTACCTGCAGCAAAGCGGCTAGGCCTGCTACAGCCTGAGGGAGCCAACATCCTCACCTGGTGCGGTGGATCATGTGTGATGGGATGGGCCCCAGAATCTTCTCCATCATCACCAAGTGCTCTCGGTTTTCATGAGTCTATAGGAGGCCGGCACAGAGCAGCAGGGGTTAGTCCTGGCTTTGGCACAGTAAGGTAGCAGAACAGACATGACCTGCCCTAGCCCAGGAGGTGCAAACCTGCCCCTGGAAGAGGGTGCCAGCCCTGCCCCACTGGGCCAGGTTGAATCTCCTTGGTCCATCCCACACAGGGGGCTTCCCTGTCGCCAGGCTGTGCCCAGTCCTTGCCACCTTACTCTGTTGCCCTTGCCAGAACTCCTGTCCTATGCCCTGTCCTTGCTACCCTAGCAGAAGGCTCCTCCCTTCACACACCAGCCACACAACCCTTTGGTAAGGAGAGGCAGCACAGCACAGCACAGCACAGCGTACCTGGAAGAGTGTGAAGCCACGGTAGTACTCAAAGAGGATGCAGCCGATGCTCCAGACGTCGCAGGGCTGTGCCCAGCCCAGCTCTGCAAGCCGAGGGAGGGGCGGTGAGACTCGGGCTGACAGGGATGCTACCCTGCTTCTGCTCGTGCCTCCGCAGCTGCCCCATGTGACGTGGCTGGTGGGGCATCACTCACCCAGGATGACCTCGGGCGGGCGGTAGTGCCGGGTGGCCACAATGGTGGTATGATGCTCGTGGTCAAATGTGGCACTGCCGAAGTCGGCCACTCGGATGCTGGTGTTCTTCACCGACTTCTCCTCGCAGCTCTGAAAGGTAGAGGAAGGCTGAGTGAGGCTGTGTCTACAGTGCCCAAATCGGGAGCCAGGCACAACTTCCTCAGTGCGCCCTACCTTGTGCTCGTTGTAGAGGGTTTCAAACTCTGAGTTCACGAACAGGATGTTCTCTGGCTTCAAGTCTGTGTGGGTCAGCTGGTTGTCATGTAGAACTGGAGGTAGAGGAAGAGGGAGGTGGGCTGAGACTCAGGGCCTCTGCTCCAGCTGGGAGCTGGCTTCCCCCATCAAGAGGTTGAGGACCCTGCCTTTAGAAAGGTGGTACACATGTATTCTCAGCATGGAGGGAGGTTGACACAGGAGAATCACAAGTTAGTCCTTACAGAACAACTCAGGAAAACCCTAGCTCAATTTTAAAAACGATGGTTTGATTCCTGGTACCAGGGAAAAAAAAAGGGGGTGGGGTGGGGGAAACAGGGTTTTTCCCTTCCAAAAAACCTTCCTCTGCCCCTACTGTGCAGAGACCAGGCCTTCCACCAGAGCCCCAGCACCAGAAAAAGAATTTCCAGGTCCACTGAAAGCAAGGTCTCCTTTTCAAAAGACAAGTGCAGCCTCCCACCTGGCCCATGTCCCACTAACGGTAGTTTCCTGCTGCTTAGCACTTCCAGCTCAGGGTTCCCACCTGGCACTATAGACCCTCACGGGTGTGGCCTGGACCCAGCTCAACCCTTCCCTTCTGACTCTCAGCAGGGCCAGGCCTTCAGAGCTGCCCCTGCCACCTATGCAAACCCCACACATCCAAGCTCTATATCCATCACCATCCTTTCCAGGGGCCTTTCCCCATTGTCTCGGTGGTCGCAAACCTGACAGTACTGAGCACTGGTGCCAAGTCTGCCACTTAAGGCTGGTGGGCACATGAGTGAGACACTGGTGGGGAACCTACACATAGCTCCAGCTTCTGTCCTTTCTCCTCTGTGTTAAGGTGGAAGGCAAGATGAGCGGGGTCAGGCCTAGAGCCCCTCCTGCTGTCCTGGGGGCCTAGGGCAGAGCCTGAGCAAGAAGGCCTGAAGGCCCCCCCCCCAACAGTCCTGCCAAGACAGGCCTCAGAGCAGTGGACCACCCTGAAGACTGTCCAGCATCTGTGCACACTTACATCTGAGGGCGTGGCAGAGCTGGTAGGCCATGTGCCGGACATGAGGCAAGGGGTAAGGCTGGAAGTTGTTCTCCTTCAGGAACTCAAAGGTGTTCTTGCCCAGGAGCTCAAAGGCGATGCACATGTGGCCATGGAAGTTGAACCAGTCGGACATCAACACACACAAGCTAGGGAGAGAATGGGGGCAGGCTCAGGCTGTGCCAGGGGCTGCCTCCCTTGCAGGTAATGAATCGCACACCCTAGTGCTGACACAGTGCTAGGCAGGCATACATCCCGTTGGCCAAGACCCAGATAAGCCTTGGGTGCAGACAAGGTCCCTGCTATGGGGGCCAAGTTCCAGGCCCAACACATCCATCAGAGATGGGGGGGGAGCCCAACATGCACAGGATACCCGTCGGGCTGGGGCAGGGTTGGACAGGCAAGCGGGGTGTTTGTTCTGGAGGTCCCCTGCGCCCACTGCAGGGCTGGACCTGCCTGACACAGCTGTGGGGTTGAGCAGGACTGACACCTGGGGCCCTGAAGCAAACTCACTTGCCCACCACCCTGGCCTGAGTATGGAGAGAAGGCGACCAGCAGAACAGAGGCACTAGGCCTGTGGCTAGGGATGGCACAGTGTGTACCCCATAGGCTTCCGTCCCACCCCTACAGACTCACAACTTGTTCTCCTTGTCCTTCTCCTTGATTTTCTTGAGAACATTGATTTCCAGCCGGGCGGCCTCTCGGTATTTGCCCACATTGCGGATGATCTTCAGGGCGACCTGGGACTTCCCTCTGGGACCCAGTAAGGAAGCACAGGTTCTCAGCAGCTGCCTGGCCCTGCCCACCCTCTGTCCCAACCCCAAGACCCTGACACACCAGAAGTGCCCTGCCCTGAGGAGAGCAGCCCTAAGGACCAGGCACGCCTGGTCTCTGCCCATCAGCAGCAAGCTGTCCTGCCTCAGCCTCCATGACAGCCTTTCTGCCTCTAGGGGAAGTGAAGGCAGAGGAGCAGAGCCCATCTTGCAAGCCACACTGCCCTCCCGCCCAGCACATCTGGAGGGCAGACAGCTGCCCCTGGGGCCAGGGCTTCAGATGAAGTGGAGGCCATCAGAAGGCTCAGGTGCCAGGAGTAGGGTCTCCATGGTAAGGCCAGGCCAACCCCCTCACAACCCTCTAGCCCCCCCTTCTTCTCTCCCACCCCAGCTGCAGGGCAAGAGCCAAGTGGGAGACCTGCTGCTGAGCCTGGGAGGGACAGCTAGTGTGGGGACTGGGAGCGAGGCACCCTGGGCTCTTCCCTCCCTGAACCACCTCCGCTGTAGCACCATAGTCCTTAATGCAGGACGCATCTTATTCAAAGGAGTCCTGCAGGGCTGCGGGCTCACTGTGTGGATTTCCGCCTCCTAAAACCACTTTATCAGCCCTGTTTGTTCGCTCTGCATCCCCTCAAGGCTCCCTGGAGTCTGTGCCTGCCTCTCAGTAACTCCAGATGCTCACTTGCCCTGTGGCTACTCAGAGTGGCAAAGCCTGGCTGCCTCGTGTACCATAGTTCTTGGCTCTGCCCTATCCCCATCTGTCACTGTACATACAATCCATCTCTTAGCCCACTGGTTCTGGCCTTGACCTTCTGGGTCACACTGAGCCCAAAGGTTGTAGAAATGGGAGCTGGGAGCAAAGTGAAGTCACTGCTTTGTGTTGTGGCTTTTGGGATGGCTGACTCCCAGATCAAACTGTCCTTTATGAGCAGCTCTTTTAACGCAGAAGTCTGTGGTACTCAATTCCCCCACAGTAAGATTGATCAAAAAATATGGTGTGTATTTAAATTACAGAAAATGTATTACAGTGAAAGACACATTGCCATGAATCCCCTCAATGTCCTATTCCTCGCTTTGAACACATTACCATCGTTCCTGCCATTTTCTATAGCAGTTCAGAAGTCCTGTCCTATCTTTATTTGTGCTATCCTGGCTGCCTCCAGAATTGATTTGAGATGTTTCCATGTCATAGTTATTTTGATTTTGGGGAAAAGCAAGAAGTTGCATGGTGCCAGATCTGGTGGATAAGGTGGATGATTACGTGCCATGATATTCTCTATTTTTTTTTTTGGTACCGGGGATCGATTACGTGCCTGGATATTTTAATGGGCTGCCTTTACACTGAATGATATCCAGCAGCAGCATTCACTGTATTTCTGATCACACCTCATGAAGATATTAAAAAGGACTTCCAAGAATAATGGGGTGTGTTCAAAGTGAGGTGTGGGGAGGCATTTTGAGAGGAATAAATGGCAATGTTTTTACATTTATTTTTCACATTAAACATATAGTTCTCAACTGTCCCCTGTGGCTAAGCTGTAGCAGGAAAATCCCCAGCACTTATTTTGGTCTCTAAAATACTGGCCAGTTAGCCAGGTGTGGTGGTGCACTCAGGAGGCTGAGGCAGAAGGATCACCGCCAGTGTAAGGCCAGCCTGGGATACATAGTGAATTCAAGGCTGCCCTGAACTTCACAGTGAAGCCTTGTTTCCAAAACTAAGTAAATAAAATACTGGCCCACAGGGTGCGTCACTCAGAAGAGAAGGCTGGCACTGTGGAGCTAAAGTACCAAACTGATAAGAGAGAGACTGAGGCAGGGGGTACAGGGAGAGGCAAGTACAGCTTACAGGAGTGCTGAGGGGACACCAGTGCTTCCATCTTGGGCCCAGGATGGAGCGTGGTACCCGCTCACTGTAACATGCAAGGGACAGTGGGAGACCCTGGCCACGTGGGTGTGAAGGTCCAAGGCCAGGTTTCTCAGATGGGACTGTTAAGGGGGGTGTAAGATCCAGCTCTCTGCCAGGCCAGAACTTAGAAGAGCTCACAGGAAGCAGCTCCAGTCTCTGGGGAAATGGGGACATAGGGTGAAACTATTCAGACTCAGCAGTGCTCAGGCAGGAACTTCACAAACCCACAGATCCCACAGATCCCCTCCTTAGTTCAGATCAGCAAAGCCTGGTGCATGCAGGTCAGAGCCCACACTCCTTAAAGAAGGGCGCTCCAGGGCATCATGCCAGCCTTACCCAGCCCGCTCACCTGGCATGGTCCACGCACTCTACCACCTTGCCAAAGGTGCCTTCACCCAGGTTGCCCACGATCTCATCTACAAGAGAGAAGAGGCTAGGCATGAGAGTCTGCACAGCAGGAGGGCGGCAGCTCCTGCAAGTCCACAGCATTCAAATTCTCAGAAACAAAAAAGGCTTCTCTCTCACTGCTACACTCTTAAAAATGGAAGTTGCTAGCATCTGTGTCATTCAGGCAATTACTGGTGGCCCCGCTAAGGCACCACACACTAGAGGCCCCTCCGGGCAGGAGAGGTCTCATCTAACAAGGGGAAGTAGGAAGTAGAGGTAAAGTTTTACGAAAGGTGGCTGTACATCGCTCTTGGAGCCAATCGCCGATCCGGCACACCAGGTGGCCCTCCTTGTCATCTTCCACACTCCGGCTGCTGCGCTTACTGCTCTGTTGGCTTCTCTGCATGCACCGCCCCCCGAAACGCCATCCGACCAATCGCATGGTAGGCGGTTCCGATTGACAGATTGAAGTGTCAGTCAAAGGCAGAGGTGGAGACGGTGCGGAGCCGGTGGGTTGGTTGGTTGGATTTTCCAGATGCCAGCATTTCATAAGGCACACAGCATATATAACGATAGGGATATTGCAAGGGACACGTCAAGACACAAGCTGACTTCAAAAACAGAAAAGTAAAACAGCTACAGGTATGTAAAGAAACTCGGACTTTTATCTCTAAGAGGTGCGCCCCAAGCGCATGGAAAGACACCAGCCTTGCCACTAAGGGGCCAGGCCCTGAGGACAGCCACTGCCCAGACTCCCTCCTCTTCCAGATGTCCCCCTCCCAGTCCCCCCCAAGGTAGCTCTGGCCGGAGCTGGAGACGCAGTGAAGAAGGATCGGCGCAAGAAAGTGGCCAGCCAGGCCTGGTCCAAACACAACCTGGTCAGAGAGCCACACGGTCTCAGCTGCGGAATAACACCTGGCTGTCCTGGCTGCCCTTGCCTGCCTCTGCTCACCCTTGCAGCCCTGTCTGGCCTGACACTGCCACACGGAGCCATGCTGCTGCCTGCTCTAGACGGCAGCCCTGGCCAGCCATAACCACAATGCAGCAACAGCCTGCCATCATCAGCCCTCCTGCACGAGTCGCAAGTGGGAAACTACCAAGATGGGCCACACAGGACAGGCCAGCTCCAGCCCTGGCCCTCATGCAGCTTACAGGGCAGGCCCACTCCAAGCCTCACCACGACACAGGGCACCAAAAAGAGAAGCAGAGCCACGGACGTGCACTGCCATCCTGCGGCAGCATGTGGTGCTGTACAGAAGCCATGAGGCCACAATGGACTCATCCATGGGGAGGAAACTTGAACCCACAGCAACTCAAAGACATCAGAGAGTGAGCTCGGCAGAGAAGATGCTGGCCCCCCACCGGTTCCACCACTGCCCCTACAGCGGGAGGAGGTGAGGAAGACGGATGACGCACCAGACGGAGGACAGGTCAAACTCCAGAGACATCAGGTGTATAATGTAGGCTCCTGAGTCAGCAGAGGTCTGTGTGACCCTCCATGTTAGGACACTGGCCAGGCCCTGCTCTTGGTGTGGCCTGTGACAGGATAAGAGCTGGGCTGCTGGCCTTCACACCATTTCCTCCACTGCCCTGCCACACAGGCAGCTGCCTCCCACAGCCACAATGGCCCTCCAGGAAAGCAGTGAGACTAAAGACCTGGCTGGAGGTCACAAGCGGAGCCCCCAATCTGAGCTGCCTGACAGAGAGCAGTGGTACACAACTGTAGTCCCTGCTACTCGGAAAGCTGAGGCAAGACGACTGCTGGCACCTAGGAATTTGAGACCAGCCAGGGCAAAGTAACAAGATCTATATATAAAAAACAAAACAAAACAAAAAGGGCTGGGAACTTTTTTGGTAGAGCACTTGTCCAGCAAGCCCAAGGTCCTGGATTTAATCACCAGCACCACCAAAACAAAAAACAAAACAAAAATCGGCGTTGACAGGCAAATGCTGCCCTCCCAAGGGGACACTGCAGCTGCCTCTGGGGAGCATCAGGGAGAAGAGGCTGCAGAGGTGAGTGTGTTCCACACCTGGCACAGCACTCACTACACAGGGTGGCCTCAGCAGGGAGGGTGAGGCCACACAGCAGCCCCAGGTCACAGTGACAACCCCACAGGGTTCCAGAGAAGCACACTGCCATCTGCACCACACAGCCTGTGTCTGGAGCAAAGTGGAGATACAGATAGGCTGGAGACCAGCCGGCGCCGGAGCCAGAGCCCCAGAGTTGCCACAAGCAAGGGATGAGGAGACAAAGGGCTTGATGTCCTGCCCAGCCTTGCACCTGAACCAGACGACACATTGCACACACACACACACACACACGCACACAGGGCTCCGGGGCTGGTGTACTCACCGGACCAGCCTGCCTGAGAGGATAAAAGACAGGGGCCCTGGGCCCAGTTAGCACACTCTGGCCACCACTCACCGAGGAGGCGCTGCTACAAGACCTGGTGCGGCGTTTGTGGCAGTGGTGGGTGTGCTTGCGGGTTCGGTACGGCCCCCTCTCCCGTGACCGCCGCCGATGACGGGAGCGAGAGGATCCATAGCAGTCCTCAGCAAACGATGGGCTCCGCTCTTCGCAGCGGTACACATCACTGTCTCGGTGCTCCCGGTATCTCCTCTGGTAGGGCAGGCGGTCATGGCTACCGAGAGGGTCACGGGGACATCAGTCAGGTAGCGCCCTTGCTCCTACCAGCCAGGCCTTGTGGCAAGGCCTTGTAAAGGGCTCTCGGGAACAGCCTGTTGGAGCAGAGTCTGAACTGATGGGGAACGGGAGGGTACAGTGTGCAGGATCCAGGCTGGCCCTCCAGTGAGCACGGTGCCAAAACCCAAGAGCTGCCTGGGACCTCCTGGGGCCTGGGATGGAACCCAGTCTTTCCAAGGCAGAGCCTCTGTTTCTAATTCCTGCCCGGGGAAGGCTTAGGAGGTTGGCAGGGGCAATGCTGACCTAGAAAACGAGCAATGTGCAGGAAGAAAAGGAAGGGGTGGTAAGGAGGGAAGCCCCTGCTGTGCCAGAGAATGCAGGTATGATTGTGTGAGAGCTCGTGAGGGCAGTGAAGGGCTCTGGACAGAAGTGGAGTCACCTTGGGGAGTCTGGGACTTCCCATGCCTTGAACAATCTTAGCCCACTTTGGCTCCCTCCTGCCCAGTAAGCTTACCTCCGGGACCGGGACCTCCTCAGGGGAGGCTCCCTGCGGGATGGGTAGCGCAGTCTCCCTTCGTGCTCCCGCTCCCGACTGTAGGACCTTCGCCTCTTCCAACGGTAGCTCAGGTACTGGTCTGGCTCAGGGGAGCGGTATCGCTTACAGTGATGCATCTAGGCCAAGAGGAGGAGAGCCCAGCTCAGCACAGCCCATGCTCAGCCAGGGACTGCATGGCCACTGGAACTCCCAGGAAGAGGCCCACAGTTCCATTGGGGGCAGCCCCTCCCAGGGGTTATGAAGCGAACAAGAACTCTGAGGTCACAGTGGCCTAACAGCAGACAATGGCACCTTCTCCTCTGCCAGGGAACCCACAGACAGCTGTTTCTCAGTGTGGTCTCCGGGTCTAAGCACTCAGGTAACTGAGTCTTCTGTGCCTAGCTCCCTCCCTCTGGTGGCTTCAGGGCCTTGAGGCAGGCAGAAGGCTGCTGGCAGATTCCACAGAAGCCAGGAGCCAAAGCTGTGGACCCAAATTGGACCCCACTCAAGGGAGGGAGGGCTCAAGTGTAGGTGAGGGGGCACAGCTGGGCCAGAGATGTAGCTCAGTCACGCCTGCCTGGCAAGTGCAAAGTCCTGAGTTTGAGCCCAGGTACTGCCAAAAGAAAAAAAAAAAGATAAAACACAGCCCTTGAGAAAGACCCCCAGGGTCATCAGCACCCTTAGCCTTGAGTCTACCCAGGTGGACGGGGGATTGGGGGGCCGGCCCAGGTCCCCCTAGTCCATACAGGGTCTCAGCACCAGGAGGATGCCATGACCCTCAGGCCATGTGTACTGCTACATCCAGTGCCTTGTCTCTCCCTGTCAAGACCACTATTGTCCTTCCTCTCCTCTACTCCGGCACCCTCTCCTTCCTTTCTCAGGAGTAGACAGCCAGAGGGTCAGCTAGCTAGGCCTCTCTGCACAGACAGGCAGGACAAAGGGACCCAGGTCATTATCCCTGTCCAGCTGGAATTTTTATCCACTGCAGAAATGCCAGGTTGGCTCAGGTGCAGCTGAGAAAGGTGGCTCTGTGAGGCCAGCTCTCAACCCACTCTCACTGAACCACCTCACTGGCTAGGCCAGACACTATGGGGCAACCCTCTCCCCAAACCTTCATAGGCTATAGCCAGCCTCAGTCCCGGGTAGCCCTGGACTTGCCTACCAAACCCATAGAAGCTAACCCATCCCATTGGCATACTAAGGCAGGGTGAAAAGGCTCCAAGATTAAAAAAAAAAAAGGGCCCTGGAGGGAGGTTAGAGTGCTGAGAAGTTCTCTGACCAAAGCCCTGGGAGCTTCTCTGTGATCCCAGGACATACGGCCCTCAATCTCCACAACAGCAACCCCACACACCTGTGAAGTCTGGTCTCTGCCAATCCTTGGAGATAAATGCTGTGTAAAATCAGCAAGTTTCCCAAGAGCTTAGATCTATTGTTTTGCTGATCAGATGACTAATATCTCTTTGTTTTGCCACAATTAACCTGGATGCCCAAGCAATGGATGAAAAGCTGTACAGTATCTCACCTAATTGACCCCAAGGACGCCCACTGACTGGTGCACATACAGGCCGCATGGCCAAAGCCTCCCTCCAGGGACCTATAAGACTGCATGTCCATATATCTTTATGTGAGCAGAAAGTCAGTTCTGGGGTCAGATGTCAACCCAAATCATGGCAAAGCCACTTCTAGCTGTTTACCTTTTGGGGC
>NW_022900937.1:23718048-23718300 GCF_012274545.1 Fukomys damarensis | reverse complement strand
TGGGTCCTTGCAGGACCTCGGAGGCCGCCCGGGCTCCGCCCCCAACGCCGCGGGACCCAGAAGCTGGGGTCCGCAGTGACCGCCCTCAGGGAGAGGCGGCGGGTCAGGGGTGAGAGGTCGAGCAGCGCTCTAAGGTGGGCCGAAAGGGAAAGAAAGGGAGTAGGCGGAACCTGGGCCGGGGACCGCTGCCCAACTGCTCGCCGACTCACCCCGTCTGCCTGGGCTGCCACGGGCCCCGGCCCACTTACCGTC
>NW_022900937.1:23669752-23718002 GCF_012274545.1 Fukomys damarensis | reverse complement strand
TAGGCCCCGCTACCCGCTCAGCTTCCGCTTCCGGCTCCGGCCTCCTCCTGCCGCAGCTCCGCCCACTGGCCTGGCGCAGGCGCCGTCAGCTCCGGCTAGACCCAACCTCGTTGCCGGGCCGCTCTAGCCCGCGATTTAGGAACTCTGGAGGACTGGTTGGTTTCCTCTGCCTGGTCAGCGCTGGAGCGGCAGAGGCTTCTTCCGGGAGCCCCGGGGACGTCCCAGGTCACGATCCGCCCCCTGACGTGTTCCGATGCCAGTGGCCGCCGAGATCGGCTGGGCGCACGTCCCCGACGGACTGGGAGCTTGGGGCGTGTCTCTGGAACCCCACGGGCCGCGGGGTTCGTCGCTCTGTGTCGCCGCTGTCCCAGCAACCCCGTACTGCTCGCGGAGAGCCCGGTCAGCGAGCACGGGAACGTGTGAGGCGCCACTTGCGCGGCCTCTCCTGGCGGGCTCGGGCTTCGAGATGTGGCTTCTGGGGAACCCTCGTCCCTGTCGCCCTGGGGCGCCACCGTCCGGCCGGTGCGAAATTCCGGACCCACCTCCAGCGACTTCTTAGGCCGAACGGTACCAGGAGCGCCCAGAGGCGGAGATGTCGGGGTGTTTGGAGGCGTCCCTTGGGCGCGTCCCCGCCTAGGCCCTCCGCGGGACGCGCGACTAATTGCCCCACGCCACGCGGGATCCCTTCCAGACCCTGCCCTCAGCTTGGCTCTGGGAACCCCGACTCTGCTCCGCGGGGTGCCGCCACCGAGGTCTGGGCCAGGGCTAGGCACTTAAAGCCCCTGGCCCCTGACATTCCCTGCTTCCCGAGGCCCAGGTCTGATGGCGTGGCCTAGGGGGTAAGTGCTCAGTGGCTCCGATCTCCATCAGCTGCATCGTCGCATCGGCCCAACAACTTGGACAACAGAGGCCGTCAAAGGCACTCTCAAGCAGATCCCTGGTCCTTTTCCAAGCAAACACACCTGACCCAGTAAAGACATTCGGGAGCCGCCACCGGTGCAGTAGTTGGTGACCCGAGCCTGCTGGGCCTGCTGCTAAATCCTGCCTTCTTCAGGGCCTGTCTTAAGAGCCAGAATTTTTTTTTTCCCTCATTGAGTTTATTGGTACATTTTAGGTATACGGTACAGTTAAATTCATATTGGGATCTTGTACCTTTACATGACAGGTCTTGGTTCTCATTTTTTCCCCTTGTCCCTGCCAGAAATTTTTGAAGTTCAGGAGACTTGAGATGTTGCTCTGCTTGGGGTCCAGGGCTGAGGCCCCTCTGGCAGGATTTGTTATGCCCCTACAGGTAGGAGGCCTTTGGTATCTCCTCTGACCGCCACACAGGGTTGCACAGGAAACTGGGGTCACCCGCAGTTCAGGGAGAAGGTCCTCAGAGACTCCGGTTACAGCCTTACTCCTAGTTGCAGCGCTCTGATGCGGTTAGGCTTCCCACTGTGGTAGCCCAGCATTCCCTACTTTTTTCACTGAGGCAAAACTGGAGCACTTGCCCAGGGTCTCCTCTCCAAACCATGAAGCCTGGAGACCTTCTCGCTGGAGTCTACTATTAGACTTCATTCTTTTATCAGTCTGGGTAATCTTTCCCACTCCCTCCTCCCTACCTCATTCTTTGTTGTTGTTTTCTTTCTCATTCTTGCAGTGCTTCCTGGCTTCACAACCAAGCTTTTCCCAGTCCTCACCACTGTGCCCAAGTCCTCTCGGCTGAGGTCTGCCACATGGCTCAAGGGCACCAAGCAGATGTCCCGTGTTGCATCCACTCGAACCCCACAGCTCTCCTGACCCTCTTCCTCTCCCATTTGCCCCTTGGCTCTTGGGCCCTGCTGCTCTGGTCCCTTCCTAACCTTGCCACCTCAACATTCTTCTGTCTGCCATATCCTGCTTTGCCCTCTCTGGGGACAGGCAACTCACCTTGGAGTGTTGGCCCCAGAGTAGTCTCTGCAAGGCCTTCCTGGGCTCCCCAAAGGGAAGTTAGGCTCCCCTGTCTGTATTCTTGGTGATGTCCTCCTCTAGCTCCCCACAACTAGAATTCTGGCCTGTGCCACTCTTGCTGCTTCACTTCCTGACCCCACCCCACAGACCATGAGCCCCTACAGCCAAGCCAAGCTTCCCAGAGAGCTTCCCTATCAGAGACCCCCCAAGGAAGGTTCCAATCTCCTACTCAGTGCTAAGATGCAAGGTGAGAAGAAAAACAGTTAAAGAGACAGAGATACAGGGCGCCAGGATGACCAATAGGACTTCTGACCCCAGAGCACAGCATAGCTCACCTGTGGCCTCCAAATGCTGCCTTAGCCCTGCCCTTTCCAGGTTCCTGTGACAGGATGAGGAGCATTATATATGGGGGAAGGAGAACTCTGATGCCAGGAGGTAGTGGGGATTGCAGGTCTTCTCTAGATCCTTGCATGGCCTGGGCCCTCTGTCCCCTCCCAAGCTGGCTGCCTGAGAGAATGGGACAGGGTTATGGTTGGTGAGTAGCAGTTGCTGCATCAATGCCCCCAGCATACTGGAGCTGTTGGGAAGGAGAATGTTCAGCTGAGGGCTGAGGCTGGCTAGGGTTTGCTAGTGGCTCAAATCCCGGAGGAAGCTCTTCACGCCAGGCTGAGGCGGCTGGGCTGAAGTGCATGCTCAGCAGCAAGGCCCAGCTGTCCTTGGCAATTCTGGCCACTGGACATTGGGTCCAGCAGCAGGGGGCAGCAGGTCAAGCCAGCTGGCCACCTGTAGGCGGTACTAGGGGCTCTGGTGGAGCAGGCCTAGGTGCTACAGAGGTGGGCATGCAGCTGAGGCTCAACCAGGCCCTATGTGAGCTGCTACCCCTGCTGCAGGAAGTGAGGCCCCGCGATCTCCCCTTGTTTCCCTTGCCTCCTTGCAACCCCAAGGTCCCCTGAGCTAGCAGGATCTGTTTATCAGGATGACAGTGCCTCTGTGCTCAAGACCAGTCCCCACACCTGGTATCATGTCCTCAGGAGGCTCACCAGGGTCTTGGGCATTTAAAGGAGGAAGAGGGGACTGAGTGCCCAACACAGCTGCCACACTTAATACGCAGAGTTGTCTGGCTGGCAGCACTGGAGTTGTGTAGCAGATCTGAAAGGCACAGCTTGGAGGCAAAGGAAAGTGGATGGAAGAGGTTCCAGAGAAGACCAGTCACCTGGGGAAAGTGAGTCCTTGGAGAAAGAGGAGGGGGCTGTGCATGAGGAGGCTTCCTGGGGACATCACCAGAATCCCCATGCCCTGTGAAGGCACAGGCAGGGCCACCCTGTGGCACCCATACCTTTGGTGACCTGGATCTGATCTGGTGATACTCCGGGGTCCACTGTGCCCTGCCATGCCCCAGTCCACACCCTTTCCCCATGGTCCCTGCTGTAGTCACACTCCAGGCTGTGAAGTCATCAGCAGCTGCAGGGAGAGGTGGTGTCAGGCAAACTGTGGAGGGAACATTTGGAGCATATAGTGACAGATAAAAGCCATAGCGGCAGGTCCTTGTACACAGCCAGGGCTCAGACTACTGGGCCCCTGCCAGTTTATCAGAAGCTGCAGACCTGGGTAGCCCTGCCCATTAAGGTGGGGAACCAGCCTCACAGCCTCCCCAGGGACTCTGTCTATCCTCAGGCCCCTCTGCACATTTGGGAAGACCCCATGACCATCTAGCCAACTCCTCTCCTGGTCAGGTAGAGAAACAGGGTAGGGAAGAGCTCATTGGGGACCTGCCAGTACTGCCCTGGTGTGATTGGCACTGAGGGTACCCACAGGGTCCCTGGACCAGGCCTGCAGATCTGGTTGCAGAGCTGGGGTGGGCTGGGGGCCACTGAAAGCCTGGCCCAGGCTCAGGACATGGTTTCCCTGAGGAAGCAGTTGCTGTGGTCAGCAGGTGGGTTCAGGCGGCTGGCAGGGCAGCCCCACAGGAGTGCTGGGCAGTGACTAAGCCAGGCTATGTCTGCCTGTGCTTGGCGACAGAGACAAGGGAGCCTGGCCCTGTTTCTGGGAGCCTGAGGCTGGGTGAAGGGTGCCAGAGACGAAGTGGAAAAGAAGGACCAGGAGAGACTGCTTGGAGCAGGGCCTCCCCACAGGCACCTGCCCCAGTACTGTCCCTATAGAAGTCACAGAACTGGCACCTGCTACTGTCATGCAGGGATGTGCTGAGGGCTGAGTGCTCAGAGGGGTGGGTAGGGGCCTGAGGCCAGCTTGAGCCCCACCCCCCTTGGTGTAGGCAGAGCCACCCTTCTGCACCGGGGGTGACCCTGGGACAGGAGCCCTGGTAGGTGGCTGCTCCAGCCACTGCTCAGAGTCCCTGTCTATGCAGAGATGGGTAGTGACATGGCCCTGTAGGCAGGAGCTGGGCTGTCCTCTGTCACAGCTGAGACTGGAACAGAGCCCTAAACCCTATGTCTCAGCCAGAGCCCAACTCCCTCCCCTGGGTGTCAGGGCACCCAGCTGTCACATTCTGGCTCTTTCATGAAGGCATGGGAAGTTCTGTCCCTTCCACTCCTGGCCAACCCAGAGGTGGCAGGGGAAGAGGGGTGGGTGAGACATCCTGAGCTGCTGGGCTCCAGCAGGTGCAGGGGCAGGTTATTCCCACGACATAGTGGTTTGGGGTGCCCAGGGGCCATAAGAGAGGCCTCTCTGCCCACCGCCTTCCCAGGTAAACCCTTCATGGTCTGGGATCCATGCTGTGCCCAGACTGCCAATTCACCAGCATACTCCAGAAACTTACAGAGGAGGCACTGCAGACTCCAGAGACAGAGTGGGTCTAGCCTTCCTGGCTGGGTGCTGTCACCCTCCTTCCCTTTCCTACTCCCTGCCTTTCTTCCTGCAGGCCAACAAGTCTCTTCTTCCCAGGATGCCCTCGCTTTATCCTATACTTCCTTCCCTTTCCTTTCTTCATGTTCCACCATTCTGTCATTCATTCACTCAGCGTGCAGTTACTGAACACCTACTACACACCTGGCCCTCTTCTTGCACAGGAGAATCGAGGTCAGACCGGCCTACTCCTTGTCCCCTAAAGCATATGGCTCGGGGTAGGAAGTCGTGGTGTCATGGAGCAGGCAGTTATATTTAATGTGCCCGATGAGGGTAGAGGCATTGTGGGAGCTGGACGGGGAAGCAACAGATAGCAGTTCTCCCCCAGGAGGATTTCTGAGTCTGCCCCTCACAGAGGAGAAGGAAGATGGGGTATTTCAGGGGTGGGGAGACACAGCATGTACAACAGGGAGAAGAGGGGGATCCGTGATCCAGGTGGAGAAATAGCATCGACAAGGGGTACTGTGACATGTGGAACAGCGCTCGGGTATCCAGAATGTGTCCACCCAACTTCCATGGCAGCCTGGAAACTCTTCCCAACAATCTCTGTTTAGTTCCCTGAACAAATGCACATGTGCCCAAGAGACCCAGATGTGCACAGGCTCTAGACACATGCAACTCCCGGAAGTGCACAGAGACACACACGAAGAATAACACACACCAACAAGGCACCTGGGAGCTGCAGCTTCGTGTCCAATCAGCAAGGCTTCATTTGTTCACCTTACTAAGATCAGACACAATGGGGTGTGATGAGCAGCTGTGATGGTGGCCTGGGGATGGTACAGGCTCCTCATCCTTGAGTCCCTGCAGGGAGGAACTCATGGGCTCTGCTGCGCTCCGGGGACCTTAGGGAAGAGGTTGGGAATGTTCCTTAGGGAGCACCAAGGGCTTGGGTGCCAGGAGGACTGGAGCCTGTAGCCACCTCGAAACCCCTGAAAGTTGCATTTGAGCACCCTTAAGGATAGGAGTGACCCCTGTGCCTCAGTATTCTCGTCAGTTGGTTTCTCTGCTGAGTTTTCCCGGGTCCTCAGCTGGCCTCCCCCTGCTTGGGCACCTGTGTATTTCTCAGTGCCACAGCCCCGGCACTGTAGAGGAGTACTGAGGATCTGCTGGCCAGTGGACACTTGGCTGTGCCCCAGAGCACGCAGGGACAGTCATAGCCATGGTCTGCAGTCAGGGCCTCCCTGCAGAAACCTCTCCCTGCCCCATGTCTGCCATGGAACCCAAGATGCCTGGCATTGCTGAGGTCCCTGATTCTCTGTGGAGCTGGGTGGGGGTGGCCAGGAGGCACAGAGTCCTTGTGGAACATGGCTGGCCCAGTGCTAGCACAATGCCCTTGGTCTTCCTGGCCAAGGCCTCGTATTCTGGATTTTGAATATTTAAAAGTGAGTGCCTATTTACTGTGCCCCAGGTCACACTACCTTGTTTCATGAAGAAGCTGGCCCAGAGAAGGGTGGGCATTCGCCATAGGTGACACAAACAGCAGCTAAGCCCATCCCATACCTGCCCCAGAAAGGTGGCTGATCATGTCACACTGCCTGTTCTGAGCTGGGGGCACTGCCATCCTCAGTGGCTATAGCAAGGTCTGTTTGAGGTCACTGGCCACACCTCTCCTCACTCCTCTCCCATGGCTATGGAACATGTTCCCCCGCAGAGGTTGGTCAGGCAGGCCCTGGCCCCTGGACTGCAGGTCCATCACAGCCCCATCCTGCTCACTCCTGATGGAGGCAGTGACGTGTGCAGAGGAGCCTTCCCCAGTGGGTTTTCCAAGATCTACCCAAGCCTCGCATGCCAGCTCCTGATCTGGGTGCTGAACCAGTGAGGCCTGTAGGCCCCTCCTGAATCCTGGGACCCAGAGCCAGAGCAGTCCCTCTAGGGCTGAAGATGGATGCATAAAACCTGTGAACTTCCAGCTACCCTATTCCTCACCACATGGAGAGCTGGGTTTCAGTGGAGCAAAAGAAGCTGACTGTTCCAAAACAGACCTGAGGTCCTTACATAGGGAGATATCAAACCTTCAAGGTGGACTTTGGAGAGAGGACACCTTCCATGGCTCTGCATCCCAGGTTCTGGGTCTTCCTATGGCCAACATTAAGCCCAGCTGCCTGAGGGTGACCCTATCTTGGACTGTGGTACAGCTCTGTGATGAGAGCTTGCCTGGCACATGCGAGCCAGAGTTCCACCCCAGCAATGCAAAGAAAAAACAACAAAAACAACCACCCAAACCCCAAACCCACCCGACTGAGACAATAAGTCCCTCTCTTCTGCCTGCCTGCCTGCTTGGTCACAGGTCTTCAAGGGCAAACACCCCCAGTGCCACTCTGTCGTTAACTTTGCCACTGGGACAAAATACCTGGCATCTGCGATTTGAAGATTAGTTTGCTCACGGTTTCAGAGGATTCAGCCCATGGCCAATTGGCTCCAGTGCAGAAGCACCATTCCAGGATGGTGGGAAGAGCCTGGCAGAGGATGGCTGGCCAGAAAGTGAACTGAGGAACTGGGGACAATACACCCTTCCAGGTCATGCCCCCAGCAGCCAGCTCCTTCTGCCCAGACCACAGCTCCAAATGTGACACTTTGGAGTGAGTTTGGATCTACACTGACACTCCAAACTCGGGACTGTCCTGCTACCCCTCAGCCCCTGCCTCACCCGGTGAGGGGAGCCAGCCTCTCTACCACCTTGGTCTTGCCTATCTTTTTCTTGATGTGGGTCTGCTGTGTTGGTGATCCTCCCCCTCAAGCTCCCAAGTTCAAGACTGCAGGTGTGCACCTATGTCCTGGCTTCTTTTACCCTCATCTGTCCGTGTCCTTGTAGCTGCTAGGACTTGTATGTCACTGTCCCCAAGCTCCGCAGCCCTCACACCCTTCCTACTCTAGCTCCTTCTGCTTGAGGATTCCTTCTCTCCTTGCCTCTTTCAGAAGCCCCTTTCTCAGGCACCATGTCCCCTTCCTTTTCAGCAGGGACACAGACTCCTTGCATCGGAGGTACAGCTTTCCTAAGGGTCCTCCCTTCTGCTACCTCTGGGGAACACGCGGAGGGAGGGAGGTCACTGGGTGTGGCCAGGAAAGCATTCCTTGCAACTGCTAAAGGTCTTCCAGGGGGAACCCTGGCAGCATGGCACAGCAGAGACTGGGTACAGACACCCCTGGGCCCTCCACCCCATGATGGGGAGAGGCTAAAGGGCAGTTTGAAGCCTGACCTCAGCCATACCATTACTAGATCTGTGACCTCAAGTAGTACTTTTCTGTCCCCTTTTCTTCAACTGTAAAATGAGCATGTAACTCATGGAGTGGCATCAAGTGAGGCACTGCCGGGGATGTGGGACCTCAGGCTTGCTGCTCAACCTCTCTGTACCCATTTTCCCATCTGTATTAGGGGAAAATGGCCCCACCTCACAAACAGGCAAGAGGATGAAATGTATCAACCGTGTAGAGCTGAGTGCGTCGGTGTGCACGGACCCTCCTGCTCAATGGCCAGGGAGCAAATCCAGCGGTACAGCCCCAGGCCGAGGCCAGTGCATGCTCAGCACGCACAGTGTGAGTCCTGTTGCAGTGTCCTGGCCAGGACAGGCACCAAATAACACTAGAGCCACTCTGGTGTGTGCAAGGGCATCCTGGGCACCACCCAGGTCACCAGTGAGGTGGAACTGTGCATAGTTCCTTTTGTGCAAAGCACTGGTTTGACCTTGTTCCCACTCCACGGCCTTCCTTTTGTTTTTGTCTTAGTAACTAAGCAATAAAAACCACCCTGTCCTCAAAGGGCCTTGCTCAGCCGCTGCCCCCAGCCTGTCCCTGCAGTGGCACCTCCCCTCATATCAAGGTCTTGGAGCGTGTCACCTCCCTGTACCTTGGTGAGGCCCACTCACCATCTATGAGGCACTGGTGGCTGGGAAGTGTCATACCCATGACTGGGTGCCAGCAAAGTACTAAAGGATTTATTTCTTTCAAAAGATTCTCAAGATCATAAAGCGGCAGCTCAGGACTATCCTGATGCCACCCTTCTAGCACTTCCAATAGCAGAGAAAGGGGTCTCTGCCAGACCGTCAGAGGTTGGCACAGACAGGTACACACGCACTGTCCCAGACACCAGGGCTTCACCTTTGCATACTTCGAGCCATGCCCAGCACGTGTCTAGGTAGAGGAGCTGAGTAATCTGGGTCTGGCTCAAGTCCTCCTGGGGTGTCTGTCCCATGGTCCACATGGCACCAGGGCCTCGGTCACTCTTTTAAAAGAGCCCAAGCCGGAACCTGGCTTAAAACACATCTTCTGAGGCTCCGAAGTCCCTCAGCCTGGATCCATTCTTATGCCAGCTGTGCCAAACCTCACCTCCATCCTTGTCCCTCATCATTAGCCACAGATGCTGGTTCATACAGACCAGACCTGTTCTTCCAGCTTAACACTACCACCTCTGCAGCCACCCAAAGATGACCTCTGAGCTGCCCCAGCTTTCCATCCCACAGCCTATTAAGAGCCCAGATCACGTAGGATCCAAAAGAACAGGTCTGTAACTGAGCATGATGGCGCACACTTGTAATCCCAGTGTACTGGGAGGCTGAGGCAGGAGTATCTCAAGTTTTAGCCTAATCTGGGCAACTCAGCAAGACCCGTCTCAAATTAAAACATCAAAAAGGCAGGGTTTATAATTTACTTCTAAGGCTTTGGGTTTAATTCCCAGCACTGCAAAACAAACAAACAAACAAACAAACAAAATACCCCATCTTTGTCCAGACACTGTGCCTTCTCTGCATCTGGCCCAGCAGGTGCTCAGCTGGGGCTTGCTGAGCCAATGAGATATCCTAGGGCCTGGGCCTGTCACACCACCAATGTGACTCACTAGAGTCAGTCTTGGTGATCAGGCCATGCTGAGCACCCTGCCACCAGCAGATAAGCTTGAGTGCTCTGGGGAGGACAGGTCAGGGAAGCCCAGGGATGAGGAGCAGCCACCTGGCCCCATCACCCTAAGGTCCCTGCACAGTGGAAGAGTCAGCAAAGCAACTGAGGCCTGCCGTGTGAAGAGGTAGAGGTTTATTGAAATATAAACATTCAGAACATGTAAGAAAACAACCACGACATATACAGACACTTGCGAGAACGTCTGAGGTATGTACTTACTGCCTAGGCTACCTGTGTGCTACCACACTGCTGTTGGAATACAAAGGGACAGGGGACAAAGCACCCTTAGATGCCCTGCTCAGGCTGGACCAGGCCCAGGTTGGGGCGCTGAGGGATGGGCTGGGCACACGGCCAGGTAAGAACGAAAAGGGGAGGGCCTGTGACCAGAGACCTGGTGCATGTCCCCATATCCTCTGGGTGGGAGAGTCCATCCTTCGTGACCAAACCCTGAGAAAGACACTTTGGCCAAGTGTCTGACACACTTCAGAGGGAGGTAGGCCAATGCTGGCCACTGGGCCTCTGCACTGGTACCAGAACCTTGTCCCTTCCCTACCACAGCTGGGCAAGGTTTCTGCAGGCAAAGGGCAGCCTGCAGTGGGTGGGCAGGTGGGCTGTGTGTGTGTGTGTGTGTGTGTGTGTGTGCGCACGCGCGCGCATGCACGGGCATGTAGAGGGCCGGGGCGGGGAGGAGCGCAGGCCAGCGGAGTGGCTGGCTGGGTTGAGGTATGTCTGTGCATGAGCTTCTCATTTCCCTTTCTCTTCCTGGACAGGACTGAGCCCAGGAGTAACAGTGGCAGCATGCCCGGCTGAGGTGACCTGTGCAAGTGGCACTGTGGGAAGGAGTAGCCTGTACCAGCCCTGGCACCTCCCACTCCCACTCCCACTCCCTGGTGGTGGGCTCCGGCAGGCAGCATGGCCCCACAGTATGCATGGCAGGGCAGGGGCAGTGGCACGGTCAGGGATGTCCTGGGACTGGCATAGTTTCTGGCCCTGCAGGCAAGCACAGGCCTCTCCACCCCACTCTACTGCCTCAGGGATCCCTGAGTCACCCCGCCTGCTTCCTCCCTCCAGGGTGCATGGGTAGGGCCAAGGGGCTGGCTACCAAGTGCACCTGGCTGTGGTGATCTGCTCTTACTTCTTCTTTGGTGCTATAACAACAACAACAACAACAACAACAAAAATTTAAAAATAAAATACCAAAGTCAGCAAAACATATATAAAAAAGATTTCAGAGATGCAAATACTTCCTGAAGAATCAAACGTCAACAATTACAAATCTGAGGTATTTCAGTGACCTGATATCAGCGCATCTGGGGCTGGTGGGGCAGAGATGGCCCCAAGAGACTGTGACAGGGCAGGGACAAGGAAGCTAAGGTGGGAGAGTGGCCAACAAAGGCAAATGGAGATCCTGAGGTAAGGGAGGGTTGCGTGGGGTCCCGTGAAGTGGGTACCAGGGCCCAGGTAGTCCAAGCCCTCACCCATCCTGGCAGATGCCCAGAGTCCCGGGCCTGAAGCTTGCCCTGTGCTCTTTCAGGTGTCCCCCACTAGAGGGGGACATGGGGCCCTGAGGTCTGATGTTAGATTTGGATTTGAGGGACCCCAGCCTCTGGGAACCAAGAGCAGACAGGAGGGCTGGGAGGGTGGAACCCATGCTCAGCAGCTGAGAGCCATGAAGGCAGTCACTTGGCCCCAGCAGCCCACACAGGATTTAAAAATGAGGGAGCCACACAGAGGATGAGACCAGTGACCCTGGGGTAATGGCAGAAAGTGGAGGAAGGGAAATAAATTAAGGGGGAAGGAAGTGGAGGCGTCCAGCCCTGTGTCGGCTTACAGATTGTCGATACACTGTGCCCCGGGGTAGGAGACAGGCGGGGACCCTGGAGGAAGTAGGGCTACCAGACCCCTGCCCAGGCCTCCAGGATGATCCCTGATTGGACAACGCTGCCCTGTCCTGCCCCTCCCACCTATCCCTGCCCCCAGAGGACAGCAGGACCTGAATGGAGCCTGGACAGATGGACACACCCAGTCCCTGAACAACAGGCTCCGTGAGACGAGGTAAATTCTGTGCGGCAGCTTCTGCCACTCCTGGCTAGAGGGCAGGGCAGAGGCAGCTGGGTGCTGCTGTCAGAGAGACCAGCTGGTGGAGGGCTCCGCACTGGGGGTGCCCCGGGAAGAGGTAGGACTCTGTGAACAGTGAGAGCCACCACTGCTGCTGCCACCACCGCCAGAGCTGCTTCCGACGACACTCTGGGCAGTGGGGCCTGTGATGAGGTGAACCATGGGCTTCTGGGCAAACAGCACACCTAGGGGAATAGATGCAGATCCATCACCAACAAGCACCCACTGCAGGCTCCCTTGTGGCCCTCACACCTGGCACTGTGCTGGATACATACAGAGACCCTCCGGTTCTCCTGCCTGGGCTGCCAAGGGCACAAACGTAAATGCCTGAGCGCCCACTGCAGGGTGCTGTAAGAGCACAGAGGGGTCCTACAGGCAGAGATGTTGCTCAAGGGCTGGAAAAGAGGCAGTAGCTAAGGGAAGGCAGTTCCAGGGAGCCAGACACCTGATCACAGCAGAAAGGGCAACCAGGGAGTGTCAGTTACTAGGGCTACAGCAGATGGGGCTGGAAAGGTAAGTGGACAGCAGGGCGGCACGACAGGGCTTTGGTACTACTTGGGAAGTCTAGTGCTACCCACAACCAAGGAGGCCCTTAGACTCTGAGCGGGAACAGACTCCTGAGATCTGACCTTCTGGATGCTCTGGGGTGAGAGAAGTATGGCTGACACAGGATGGGAGGCTGCAGGGCAGGACTGACAGAGGCAGAGCTGGTGGAAGGGAGGCCTGGATAGGCCTGGCTGGGATGCTCTCAGGACCTTCACCCTAACCCCTGGGAAAGAGCACCAGCACAGGGACTACAGTGGTGGAGTAGGTGACTGGCTCCCTTCTCTTCAGGGGTGTAGGAAGCCTGAGCTCCTGACCCTCCCACTCGTGAGAGGGAAGAAGCTGTCTATTCTCTTGGAGAGACAAGACACAAAGGTCTGGTCCCCAGCTCTTGCTTCTTGCTCTCTCCGGGACCTAAACCCCAGCCCCTAGCCTCTCTCTATGAGCCACTAGGCCTTATGTTTTCTATGGGCTCCTGGGCCAGGCAAAGTCCTCTGAATGTGGCTCGCAGACACAGGATGATGCAAGGCACTGGCAGATGTCCTTGTGGCAACTGTCTCAGCAGAGATCCAGAGTGTGAAAGGGACCTTAGGAAGCCTGCAGGGTGGTGCTGCATGGGGGGCAACCTCCAGAACAGATGATTTAAATGGATAGGTGCAAGCCTGGTGAAATGCCCCATTTCCAAGGAATGTGTGGCCGCAGGGCTTCACACTCCTTGCACTGGCCACCTCCCCAGCTGGTGACACTCCATACCTTCAGAAAAAACAGGCGACATCCTGGCCAGTTCTGTGGCCACCAGTCATCCAGGGTGCTTGACAAGATTCAGACAGGTTGTCCCCATGCCCATCCCTAACCAGTGAGGTGGTAGGAGAAAAGGACTTCTGTTTTGTTGAGTACTAAGTCAAACATCCTGGAAAGACTTGGTCAAGGTGCTAAGTCAACTAACCAAACAGGCTGATCCAGCAGCATTCAGATTCTGCTGCTGGGGTCTCAGTCCTTAGTCTACTTTAAAGCCAGGAAATGACTGATAATGTATTATGAGTGTTTTGCAGTCAGAAAGGCGACCTGTGCATGGCAGACTCCGACTTAACCTTCAGTACAATATCTAAGGGTATGGACGCAGCACTTATTAGAAAACCTCACATTGATCAAACTGGTTAGAGGAAGGGATTCTGTAAACATAGAGGGAACCTATCATCCTACTAACAATCTGGCAGGAAGCATCCCATGTGCATCTGGGCCTGAGGGTGACAGCAGGGCCAGCAAGGGATGGCACAGTGGCTGGCCGGGGCCTACCTGAGTAGGTGGTACCATCGATGTCCACAGACATGTTAATGCTCCCAATGCTGCTTGGGGTCAGGTTCAGCGCAGCAGCTGAGGCTTCTCCTCTGTCTTCTGCTAGGATAGGGAGAAACTGGCCAGGTCAGGACTCCCACTGTCCTCTGGTGCTGTTAGAGAGCACCAATATGACCATCTCCTGAGCTCATGGGCTGGTGGAGACTGAGCTCACCAAATCTCCAATGCCCTCCTCTCCCAGTGAGCAGGCTGGCCTGGCCCAACCATAGGCACCAGCCTTGTGGATGTGGATCACAAATCCTAACCAGATCTGCCACACAACAGTCTGGAAGCCAGACAGGAAGTACCCCGATTCTGGGGACAAACTCTGTGCTACTGTCCCTTAATGGTGAGTTCTATAGAGAGGGGGCTTTTGCCCTCAGCACTTGGCCCTCCACCTGTAATGGAGAGCCAAGAATTTTTTCAGGTGAGCAGCTTTTATTTTAACCTGGCTTTGTGCAGGGCCAGGATATCTGTCCTCTCCTCGACTAGGAAAGTGGGGCTGACAGTGACTGCTCCCTTCATACCTGCCTCCTTCAGCATTACTCACTCACCTTGGCAAGAATGGTGAAGGACAGGTGTGTGAAAGGGGAAGCACAGGAGAAACAAAAGAAATGTAGTGTGTGGTTTGTGAAGAGAAGCGGGCACTTTAAAAAAGTGGAGGGGGAATGGAAAAGATATGTTATGCATCCTAATGTTTCCTACAGCCTTGTGTTCCCAAGGGCTCCTGGCACCTTGCTGGGCTTCGGGATCATAGGGTGTCACCCTCTTGAACCTGACCACCGTGCCCTGTGCTGACCTGCATCTGTGAGGGACCACAGGGCAGCCAAGCCCTTTGGTTTAGACTGATCAAAAGGCCACTGGAGAGGGAGCACAGCCTCCTATACTCCCACCTCCTTGAAGGGAACAGGGCATGGCCTGAGGCAGCCTCTAGTGCCCTCTCCCCCTGCCCCAAGATCCCAGCATCTTGAGAACACAGCGGCTCTTTCAGGGTCAGGACTGTGCAACTCGCCCACCCTGCCCCAGGTGTGGAGCTGAGGCTGCAATGACACACCCACCCCTGCCGTTGATACGGATCTTCACAGGCAGCTGCCGTGCCATGCTGAAAAGGTTACGCTGGAAGGCCTGCTGTACCAGGCGCTGCTCCTCCTCTGACAGCCTTGCTGCCTTCTTCTCGGCTGGCTCCCCTGACTCTAGACGCTCCCGCAGCTGTTCCAGTGCGGCCACCCGACTCCCTGCCTGTGGCCCCGCCAGAGCCACGGGCACAGCCAGGCGATTTGGCACGGGCACTGTGGTTGTGGGGACCCCGTCACCTGCAAAGGAACTGGAGCTGGCCCATACTCACCCCTGCCACCCACAACCCCATCTCAGACACAGGGACACAGGGTTTTTCCCTTCTCCCCAAGGGCCTGCTGACCTTTCCTGAGAGTGGCTGCTGGTGACAGCCGAGGACCACTGGCACTGGTGCCACTGCTGGAGGCAAGCCCCAGGACTGGGAAGCGGATCTTGGGTGGTGAGAGAAGGGCAGGGGCCCCAGCAGCAGCAGCAGCAGTGGCAGCAGTGGGTGAGTAGCCAAAGAGGGAGGAGCTGTAGCTAGGCCGCCTGCCCTCCCTGCGGTTGCCGTCGATGGCAGCCTGCAGCTCAGCAGGGGAGCTCAGGGCCTTTTTCTCACATTCGTAGGCATAGAGATACTTCATGTACCTGCAGGGAAGAAAGAAACAAGGAGAACCACCAAACCAGCGGCACAGACTGCCCAGGCTTGGCAATGGTCTCTGGGAGCAGCCTCCACTGGGCAGAGAATAGGGTGTGCTTACAAAGTCTGGGGCCACTGGATGAACTGCCCAGACTCCTCCTACTCCTACCTGCAACATGGCTCAAATCACAAGCACTATTCATTAAGGGAAATGACTAACATCTCAGCTTATCTGTACATTTACTTTGGTGCTTTGAGGGATACAAGGCCCAAGCCTTCCTGGCCTCTTGATCTCATTTGTGCAAGTTAGACTTGTCTGAAGCAAACAATCCTCTCCACTGGGCACAGGACCCAG
Organism: Fukomys damarensis; assembly: GCF_012274545.1. NCBI lineage: Eukaryota > Metazoa > Chordata > Mammalia > Rodentia > Bathyergidae > Fukomys > Fukomys damarensis. Next base: position 23,702,271 of record NW_022900937.1, on the reverse strand, counting down.
GAGTTCTGTCTTTAGTGTCCTATGTTCCAAGAAGCAAGTCTCTCCCAAGAAGCTTCCCACTGTGGTTACAGCTGTCTCTAGCTCTTACTGGAAAAGCCCCTAATAAATAAAACCCTCCTCCATTGAACAAGGAGGCCATGCCACACTATCTGACTGATATGTCAACTGTTCCATTTCCTGTCTCTGGCTCTCATTCTCCACTACTACTTCTTGGTATAGCAGCAACCCCACGGAGACTGGGTGCAGATGGGATGGCCACTTGAGGCAGAAGTGATCCTTGGGAACAGTGCCAGAGAGTTTGTGGATTTGAGATAGGAGCCTAGGAGCCCGGGTTTGAATCTCAGGTTGACCACTTAGGGGCCGGGATGGCCTTGGACAAATCATTTAATCTCAGAGAATTAGTTTTGGTAATCTGAAAAATGGCACAATGTCTCTTCAGGATTGACTGTGAGGTTTAGGGAAAACAGAAAGGTAAAGAACCAACACACAAGAGACACCAGGTCAAGAGTAACTCTATTACCTGGTCTAGCTAAGCAGTCATCTGTCAAGCTCACTGCTGGCTCAGGAATTCACTCCTTTGGCTTACTGTACACTGGAATTTCCTTCCTTCCTCCCTGCCTCGGGACTAAATCATCCCCTTTCCCCGGCTTCTCTGGCTTCCTTCCCCAGCCCTGGCCACTCACTGGGTCCTGAGAGTAAAGGCAGCGCTGGTGATGGAGGTGGGCAGGTTCAGGCCTTTGGTGATTTCCCTCCAGATCTTCTTGTTGATGATCTCCACCAGGCCTCCCTTCTCTGTCACCAGCTTATACAGCATGTACAGGTCCAGGATTTGCTTGGCCATGATGGGGATCCGGTTGATGGGGGTTCCTGTGACCATCCAATGAGAAGGGGAGGGAAATATAAGACTTCTGGGCATGCTCACCGTTACTTGAATGGGAAATGGTGTTTATGCATCTGTTTAAAAGTGGGATTTGACTAAAGCTCCCCAAGCCTGGAAGCTACCTGACTAGAGTCAGTTCTCTAGGTCAAAGAAGACAGGCTCAACTCTCAGGCTGTGTGACCTCAGGCAAGAGGACTGGCCTTTCTGGATCGGTTTTCCTATCTGGTAAATATAAGAGCCAGATGAGATGAATTCCACGTGTTTTGTGTTTTTTGGTGGCATGTTGGGATTTTTTCCATGATTTGGCAACTTCCACTGCTCTGGGAAGCCTTCCTCATCTCCTGGTCTGGGAGCTCCCAAATGCCATTCACGTACAGCGTGTGCCTTTGCCTGTGGCCTGCATTCTCCTCTCCTGCTGCAGGACAAAGACGAGGCTCCCTTCTGTTCTGTGTGCCTCACCATGTCGACGGAGCTGCTGGACACACAGGTCTCGGGGGAATGCAGAGCCACTCAACAATTCTCTCTCCACTAATCACCCACCCCCTCCCTGGCTCTAGAAAAAGGGTGGGTCAGAGCAGCTTCCGCCTACCGGCCCCAAGGGGAAGTGAGAAGAGCCAGGGACTTGATTAGGAAACCTGGCACCGGGGCAGGAAGGGCTACTAATGAGCACCAAGGGACACAGGGAGGGCGGGGCCAGGTCCTTTCACGGTGGCTGGGATGCTCGTCAGGAGGCGTGATGGATGACTGTCATTTGGCAGCCCCAGGATTAATGATCTGGAGGTTAAAGGGGAGAATTCCACAGGGAAGGGTCACCGTCCGGGGCAGGGTAAGAGACTTGTTGCCTTTTGATGGTCAGCTCCTTTTACTGTACACAGGCTGCTGCTCCTGCCCTTCCTCCTCTCCCTGCCCCCACAGCACTGAGGCCCCACTGAGCTGCCTGGTAGTTTTGAGCCCATTTGGCTTGTGGTCCTCTTGCTTTCTCTCCTCTAATGTAGGCATTTTTTTCCCCACCCAGAACTGCCCGCCCACCCCACTCTTTCTTATAGGACCATTCAGTCACAGGAGGAAGCAAAGGACAGCTTATGTGTATAGACACATAGGGTGCTAAGGCAGGATAGTGTTTCTTTTCTAAGATGGGGAGGGAACCACCCTGCTTGAGGACCCTTTCCTTGACCAGCCAGTGGACCTTACTCTGGCCACAGAGAAAAGCCTGAGGTGGTGGGCCTGGCCAATGGCAGGCAGGAATGCTGGGCACCACTTCTTTTCAAAGGCCTGTGCGCTGACACACACCCTGCTGTGGTTACCCCACACTTTCTGGGGCATCACTTAGGTCCCCTCACACAGGTCACTACCTGACTTCTCCAGCATTTACATAAATGTGCTGTTCATCTCAGAGTTGGATATGTACACTGACCTCGCCTTCACTATCCCCAGAGACACCAGTGTCCTGGGCAGCGGCTCTGCTTGTCCTTTACCTCCAAATCCCAGGCTGTTAGGGATCTACTGATTCACTTCCTGGAGGTCTCTCTCTCTTGAAAGCAACGATCTTTCTGGCCCAGGCCCTTACTGGTTATTGGTTTACCATTAGATGGGTAAAGTGGTCTCTGGCCACATGCTTGCCTTGTACACTACAGGCACAGTCTTATTAAAGTGCTGCTTCAACCACATCACCCATTTCCTTGTTTAAAAACCTCCAATGGCACTCACTGCTCACCACCTACACCACACATCCAGTCACATGACCCAGGTCTGCCATGCTGCTCACCATGCGTGAAATACTCAAACACGCACCACCAACTCCTGTCACTGCCTTCTCACAAACCCCTCCAACCATGCTTGCTCTAGCTCTGTGACCCAGCCCCTGTTCGGGCTGGAAGCCACCTGCCTCCACAGGAACTGCCCCAACCTCCTTCCATGTCCACTCCCTCAAGGGAGAACTCTCAAACTACCCCAGTCTACTCTCTCTCAGAATTTCTAGGTCTCCTCAACAAATGCAGCAAATAATTCCTCTCTGAATGTTTCTTATATGTCCGTGTGACAACCCAGGACGATGGTCAGCTCTGTGAAGCTGGGACTGTCTGTCCTTTATCAGCCTCCAATATTATGGTGGCTAATATTAATGAGCCTCCCACACAGACTAAAAACCATGCTGCTCAGAGTCAGAAAATGGGTTCCAAGGGAGCTCACTTGGGAACTTTCCCCACAGCACCCAGGCTTGCGGAGACCTACACTCTTGAGTGTCTACACTGACAGTCCTGACAAGAAGTTACTTCTCCTCTCAGGTTCTAATGGGTCGCAGTCACCATTAAATAGCTGGGGGAGCTGAGGCCCAGAGTGTTTCAGCTGTTTGCTTCCAAGTCCCACAGCAAGAGAACCAGCAACAGGAGAACAGATGGGTTCGGAATTTTGAAAAAGTCAAGGAACCAGGCTCCATATGGCAGGGCCTCAAGGAAGGGAAAGAAGGTGCCAGTGTGGAGGTGGCTGAGTATGAGCGCCCAGGACATCTGTGACACGGCAAGGCCTGCCCAGCTGAGCAAGCACAGTCCTTAAGGAGATCACCCTGCACAGCCAGATACCACATGCTTCAGAACTGCACGTGAGAGCAGTTTTCAGACTACACGGTTTCCTGCTGATCTCCTCAGAGGCGGTAAATCTTCAGACACAGACAACAGGTTACACTTCTGGAAACCACCATCATTCATCCAGAGGCAGCCAGCAAACAGGATGGAGGAGCAGTCTGCGTACAGTGGGTTTTATCAAAGATGCAGAGTGGACATAAACCACAGATTTCCAGAGTGGCTCACATGGCCTAGGAAGAGCTCCTCAGAGAGGATCTTATGTCCATCTTGACTATCCAGCCATTTCAGATGGTGCCTTTTAAGGGTAACACTGTTACCAATGCAGAAATTTTATTAGAGTCAAAGTCTCAACTGTCAGTGAATTAGGAGCCTGACAAATGCCTAGGGAAGGGAGGCAAGGGTGAACACAGGTCCTGAGGAGGCAAGGGGACCTAAGGTTGACAGTAGCAGCTAGCAGCTGTCAGCTGGCCTGTCTCCAGCACCCGAGAGAGCAGTCATTCCTGGAAAAATCCCATAGGAGCCAGGTGCACAGGAAGGTTGGTGGCATCCTGGGTGTTCCACAGTCTTGCTTTCTTGTACCCCACAGTGTGTGTACCCTCCCTGCATGGGACCTCTTTATCAGGCACCCTGGTTCTGGAGACTAAATCAGTAAGGGGATCAGCACTGTGTCCTGCAGCTGGCTCTCTATTAAAGGGTTAGAGCAGCTCATAGTTGGAGACCAAGCTGAAGCTGTCCTGAGTGTAGCTTTAGGTGAGCATGTGCATCTGGATGACACAAATAAAAACACCTGCCCTGGCTTCAATTCTGACAACTAAGAAAAACAACTGGGCCCTTAGCATTGTGCTGGTGGCCCTGGCAGCCATCTCTCTTGTCCAAAGGAGATTCTACTATGAAGAAAGAGGGGAAGGTCTTTTAGCTGAGCTTGTCAATACATACTACTGGGGGGTGGATGTGGGGGACCAACACTTTTAGCCTAAGTTTCCTCTTTAGTGAAATGAGAAATTTGCACTAGATGACTTCAAGATCTCAGGTCTTAAAAGCCTATGAATAAAAAATCAAAACAAAAATTTGTAGTTGTGATTATTCCCAAAGGGAGAATGACTTGGCTTATGGAGCTTGCCTGAATTAGGGGCAGTTGTAATGAGTGATTTGGGATCTTTTCCAGGGAAGGCCCCCTACTGTGCTTAAGACAAGGTCAGTGAAGTTCAAGTCCACGAGCAATGGTTCCTCCCAGCCCTTCAGAGAAGGCATGGGGACTCCATCTGCTCTACAGGCTGGACCACGACCTCCTCTTTGGAGACTCCTCAACCACAGTGGCAAGCTCATGCCCACAATCAATGCAAAAGCAGTCTGCAGACACCCAGTGGAGAGAGCTTTAGGTCACTGGTATGGCCCTGCAGGAGGCCATATCTCTACCCTGACATGCCTAGGGGGCACTTGGTAGGGAAGCCTGCAGACTGTCAGTCACTGCTATCAAAGCAGGAGCTAGGATTGAGGGTAATTAATCATGCTCTCCCTGACAGGAACCCAGGGCCTTATCTGAACCCCAAGAAATGCCACTGGTCTCTAGTTCCCTACTCAATAAAGGAGACTGACAGTTGCAACAAAGAGGCCCCTTATCAGATTTCAGCCAGGGAGCCCCAGGCAGCCCTAGGGACGGGAAGTCAAAGGCTTTTATAAGGGCAAGGGACCCAGTAAGGCCCACAGGACTCTGGGCTTTAACCTCTGTTGGTAGGCATGGGCACTCCCAGGCCAGCACTGCCTTCAGCAGCTTCCAGTGCAGATACAGCAGAACACCAGCTGCTTCCTGGCACCCTGCCTTCCTGCCTCCCACTCAGATAATACAGCTGTAGTTGGGGGTAGGGAAGAGGGCAAGAGAAGAGGGGGCTGCCTCTGGCTCGAGACAAAGCTAGGACGTGGCAAGAGTGCTGAAGGGCAAGCTACTTCCTTTCCATTGCAGAGAATGGGTACGTTCCAGGGAAGGCCAGTAGCAATTAGGGGCAGGGCCCTAAACAGCTCATGAAGGCTGCCTTCCTGCCTACTAGTCAGGGGTGAGGGCCCAGGACCCAAGGCGTGGCCCTGCCAGGCACCCTCACTGCTTTTTCCTGACTTTGAAAAAGGTGATTAATCATGTTCATAGCCTGACTGTCAAGAGAGCTGAGCAGGGAGCTTAGGAGAGTTCAGACTCACATTAGGCAGGAAGGCCAGCCAGCCTGCTGACCATTTTCTGCAGATTCATTTTCACCATGCTCTGGCCCTTCTCCCCAGAAACAAACAGGAAAATGACTGGTGATGTTTCCCTGCTTTATTCTTGTAAAAACTGCTCATTGGACACCCAGAAGTCTGCACTACAGTCTGTACTTGGGACTGTTCTGCACAGCAGCACAGGGAGGACGTCCTTAAAGGCATAGGTAAGCCTTCCACCTCCAAATTCCACTGAGTAGGTCTAACTCACCTATGGTGTGGTGCACTGAGATAGGCATACAATAGCATACAATGGATCTGTACTGCCATCTATACCATGTGACCAGCCTTCAGGCCAAAATATGGGAGATTTCCTGTATCTCTCTCCCTAGATCAACAACACCCATACTCCCACCCCACCAGAAGGCCCTGGAACAGCCATTATTCTGATGTGCATTTTCTCCAACTTTATATAAATGGAATCACATAGCATGTAATTTTAAAAGTACATTATCTTTTGTGTTTGGCCTCTGTTCACTATTAGGTCTGTGAGGGCTGTCTTGGGAGTGTGCAGGAGCAGTGCATTCTTTTTACTGCACTTTATGACTGCACCAAAATTTATTAGTCCATTCTACTTCTGATGGACAATTGCGTGCTTTCTAGTTTCTAGCTACAATAAAAGGTGCTGCTATGAATATTCCTGCACATGTCTTTCATGCATGGAAGCTCTTGTTTCTGTTGGGTACACCTCCAGGAGTGGAACTGCTAGCAGGCTCAGCATACTCAGCTTTAATAAGCTTTAATAAATCCTTTCAAACAGATTTTCAAAGCTGTTACACCCATTTATAACCATCAGCAATGTGTGGGTGTTTTAGGTGTTCTATGTTGGGAGGCTGATTTTAAACTAATAATTTTGGGGGAGGTGTTGGAGGCACTCCAGCTTGGACTAATTCTTTCAGGTGAAGTTCAACAGAATGTGTCATATATTCTGCTATGGCTGATGATGAAATCATGACTCTGACCATGCCATCTTTCCTTAAACCTTTGTTCAGAGAAGTTGGAAAAAGAGCTGAAGGAGGTGGGCTACTGGCCTCTCTGCTCTGCCTGCTGGTGCATCACTACCCCTTGACAGCTTCAACAGGGCAGGGGTGGAAGGTGGCCAAGAAGGGCCCACTGGCCCGGGTACACATAGCTGCCTGTGCTTCTGATGCCATCTGTGCCAGAAGGCTCTGAGACTCTGTGGTGTCCCCAGGAATAAGTGGGCCAAACCCTTTCTATAGATTAGTCTTTTGTCAACTCACTGACTATTAGCTCATCCTGGAACAAAAGAGGCAAAAGCATCAAATCACTCAATTTTACCATGTGCTATGAGTACCAGTAAAAGATTTTGAAGGGGAAGAGGCTAAATTTAATGACAAAACTGGGCTGTTTAAATTAATTGTGCCTTTCAAATACTAAGTTCCTGTCCCATCATTGTGTAACTGAGTACTTATACGGTAGTAAATAACTATTAAAGATGGGAGGAAGAAAAACTGAGTATTTAGCAGCAGCAGCAGCAAGCCAGATTACCTGTAGAGAGAAAAGGATCTGGCCTCAGACAAAAGGTTAATTCTGAGACAAACATTTGCATTTTACACTTTCATTTGGGTCTGAAGTTAAAAATGAAGCCCTTAACCAACATGATAAGCTCGACTTTCTTTATGGCAGAATAGTATACCACTGTGTAAAAAAACCCCACATCTTAGCTAAATGGATGTACCTTGAGACCATATTCTCAAGTGAAATAAATCAGACATACATGTTTAAATACCATATTGTTTCTCTGGTGTGAGAAACTGAAAAGTGGAAATAAGGACTAAAATGTTTAATAAATATTGGGAAATGGGAAGAATATGTTCAAATGAAAAAGAGAACAAGGAAGGGAGGGAGGAAAGCAGGGACAGGAAAAAAGAATAGAAGGAAAAAGTAGAAACAAAGCTTTTGCAAATGAGGAGAACAAGTGTTGAAGGGAGTGGGGAATGGGAAAGAAAAGAAGCGAGATACATCATGAAGGGGTAAAAATTCCTTGTCATGAATGTTATCATTATGTATATCTAAAATGTACCAATAAATGTTTTGCTTAAAAAAAAACGAAGCCCCTAAACTGATCTCAACGGACAAAGACAACACATTTTAGATTATCAGGAAGAGTGTACAGGGCACAGAACATTTACTATAAGATACAAAGAATACAGAAGAAACCGCCTTCATCAAAAGCCAAGCAATATATGTCAGACATTTCCTTGCCCAAGATGGATTGATAAGCACACAACAGAAGGAAAAACACTCAGACTATACTCTGAGGCAAGCCCAGCCCTTTCCCACAGTAAATTCTTTGTATATATACATCAAAAACAGATCTAACAATCCACTGGGGAAAACCAAGGTCAGTGAGCAGCCTTGACCAGAACTGGTAGGAGTGAGAGGGCCACTCTACATGAGGTCTTGACAAAACTTGTCTTTCACATGACTAGGTGGCTCCTTAGCCGGGTGCACCCACGGAGGGGTGGGGGGGCAAGGGCAGGAAAGAACAGCCTTACTGGTGCCATGTTCTGGGTGTGTCTCCTGTGTCCCCATCCCATCCTGACTTGTCAAGTACCGGCCTCCTTGCTATAAATTGTCATGCCTCTTGCATCAATCATCTAAATGCTGTTGGACCCTCTCTCTGCTGGACAATGGCCAGTGGAGGAGCTCAGCACTTGCTGCGGGGCTCAGAATGCTGCAGGACAGACTAAGCTTGCCTGCTGCTCTAAAACCAGGAACAGGGTTGTCAGTACTGGGGAACCAGTGTCTCACATGCTGTGCAGGGAAAAGGAAAGAGCTAGCGTAGGAGTTGGAAGATAGATGCAAAGTTTGTGCTCTGGTCCTAGCTGAGTACCTTAACCTCAGACTGATAACCTTTGCCCTTTCTACTCCACAGAGCTGCAGCTTGGGTTGCAGCAGGTCAGATGATGCATTAAAGAGTTCTATTAAGGGTACGGGTTAAAAATAAAAGTAACTGCAAAATCATCATCATCATCATCATCATCATCATCATCATCCAACTCTAATGAGATCACACTGCTGGTTCACCTCCTAGGGAAAATGGGAACAAGCTTTTCTTCCTCAGGGATGAAGGAAAAATGGAATTGTTTATATATAGCTTTTGCTTATCAGACTTACAAATTAGTCCCTTGGGAACTCTGCAATCTAACCACGCTTTCTAGAGAGATATTCTAGAGGGGAAAGAGAATCTGGAGCAACTTGTATAATTTGATTTGGCTTCAGTTAGCAAAAGAAGAAATCCATTATTTAGCAAAGAAAGGGAAGAAACATTTGGTCTTAGAGATTCTTGATACAGTCTGCACACAATTAATATGACAGAAAATTCTTTAAAGGGGCTTTGCTTCCTTTGTTTTTTGTCCCCAGGGGGAGCTCAAAAGAACAATCACGGATACAGAATACAGAACAGAGAAGCTTCCAAGTGGACATGAACCTCCTTGATTTATAGATTTAAAAAAAAAAAAAAAGTGTGGCCCACAGGGGAAGGATTTGCTCAAAACCACGGAGGAGGTGGAGATGAGCCCTGGCTTTGTGTACTCTGCCTCCAGAGGCCTTGCATCTCTCAAGGTTCACAAGAGACACTGAGCCAGAGACAGCACTGCCTCAGCCCACCCACTCCTCCTAGGCTCCTGTACTGGTGGGGTGCTGTGCTGGTCAGGGAGGGCTCAGCATGCAGGGGACCTGGTCTGGCCTAGACACTTGAAGACCTAAAGAGGAAAGAGCCATCTGCTGTGGTTAATTTGCCCAATTGTGTCAACAGGCAAAAGAGATAGCATACAGTCACAGCCTGTGCCCTCTCCAGCAGGACAGCTGTTTTATCATCTGCAGCTGCAGTCATCTCCCCAGGAGCCCATCCACTTCCTCTGTAATGGCCCATGTCTAAATGTCTGGCTGCACTCACACCGAGGTGGACATCTCCAGGCTTGTCACACTCAAGCTGAGCATCTACCACTTACCTTTCACAGATTTTCTAGGACCAGCTTGCTGCCCTGCTGCTGAGGTCTGTGAAGCCTCTCCTTGGTCCCGGCTAACAAGATCTGCCTGAGTACCCTAGCCACTCTGCTCAGGGAGGGATGAGTAAGTCACACACATCTAGGATCTTTGGCCTCACTGTTTTTATGAAGAGCAAAGACAGCAAACTCCAAACAATTTAAAGAGCAGCCTGCTCCCAGCTCTTCTGATCCACTACTCTTGTTGAGACTATGAGAGAGAGGAGAGAGGATATCCTAGGGCCCTGAAACAGTACTCTCCACCTCAAATTGGGCTTCTAGCACCCACTCCTTGGTACTCAGTTAAGAGGGATAGAGATTAATGCCTGACTTAGGACCACCTTCAGGTACCTGGAAGGAAGATTTCTATAGAGACTTTTTCTATCTTTACTCTGACCATCCTATAGCAGTGGCTCTCACCAGGGGCTGCTTCTAATATCTAAGAGACGTTTCTGGTTGTTAGGACTGGAGGTTGCTGTTGACACCTCATGGGAATAGGCCATGGATACTGTAAATACCTTACAGCACACAGGACTGCCCACAAGAATGGGGAATTCAGCCCCTAGAGTCAGTAGTGCTGCAGCCAAGGAACTCTGCATGAGACACTCGCAAGTGATAGACTGATCTGCTCCCCTACTGCGGTGATGCCAGCAAACAGTAAAATACTTGATACAAGTGCTGAAGGCAAGACCTGAGTAAACCACAAATTGACTTACCAAAGGGAGTCACTTACTCCTGCTTTGGGCTCACTCAAAAATATAAGAGATGGCAATGTGGCTGCTCCAGAATAGACAGGCAGCAAGACTGTTCTCTGCTGCTGCCTCCCATTACAGGGTGGCTGTGGAAAGGAAGCAGACACACCTAGTAGCTCAAGGCAGCACCCCTTGCTAGGCAGGCTGTGACAGGAAAACCAAATTGCTCATACACCAAAAATTCCCTGAGACCCTCCTGGCCCGGCCCTGTTGATGCTAGGGGCACAGAGGCATGTCCTTGAGGAGCTCCCAGTCCAGTGAGGACATCTAACGGTAAGCAATTGCCAAATATCACTCTCGGTGAGGCTGACACAACTTACATTTTCCTCTAACAGTCCTTCTGGGAAGGGCAAAAAACAATAAAGTGGAAAATAAAGCAGTGGTGCTGCACAGCTGATTAAAATCTATATTGCTATGGCAGCCCCTCCGAGACAGGATCAGCACCCGGGTTTGCACCAGCTGGGCTTGTACAGCTTGTAAATAATTAAAAGGTAATTGGAAGGGGAGACCAAAGTATTAAGTGGATTTCTCTCTCTCAGGGCAACCAGGGAGTTTCACTGCTGCCAGTCACATTATCTTTCAGGATTATACTCTTGTTTTTTAGCTCCTCGCTCCAGCTCCAGCTCCAGCTCCAGATAACCGTTGGTGGAGTAAACTAATTAGGGCTGTTGAAACTGCTTTGATAGGCCTGGAGACAGGGAGCATAGACTCAAAACTTTCTGTTGCCTTTTTGTTAATACAGCCCTGCACCAAGAAGGCAATAGGCTTTGGAAGGTAAGGAATGGGGGAGAAAGGAGGGGAGAAGGGGAGAAGGACAGATCAAGCCAAGGAAAGCAATAAAGAATGCTCAGAATTTTTAACTCTTGGGGTTACAGCTTAGCCTAGGACAGAGACAATGTCACTCTCAGTTTCAGTAAAGCCACTGACCCAGATCCCAGGGGAAGAATGATCAGGCATCCACAGGGTAGAGGCTGGTGGGAGAAGCACTTTTCTCCAGTTGTCTCTTGAGTTGGGTGAAGGTAGAGGCATGGGCTGAACAACTAAGAACCTTCTAAAGAGGCTGGGGTTCTGGCAATGCTTCCTGAGTGCTCACCTGGCTGGTGAACCCATTGCCAGGACAGGATGTCACACTAGGAAGTTGAGCCCCTGAGCTCTACTCAGCCATGCAAGGGTCTACAGTGGTGATGGCTACAGCTGACAGTGAGGGGAGGAAGAGGGAAGGCGGGCAGAGATCAGGAAGATAAATTATAAAGCAGATGCCACATAGCCTACAGTAAACTGTACAAATTTTCCAGCCAAGCCAGTAGATTTCAAAAATAAAAAAGCCAATGGATAAAAAGACAAAGTGGCCTTCCCTTCCCACGGAATCATTTCAGACTCCCAAAATATAGTTGGGATCTCTACTCTTTCAGTCTCTATGAGACTAGACCCATATGCTACTTTAAGTGGAGTCCAGCGTATTTGAATTAGAAGAGACCCAATAAGAATCAGGGCCAAATGGAGATGATCAATCCATTCATTTTCTTCCAAAGTCTTCTCTACCTTCTTCAACGTGGCTGTCAATTATTCATATAAATCCTGACCCAATCGGCAGTAAATGTCCCTTGTCCTGGGTATGGATAGCACATAGTATATTGACACATAGTAGGCATTCAACAAATAAGGATAAGGCAAGCACACTCACCCCTTTTCTGCATAAAGATGAAGAGGTCATCCAGGAACTCTTTCCTTTCAGGATCACTGTCTAGTTCATATAGCTGCAGTCCCCACCCCAAGGAAAAAACACAAAGAAACATTCCATTTTGCCTCAGAAAGTCTTATACCAGAGATACTATAGCCATAAGAATAAGGACAACCCACTGCAGACCTTCCCCATCTTCGTCACAAAGGATGTCTTACAGACCTTGGCAAAATCTCGGGAAATCTCTCTTCCTCGGCCTCCATCAGCATCATCACTCCAGGCCAAACCACCATTCTGCAGAGGAACAAGACAAAAGGTTGAAAGGGGAATAGGAATAGAATGAGTAGAGTACAGGGCAATCACTGGAGACAACAATGACCCTCAGCAGTCACGCTGGGAGAGACTGTCAGAGATGACTACTTCTCCCCTTTACAGGGACAACTTGTTTTTGCTTTCAATTATGATTCCAAAATAAGAGGGAGTTGGACAGAAGAATCATTCACTTCCTGAAGGGTGGGCACGTGTTACTCATACTCAATGTTCCAAGAGGGGTCCTAGGCCTAGTGTCCTGAGAACCTCTCATCCCCAGCTCATCTTCAGAGGCCATTGCTCTGAGACATACTGTGCTGGGAGTATGAAAATGCTACACCTGGTTTCCTTGCACACTGCCTTGAGCAGGGATAAAGGCCAAAGGAAGCGGGCAAAGATACTGAAATTGCAGCCTCTCTGCAAGACTCCTTGGAAGGCCCAATGCTAGGGAAGAGAAAGCCTTACTGAGGTGAGCACTACAACACCCAAGACTGCTTGGGTCTCAAGGGGCAGACTCAGGGCCCCAGGGCAAGAGTTCATTTTCATTAGGGAAATAATGAAAACCTAAGCCTGATTTAATTGATTAGGTTAAACCAACACTATTCACTGAACAGGAGGGAAGGGAAAACATGTTCCTCTATTATTTCATCTTGCTAGCTTAGAATTATTTTTTTCTAGTTTAGAATTTAACAGAGTACTCTGGAATGATTTGTCATCCCCACCGTCAGGAGAGCTCCCAGCCTGGCACATAATAGTCAAGCCAACTAAATACTTATTCACAAAGGATAGAAATGTACATGCCATGCAGGAAGCTGGTAGGGGACATGACAGTGTAACTCTGCTGCTTATCTCTGACCCCTGCCTGAGCTAGTGGAGAGCCCAGTGGATGCAAATGGAAACCCCTGAGCCTGTCACCCATGTTCCCCAGCTAGCCAGGATGTTTAAGTGGTAGGGGAGGGTCAGCTGAGTCTAGAAGAAACCAGGGTTTTTTTTTTCCTTAGGGGACTATTCTTTGGACTGTGTAGGGATCTAGGTCTAAAACCATGTTAAAACTGGTTGTGGAGGCACACACCTATAATTCCAGCACTGAGAGAGGCTCAGACAGAAGGATCACAAGCTTGAGCCCAGTCAGGGAATTCAGTGATTCAGACAGAACTTGTCTCAAAATAGAAAATAAAAAGGTGGTGGGGTCATTTAGCTCAGTGGCGCCATGTCTGCCTTGCAAGCCCAAGGTCCTGAGTTTGATCCCTGGGACTGGGGAAATAAATAAATAAACAAATAAATAAATAAATAAATAAATAAATAAAATAAAATAAAAAATAAAAAAAGGTCTGGTGGGGTATAGCTCAGTGTGAAAGTTCTGGGTTTCATACCCAGTAGTGCAAGAATAAATTAATTTTCGCCAGGCATGGTGGCGCATACCTGTAATCTCAGCACTTGGGAGGCTGAGGCAGGAGGATCACTGTAAGTTCGAGACCAGCCTGGGCTACATAGTGAGTTCCAGGTCAGTCTTAACTACATAGTGAGAACCTGTCTCAAAAAACCAAAACCAAAACAAAACAAGAATAAATTAATTTTCAATTTTAAGAACATGCCAAACAAAATGAGAGCCTGGTAGAATTCCATTCTGCCCATTTGCCCTTTAATCAAGCTTGCATATTTTTTTTGTTTTAATTAAATAAATTTTTATTTAAGGAAGCTTTCATTGTTAAGTTATATTTTGGGGCCATACTTCACTTTGCCTGCTCAGTTCTGAGTTCTGAGATGCAGACCCACTTCCTGATAGCAGCAACTCAGCACACAGTGGGCAAGTCTCAGAGAAATGGCACTCTTGTCAGTTGAAAGGAAACAGGTCACGCCAGTGTCTCCCTGCTTATCTAGTAAAAGATTCACATAAGGAAGTGCTCAGTAAGTGTGATGAACAGCATGCTCATCAGGTCCCCAGGCAGGCACTGCTGGAACCCTTCCTATGTTGCCTTCAGCCCAGGGAGCCCATAACCATGCCAGAGGAGTACTGTGATTTTTAAAGCTTCATCCCCATATTGTAATTACACTCACTAGAAATCTAGTGTCATTTGGTGGCAACTAGATAATGAATAATCAAGATGAACTATGCCTGTCAGGTCAGCAAAACCAGACAGAGTTACAGTCTCCTTTCAAAGGCTGCAGAAGCCTGCTCTAGTGTCTAGTGATTTTGTTTGAGCCAGCAATTCCTGCTGGAAAGTCAATTATCCCAGGAGCCCCTCTCAGCTGAAAGACATTTAATGGAGGATCATTGCTGCCTCTGTTATGTCAGTTGTTTATTGCAGCAGATCTGAGGCTGAGGTTGTTCACAAGAAGCTTCTTTCTCTGTTGGTTACCCACAGAGGTTTGGAGCTAATTACAGTAACTAGCAGGCACTGTGAAGGTTCACTCAGAAACTATTTAACACTCAGCTGGGTGGAGAGGAGGGAATCCACAACCTAGAGTCTCAGACAGGGCTTTCCCAGCAGGAGAGGAGTGTGAGAACAAGCATGTCAGTGTGACCAAGGTAGGGACTATGTGTGAAAATAAACACTCAAGTGTGAGTTGACTCTAGGAAGGAGAAGAGAAGAACGCCCAGTGGTGGTGGTGGTGACAGTGAAGAGGCCTCCTGCTTTATGCAGCTCTGCTCCAACTACATGGAAGAAAGGAATGAGTACTAGGTGTGGCCTGGGAAGGGGAAACACTCACCTCAAGAATCTGCTTCATGGCAGAATTTTAGCCTGAAATGCCTCCATCTAGCCCATGACTGCAGAAGACAGGGACAGTGGGCAGGAGGACACAGGCAAGACACTGAACACTGAGTAATCAAATGATTTGAACCATTTCACAGAAAGGAACTGCCAGTCACTACTTTAAAAAAAAAAAAGAGAAAAACAAGTTGGTCGGGAGCAGATGTTTTCTTTTGTCTATTCCTTGTCCAAGGCAAGGCTGGCCTGCCAGTTAATTTAAAATATCCCACTGCAAGGATGTTGGAAAAAGGTTTACTGTGTATTACTTCATCTTGAGGCAGGTACACTTATTTCGCAGGAGCTGCTGGCTAAGGGGAGAATTCCTAAATTTGGCCTACCCTTCACAGTCCAGCTGGATGCCAGTTCCACCAGGAAGCCTCCCACCTCTGTGTACCAAGCAGGTTCGACACCTTTTTCCTCCAGGCTCTCTCCTCATGTTCAGTACAAAGAAAGCACACATCCCCCTACTAAATGAAAGGAGTGGGTTCCCCTGGGACTCCAACCCCATAACTCTGGTCTTCCGTTCCCCTTTCTCTGGGAGGGAATTCCTGGTTCTCAACTGAGCAACTACTATAAATCATAGCTCACTTATGCAATTCAAGTTTATTTGCAGGAGGTTGCTTGGCCTATCAATGGGGTGTGGGTGTGACTGCAAGTTATCAGTCCAGTCCAAAAATAATTTTTCTTAGACACTGAGTGTGGCTGATGGAAGCTGCTGTGGTAGAAGAAAGCAGAAAATGGTAGAGGGTGAAACACACAGGCAAAAAGAGAGTTTAACCTTTTGGGCACCAAAAGGGACCCATATGAAGAGCATTTGTACTGAAGAGCCGCTGTATGCCGGTCCATCCCGCCTGACCAGGAATAGACTTTGTTACCCCACCAGCAGGACAGCAGGGTTATACATGTGGGAAGTCAGCAGTGGCCAGAGTGGTCACTTACTGCCATGTACAACCTTTTTAACCTCTCCTACTTCAGAACTCTTTCAACACCTTTGATCTCACCAGGAGCAAACAGGAAACTATTCCCAAATATCCATCCAAGACCAGGTTTAGCTACTATACCCATGGTCAGCTAATTTTCCCCATGGAAGCCACAGAGTGTTTTCTTTAAACCTGTCCAAAATGGTGGTGAAAGGAGGATAATGGAGCAAGACAAAGGTGAGCAGAAACCTTCTGTGTGCCATGGGTTGGGGCCTCTGCAGTACTTTCTCACTAATTCTACAGTGCAGCGGTAGTTATGTCAGCGCTCAAGAGACAGTGGCTCCAGGAGCTGCGTCAAGCAAAGGGCTCAGGGGCTTAGAGCACCAGGACCCAAAACTACATCTGCCTGGTTCACTTTGTTGCACATGCTCCTTGTAGATTAAAACACAGTGCTGGGGCAGGGATTTAGCTCAGTGGTGCTGGTGTCTGCCTCGCAAGCACAAGGTCCTGAGTTCAATCCCCAGTACCGGAAAAACAAAATACAAAAAAAACAGTGTCAAGTGTACCAAGTGGAATGACTGGGAAGGAGAGTAAAATTCTCAGAATGCCATGTCATGACCCTGGGGGCTTCCAGCAAAGTGAGATTCTTTCATTCCTAGATTCTTTTCATTAGCTTCATGTAGATAATCGAGCCAAAGGGAAACCAGTCCTCATACAACACATGAGGCTGACAGTTATCTGGGGACACCACCGACCTTACACTATCTGCAAGACAGAACATCCACCGAAGGGTGAGCTCCCCTCCCCCATCTCCCAGGGGACAGGACACCAGGGTGCAGGGTGAGGGAGAGGAAAGAAAAGAGGGGAGGAGAGAACATGAACGTACCTCAGAGGATCAGAGGAACATCTAGCACTGTGATGTACACAGGCTTTCAAAAATTAACAGGTCAAAGTCTAACTTGACTGTTTCTCAAAATTAAAATAGAGCTTCTCAGGCTGGGGATTTAGCTCAGTGATTGTGCTGCCTGCCTTGCAAGTGCAAGGTCCCAAGCTAAATCCCAGGTACCAAAAATAAGTAAATAAATAAAATAAAATAGTCCTCTAATATCTCAACCCTGGCAGATCAAGAGAACACAGGGGAAACAAACAGATTCGCTACACCGAAAATCTAAAAGGCTTTCTGTGAAAAAGGAGCCAGGCTTCTCTCAACCTGTGGGTAAAACTTGGGTGACTGGGCAGAAGTGACCAATGCGTGTTTAACAATCAGAATTGTCCAATAAGGGGTTGAGCCTTCTCAGGAGGTAGCAGCTTCCTGTCTCTTGAAGGAAATCTGCCTGGGACCTCCACATGAGGCAAAGTGGATGTGATGGCCTCCAGGGGATCTTTCTGTCCCGGGAAACAAGGATCCCATGACAAATTCATTCAACACATATTTCCTGAGACCTACCTATGTGTAGGTCTCACTGTGTAAACTTGTGAGAACATTCCCCCTCCCCAAGTAGGTCCCACTACTGGGCATTTTACCAGAGTGGAAAAACAAGTTGAACATAAATATATAGAACTGGCAACAAATACCAAACCACAAAGTGCTGGGAGGTGAAGAAAAGGCTGGGGCTCAGAAGTGTGGTTAAACTGACCTTGTAGGATGGGCTAAGGGGAGATTTACAGTTTAGAGGAGCAGTGAGTAGGGGATAAACAAGGCATGTTCTGGCAGGGAGGATATAAGGACAGCCAGTCTGAGTGGTTAAGGTGGAAACAGGCTGTGAAATACCTCGAATACCAGAGGAAATTTAAACTCTGAACTGTGAACAGCGGGAGGCAGTGGATGTTTCTGAGCAGAAAAACAAATGATTAAATCAATGTTCTGCAGATTTTAACAAGCAATTTGTGTGCATGCATTAGTATGTAGGGCTCCACTACTGTGCTACAATCCCTAGCCTTAAAAAATTTTTGTTTCCAGCCAGATGTGGTAGGGCATGCCTATAAGCCCAGCATTCTGAGAGGCTGAGGCAAACAGATCACAAACTCAAGCCCAGCCTGGACAATTTAGTAAGACCTGGTCTCAAAATTAAAAAAAAAAAAGGCTGGGATATAGCTCAGTGTGAAGGTATGGAGTTCAATCTCTGGTACTGCAAAAATTAATTTATTAATTTAAAAAATCAAGACAGATCAGTGCCTCCAACCTCTTGCAGTTTACATTCTAATGGGGGGGTATGTTAAAAAACAATATGGATACTGGGAGTACAGCTCAGTGGTACAGCACTTGCCTAGCATGTTCAAGGGCCTGGGTTCAATCCCTGATATGGGATGGGAGGTGTTGGAGGATAAAAACAATTATGTTTATGTTTCATTGAAAAAAGTAATTACTTTTTCAAGATTAACTTTTTTGTTTGTTTGTTTTTTGAAGCAGGGTCTCCCTTTGTAGTTCAGTCTGGCCCTGAACTCACTATGTAGCCCAGGCTGACGTCAAACTCAAATGATCCTCCTGTCTCAGCCTCCCGAGTTCAAGATTAACTTTTGACTCATGTCAAGACCCACCATGTACTCCTCTGCCATCAACAAAGAAATGCACATGAAATGCACTGAAAGAACAGGATAATTTATTGCACAAGTTATCCCTTCACAGTATTTAGTCTTCTAAGTAGGACAGCAACCTGACTCTTCAATTGATAAGACATATTTTTCATGTTTCTTGGTGATTGATAATGTCTATAAGACACTGCTTCTGTAAATGGCACTGAACATTTTGTAACAAGAAGCCAGCCCTGGGCTGGTAAGCAGTCACCCACATGGAGAACCTGGGAACCAGGAAGAAATGACTGTCATGAGAGGCAGACAAACCAGATAATCAATTGGATCTGGACTGGAGGATGAAAGAGAGAGGATGACTGAATTCTTACAGTGAGAAAAGTGTGTTCCTATGCAAACAGAGAAGCTGGGCAAGGGATCAGGCAGGAAGCCTTTGAGCACTAATGAAAACAGACCACTATCTTGGGGATGTGGTGACCAAACCAATCACACAGCTGGGGATGCCAAAACTAGAGTACAGCAGCTGGCAGCAGCAGAAGACAAAGGCAGACTGCCAGCTTTCCAGTTCGGAGAAAGGGGGAAATTTATATATGTCTTCTGACCCAGGACGACTACCTTGGGCTCCTCTTTATACTGGAATCTGGAGGAGGAGAAAACAAACAAACAAAAAAACTCACCAGTCCAACCAAACCACACCTCTAAGATCTTAGGAGCCAGCACTGCATTCCTCAGAGTTGTACCTCCCCAGAGACAGGAGCCTGACTTTAAAAGCAATTAAGTATCTGGGCTATTTTAGGATTACTCCTTGACCACCTGGAATATCTTATTAAAGCACAGCTCAGATGTCCAAAGCAATTTTGGTTCCCATTCCTCACTGCTCCCCAAGGCAAAAGTTAACCCTTCTTTGCCCTGGGTTTCAGGAGAGGGAGGGAGACTAAGTGACCAATTCTTCCCTTAGGTTCCCCACATTCTGAAATCTCTAAGAAACTTTCTGTCCTTAAATACCACAGTACATACTGACAGCTTTTATGGAGATTCCTGTGTTTTCTGAATACACAGAACAGTACTGTGGTTCCCTTCTGTCTACTCTTTATAATCTAAGAGATACAAACCCCAAGGTCAAGGATGTAGGCAAATTCCGACAACCTGAGTCTCAAAGTGATCATGAGTAAAAGTACCAGACTTCAAAGGGGCTGATGCCAACGCCAATTATGTGCTCTGAAATACAGTAAGTGACTAACACATCTGGGTGAAATATGGCTGTCTTTTTTTTATTTAATAAGCAATACATACACCACCTTATCTTTGGCCAGGCCTATGGCTCTGTAAGTATTATATGTACCACATTTGTGACTGCTTTGCTGCTGAGCTGGCCAGAAATGTTGTAATGTTAAAAGTCCAATTCCCAGATCTTGGTATAAAGAAAAGAAAAACACTCTTTGCCCGCACACTAGTTTTAACTGATTCTAGGAGGTAATGAGACATGCACAAGAGCAATGGGCTGGATTACAGAAGAAACTAAGGGTGAGGGGGGCCCAGGAAGTAAAACAGATACTGTTATAAGCAACACTGTTGGGCTACAAAAACTTCCTGATAAGATCAGGATTACTGCTCCTAACTAAATCACTGGGCCCTGGAAGCACTGAGCTGTAATTATCAGATGTACACCTTCCGCTGCTAGGTAACTTCAGCAGGAACCAGAGTGAGTCTGCACCTCCTACTAGCAATAGATCAATTCAAACTCGGTGGCTTGGAAAAGAGCTAAGAAATACTTTTCTGACTGAGCAGTAGAAAGGGGCAGAGTGGAGGAGGGGAAAGGGCAGCAGCCTTGCTTCCTCCTCTAGGCACAGAATCTGTCCATGAAGCAAGAAAACTGCTCAGAATAGAGATCCTACATGAGTAGGGAGAGGAGCTCTAGTGTAAGGATGGTTGGTGATGGGGACACTGAGGCCTAGGGGTGGCATGGCTCAGCCAGGTTCAGGGCTGAGAGCCACAGAGGGAGCCTCTGCTCCTTTCTGTGGGACCAGTACTCCAGCATCCTCCAACCCTTGAGCTATTACCATCTGTCCTTGCACCGTGGCTGCTGATTATCATCCACACCACAGAACTGTTCAGAGTAGCAGAGCCAGAGCTGAAGAGCTCAGGACAGCAGCACAGACAACTGACAGCAAAGAGAATAGTTCTGAAGACAGTAGGACACTGGCCAAAAGCCCCACTCCACAGACATTCCATAAGACTTGTTCTCAAGCTACACAGTTTAAATGTATAGGAAGAACACTTTAAGAAACCAAAACAAAACAAATAAGCAAAGCTCTAAAAAATGTGAACAGTGAGCTGTAACAAGGGTTGGCCAAAGAGATCACCCAGTTCCCATACTGGAGATGCAAAGTGGCATGGCCTTTTTGGAAGTCACTTATATTGAAATGCCCTTAAGCTAAAAACAACAGCATCAACAACTAATCCTAACTAAGCACTTAACCTGTGCAGGCATGAGTCTGGTGCTTTATGTATATACAATACCAGCTCCTCAGCATAATGCTTTGAAATGTACTATTTTCCCATCTTTCAGATGAGAAACACAAGGCAAAAGAAGTTGAGTGACTTGTAGAAGGTTACAGGTGAACAAATGGAGTTCAGAATCTACTGCAGGCAAAGCGGCTTTAAATCCCTGCTTACTTTCTCAGTCTCTTGAGCTTGTAATTCTACTCTATAAATCTATCCTAAGGAAAGAGCTAGAAGTACAGTACAACCTTTTAAGAGTAAAGAATGAGAAACAGCCTAAACGTCTAACAGTAGGCTGACACTAAGGGAGGTTATGAAGGTACTATCCATGCGATGAATGTTATGAGGCCATTACTTTGAGAATAGTGAAACCACTGAAAGGTGATTTTTCCCTTGTCCCGGCTGGCACTGAGCAGGAGGGAGCACTAGACTTAAAGTCAGCCTGCAGGGGTTCAATGCCCAGCCTCCAAATAGGAGAGCCAAGTAGCTTAGCTCTCTCTTCCTTCAACAGTTAAAAAGCAATTGTACAAAAGAAATGGAGCTATGGCCTGCTTCACATGGCTTGATGAAATAAAGCAAGTATTTGCCACAGAAGAAAGCCTTAGCTATTAGAAAAAAAAGAAGCAAATGAAACTGTGAGTGAGGATATATCTATCTACTTCACTCCCCCATGAAAACCTCACAAAGAAACACTAGATAATACTTAACACTCTGAGCTGAACACAGTGGTGTATATCTCTAGTCCCTGCTGCTTGGGAGGTTGAGGCAGGAGGATTACAAGTTCCAGGTCAACTGGGCAACTTAGCTTGACTGTCTTAAAATAAAAATTAATAAAAAAGGGGAGGAGCAAGGATGTAGCTCAGTGGTAGAACACTTGCCTACTACGCAAAAGGCCCTGGGTTCAATCCCCAAAACCACAAACAAAACCAAACAACAAAAACACCTTGCACCTCTTATGCAGATAGCTAAGCATGAGCCCAAGAAAGCACTTGCAGCCTGGCATCCCTGCTACTTGGGAAGCTGAGGCAAGAGGATCACAAGTTCCAGCCTGAACAACTTAGCAAGATCCTGTCTCAAAATTTAAAAATAAATAGGACTGGGGATGTACCCTCAGTGCAAAGGCTCTGGGATCAATCCCCTGTACAGGATGGCAGTGAGGTGACAGAATAAAACCAAGCAGGGTTGACCATGCCAGAAACAAAGGAAAAACCCCCACCCCCGGACCGGGGCTTGAACTCGGGTACTTGCGCTTGCAAGGCAGGCCACCGAACCGCTGAGCTAAATCCCGGGCCCTACAAAGGAAAGACTTTGAGCAAGAGGCCAAGCTGAAAGACTCAGGGGAGAATAACATCAGTTCTTAACACCCAGAGCTGAGGACTAGGGATGTAGTCACTATACCCACACATACCCATTACCACCATCCTGGGAGAGGAGTCCAAGCTGCACATTCCCACACTCCAGTACCCAAAACTGAAATAATTACATTAAGGTTGAAAGCCCACACTTAGAAATACCTCTGAACTGAGCCTAGAAACCTGCACACCATCTTAAACAAGCAGCAAGGAGCCTGGCCATCTGCTGGGCCTCATGGAAAAAGAGCATTTACAGAAACTCACAAAGACAGAGGCTCCAAAATTCACACCACCAAACCAGTGCTGCCAGCTGAACCTATGGAGACCACACAGGTGAAGACAAAAGTCTACTCAGGAATGCCTCCACAGAAACAAAACAGCTACTCAAAGTGAGCTTACAGAGAAAAACAAAACCACACAAAACCAAAACCAAATCACCACAAGAGGAAACCATCATATAGGAGAGAAACATGACCAAAGGAGAACTCACTCTAGATGGGAGATAACAAAAGAATAATATAAAAGCAGCTTCCAGAGACATGTTGAAAAGAACGGTCAGACGGGCGTGGTGGTGCACGCCTGTAATCCCAGCACTTGGGAAGCTGAGGCAAGAGGATCACTGTGAGTTTGAAGCCAGCCTGGGCTACATAGTGAGTGAGTTCCAGGTCAGTCTCAACTACATAGTGAGACCCTGTCTCAAAACCGCCCCCCCAAAAGAAAGAAAAAAGAAAAGAATGGTCAAATGCTGAGACTTAATGAAAGACAGCTGGGCAAAGGACATCACTCAGTAATATTTTCTCTTGTTTGAAATTTCCATAAAGAAAGGTTTTTTAAGCAAATTCTACAGCATGAAGTTTAAAAAGTTAAAGATACCCAAAGAGCTAAAGGAAAGAGAAACCATGAAAACAGGCAAATATTTAAATACCAAGAAATATATAAAAATTTAAAAATAAAAATAATTGAACACAGTTAATATAAGACATTTATTTTTGGCAGAACTGGGGGACTGAACCCAAGGGTGTTCTACCACTAAGCTACATCACCAGTCCTTTTTATTTTGAGAAAATGGTCTTGCTAAGTTGCTCAGGCTGGTCTTGAACTTATGATCCTTCTCCTGTCTCAGCCTCCAACTAGCTAGGATTACAGGCATGCACTACCATGCCCAACAAGATGAACAACTTTTTTTTTGGGGGGGAGTACCAGGGATTGAACTCAGGACCTTGCTCTTGCCAGGCAGGCACAATGCCACTGAGCTAAATCCCCAGCCCTGATGAACAATTTTTTAAAGAGAATGTAGAACAGACAGAGTTGAAGAGAGAATTAGAAATTGTAAAGTAGAATGGGAATGCAGGAGAATGACATCAAGAGATAGGAATATGAAAGAAAAAATTAACTAGAAGACTGAATAAGAACTAGATACTCCTATAAGAATAATGGTCAAGCTGGGCATGGTGATATGTGCCTATAATCCTAGTACTTGGGAGGCTGAGTCAGAAGGATTGCCTGGGCCATGTGGTGAGTTCAAGGCCAGCCTGAACTCCACACCAAGACTCCTGTCTCCAAAAACCCAAAGAACATTGGTCTCCCCCATGAAACCCACAAATCAGAAACCAAGGTCCAAATGAGATAAATAAAAGTCTAACTATAGAATCCTGTCATGAAAATACAAAATATTATCAGAAAGAAAACTCTTCACTAGGAGGCAATCCCAGCAATATGGGAAGTTGAGAGAAGGGCTGCAGGTTCCAGGCCAGTCTGAAGCACTTAGTAAGCCTCTGTCTCAAAGAAAAAGGGAAGCTGAGGATGCACCACAGTAGTACAGTGTTTGCCTAGCAGGTTTTGGATTCAACCTCCTAGATTCAACCAGCATGGCAATAAAACCAAGTTAAAAAAAAAAAAAAAAAAAAAAAAAAAAAAAAAGAAAAAAAAAAAAAAAAAAAAAAAAAAAAAAAAAAAAGAAAAGGGAAAGATTCACAAAAGTTAACAACAGACCTCTCTACAGCAGAAATTGTTGCTAGAAGACTATGAAATCCTCCCATCAAAGTGTTAAGGAAAATAATGGTCAATTTAGATTCTAAAGCTATGAACAATTACACAAAAGGAAAAAATAAAGATACTACCAAAGAAATCTGAGATATACCAAGACTGAGTTTAATTTTTGTTTGTTCTGTAGTACTAGAGATCAAACCCAGAGACTTGCACATACTAGGCATGTGCTCTATCCCTGAGCTACATCCTCATTCATTCATTTATTTATTTAGAGACAAGGTCTTGCTGTGGCCTCAAATTCAGTGATCCTATCTCAGCCTCTCAAGTGCTGGGATTACAGATGAGTACTGAGATTACAGGTGTGCACCACCATGCTCAGCCTTTTTAAAAATTTTTTGAGATGGGATCTTAAGAAATTACCCAGACTAGGCTAAAATTTGCAATCCCCCTGCCTGTCTGCCATGTAACTGGGACTACATAGAAGTGCCACTGTGCCTGGCTCCCAAACTGAGTTTATTATATAAAAACATTTCTGTTTAAAAAGTAAGGAAGAGTAAAGAAAAGGCCTGAAAAAAGAGTGTGAGACGAGTAAGGTAAAAAAAAGCAATAGATTAAAAAACCACAAAAACAAAAACAAAATATACTTAGTAGAGCTAAATAAGTGACTGTTAGGGGGGAAAATTACTTGGGGAGGGATGAAAACAAATTGGAACCAAAATACTAACCACTATAAACTAGAAGACAGGAATGATGAAATAGAAGTTAAAACTATAATATCTAAGATACTAACATGTTAAAGTATTATAAAAAAGAGTGCAAATCACAATCTAAAAGTAATCAATAAAAACACCTGTAGGTCCAGTTATTTGGGAAGCTGAGTCAGGAGAATCACTTGAGCCCAGAAGTTGGAGACCAAACTGGGCAATATAGAAAGAACTCATTAGAGAAAAAGTAATCAATGAAAGCATAGAAACAGAAAGCATAATTTCCAAAACAGCAGAGGAAATACTAAAATAAATCAGTAAAAGACAAGAAGGAAACAAATAAAGAAAATATATTTTAAAATAAAAAATCTAAAATAAAAAGGCAGGAATAGGTCAAATGTATCACCAATCCCAATAACTAAATGATTAAATTAACTCACAAATACTAAAGAAAGCCAGTCTCACACTGTAATATTTTAATTCACCTCTCTCTAATACCCATCACACATTGAGGTGGTGGCACACACCTGTAATCCCAGCAATCAGGGATGCTCCTGATGTAGGAGCATGGCTGTGAGTTCAAAGCCAGCCTCGGATACACAGTTTAAGATCAGCCTGAACTACATATTAAGACCCTGTCTTAGAATCCTCCCTCCCCCAAAACTGATCACACAAAGAAAACAAGGATAAGGAAGACTTGAATAACACAAAATAATAAGTTTGAGCCAAGAGATATACAACAATGTATCTAACAAAAAGAGAATCTGTATTCTTTCCAAGAACATATGAGTTGCTTACAGAAACAAATCATACAAAGGCCAGCACAAAAGGATACCTCAAGTTCCAAAAGTGCAACCAAGATAGTTCTCTAACAATGTAATTAGTCTACACATTAATATTGGAAAAAAGAAGGCCCAAGATTTAGCTTCATGGCAGGGCTCTGAGTTCAATCTCAGGTACCAAAAACAAAACAAAACAAATACTGGAAAAAAAGATATGACTTATACTTGAAAGTGAAAAAAACACTTCTGAGGGCCAGGGTTTAGCTCAGTGGCATTCTGCCTTGCAAACGCAAGGTCCTGAGTATGATCCTGCCCCCTCCCCCTTGCACCAAAAAACAAATTTAAAAAAACCACTTCTGAACAACCTATGTATTAAAGAAGCAATCACAACTAAAATTATAAAATGTTCAGTA
The DNA here is from genome assembly GCF_012274545.1 of Fukomys damarensis. Classification (NCBI taxonomy): domain Eukaryota; kingdom Metazoa; phylum Chordata; class Mammalia; order Rodentia; family Bathyergidae; genus Fukomys; species Fukomys damarensis. The sequence goes on along the minus strand of NW_022900937.1, from coordinate 23,675,872 downwards.
ATAACCAGCCACGGACACACTGCATATGAAAGTTTCTGGGATCTGCCACCTGCCTTGCAAATGCAAGGACCCAAGTTCAATACCTGGTGCCAAAAAACAAAAAACAAAAAACAAAAAAAAAAAAAAGGAAAAAAGAAAGTTTCTGGGGTATAGCAAGAGTGAGATCAAGGAAAAACCTACAGCCTCAATACATTTATTAAGTAATAAGAATTTCAAAAATGTGTTCAACATCCAGCTAAAAAGACTTAAAAACGGAACAAATGAGTTTAAATGAAACTGAGGGGAAATCTAAATCAGTGGGTCAGGTCAGTACAACAGACTGGGGAGTACTCCTGAGGGGTTACTCGTATCACTACTTACACTTCATGCCAATCTATGATTATGGTCTCAGCTTTTTCAATTAACAAGAACAAGGTCAAAATCCAAAACACTAACAATGCCAAATGCTGGTGAGGAAACAGAGCAATGGGTACTCTCACTGCTGGTGGAAATGCAAAATGGTACAGTCACTTTGAGAGACAACTTAGCAGTTTCTTTTAAAACTAAAAATATTCAGCATAGAATCCACAATTGCATTCTCTGGCATTTACCCAAATGAGCTGCAATTTATGTCCACAAAGAAACCTGCACAAGAATGTTTGTAGCATCTTTATTTATAAATTGACAAACACTGGAAGAAAGCAAGCTGTGCTTCAACAGAGAATGCTGTATCTAGACAATGGGCTTTTTTTGCAGGGGGAGGTTTGAGACAGGGTCTCACTCTGTAGTTGAGACTGACCTGGAACTCACTATGTAGTCCAGGCTGATCTTGAACTCACAGCAATCCTCTTGCCTCAAGCCTCCTGAGTAGATGATAGGCTATTATTCGGTGCTAAAAAGTGAGTTCTCAAGCCATGAAACAACACAGAAACATGTTAAATGTACATTGCAAAGTGAAAGAAGTCAACCTGAAAAAGTTTTGCACTGAATGATTCTATCTATATGACATACTGGAAAAGGCAAAGCTATGGAGACAATACAATGACTGGCAGTTGCCAGTGGTCAGGAGAGAGGGAAGAGAAGAACAGGTGGAGCCCAAAGGACTTTTAGGGCAGTAACACTGGTCTGTATGATCCTGTAACAGTGTATCATTATACACGTCAGAGTCCACATGATAGGAGTCCATCCCAATGTAACTATGCACTCTGAAATGGAGCCATTCATTAAAAAGAGGAAGACAGTAAATGAAAAGAAGTAACAATCATTTCTTTAGAGCCTGCTTTGTGCCTTTATTGCCCTGTTTGCTGGAGTACCATCAGAACCCAAGCTTGGTTCCTATCTAGTCTAAGAGTCAGATCTCAAACAAACCACCATACAAATGTAAAAGTATCTGTTCAAAGACAGCCTCTAAAGGGAAAGCAAAGTGAGAGTTAAGGACAGAACGCAGGCTGGGGAGGCACATCTAAGGGCTAGGGTGACTGCAGCACGGTGGCAGGTCAGGCTGGAGAAGAAGGCAGGGGTCCAATGAGGCAGACTGGGGATTCTGTAATTAGAGCAACTGACATCATAGCTGGAGGGTATTAAAGGAATGACATAATCTGATTTGTTTTTTTAGATCCCTAGAGCTGCTGGGTAGAGAATGGATTAGAAGGGTGGGGGGAGCCACAGAAATCTGTTGAGAGCTACAGCAGTAGTAGCAAGGTAGTCTGGACTGGGCAGGTGATGGTGGAAGAGTGACAGGATGCTAGATACTCTATGAAAGAACTAAAAAGACTGGGTATGGCCAGGCATGAGGGTGCCAGAGAAGTATATGAAAGAGAATCTAGACCTTTTGCAAAAGGGATAGGCACTGAGAGATAGAGGGGAGCAAGAAAAGGGAAGAGGGGAAGAATTGAGATGCATTACAGACAGGTACCAACTCACCACAGTGCATGCAATCATTATTTACTGTAAACATGGATGCTATAAATTAAAAATTTTAAAGTAAAATTAAAAAGAATCAACTCCAAGACTTCTTGTATGAATAAACCGATTTTTAAAATGCCACTGAGAAGGAAACCAAAGGAGAAAGACTGTGGTGGAGGAAGTTAGATACTGAGAGTCCAGTTTTACATGTATTCAACTTAAGATATGAGTAAACTATTGAAATAAAAACACCTGAGCTGGGTGTGGTGGCACACACCTGTGATCCTAGTGCTCAGGAGACTGAGGCAGGAGGATCACTGCAAGTTCAAAGTCAGCCTGGGCTACATAGTGAGTTCAAAGCCAGCTTGAACTACATAGTGAGACCGTCTCAAAAAAAAAAAGAAAAGATGTAAGAAATAGAAATACCAAGGAGGTAGCTGGAAATGTCACTGACTAGAAATGTGGACTCAAACAATACGCAATGCAGTCACTGTAGTCAATGACTTAAGAGATATATTTAAGGCCATAAAATAAAAGAAGATTGCCCAAGAAGACCACACAGAACAGGGGGCTTAGGACTAAGATCTGCGAACTTGGAGCTTTAGAGGCCAGTGAAAAGAGAGCATAATAAAGAAAAATAAGAAGAAACAAGAGTTTTTAAAGCTGGGATAGAATGTAATACTGAACACTGCTGAAAAATCAAATATGGTCAAGGAACCTGGGCCAAGGAACATGGTGATCTTTTGAAACTTTAGCAAGGGGAGCTTAGGGGACAATGTACAGATTGCAACATTTTGAGGACAGAGCAGGAGGTGACAAGATGGCAGTAAGAAACATGAACAACTCTGAGAAGCTTTGTTTCAGGGAGAAAAAGAAACAGAGAAAAACGCAGGATATGCTGGAGGGTCAAGGGAAAATTCTCTTGTTTTCTTTGAGACTGGCCTTGAATCACAGGTAGCCCAGGCTGGCCTCAAACTCATGATCTTCCTGCATCAGCCTTCCAAGTGCTGGGATTAGGGATTACACGTGTGCACCACCACACTTGGCTTCAACAGAAAATTCTTTAAAAATGATCTCTTATTTCCTTGTTAACAATTGAATGAAGCAGACTTTAAATATAAAGAGGATTTTGGTTTTTAACCTTTTTAGTTTGGAAGATGTGTGAACGTAGAAGTGGCTTCAGAAGAGAGTGGGTTCAAAGAGTCAAATCTTGGGGGTCATTGATGGGGCATATCCCTGGAAGTCTAGGAGGGGCTGGGATCTGGGCCATCATAGTGTTAAGAGGGACAAGATCAGGTTAAATCAATAGTCATACATTCATAAGGGTTCAATATCCATAAAACCTACTTGTATCTCCTTATGCTAATATGGGAAGCAGCGGCTTTCCCTTAATCCTGAAAAACTCAGTGGATGTCAGAACACTGGAATTTGGCCACAGCTCTATCAAACTTGAAAAGAATTAAGTAGTGTCTACCATTCATAGAGCATTGTACCTACAAGGTGAAAAAAAAAAACAACTGGAAAATTACAATTTTATACAGTATTTAGGTATTAATGACAATTCAACTGTCCCACTATCTGGTGTATACATTTTACAAAATCTCATACTCCTATTTTTCTTCCACCTTTGTAATATCTTTAAAATAGTCCCCTGAGGATGATGGAAGAGGATTATCATCCTCTACAACAGATGGGTGGTTGGGGTTGAGAAAGGTTATGACACTTGTCCAAGGTACTGCAGCAGGCAAGTAGTAGAGAGCTCAGATCTAAATCCACATCTTAGCTAGGCATGGTGACAGAGGCCTATAATCCCAGCACTCTGGGAGGCTGAGTCAGGAAGATCACAAGTTCCAGCCCAGACCAAGCAACTGAGCAAGCGAGACCTTTTCTCAAAACTAAAAAAATTAAAAAGAAAGTAAATAAATAAATAAAGGCGGGTAAAAGCTCAGTATGACGTTCTGGGTTCAATCCCCAGTACTAAAAAATAATAAAAAAAAAAATCGATCTACATCCTGTTTCTCTTGAAATAATGCTGATTCAATAATTACATCTGTTACTAACACATCTGCCAAGTATCTGTTCCTTAATCTACTGAGATTAATGTCTCATGAATTTCACTGATATCACAGACACTGCAGAGTGGTGGACTGGAAGAACCACAGGAATAGTAAGATATCTCCAGTTGTAGGCCCCTGTCTTCTCCCAAGTGACAGTCTGTTCACTCAGATGACTACAAACTCAACATGACACTGAAAATACAACTGAAGAAAGCTCAAAGTTGACAAATTCCTCTGTTACTGAGACTGCAGGACAAAAGGAAACAATCTCCAGCAGCGTCTGAAAGCACAGCACATGGTCTCTTCCTAGTGACTTGTGCTTGAGCAGTGTCTCTGCTGTGGCACTGTGCATCAGATAATCCATTGTTGTTGGAGACTGTCTTGTGCATTGTAGGATGTTTATTTTTTATTTATTTTTGGTAGCAGGGATTGAACTCTGGACCTTTTGCTTGCAAGGTAGGTGGCGGAACCACTGAGCTAAATCCCCAGCCCTTTAGGATGTTTATTTAGCACCATCTCTGGCCTCTATCCACTAGTTGTGAGTAGCCTAGGTGTCCCCTGACCGAGTCACAATGACTGCAAATATCTTCTGACATTGCTCAATATCCCCTGAGGATGTAGGAAAGGGCTGCCTCCATATGAGAACCACTTATCTAGACAGAGTTCACTGTAACTATATAGACATCAGGGGCATGCGACACAGCCCCACCAACAGGGGAAACCCACAGCCTTTTATTTAAAGCAATACTTTGCATAATTATTACAAAAAGCCTCAAATGCTCTAGTCATATAGTGTGTACCCAGAAAAGTAGGCCAAGCCCAACGGCTACACCTGACTGAGAGGGACAGATCTTGGATCCAGTCAGTCATGGCATTAAAGAGAAAAGGAAAAGAAGCCTCTTTGTTAACTGCCCAGCAGGAAGTCAACTCTCAGAGAAGGATGGCAATTGATTTTGTATGTTATTAATAAAGTTCTTATTTATCATGGATAAAGTCAATTATTTGGGGGGAGGAAAAAACCAAAACAAAATCCCCTCTTTTCAAGTCACATTCCCTATCTCTGGATGCACATCTAACGTGATGGTTCCTGTCAGCCGTGGAAGGTCCTGTGCTTCCATCCTGCAGAGGCACTGCTCCAACTGTCACAAGCTAAATGTGCTCTAGCTTCCAGGTGTTGGAATTGGCAATACCCTGTCCTTGTTAGCAAGTGTGATTAACAAGCTGTTTGAAGAGTTAGGAATTCTTTAATTGCAAGTTTTCTGAAATTAGACTCTTTCATCCTGGAAGGCAACCATGAAACAAAGCCTCATAAAACATGCTCTACGTGAAAGGAAAAGGGAGGAAGCCAACATTTATGGAGCAATGACTCCTGGTGCTTTGCAGAACTACCACGGTAACGCAAGTGCCTGCCAAAGTATGCAGAAACTCAGACACACACACACACACTCTGGCCCACACCATCAAGCCAAGGCTCATCTTCTCGTTCTATGGAAGGGTCTCTGCCCATCTGGAAACTCAGCTCTACCCATGGACTCACAACAAAGCCTGTACTGCCTGACTCATCTTCTACCCCAAGGATAGAGGACCATCCCTAAAAGGCCAGCAACACCCCCTCACCCAGGTTGGTTATGTGATATCCTTTGAAAGAAAGGGCACTCAGTTCTTTGTTTTCTTGTTTTCTAATTATTTACTCTGCCCATAGAAATATGGCATTACCCATCTTCCCATCACTCTGATGTCACAGAATATTACATTCCAACTACCTTTGAGAAGCAAGTAATTTCTAAGAGTTTCTTCAAAGAGAATCCATGAAATAATTTTGACTTTACATATACTGAGAGGGATTTCAGAATCAAAGAGATGATCTGTGGTATCCTTACGCTTTTCCAGCCTTGCTTTTCAAATTGGAATACTCTGAGTGTTCCTGTTGGTTTCTGAAGCTATGATATGCTGTAAGAAAAAAATAACTTTTCACTTTGGTATGTGTATGTTTAAAATAAAATCCTGTTTTAAAAATATCTGCAGCAAAAGGGTGTGTGTGAGTGTGAAAATATCCAGAAGTCTAATATACAAAGAAATGAAAAGAAAAAAGTGGTAAATGTATAGATACAACTAAATGAAAATTTACTGAATGTAATTTTTTGTTGTTTAAAAAGAGAACTGAAATACATATATATAT
>NW_022900937.1:23662086-23669576 GCF_012274545.1 Fukomys damarensis | reverse complement strand
TACACTCTAGCACATGAGATATAAATCAAGAATAGATGCTTGCATTTTGGGGAAGAATATTTGTGACTCTAGACATTATAAATGGTGTATATTAAAATCACTTATGTCCATTAAAATTATAAAGTATATAATTTTAAAGGTATGTAAAAATAAGTGAATGAAAATAATGAATTAAAAAAGAAAATAACACAAATATGGCAAGTGCTATGTCTCCCAAATCAATGCACTGAATCTGAGTGACTACATGGTACTACAGTGTAAAGAGGTAGGGCCTTAGGCTGTGATTAAGTTATGATGGGGGCCATCCCCGTTGGAAATGGGGCCCTAACAGTAGCACTGCTCTTCTATCATGTGTGATGCCATAAGAAAGCCTTCACCACATGCTGACCCTGCCAGTGCCCTTGATCAGACTTCGTAGCCTGAAAAAAAAAGAAAAGAATTTTGTTCCTTATCAATCATCTAGTCTCAGATATTTTATTACAGACAGCACAAATGTACTATCAAGAAAAATATCCTTCTTTTTTTTTCTTTTTAGACAGGGTCTCAATATGTAGCTCAGGTTGGCCTTGAACTCACAGCAATCCTCCTGCCTCAGCTGATTGCTGGGACTACAGGCATTTGCCACCACACCTGGCCTATCAAAAAAACTATATCACAAAATAATGGTAGAATAATTCAATTAATAATTATAACAATAAGTGGATTAAATACTTTAGGTCATGCTTAAAGATCATGAAAACACATTTTCAAAATTTAGCTCTGTGCTTGTTCAAAGCCTAGACAAGGCAGAATGTGCTACAATGTCCCTTCAGTGTCTCTGCCTCTCTGGAGGAAGCATTCCAGGAGTGCTTCCCATTCCAGTGCATGAGACTCATGGATCTTACCCAAACTGAATCTTCAGGTGGAAGCCATCCAGCACAGCTAGCCTAATCAATAGCGTCAGCAGGTACAGGAACTAGAACTAAACAATACCAAGCATCACTGAGTTTTCATGTTGTTATATAGTGTTATTTTAGCAAAGGTTAACTGAGAAGATGCTCTTTAGTTTTTGTTTTTTGGGACCAGGGATCGAACTCAGGTCCTTGTGCTTGCAAGGCAGGCAGCGAAACCACTGAGCTAAATCCCCAGCCCCCAAGAAGATGCTCTTTAAAAGTGAGAACTATAATAAAAATACTCAGAGGAACTAAATTTCAAAATATGAAAAAAATTCCAAGCTAATACCAATTAAAGGAATTGAAAATGATATCAGACAAAATAAAATGGTTAGAATGCTACTGCCTTATGAACTTATTTTTAAAGTTCAAATTAATTTATCTTAATGTACCAAAATATCTAAAGCAAAAATTAAAATAAAGACAAATAATAGATAACCCTACACTTCTATTAGGGAGCTTTAAACTTTTTTCCTTATTGCTTGATTATTGCAGATCAAGGATTCAACTACAGTAAGGAGTTTGGAAAAAAATCAATACCATAGGTGTGATCTAACAGACTCACAGAGAGCACCCAAAATATACTAACCAATTCATATTCATTTCAATGGTGTCAGAAATAGCCAGGTGTGGTAGAGCACACTTGTAATCCTAAGCACTTGGGGAGGCTAAGACAGGAGGATCACTGTGAGATCAAGGCAAGCGTGGGCTGCATAGTGAGTTTAAGCCCAGTCTGAGCTACATAGTGAGACCCTGTCTCCAAATAAACCAGTCTTGGAACTTTTGTAAAAATTGACCCTGATTCATGTCCTTATGTCACTGAAATAAAGAAATGAGTAAAGAAGAAAACTAGAAAAATTCTATTTGTTTGGAATTAAGAAACACACTCGGTATTTCCATTTTAGCCATTTTCTCATGTAGTAGTATTATACTGAACTTCCAATGAACATTTTCCTTGTCAAAAAAAAAATACATATACCAACTCTGCATAATGAATTAATCATTACGTACTGCAAATATGTACTAATAAAAAACTGCATAATAGCACAGACTGGGGGCTGGGCTTCAGCAGGCACAGGAGAGTCACTATTGGTACCCAGCCCCAATCTGCTTTGAGGTTGCATAGCACCAGCTCAGAGATCCTATCTGCAAGTTCCTTGTTTAAAAGAACAAAATGGACACTGTAACACATTAACAGCAAGATCTTGTATCAACTGTGCAAGGCCTTTTCTGCTTTCCAGAAGTTAATTACACACAGAGAAGACTGAGCAATAAAAATAGCCAGTCTCATGGTGTATATGGTTTCTGTAGGCTCTCCACATGAATACTGCTTTTTTAGTCTTCTTTCCAAAGCACAACTAAAAAACAATTTTGTAACCCTCAAGTACATTTATTTACTACTTTAAAAGTAGATTAGAGGAAGGAGAGCACACACTAAATCAGTTTTGTAAAAGTGAATCCACAAGAGGCACACAAGGTGCCCATCAAGAATTTAAGTCACTGTTACCCAATGAATGCCCCTTTGACCTGGTTCCTGACCTCTAAGTTCAGGGGTAAGGTAAATTCTGGGTGGGATCAGCCTCAGCTACTCTGGCATCTATGTATACATTTTAGCAGGTCCTCTGACAAGGCAGTCTATAATTAGCAAGTAAGCTGGAGAAACTGAAATGAACTCAAAAGAGCTTCTAATGCCAACAGCCAGCCCCTCCAACACTGAGCTATGCAGCCCTGGGCTGATGCCATCCACAATGTGGGGCTCAGAGCCCTGCTGCAGTGCACGTGCGCACACACACACACACACACACACACACACACACACCAGTTATGAAGAACCTCTTTTATCCAAGCTCTAATGGCCTGACCTCAACACCTGCTGCATTTCCTGAAGACAGACAGGCTCTGGAGCGCACTTGTTCCATGCACGAGGCTGCACTTTCTAGGAATGACCGCACACATGCAGAGGCTGGCCAGCTGCCAAGGCAGGGGCAGCCAGTCGCCTGGGGCCTGAACTTTCCCAGCATTATCAGGGCGGGAATCCCACTAGGAGCTGACTCAGCGGCCAGCCGCTGCCGGCATGGAACTCTGCCAACCACATAGCCGCACAGGGGGCTGCCAGCAACTCACAGATGTTTTGCTAAACCAAAGCCATCAGCTGGGAGGCGGGTCTGGGCTGGCAGCCAGGGAGCTGCTGTTGTGGAAGGCTTCTGATTCTAGTCCTAGGTCTGTTGCTGTCTCCCTGGGTGATATGAGGAAATCCTCTGCACATTTAGAAGCATGCTGGTGTGGATGCAGGATGGCACTGTCTGTATCAAACATCCTGCACAACCACTGGCTACAGAGTGCCTGGCACTGAGCAGACATTCACGTGGGTTAGTTCATTAACCCTAACATCGCCGGGGCCTCTTTGTTATTTTTATTATACAGATGGGAAGACACAGGCCAGAGAAACTCAGTGTCATGAAAAGCTTCCAAGGGTAAGATACGGAAGGAGTGGGATGCAGCCAGATCCATTTCCTACTGCAGACTCTAACACCAACACTGGCATTGTAAAACTTGGCGCAACTTTATAGGGCTTCCTGATCCAAAGTTGCTTTATTTTTCAGGTTCCAAAGGATTTTTCTTTTTCTTTTTTTCTTTTGGTACCTGGGATGGAACTCGGGTCCTTGTGGTTACAAGGCAGGCGGCAGAACCACTGAGCTAAATCCCCAGCTCCAAAGGATTTTTCTTACATGACTTCAGTTGCCCTTTGTAAGCCCACTGCTCCTAATCAATAATTTTTAAATGGCATTTCTGGGCCACATAGAGCGTGCCCATAGCACCCATATACTAATGGCTTTATCATGAACTCTGTCCAAACTAACAAGCCAATCAACCCTGGCACAACTTGTCATCACTCTCATTCTAAGCGAGGAAAACTGCAGTGCAGGCCACACAGAAAAGGGAAATTATAAATCAAAGGTTTGGTTAAAAACACAGATTCCCTTGGCTCTACCCTCTGTGATCATTCATTAGGACTCTGCAGTCTGCCTTTTTAAAAAGCCCCCTAGCTGACTGATACTCAGCCATGTTTAGAAGTCATTTCAGCTATCTGTAGCTACAAAGGGAATTGTGTGGTCTATCCTTTATTTCTAAGCAGACAATATAAAGATGAAATGAAAAAATGTATACAAGACGTTTTCTTGGGAAAAATATGATACAAATGCTTCTTACCAACTATGTTCAGCTACAACAAACTGTCCTTAAAGGGTATTGTTCTTCATTAGCCTGCAACTAGGAAATGCTTGGGCAAGACTGTTCTTTTGTTATTATCAGAAAAATTAATGACAGTCAAGTACCCCATTTTTAGATAGTCCTCATGACACTGCAGCAAACTCATCCTTCCTTTGAAAAAGAGGGTATTCTGACATTCTTTCACATCAAATTTGAGTCAATCTGCATAAAGACTAACATGCATTCTTACTGTTTCAATCAAGAAAACAAACATTAAAAAATCATTAATTTATGTTTGTATGGTGGGGACAGAAACCAGGGAGTAATGCGAATCTTTCAGAGCTTTCAATAACAAACAGCCAGCTAGGGCATGCATACCACTGGTTTGCCACCACTGATGTAGGGCTTTGACCATACTAAGCATACAAAGAACTGTAGCTCCTTCCCAAGAAAGCAAAGGTGAGAAAAAAATTCAAAGTCTATTCAAGTCTTGGCTGTGGGTCAACGACACAGGACAAGGAAGCCCAGACTTGCACAAGGCCCTGCTCTTGGCCATCCAGTACCATTTCTACCTCACCTTGGGGAAGAACAAACAGCCTCCCATGGCAGAAACACTCACCTGTTTAAGCTGCTCCTCTGGATTCCAGCTTGGCTGCCCAGCCATGGAAACAGAAGGTGGACCCTTGGAAGTATCTTTGGTATGGTCTTCTTTAGTCTGTTGTCCATGTTGGGGGAGTCCTGGTGCTGGAAGCAGACTAGACATGGATGCTGCTCGGGGGTCTTGGCGTGCGGCTTTCTGCACGTGAAAGTATTTGGAAGCAGCCTGGGCCTCTTTTTCAGCCACCTCTGCAACATCATCATCCTCATCCTCATCTTCCAAACCTCCTTCCTCTTCCTCAGGCTCTGAGTTCACATTGCTCCGTTCAAAAACTCGGGCCACTGGTGTAGCTGGTGAAACTCTGGCTAAGGGACCCAGGGCAGGGCTGCCGGCAGGTCTCCCAGGTGTGGCAGAAAGGAGAGTAGGCTGTGTGACTAGCTTTTGGGCATACAGGAATTGGGCTTCTTTCATCTGCTGTCCCTGCTTCTCTCGGGCATCCATCTGCAGAGGAGCCAGATGCGACTGCTTCTGTTGCTGTTGCTGCAGTGGCTCCATCACTGCCGTGAGTCTCACTCACAGTGTGGCATGGCTCTGGACCAGGGCACGGCCTAGCAGGCACGATGGCTCTACACTTTGTGATTAACCAAACCACAAACGAGGAGGAAGGGGGAAAAAACAACTACATGAAACAGGTATAAAAGGTTTTCATTTCTCCAAAAGGCCATAGCTCTGACCACTAAACATGTGCTCCTAAACCTGAGTTTCAACACAAGTTGAGTGCTGGGAGCCTGGGAAAGGAGAGTAAATGACGGAACAAGATCTATGAAGGAATGGGCCTGGGATTTAGCTCAGTGGCTCCACTGCCTGCCTTACAAGCACAAGGTCCCAAGTACAATCCCCAGTATCCAAAAAAAAGAAAGAAAGAAAGGAAATAGGGTAAACTTTGGTAGTAGTAGATTATTGAGCATTTTTTTTAAAAAAGCAAATCCAGAAGTTATTTAATCTTCCAATATCTGGGTTCTGATCTTTCTCCCTCTACATTATCCAACACTCCTATTTACTGCTGAAAAGGCAACAGGGTTTGCACTGTACAAGGGGTTGTAACTTAAAAAAAAAAAAAAATCTCGCCTGCTTACAAAAGAAAGAAAGAATATCCCCTATGTTTGAAGGCTCATCAGAGAAAGAAATTGCCATCCAAGCTAGACAGAACTATCAGGCAGACAACATGATTTCTCTTACAGAAAAAGACCAAACACACTGCTCTTGAGTCTAAAGTTTGCAAATTTCCCAGATCAAATTGCCAGCCTGCTTGTGGAATGGACTGAACCAGGCTAAGTGGACATTATAGTCTCAAAAAGAATCCAATTTCAACAACATGAAAGAAAAAAAAAACACACAAGGAGGTAGGCAAGGAGGTAGGAGTCTCAAATTGCAATCCTCAGTTCAAAAACAAACAGGAGCGAATTCCTCAGGAGATTTTAAAGTTAATTAATTTGAAACAGGTATCAACATTGTCTAAACAAGTTAATGCTTTTTTTTTTTTAATATGTGGTCAAGCAAATCGCACAACTCTTTTCTTTCTGATTCATTTCTACTACGATTCTTTTTCTATAATGAATACAAAAAGAAAAGACTTTCAGGCCAAAAGCATGGGGGGGCAGGTTTATCTGCATTCTTACCAGTCAGTCTCCAAACACCCCTTTCACACCTTCTCTACTTCTAAATTCTCATTCCTTCTCTCTAAGCTCCCACCCCCAACAAACCTTCCTTGACTTATGTTTTCTCAGCAAGTCTCCATAATGAATGGATTACTACGCAAGGGAAAATTTTAGGGTGAAGGGAACCTGCACAACATGGTGTGTAATTTTGTCATCACATGAAAGAAGCAACTGTATCGCACAGGTTGGAACATGATATTTGCATTGTTTTCAGTGTTTTAGAACTGGGATGGAAGACACACAGACACACACACACACACACACACACACAATCTTTAGCATCTTCAAAACTTCACGGGGAAGTAATCACATCCCTAGCAATAAAAATGGTTTGGATTTATCAATTTTTTATAGAGTAAAAAGGGTATAGAATTTTAAAAGCTAGGTGGAAAAAATAGTAAAAATTCTCATTTTATCTTAGTGTTGGTTATGCCTTTAGAATTCTGCGAAAGATCCAAATTCCAATTTGCCTGACTTCCTTTACTTTCTCTCTTGACGCTTTAGAAAATGTGAGTTAGGCCTGCTGCAATGCTTTCATTTTATTTTAGCTTTCTTATGGTGTACAAAGCATGAAAAGACTTGCGCCCATATTAAATCCAGTTGGCAAAAGTTTTCATTTAAAGTAAAACAAAAACAAAAACAAAGTGATCTGGGTCAAAGAAAATTAAACAAAAGAATAAACTTAACAACTGACCACTGAAATATGTCATTATAATCATCACGATCAATTGAAATAATTCCTCAACCAAACTCTGCCCGTCACTTGTCCTGTGGCACCATCTTCTTGGTGTACAGTCCCGGGAACTGAGATGACTCAGTTCTACAACTCACACACTTTCTCTCCCAGAGCCCATCTTCCCCCGTCCCCAGGCAGCAGTGATCCTAACAATGCCACCTGCCCGCACTCGCGGAGCTCGGGTCTCAGGAACCTGAAGCTCCTCACCCTCCCGCGCGGCCCCTCCCCCAATCCCCTGTCCCGGACCCGGGGGCCAGCGACGCCCGCCTGCTAGGCTCCTGCTGGCCCGCTCGCAC
>NW_022900937.1:23634911-23661618 GCF_012274545.1 Fukomys damarensis | reverse complement strand
CGTGAGAGGAAGCGAGGGGAAGCGGGCGAAGCTTCAACCAATGGAAGAGCTTGGACTCGGAGGAGTTCCGGTGGGAGCCTTCAGCGCGGAGTTGAAAAGAGCCTGGGTAGATACTGCTTTCCAAGTGTTTTCTTGTGGAATGTTGGTGTCCAGTGGCGGTAGGCTGGGAGGAAGGTTAATAAAGAACAAAGATGTTAGAGTTTCCTGTTGCTTAGGTCTCCACGCAGTCTCCTTCAAACGGATCTTTCTCAAGCTTTTCCGCTTTTAGATTAGCTTTCAGTTCTTGGACGAGACCTGGCTTTCTCCCGAGAATCCTGCAACCCCTGGGAACCGTCACAGGGTTAGTATTCCCACTACCAGGTCCTAGAGGTGGGAGCTGTCCGCCAGATACTGTCACCCGTTGGACAAACGCTTACTTCTCTGCAACGCTTCCTCTTAGACTTTGCCACCCGTTTAACCACCTCTGTAGTGAATACAGTAGTTGTCGATTTACTCGTGCAGCTCTTTGTCTGACTTTCTCCCCTTTGACTATCTTCCTTGGTCATTTCAGAATGTGGGTCGACAGCCCATTCAACACCCGGCCTTATCTATAGCGACCCTCCTAAACCCAATCAAAACTAGACCTTGTCACCCAAAACACTGTAGCGTCACGAATCAGTAATTCAAACATCCCTAGGCCCTTCTGTCCTCGCAGTTTATCTGCTTAAAACAGGATAACAGCATAACTGTCCTTTCACTTTATCATAACTTTCAATCTGCTGAAAGCCTCTTAATTTATCTCTTAAACATTAACACCATCCACTCTTCCCTCCCTCCCCATTTTAGATTAAATGACATGTCATTACAACCCCACTTTTACTCATAATCCCATCATAACAGTCCCTTTCCTCTAACTAAGACCTCCACTTTGGACAGCCAAACTTCTCCCATCCTTGTACCTTATAGAAAACTTTACTGCCAAACAGATTGGCAGCACCACATTAGTTATCAACTTTAAACAGACGCTGAACTATGACTGCAGACTTCATTGTATCCCATTCAATTTGCTTTCCACTATTGCCGCAAATCTAACCCTACACTGCCATATTGATTACCTTACCATACAAGTAACAGAAAAGGTAAACTGTCCTGAAATCTGGAAACTTTCTTACATATGTTCTCATCTTGTCATTCCCTCCTAAAAAATTATGCAATCAAAAATATTCAATGAACTCCCAGTATATTCCAAACCAAGCACTCATCTCAATGTAAATTGATCAGTGGACAAAACTACCCTTAGGGAAATTTACTAGTTCAGGGAGACAAAAACACATAGTGTTAGGGATATGGACTATGAATGAAGAAAGTAAGGCAGAGATTGTACAGTGGTATCAAATAGCTGCTATTTTAGATGTTGGAGAACTCATTGTTAAGGAACACTTACATAGACACTGGATTTGATTAGATAAGGTTAAACCATGTGGATGTCTAGAGAAAGAATGTTCTAGCAGAGGATACTGAAAATTTAAATACTCTGAGGCAGGCACATACTTGATACAATATAGGAATAGCAAGGAGATCCCTGTGGCTGACACAAAGCAAGTAAGGGTGAGGACAGTAGGAGACAAGGTTAGAGAGACTGCCAGGGCCAAATGATGCAGGCTTTGTCAGCCATGGAAACAACTGCCAGTCACTGCTAAAGCCACTGGAGAATTTTGGGCAGGAGGATCACTGAGTTCAAGGCCAGGCTGGGCTGTGTAGGGAGATCCTGTCTCAAAAAACAAAACAAAAACAACAACAACCAAAAAAGGTCTGGGAGGGCTTTGGGGTGATGTCATTCTAAATCCTGATTGTAGTGGTATCAAATGAATTTATACATGTATTAAAGTCCACAGACATAGCATACAGCCAATTTTATTATATGAAGTATTTTCTTAAAAGCCAAACTTCATAATGCTCAAAATTTCCTTCCTAATTCTCAGGAATCTCCCATAAGCCTCTTGCAATATTGGATACTTCTCCCAGTAGTTTCACCCATTGTCTTAGCTTGTTTTGTACTGCTGTAGCAAAATACTTGAGGTTGGTAATTTTTTAAAATTTTGTTTATTTATTTATTTTGGTTTTTTGAGACAGGGTCTCACTATGTAGTTGAAACTGAACTGGAACTCACTATGTAGCCCAGGTTGGTCTTGAAATCACAGTAACCTCCTGCCTCAGCCTCCCAAGTGCTGGGAGTACAGGTGTGCGCCACCACGCTCAGTGGTAATTTTTTAAAAAATGGATTTCTTTCTTACAGTTCTGGAGGCTAGGAAGTCCAAGTCTGAGAGATCTCATCTGGAGAGGACTAGCATGCTGCATCATGACAGAAAGCAGGAAGGGGTCCAGCATTGCTTTTATAACAAGCCCACTCTTGAGATAACTAACCACTCCTGAAGTAATGACATTAATGCATTCTCAAGGGCAAAGCTCTTTGACCTAATCATTTATTATTAGGCCCTGTTTCCCAACGCTAGTTTGCACTGAGGATTAAGTTTCCAACAAATGAACTTTGCAGGGGGATGAATTTAAACGATAGCACCTGTCTTTTGCTTAAAAAAAAAAAAAAGAGGCTTTCCCCTTGATCCCATATTCTGTGACTAAAGCCTTATCTCACTGTTTCCTTCCTGTCAAAACTTCTAGAATTACAGTTCTCACTGCAGCCCAAGTGATCTGATCTTCCTCCCTAAAATAGGGCTCCTTAACAGCTCTGCGATCAAGCCTAAATTCCTTCATGTGGCCTACAGGGCCCTGGGAGATCTAGTTATTTACTGACCTCCTTAGGTTTATCTTTTTGCCTCAGGTTGGAGTACAGGGCCCAGGAAAGTGACTCCACTAGATGACATCAGAGGCTGAAACAGAAAATAACTATAGTTTTACTTAAGAATGGCTCCAAAACACTAGAGCAATACAGGTGCCAAATAGCACCTGTAAAGTGCTTCCTTTAAGTGAAAAGATAAAAGTACAATAAGGTATTTTAACTACAATCACATGATTTTTGTTATAATATATTGTTACATTCTATTTCATTGTTATGGTTAAATCTCTTACTGTCTTATTTATTTATTTATATTTGATTTTATTTTCGCTACGTAGTTCAGCCTGTCCTTCAATGCACTATGCAGCCCAGGCTGGCCTCAAACTTACAGCAATCCTCCTGCCTGCCTCAGCCTCCTGAGTGCTGGAATTACAGGCATGCACCACCATGCCTGGCTACTGTGTCTAACTTATAAATAAAAATTTTTCATAGGTATATATGTATAGGAAAAGACATGTGGGAAGGAAGGAGAGGGGAAAGGGATGTAAAAAGAATTAAGATATATTACATACACATGCCAGGCACCATGAAGACTGTAATCATCATGTACTACAAATATAGACTAATAAAAATTTTAAAAAGGAAAAGATATGTTACTGTAAATATGGAGTTTAGTACTATCTTAAATTTTTAGGCATTACTTTGGGTCTTGGAATATATCTCATGTGAATTAGAAAGGCTATCGTAGTTTTAGCAAACAAACAAAAAACAATAAACTGGGGATGGCGATGCATGCCTATAATCCCAGCACTCTGAGAGGCTGAGGCAGGAGGATCAAAAATTTGAGCCCCCGCCCCCCCCAAAATTTTTGAGCCCAGCCTTGGCAATTTAGAGATTTAGCAACAGAATGTCTCAAAATTAAAAAAAAAAAAAAAAGAAAGAAAGGTGAGGGAGAAGCAGAAGGAGAGAAAGAAGAAGGGGAAGGAGAAGAAGAGGAGCAGGGGATGTAGCTCAGTTCAAAAGCCTTGGAGTCAGACCCTTGTCTTTCACAACACCCACACACCCACACACACACGTGCACATACACACATACATGTACACACACATGCAAATTAAATTATAAAAACATTGAATTTCATGGGATCTGATGGTGCATGCCTATAATCCTATCACTTGGAAGGTTAAGGCAGAAGGATCATGAACTCAAGGCCTGCCTGGGACATATAGTGCAATACTGTCTCAAATAACAACAACAACAACAATAGTATATAGGGACCAGGGATTTAGCTCAGTGGTTCTGCCACCTGCCTCGCCAGCACAAGGTCCTGAGTTCCATCCCTCATACAAAAACAAACAAACAAATATATAATATATATATAGATATAGATATAAAATTGGGTGTGATGGTACATGCCTATAAGCTCAGCATCTCAGCACTATGAAAGGCTGAGAATCACTAGTTTGGACACAACCTTGGCAATTTAGCAACTTACTTAGAACCTGTCTGAGAAATAAAAAAGGCTGCCAGCCTTTTGGGAGGCTGAGGCAGAAAGATCACCCACAAGTTCAAGGCCAACCTGGGCTACACAGTGAGTTCAATGTTGGCTGAACAACACATTGAGAACCTGTTTTAAAAAAAACACACATGCACACAAAAACCCAGGGATATACTTCTGTGCAAAGGCCTTGGGTTCAGTAGCCAGTACTGCATGCATGCATACATATATACATACATACAGGGTATCTTTTTTTTCTTTTTCCTTTTTTTCCCCCAGTACTGGAGATTGAACTCAAGACCTTTGTACTGAGCTGCACCTCATTCCTTTAAAATTTTTTTTGAGATGGCTCACTAAATTGCCCAGGATAGGCTCAAACTTGTGATCCTCCTGCCTCAGCCTCCCAGAGTGCTATGATTACAGCTATGAGCAACTGACCTGCGTGTCACTTTTAGTGTATGTTTTATTATAAATCTATTCTTATATGTACAGTACATAAAAGCTGAGAAACAGGAAGTATATGCCTATATTAGAGTACTAATGTAATTAGTCATAACTAATGAGGAAATGACTTTAGTTTGTGTTTGTGATAGGCAACATTTATTATTGATGTGACTGTGTCTGTACTAATGAGACTTGGTATTTTAACCTGGTTGGCATTAATTTGGCAACTCGGGGAGTATATAAAATGCTTTGTCTTTGGAATTAAGAGTGATTACATTTTCAACATGAATTGGCCCCACAAGAAGCTTTTGGGGGGAAAAAAGAAGAAGAGGAAGGGGAAGAGGAGGGGAAGGAGAGGGGAAGAGAAGGGGAAGCGGGAGAAGGAGAAGGAGAAGTTGTTATTGTTTGTGGAGTTTAAACCCCTGGGTAAATCAGGAGAGGACTGAGGACTGTCTCAAAGTTACTAAACCTTTCACTGTGATGGAAAATTAAAGTGGAACCAGATGATTGAGCCCCTATGGGCATGTGTGATGCCTCTGCTGAGTAAATGGTATAAAGAGTAAGTGTGAGTAGAGGAAGACTTTGACAGAAGCATCCTCGTAAGGAGGTATATCAAGTCCATATGTTCCTGCAGGCACCTGGGTGGTTACAAGGTGTGGTAGGACTTCAGGACATCACCCCATGGAGAGGGAGATGCCTGTCAGCCTGCCTCCTGAGTCTCTTCTTGCATAGAGCTGTTAGTATTTTCAATCAGACAATGGTGTTTGGTGTCTGATGACCCACTAGCCACTCAGCATAGGGGAAATGTCAACACCTACTACTGAGGCCCAAAGCTAAACTTTTTTTGTTAAACGAGCTCTCCTCTTGCTATGTAGTTCAGGCTGGTCTTCTACTCACTATGTAGCCTAGACTGGCCTCAAACTCACAGTGATCCTCCTGATTCAGTATGGAGTGCTGGACTACAAGTGTGCACCACTGCACCTGGAAAAACTAAACTGAGAACCTTTTCAAAGCTAGTCCTGGGAGTGGGCAGCCCTGGAGGGAGCTGCTTTCTTGGCACATTTCCTTTCAGTCTGTGCTCACCGCAGAGGTCCTTTCCAAGCCTGTGACGATGATTTACCAACATTCTGATGAAAGGACTTGATTTTGTTGTTCTTTCTCTCACCTGACAGTAGAAGGGGTCAGACCTTATGGCTGGCAGAAAGGCCAGGTCCAAAGCGATTCATCTTTGAAAACATTGCATTGTTTCACTCTCCAAAGCTCCAGATTTCCATGGTGCACCAAGCACCCAGCAGTCCCAGACAGCCAGAGGGAAAGGGAGCAGGCAGCAGTTCAAGCCATCTGTCCTAGAACAAGGCATCTGGTCACAGGCCTGTGCCTCTGGTCTGAACTCTTTGGGAGCCATCTGGCCCCCAATCTGATAGAGCTATGCAAAGCCAGGCATGTCAAGTATTGGTGAGACTGAGAGGAAAGAGTACCTAAGCCAGTTAGCCTGGCAGTGATGTTGCCCACTGGGAAAATTGTGAGGTCAACCATTTGTTGTAAACATGTCCACAGTCATCCACAGACATCCACACAGATACAGGTCAGGGCCTCACACCCTTTGAAAGTCTTTCTTTCCAAGTGTAATACTGGGTGACAGTGACATAATTTTCTATTGTTAAAATTAGCTGGGATGCCTTCTTTTTGGTTTAAAAGAAAATAAATCTGTCAATTTCAGTAGCAGAAAAGTGCAGAGAAACTCTGGAGGACACAAGGCATGTGTCTTAGATGCATGATCAGAGGATGCACAGCATGCTGGAGAAGCTGTAATGGAAAAGGTCCCCCAAAATGCAGTGTTGGGGATACTACTTTTGCTAGGTTGGAGATGTTAAGGCTTCTGGTTTATGATGCCTTCCTTGTCAGACACAGCATATACCACAAAACTATGTTCCTCTTGCAAAGCAAATACTATTTTATCCCCAAGTCTTAGCTAAGTATTGGAAAGAACCAGAAATCATGTAGAGTCTGATGGGAGTTACAGAAATTTTATTAAGGTAAAATGTAATCAATGCCAGAGAGGTTGAGAAGTTGTTTGTCTTCTAAAACTTTGCTCACTATGTTATGGCAAGAGCACTTGTTGCATGCTTAGACTGATGCAATTCAATCTCAACACAGATTTTGAACCCTGCTGAATTTCAGGAAATAACCGATAACCTCATTTTGGAATCAGATTCAGAAATTTCACTTTTTGGCCGGGGATTTAACTCAGTGGTTCCGCTGCCTGCCTTGCAAATGCAAGGACCTGAGTTCGAACCCTCGTACCAAAATAAAATAAAATAAAATAAAAAGAAAGAAAGAAAGAAAGAAAGAAGGAAATTTCACTTTTTTTTTTTTCTTCTGGTACTGGGGACCAAACTCAAGACCTTGTGCTTACAAGGCAGCCGCAGTTTCACTAAGCTAAATCCCTGGCCCCAGAAATTTCACTTTTAAAAATGGAGCTGGGGTTTAAATTTCTACAATTAAAATGAAAGGTTGATTTTTTTTATTGGTACATTTCAGATATGCATAATGATAGCAACCATCATAGATAATTTGTACCTGTACATGATATATCTCGCTTCCTTTTTTCCCATTCCCCTCCCCTCACTTCAACCCCTGCTCCCCTCCTTATTTTCAGAACATTTGTTTCCATTTTTTCCTTCTAGTCTCTCTTTTCTTTTTTTGGGGGGGTGGGTACTGGGGATCCAACTTGGGTCCTTATTCTTGTGAGGCAGGTGATGACACCACTGAGCTAATTCCCTGGCCCTCTCTTTTTTTTCCTTGTCCCTTCCTTCTTTACTTCCTCCCTCCTTCCTTGTTCCCCTTCTTTTCAAACATTTTCTTTCCATTTCCCAGTATCTATTAGAAATTTTGGTTTTTATTTATATGCTCAGTTTCTCAGAAAAACAATGCAGTATTTAAACATGTGTGTCAGATTTATTTCACATAAGAGTATGGTCATAAGGGAAAAGAAAAAATATGAGAAAATGAAAAAATGGAAACAAAGTCTTTGTAAATAGGGGAGGGAGGAGGTGGTGAAGGGAGGGCAGGGTCAAGGGGAAAAAATGAGAACCGAGATCTGTCTTGTAAAGGTACAAGATCCCAATGAAAAATGTAACTGTACTGTATGTTTTAAAAGTACCAATAAGCTCAATGAGAGAAAAAAAAAAAGAGTATGGTCTCAAAGTGCATTCATTTAGCTAGAAATGTCTCCACCTTATCCTTCTTTTATGGCAGGATAGTACACCATTGTATAAAAATCCCCACATGTCCTTTATCCACTCATCAGTTCATGGGCATATGGGCTCTTTCCAAGATTTAGCTATTATAAACTGTGCCGCTATAAACACAGTTGTGCGTATATTACTCTGGTAGGATGCTTTTGATTCTTTTTGGGGAGATACCAAAAGGGGAATAGCTGGGTTGAATGGAGCCTCTAGTTTTAGTTTTTTGAGGAATCTCCACAATGATTTCCACATGGTTGCAGTACTCTGCACTCATACCAACAGAGGAAAAGGGTTCCTTTTTCCCTCCAGCCCTCCAGCATTTTTATTGGTTGATTTTTTTTTTTTTTTGATACTAGGGATTGAACTCAGGACCTTTTGCTTGTAAGGCAGGCGTGGTGCCACTGAGCTAAATCCCCGGCCCTGGTTGACTTTTTAATTTTTTTTTTTTTTTACTTTTTGGTATTGGGGATCGAACTCGGGTCCTTGCATTTGGGTGGTAGGAAGTAGAACAACTAAGCTAAATCCCTGGCCCCCTGGTTGATTTTTTTATAGCAGCCATTCTTTCTGGAGTAAGGTGGAATCTCAGTGTTGTTTTAATTTGCATCTCTCCAATGACCAATGATGGAGAACATTTTTTCATATATTTATTTGCTGTTTTTACTTCTTCATCTGAAGTATCCATTCATTTCAGATACCTGTTTTAGATTGGGTCTTTAAATTTGGGGGGAGTTAGTTCTTTATATATTTTATATCTTTATTTACTTATTTATTAATTGGTGCTGGGGATTGAACTCAAAACCTTACTTTTGCAAGGCAGGTGTGGTGCCACTGAGCTAAATCCCCAAAACGTATATATTCTAGAATTTTGTTTTGTTTTGTTTTTTTGAGGCAGGGTCTCACTATATAGTTCAGACTGACCTGGAAACTGACCTGGAACTCACTATGTAGCCCAGGCTGGTCTCGAACTCACAGCGATCCTCCTGCCTCAGCCTCCTGAGTGCTGGGATTACAGGTGTGTGCCACCATGCCCGGCTTATATTCTAGATATTAGTCCTTTGTCTCAGGAACATCTGGCACAATTTTTTCCCACACTGTGATTTGTCTCTTCGATCTTTTGGTGGTTTATTTTGCTGTGCAAAAGCTTTTTAATAAGATGAGATCCCAGTTGTTGATTCTTTGTGACATTTCCTGTGCAGTTGGGATTTTGTTCATAAAATCTTTGCCTACAGCAATGGCTTCAAGAGTTCTACCTCTTCTATCTTCCAGCAGATTAGTATTTCTGTTTTAATATTTAGATCTTTGATCCATTTTGATTTGAGTTTAGTGAATGGTGGTGAAAGATATGGGGAAAGGTTGATTTTAGAATGCTATCATCGTAGGGGATCATGTGGGAAGAGATGGGAGTGGCAGCAAAGATAACTGACATAAAATCCTTCTGACCAATTGGTTTTTATATCCCCCCCTCAAAAGACAAATTACTTGGCTTAACACTGTGGTCCATCAAGCAACCAGTTGTTTCCTAACATGGACACTTCAGTGCTCCAGTTTCACTTCTGGAATCCAAGTGCTGGGAGAATGGCATTTACTTTTGTGTGTATTTCTGCACAAGTTTCTCCTTCCCTGTTTGCTTCCAAAGCTACAAAGCCTCTGTATTGTTTGCTTTAGCATTAACTATGGCATCTGCAATAATGGAATTTCCTGAAACTACACTGTGAGGCTAAACCCCTACACAATTGGACCCTAATGGTTTGATCACAAAAATTAAAAGAATAGTCACAAAATTTGAGGTATCTCTCCTTATTAAAAATAAATGGTGGAGCCAGGTGTGGGGGCCCACACCTGTAATCCCAGCTGAGGCTTGGGAGGCTGAGGCAGAAGGATTGTTGTGAGTTCGAGACCAGCCTGGGCTACACAGGGATTTCCAGGTCAGTCTCAACTACAGAGTGAGACCCTGTCTCAAAACAAATAAATAAATAAATAAAATAAAAGGTGGGCTGAGGATTTAGCTCAATGGTTTGTTGCCTGCCTTGCAAGCTCAAGGGCCCAAGTTCGATCCTCAGTACTAAAAAAGGCTACCAAAAAGGTAGTGACAGTCATTAAAATGAATGAAATCAATATATATCTACTGACACAGGATATCAGTGGTACAATTAAACATAAAAACTAGCAAAGTAGAGAAAAGTATATAAAATACAATTATTTTTGATGACTTAATCTTTTGAAAACCAATTTTCTGGGCTGGGGATTTAGGTCAGTGGTGCTGTGCCTGCCTCACAAGCACAAGGTCCTGAGTTCAATCCCTAGTACTGCAAAAAAATAAATAAATAAAATAAAACAATTTTCCATATTAGTAATGATGACAATTATAGTACATGACCTATCATTAGACTGACGGTTAAATTTTGCTTTCTTTGATAATTAAAATTATATATAAAGGAAAAATCTATTTTTTTTTTGTTATTTGAAACAGAGTCCTGCTATGTAGTTCAGGCTGGTCTTGCACTCATAGCAATCCTCTTGCCTCAGTCTCCTGAGTGCTGAGATTGTAGGCATGCACCACCATATACCTGGCTTGTATAAAGAAAAAATCTATAGTACAGTTTTGGTTAATGGCTTGGGTAATTGAATATCCTTATGTGTTAAACACTGAGTTATAATTTAATCCTCACAATAATCCCTACTTTACAGGTGAGCAAACTAGTGCTTATAGAGATTCGACAACTTGCTGGAAGTTCAATTACATTTTATCTGTCTATCTATCTATATCTGTCTGTCTATCTATCTATCTCAGCAGAGGAGATTGGACCAGTGCTTCCATACTGTGCTATATTCCCAGCCCTTTTAACATTTTTTGAGACAGGAGCTCATGAAGTTACTAAATTGCCCAGGAGAAGCTTGAACTTCTAATCCTCCTGCCTCAGTCTCCCAGAGAGCTGGGATTCCAGGCATGTGCCACCATGCTTGGCTCAATTACATTTTATAGGTAGTAGAGTTGGGGTTTGCACCCAGGGACGTCTCACTGTATTTCATACTCTTAAGCCGCCATACTATAATCCTTCTACCAGTGTCATATTTGACTGTAACCACATCAGTTTCTTTTTCAATATACAGTTTACAATACTAGACCTCAGAGAATCAATAGGGTGTGCATTAGCTTTGTGATTGGGCTAAAAGCTAAGGGAAGTCTGTGTTAGCAACTACAACTAAACCATTCTGGACATGAAATTGACTTGTGCCTGCATTTGCAGAGAGTATCAGTTTAAAGAATTTGAAGGTCAGACAATAAGAACATAGAAACAACCTAGGTATTCATCCTTAGAGAACTGGTTAAACATGTAGCACTTAAATTATTCAATTTAAAAAAGCAAAAATAGGGCCTGGAGGTATAACTCAGTACTACAGCATAGCTTAGCATATGTGAGACTCTGGGTTCAATCCCCATATCAAAAAGAAAATAATAATTATAACAAGAATAAATAAAAAATAACACAAGGTTCACTACAAGATATTTAACATGCTATCATTAATTTTTTATTTTATTTTATCTTTGGTACTGGGGATTGAACCCAGGGCCTTTGCACTGAGCTACAGTTTTAACCTATTCTTAATTTTTTTATTTTGAGGCAGGGTCTCTCTGAATTGGTAAATTGCCCAGGCTGGGCTTGCACTTGTGATCTTTCTGCTTCAGCCTCCCAAAATGCTGAGATTACAGGCATGTGCCACCATATCCAGCTACCATTACTAATTACTTTCTATACTTGATCTTAGCCAAAAGGCCGAGAAGCAACACTAATTACTTTTTAAAGGGTTACAATTATTATGCTGAAGGAGCATGACTCATGGGGGTATGTATCAGTTAATGTAGGCAACAAATGGATCCAAAACATGACTCTGCAAGATACTACATTACTTGCTGCATTGACATTGTTGGGAAGATACTCAGGTCAGTGAGGACTTCTCCTCCCCTGCTTTTATTCAAACTCCCGCTCTTTCCATTTTGTGGTCTATCATTCCCTAGGTCAAAGAATGGCACCTATTTTTTCCACTTACGTTGACTTTGAGAAAACTTTGTCACATGTTTGCCCCCAAATTGAAAGGCAGTGTAGTAAACAGCATAGTTTGTGCCTAAAGAAAATTGAGGCTTTGGTAGATAGTGAGGGGCCCCTGCCTCAGTCAGCCTTTCTGTTTACCAAATGTTGTATCCACCCTTGCACAAAGGGAGGTGACAAAAAAACCAACATTCACTTATGGCACTCATATCAAAATCAGGAATGTGGTCTTCTCTAAATGGCCTGGTTGCATTTCCTCCCGGATCAGCAACTTGAGAACTAAGAGCCACGTTGTTGCCATTTCACTGCCATGCCAATAAAGCCACATGTTCAACGTGAACCGATGGAGCAGGGACAGGAAAATGGCAATAAAAGCTCCTATTTGGGCAAGGAAAAAAATGACAAACACGCCTTAGTGTGGGTGTCCAAAGCAATTATGGATTCCTGCTGGATATGTGTCATGAAGACACCTTTCTTGACAGTGGAAAACGTTTCTACATTAGGTTGTTCCTACACTGCTCTTTAGGGAACAGGCTCTTGTCATTGTTCCCCTTAAACGCTGATTCAACCCTCTGGCAAGTTCTTTCTTGTCCTTGTGCTCCTGGCTGTCTGCAAAGTAAAGGGGTGTGTCCTCCTATTGGGGAGAACATAGCTTTGGCGTCAGATCCTGGTGCTGCAAGTTTGAGTATCCAAGTGTTGTCTTATGGTTTTCTTTCTTTATTTATTCAGATTAGGTTTATGGGCTTTTTGGCAATATAACTCCCTCAGAAACTTTTGGATCTCTTCACTTCAAAATAGATTATCTCAGAAACCATGCCTAAAGTTATTTTTCAAGATACAAATATTAACATTCCTTTTTTAAAAAGTCAATAAATATTTATTTAAGGAATTTTACATGTCTTTCCTTCAATACCCACCAAGATAGCCCTTTTTTAAGAACTGGTGCTTAATGTGCTTAATCTAGTCATCCTGCCTGCCTTGGCACTTTTCCTTTCTTTCTTACATTTTTTGGGGGGTACCGGGGATCAAACTCAGAACCTTGCGCTTGTGAAGCAGGCAGTGGCACCACTGAGCTAAACAGCTGGCCCCTTTACTTTTGTTTTTTGAGACAGAGTCTCACTATGTAGTCCAGGCTGGCTTTTTTTGCTGTTGTTGTTTTTTAAAGACAGGGTCTCACTATGTAGTTGAGACTAAACTGGAACTCACTATGTAATCCAGGTTGGTCTCGAACTCACAGTAACCTCCTGCCTCAGCCTCCTGAGTGTTGGGATTATAGGTGTGCGCCACCACACCCAGCAAGGCACTACTTTCCTACATGAAAATTGTACTAGCTAAACTCACAATGACCAGGGCTGGCAAGGGGTAAGTAGAGCACAGTAAGCAAATATAATTCACTGATTGATACAAGGGGACATAAAAAGAAAAAGAAGATGATAAGAAGTGTCACATCAGGTCAGGCATGGTGATGCATGCCTGTAATCCCAGTACTCTGGGAGGCTGAGTCAGGAGGATTACAAGTTCAAGTTTCTCTTGGCTAATTTAGTGAGAACTTGGCTCAAAAAAAAAAAAAAAGCCAAGTGTGGTGGCACATGCCTGTAATCCCAGAATTTAGGAGGCTGAGGAAGGAGGATTAAAATGAGTTTGAAGCCAACCTGGGCTACCATAGTTCAGGGTCATCCTGAACTACAAAGTGAGTTCTTGTCTAAAAAAAAAAAAATCAGTGTAGAGCTCAGTGCAAAGTGCAGGTGTTCTCTGGGTTCAAACCTACTTTTTAAGAAAAACAACAACAACAACAGAATGTGTTACATCTCTAGGATAAACTAAATAATTAGATTAGGAGGGCCCAGTGCAAAATGAAGTGCAGGCCCCTTGTTTATAAACTATGAGGGATTTCAAATCTCTATTGGGTGGGGGTGCCACACACTTGTAATCCCAGCTATTCTGGAGTGGAAGATCACAAGTCTGAGGCCAGCCTGGCAATTTAGGGAGACCCTGTCTTTCAATAAATAAATAGATGGGCTGGTATGTAGCTCAGTGGTAGAGCATTAGCCCAGTATGCGTCAGTTCCTGCATTGCTCAATCCCCAGAACTGCATGCACACGTGCACACAGGCACATACACACAAAGAACTTCAGAACTGTGACAGCAAAACATTAAACCAAGTGCAGGACTCTACTAAGCATAGGCCTGGTACAGTGGCGCATGGTTCTGCACATAACATCCCACCCAGTCATTCACCCAGACTCAGTTAGGATCCCACTGAGGAGGTGCTCTCAGGCTGAAGGAGAGGGCCCTGCTCCAAGTGGCTCCACTCATAGGAGATGCTGGCCAGCAGGATGTTGTTTAAGGTTCTCTATGTCATCGAAGGTTCAGATTTTTTCAGACAAGGCTCTGTGCCCTGCTGCCCTTGGTATGTAGGGTTTGCTCTCAGGCTCATAACATCTACTGTGAGAAGTGGGCCTCTTCCTCCTGCTCTTTCCCAGGAGCCTCTTGGCCTTGTTAGCTGGAACTGGGTTCACGTAGGAGGCTGGAGAATTATTGAGTGGGATTGGATGAGGTAGTCAGGATGCCCCTCTGGTAACTTGGGGGGAGTTATCTTTCTTGAAGCATAGAGCTTTGTGGAGGAGGTGGAGCTCAAAGAAAACCATGGTTCTGGTGGGAAAAAGGAGGATCTGCCACCAGGTGGACACACTGCTGTTTCCAGAGCCACTGACCAGTGCAGGGTGGGCAATAACACCGTGCTCTAGAGAGTAGCAGGATGCAGGGTGGGGAAAGGAGCGTGTGAGACAGTGACTTTCGGCTTGGGGGTTTGGGGCTCATCCAGGAGGTCATAGACCACTGGTGTTTTCCAGGAGATAGTAGGTTGGTCACAGGAGGATATCCTTATTCAATAGATACACATCTATTCTTATGTGTATTTTTAAAGTAGGCATAAACATTATACAAAAAAGAAAGAGATTGATAAGCAGAATTTATTAAAAGGAAGATCTACTGTTTGTCAAATGAAAAAACTTCATTAAGGGAGAGAAAGGTAGGCCACAGAGAGGGAGGATACATTTACAATGCAGATATCCAACAGTGGGCCATTATCAAGAAAACACATGCACCAGGGCTGGGGATGTAGCTCAGTGAGTCCACCACCTGCCTCACAAGAGCAAGGACCCGAGTTCAATCCCCGGTACCAAAAAAAAAAAAAAAGGAAAACACATGCACGAGGCCCGGGGATTTAGCTCAGTGGTTCCACCACCTGCCTTGCAAGTGCAAGGTCCCAAGTTCGATCCCCAATACCATTAAACACACACACATACACACACACACACACACACACACCTGTGTGGGAGAAAGGTGAAGATGCTGTGTGTAACTTGTGGCAAAGCCCAGAAGAGTCCTCGTGGTTCTGTAGTGGCGTATCATCCTTTGAAAATACATTCCTATAATACTACAAATCAATAAGGAAAACAGCTGGGCATGGTGGTGCATACTCATGGTGGAGGCCATGAGTTCAAGGCCAGTCTGGGTTACTTAGTAAGTTCAAGGTAGCCTGAACTGCCTAGCAAGACTCTGTCTCAAAAAAAAAAACAAAAAACAACGGAAAACAAAACAGAAAAGTTAAGGGCAAAGTCATGAAGAGGAACTTCGTAAAAGAGGATACCCAATTGACTGATAAGCATAAGCAATTTTAACCTCATTAGTCATCAGGAAAATACAAATTAAAACCACAATGAGATACCATTTTATTCTGATGTGAGAGACTAAAATTAAAATAATCAATGATATCAGTGTTGTTGAGGCTATGAAACAACTGATACACTCTTCAGTGCTTCTGAGAGAATATATTGGCATAGCCACTTTGGAAAACTATTTGCCAGCGACTATAAAACTGAACAACTCAGCAATTTAACTCTTCAGATGTTTACCCTAAGAAACATATACAAATGTAAGCAAAAAGACATGAACAAGAGTATTCATAGCTACACTATTCATAATAGACGAAACTCAGAAACAACCTAACGGTCCATCAGTGATAGGCAAACTACATGTGATCATACACTGGAATATTATATGTCAGTGAGAAAGAATAAACCATGACTACCTGCAACAAGATGGGTGAATTTCACAAACATGATGTTGAAGGAAAGAAACTAGACACAATAGAATATACATGGTATAATTTGTTCTATTTACATAAAGTTCAAAAACGGATAAACAACCATACCCTGTTGGCCCAGGGATTTAGCTCAGTGGTGCCACTGCCTGCCTCGAAAGTGCAAGGGTCCCAAATTCGATCCCCAGTACCAAACCCCACTCCTCAAAAAACAAAGCAAAAAAACAAGCATACCCTGTTCATAGCATCGTTATCCTCAATGGTCAAATAGTAGAAATCATCCATGTGCCCATCTGTGAATGAATGGATTAAAAAAATGTAAATACAATGGAATATTGTTCAGCCTTACAAAGAAAGGAAATTTTGACACATGCTACATCATGTATGAAGATATTATGCTAAGTGAAATAAGCCGGTCACAAAAAGATTGCGATTCATGAAATATCAAGAGAAGTCATGCTCACAGAGATGAAAAGTAGGTTGGTGGTTTCCAGGGGCCAGAGAAAGGAGTGTGGGGAATTGTTGTTTAATGAGGATGAGGTTTCAGTTTTGCAAGATGAAAACAATTCTGAAGCTGGGTGTGGTGGTGCAAGACTATAACCCCAGCACTTTTGAGGCTGAGGCAGGAGGACTGCCTTGAGTTTAAGGCCAAGGACAGCCTGAGCTACATAGTGAGACCCTGTCTCAAAAAAAAAAAAAAATTCTGAAGTGATTAATTACAAACGTGATTGTACTCAACATTGCATACACTTAAAAATAGTTTAACTGGGAGTGGTGGCACACTCCTATAATCCCAGCTACAGCTGAGGTAGGAGAATCACAAATTCCAGGTTAGGCTGGGCAACTTAGTGGAACCCTACTTCAGTATACAATATAAAGGGCTGAGGATGTAACTCAGTGGGAGGGTGTTTGCCTAGCATGTATGAGTGCCTGGGTTCAATCCCTGGTTCTGCTTTAAAAAAAAAAGTAAAGGATTAGATGGCACATTTTATAGTGTGTGCATTTGAACACAGTTAAAAATTAAACTCAAAAAGCAGATAAATGAATCTATGGTGACAGAAGTGGTTGCAGAACTGACAAATAATTATGTTTCATGGGAAGGCCCAGAAGACACAATATTTATCAGTCATGACAATCTAAAAAGTCAAGTGATGATTCTGCTCTGTGGGCTAGGACTGATGATGGAAGACACTATTATAGAACTTGGTTCATTGACAGCAACAGTCAATTGGACCCCAAAACAAGAAAGTCCAGGTGACAGTGCTTAACTTGCAGAAGCTGGGCAATGACAATGATAAAAATGGCTAGTGAGGTTAGGGTGGCAGCCATGAGGACCTGCTTACAGAGAATTATGGAGATTATAAATAGAGCAAAGTACTCTTGAGAACAAAACAGATGAGCAGTTGTCAAGGATACCACTCAGCTTGAATTGGCAGGAGAAATTAGGATGGGTGACTGGAAGGCAGAAGGCAGTAGCCCCAAGAAGTCATACTCCTTTCCCAGTGTCCAGACATGAGCCTGTTTTCAGACTTGTAATCCCAGGGCTAAAGAGGCGGCTGGAGCCCAAGCATAAGGGCAAGAATGTATAATAATGATTCCCTTAGTTCTTTCCCAAAGAGACCTATGGCCATTTGCCTGGGTGACTGTATGCTAGATACCCAGATGGATCAAGGACTTGGCTGCATGGCATGTGCTGACATCAGTGCTAGAGACTAGGGGGGCCCCTCCCTGTGAGAGCTGGGGAGGCACCCAGGTACCAGGTAATAAGTGAAGTTTTGCCTTGAGCCTCGGTTGTAGTGTCCCCTGGGTCTTTCAGCCAGTCAGTGCTCATTTCATAGTCCCTGACTGTGTCACTGGAATTGGTTTGTTCCTGGAGGTGGGGCAAAGTGCTTGGGTCAGGGATAATATAAATTAATTGGTTCTATCTTTAAGGATAGGAAGGATGCAGGGATAGTGGTTTCTATCACATTACTGTTTTTGTTGTTGTTGTTCTTTTGGTTTTTTGAGACAGGGTCTTACTGTGTAGTTGAGACTGACCTGGAACTCACTACGTAGCCTAGGCTGGTCTCGAACTCACAGCGATCCTCCTGCCTCAGCCTCCCGACTGCTGGGATTACAGGCTATATCACATTACTGTTTAATGCACCACTCTTGACCCAGCTGATTCATCTTGTGTCCATACTCTTGATTTAGCAGAAACCAGATGACGTTCCTGCAGGGTGACTGTTGACTACCATAAGTTCAACCATGAACTGTAGCCCTTATTGCAGCTGCTATGTCACATGTGATATCTCTGCTAGAACAGACTACTCTGGCCTTCAGAATGCAATCATTGACTAATATTGCAGCCTATGTCACATGTGATATCTCTGCTAGAACAGACTACTCTGGCCTTCAGAATGCAATCATTGACTTGACAAATGTGTTCTTTTCTCTGCCAACGAGGGAAAATAATAGAGAAATGTTTGCATTTACATGGAATGGACAACGATGCACACAAAGTTTTCTCCCAAGGTTATGTCTCCTACCCTATGTCATAATTTAGTCTGAAGAGATTTGGGCTATGTGGAAAGGGTGTAGATTATCACACTGATCCACCGCATTTATGACATTATGTCAATAAGCCAGATGAACAACAGTTGGATAGGGCACTGAAGTACTTTGTAAGAAGTACTCACTCCAGAGGGAGCTCTGTGAAGGTTCCAGAACCTTAGATATCCATAAAAATTTCAGACCAATTGTCATGGGCATGATGGGATATCATAACAAAGTAAAAGACAAATTACTATATATTGTACCTCTCCTGCCCTCAGTAAAAAGCACAACACCTTCAGGTTCTCTTCAGGTTCTGGAGCATAGCACTGCTCCAGGCTACATATCAGGTGTCATGAAAAGTGACAGTTTTTCATGTCAGGCCCAGAGCATGACAGAGTTTTGCAGGAGATACAGGCTACAGTGCAAAGATACAGGTCCCTGCTGCTAAGAGTTGTCCAACTGGGGAAGAACCCATAGGCTCTGCAGCAAGACCTTTTTTTTCTTTCCCCCAGTAGAGAATTAAACACTTTGAAAAACAATTCTGGCATGCTACTGGGCCTTCTGAGCCTTGGTAGGAAAAGGATGGCTGACCATAACACGCCAAATGACAACGCAGCTAGATGTTCCCATCATGCTTGAAGTCCTCTCCAAATGACTGATTTATAAGGTCAGGAATATTCAGCAATAATCCCTCATAATATCAAAGAGATAGGTGTAATACCAATCATGAGTAGGACCAGAAGGTATGAGCACATAGCCTAGAACTTCTCCTCCAGCCACACCTATGACCACCAGGTGAATCCAAGATGA
Source organism: Fukomys damarensis (assembly GCF_012274545.1). NCBI lineage: Eukaryota > Metazoa > Chordata > Mammalia > Rodentia > Bathyergidae > Fukomys > Fukomys damarensis. Next base: position 23,642,158 of record NW_022900937.1, on the reverse strand, counting down.
CCAGCGGAAGGAGACAAAAGCCTGTACCTGGTTTCAGGTGGATCAGTTTAGTAGATGTGTAGAAACAACAAACGGTCAATGGGTAGCATCACTTAGCAATGACCTTGAAAGACAATGGTAAGAGGGAATATTCCCAGCAGCAACACTTGGGCCAGGCACTAAGTGATCCATTTTGTACAGAAACAGAAGTAGCCCTAAATTAGAATACAGCCAGCCATCCATATCCATGGATTCCACATCTGTGTGTTCAATGAAATACAAATTGAAAATATTAGGAAAAAAAATTGCATCTGTGTTGAACACATACAGATTTTTTCTCATCATTAATTCCTAAATACAGTATTACAACTACTGGCATAGCATTTACAGTGTATTAGGTATTATAAGTCACCTAGAGATGATTTAAAGCATACTGGAACACATGTGTATTGGTTATATGCAAATACTACATCATTTTATGTAACAGACTTGAGTTCCTGTTGGTTTTGGGGTCCCTTGAGCCAGTTCCCCAGGGATGCAAGCGATGACTGTGTAATAGACTCATAGGCAGCAGGAAATGTTTGGTTGACTGGTCTGGGGTCTGGAAGAAAAATATTGGAAGATCAAGATGATGAGGGATAGAGCTGTGTGAACGGATGTATTCGAGTAAGCCTGATGTGTGAAGGTCTTTGTATCATGTGTTACTGCCCATCAGAGAGTGTCCACTAAGAAAGCTTTGAATAACCAAGAACACAAAATAACTCAGCCAGTTGACCAAAGCTAGCCCCTGTCATCAGCCACCTAGCACATGATAAAGTGGCCATAGTGACAGAGATGGAGACCAGCCATGGGCCCAACAGCATGGACTCCCAAACTGAGGCTGATGTAGCTAGTACTGCTTGGGCCAAATGTCCAGCTCCCTAGTAACCAAGATTAATGTACAGCCCTGGATCTGGTACCATTCCTTCAGGAGACCAATTTGATCACAGTGGACCCTTTCCATCCTGGAAAGTACAGAGGTTCCTCTCCACAGGAACAGACACATATTTTAGGCATAGTTTTGCTTTTCCCACGCACAGGGTGTCAGCTAACAGCACTATCCAAGGGGATGTGGGATGTTTGATCCACTGGCATTGATCCTACATATATATAGCAGACCAGAGACGTATGACTGTGGTGTTGAGAGGTCGTGCCCCATGCTCCGCCATCCAGAAGAGGCTCCCTGAGAGGGTGGGGGCAAGAGACTGAAGCTGAGATGAAGGTGAGAGTGCCATGCTGCATAAATGCAAAGATGGAGGTGCCATCCTCTAGGTTATATAGTATGTACTGAATCAGTATAACAAGAGTGGTGCTCAGGAGTTCCCTTGTGTCCTCAAACCTTTTATGAATTGACCCTCTGCCACAGGTGTGTAGAATTACACTAGACTGGATGATACGGATTACTGGAATGGGTGATCATAGCTTTGCTTTCCATATCTGATGCTCCTTTCTTTCTAGAAATGCATCATACTATTCCTCTGGGAGTTGACAATTATTTTGTATTGAAATATGTATATAGCTACACATGACCAAATTCTAATTGTACAGATATAATTGTTTGTATATTCCCCCCACTGGGTTGATGGTTAAAAGACTTCTTTCTTTTTATTTTGAAATAATTTTATTATTTTTTTTCTTTTTATTGAGTTTATTGGTACAATCTAGGTATACAATACAGTTACATTCATTATTGGAATCCTGCACCTTTACACGATAGGTCTTGGTTCTCATTTTTTCCCCTTGTCCCTGCCCTCCCTTCACCCCGTCCTCCCCTCCCCATTTACAAACACTTTATTTCCGTTTTTTCAATTTCTCATATTTTTTTCCTCTCCCTTATTACCTTTCCCCCACCTTTCCCACTTTCCCTACACCTTTAGCCCTTTACTTCCTATTTCACATTGCTAATTATCTCCTTAGGATCCTGTGTACTATTATAGTTTTTCGCACCAGAGAAATTATTCGGTATTTCAGTTAAAGAAATCGCTGTATGAACATTAAAAATAGGGAATCCTAAAATAACACTAAAAAGGAAAGTAAAAGAGAAAAGGCAATGATGTAAGATTAAAATAATTCTTAATTCTGAAGATGAAAATGGTCCCTGAATTGATATTTTATACTCTCAGAAAAACTGCAGTACTAGTGCAAAAATAATTTTTGCCTTGAGACATTTGAGTATGTTGCCAACAATATGCCATGAGCTATGAGAATACTTTAATGTTTACTTCCTACAAGCAGCAGTATTCTCTTATGTGAGCACAATACAACCATCAAAAACCAGGATATCGATGATGATGCTTTACCATAGTCTCCCCAATTGACCCCATTTAAGTTTTGCTGATTGTCCCAAGAATGTCCTTGAACAAGAATCCAGCCCGGGATCACACATTGCTTCTGCTTTTCATCCCGCTTTAGTCTTCTTTAGTCTGGCATAGTTCCTTAGTCTTTCCTTGACCTTCATGACACTTTTGAAGATAACAGGCCAGTTATTTTGTGGGCAGCCCCTTGATCTGGGTATGTCTGATGTAATCTTATATCCAGAATCAAGTTATGCACCTGTGACAGAAATAGCACAGAAGCGATTCTCCTCTCCAATGCATCCTGTCAGGCGGTGCCTAATTTCAATCTGTGGCTTTGCTGGTGATGTTAACTTTGATTACTTGATTTACTTAAGATTATGTCTTCCAGCATCCTAGCAATCAGAATCTGAGATCTGCGTGCTGGGGGCTGCTTGTTTTAGAATATCACTGCTCCAGAGCCTCTCAGAGGACAGCTCTATGAAATACATACACGTACACACTTATTTTACCTATTTATATACAATAAAAACCATGAATTCATCCCCAATGCCTACTATTCCAATCCAATACCACAGGTCCATTTAGTTTCTGCATTACTGCATTTATTGTTTGTTCTTTCATTTTTCTTTTTTCTTTTTCTTTTTCTTTTTTTTTTTTTTTTTGGTGTTTTTTTGAAAAAGGGTCTCACTATGTAGTTGAGACTGACCTGGAACTCACTATGTAGCCCAGGCTGATCTCGCACTCACAGCGATCCTCCTGCCTCAGCCTCCAAAGTGCTGGGAGTACAGGCATGTGCCTCCATACCCAGCCTGTCCTTTCATTTTTAATAGAGAGAAACTTGGCTCCCACTAGCCATAATGTCATTTGATCGATCTCTTGCTCCTCCATGAACCCTCTCCTCTCCTTGAACTCTGATGTCGCCAGCTATGTTCCTGCCACCATTATCCCTACTTCCCTGCAGAACCCTTCTCAAGCCTGGGCTCCAACATCCTCCCCCTTCCTCTTGAGCTCCCCTTTCTTCCTCTTGTTTTTTCAGCGGTACCAGGAGTTGTCCAATACCTCACATTTTTTAAAGTCTCAAAACAATCTTAATGGGTGAGTTTTATTATAGTTCTTCTTTTTAATAAATGAAGAATCAATGATTTGGAAAGTTGAGAAATGTGTCCAGTGATGTGTAGCTTCCTAGCAACACAGGTTATACATTTGAGAGCCAGGATTCAAGCCTAATCTTAACTATTTTTTAAAAAAAATTTTATTGGTCTATTTTGATGTATATAGTGATAACATTCATCCTAGGAAATTTGTACCTGTACATGATATATCTTGCTTCTTTTTTTCCCCATTCCCCTTTCTTCTCCCCTCTACTTACAAAAGCTTTGTTTCCATTTTTTCTTCTATTATTTTTTTCTTGTTCTTTCTTTCCTTTTCCCTTCCCCCCTCCCTTGTTCCCCTTCTTATTTGAACACTTTCTTCCCATTTCCCAATATCTATGATACATTTTGGTCCTTATTTACACTTCAGTTTCTCCCCATCTGCCCACTCCTGATGACACCATGGCTTCCTTCCTTACTCTGCCTGGGCAGTCATGAAATGGGACTTTTCAAAGTCAATGCATTAAGAGTGTACACTCCAAATTGCAGCTGTGATGAAATCAGTCATATGCCTTCACATAAGCAGAAGGACCAAGTTAACAATGTTCTGAAGCTAAGTTGGGGTTCTAAAAATACCAGCTGTATTTTAGAATTTAATCTACTTTGAGCTAATTTTTGTGTATGATATAAAATGGGGGGGTTCAATTATTTTCCTGGTAAATAATACCAACAGCATTTATTATACAATCACCCTTTTCTCACTGAATTAAAATTTCATTGTTCACGTGTTATATTCTTCCCCCACCCCCAGTACCGGGGATTGAACTCAGGACCTTGCGTCTGCCAGGCAGGAACAGAGCCACTAAGCTACATCCCCAGCCCTATATGTTATATTCTTTGTTTTGCAGTACTGTAAATTAAACCCAGGGCATTCCCACTAAGATGGCCTTTAAAAATGTTTAAATTTTGAGACGGGGTCTTGCTAAGTTGCCTAGGCTGTTTTTGTTTGTGTGTTTTTTTAGACAGGATCTCACTATGTAGTTGAGACTGACCTAGAACTCACTATGTAGCCCAGGCTGGTCTCAAACTCAAAGCCATCCTCCTGCCTCAGCCTCCCGAGTGCTGGGATTACAGGTGTGCACCACCACGCCCAGTGCCTAGGCTGTTTTTGAACCTATGATGCTCCTGAGATGCTGGACTGTGCACCATACCTAGCATGTGTTATATTCTTATACATACCTATTTCTGGATTTCCTGTTCTGTTCTATTGGTTTATTTGTATATTTGTATTTTTTCCCCCAGTATGGGGGGCGGGATCCAACTCAGGACCTCATGCTTGCAAGGTAGGTGCAGTGCCACTGAGCTAAATCCCTGGCCCTATTTGCATACTCTTAAACCAATTTTATATTATATTATATTTTATATTGTGGTGGCTTTATATACCTTCTGATATTTGGTACTTAATGTACTTTCCCCTAAGATTATCAGCGACTTGCAGGTACTTTATTCCTTCCAAATGAATTTTAAAATAATTTAATCCAATTTAAAAGAAATCTGTTGGGATTATAATCAGAATTTTATTAATTTTATATGTTTGTGGAGATTAAGACTGGACATCCAAGAATGAAACAATGAAAGTTATGCAAAACCTATTCATCATTCACATCTTGTTCCATTTATTTATCTAAGATATGTTTTTGAACACCTACTACATGCCAGGCACTGATCTAGATGCTGGAGATACAACTGAAAACAAAACAGGTTCCAGCTTTAAAAAATTGTTTATTTATCAATTTTGAGACAGGGTTTCACTATGTGTGGTTCAGGCTGGCCTTGAACTCACCATGTAGCCCACATTGGCCTCAAACTCCCAGTGATCCTCCTGCCTCAGCCTCCTGAGTGCTGGGATTACAAGGTGTGTTCCACCACTCCCAGCCCTGCTTTTTTTAAAAAAATTACATTCTAATAGGGTGAGACAGGTAATACACAAATATATACCATATGTTTTACTATATATAAACATATCTATATATCTATATTGATGTCTATGTATTGAGGCTTACATTCTAGTAAGGAGAGGTAGGATATATATAAATGGGTTCCATATACACAGAGTCAACCAGATCAAAAGTATTTGGAGAGTGTTGTTCAATTTCCATGTGTTTGCAAAGTTCCTACGGTTTCTTATGCTATTGGTCTCCAGCTTGATTGCACTATGATCTGATAATATACAGGGAATAACTTCGATTCTTTTGCATTTATTCAAACCTGTTCTGTGAGCTAGTATGTGGTCTATCTTAGAGAATGACCCATGTGCAGCCGAAAAGAATGTATATTCTGATTTTGTGGGGTGGAACACTCTGTAGACATCTATTAAATCCATGTGTTCAAAAGCTTCGTTCAGTTGTAGTATTTCATTGTTGATTTTTTGCCTAGACGATCTGAGATCAAAAGTATTTGGGAAAAAATGCATCTGGGCTGAATTTTTGTTATTATTACCTAAACAATATAATACAGCTACTTACATAGCATTCACATTGTATTATGGGATTTAAGCATATAGGAAAATGTCTGTGATATGCAACTATCACGCCTTTTACATAAGGAGCGGATCACCTGCAGGTTTAGGTATCCTGGAACCCATCCACCACGGATCCCTGGATCCCCAAGGCCTACTGTGTGTAACAAATAAACACACATCATGTTGGTTGTTGAGTGCCGCGATACAAAGTAAAGCCAGCTGCGGAGACAGAGCTCGCTAGGAGGAGGGCTGTTACTTAGGGTGATAAAGGCGATGAAGTGCAAGCAAACAGCCGCCCAGCTGGACAGAGCGGAGAGGAAAGGGTCCAGGGTTAGGAGGCGATGACAGAAAGGTAGATGGAGGAGGGGAAGAGGACTACCAACATGAGCCAGGGGGACCCCACGGAGGACTTTCGCCGAGTCTGAGGGCGAAGGGAGGATCGTTTTGGCGCGAAGGAGCCGTAGCAGGGAGGTTCTGAGAGAGTGGGAGGTGGGAAAAGGGAGGGTTCTGATTGGACTGGCTCGGTGCCGCCCTGCTCCACCAGAGGGCGCTGGCCCAGCCCTGGTTATGCTGAACTGGGACAGCCGGCCTCCACCTCCCAGGATGTACGTGGGCTGTGGTTTCCAACGATCTGACCACCGACCCTTGCTATTAGAACTTTGGATTCTACGCGGGACCGTGGTGTACCCAGCTTCAAAGGATAAATCATGCTGATACACGTATCACTGTCTGCCCTGCACAATGGTGTTATCTGGCGCCCTGGCCTCCCTTTGCTTCCCAGAGCTTCCTGTCCTCATTAGCCGATCCACCTTGCTCACGCAGGCACCAGCAAGGGTATTGATGTGGTCTTTGAGGGAGAGCGTGCTTGGTGTGACACGGAGCCCCTCCCCTCCCATTGTTATGGCAACATTACAGTTTTATTATTTGCTTTTTATTTTGCTCTTTAATTATTTATGCTTTGGGTTTCTCCTATAAGAGAAAGCATGCAATATTTAAGCTTGTGTGTCTGATTTACTTCACTTAGTATTATGGTCTCAAGGTGCATCTATTTTCCTACAAATTACTCAAGTTACCTTTTTAAATCTATAGTGATAGCCAGGCGTGGTGGCACATGCTTATAATCCCAGCACTCAAGAGGCTGAGTCAGGAGGATCGCTGTGAGTTCGAGACCAGCCTGGGCTACATAGTGAGTTCCAGGTCAGTCTCAACTACATAGTGAGACCCTGTCTCAAAAAAAACAACAAAGAAAAATAATAAATAAAATAAATAAATAAATCTATAGAGCTGAAAGAAAAAAGTTTTTAAAAATTCAATGTACAG
>NW_022900937.1:23633087-23634851 GCF_012274545.1 Fukomys damarensis | reverse complement strand
TAACCTTAGGTTTAAAGTTACATAGCTGGATATGGTGGCACACACCTGTGATCCCAGGTATTTGGGAGGCTCATGCACGAGGATCACTATGATTTTGAGGCCAGTCTGGACCACATAGTGAATCAAGGTCAGCCATACATAGAGAGATCCTCTGTCAAAAACAAAAAATTATATAAAAAATTTTAAAATTTTAAATTTAAATTTTAAAATTTTAAAATTTTTCTTTTTTTTTGTGGAATTAGGGATTGAACCCAGGTAGTGCTGTACTATTTCCCCAGACCTTTTTATTTTGAGATAGTGTTTCATTAAGTTGCTGAAGGTGTCTTGAAACTTACACTCCTCCTGCCTCAGCCTCCCAAATAACTGGAACTATATCCATATATGCCAATTTTTTAAATGTAAAAATAAGCAGGTGAAACTTAAATAATTTAATCTAATATGTAAAAGTATAATTTCAAAATATAGTCAATAGAAGATGTACTTAAATCTTCAAAACCTAGTGGCTATTTTACACTGGCAGCATGTCTGCCTTTGGATGGCCACACTGTAAGTGCTCAGTCCCCATGTGCTGGGCTGCTCCTCTGGCCTGTGCAGGTTTACAATGTATAAGAAGGGTGTCTCACTCTCTCAAGCTTTCCTTCTACTCTGTTTCATTTCAGAACTGACCCCAGGTTTTAAAAAGGAGCATCAATGTCCACCATTTCCCAAGAGTGAGGTGTGGCTCTACATCTTCATTTGTGATTGTGGGGTAACAAGTGACCATGTCTGAAACAACCTTCACTTATCACTGAGGGTTCAGCAGGTCAGAAGTGTGGGTTTGGCTGGGTTCTTTGCTCAGGATTTCATGAGGCTGAAATTAAGGCATTCCCTGGGCTGGGCTCTTGTCTAGAGGTTGTGGGAAAGATTCTGCTTCTAAATTAATCTGGGTTGGTGGAATCCACTTCATTGTGGCTATAGATCTGAGACCCTAGTTCCTTGCTGGATGCAGGCAGGGGGCTGGGGGCTGCTGTGTGTTCTAGAGCTGCTCAGAGGCCTTCTCACACTCCTTCTATTCAATGCAGCACCAGCGCTTAGAATCTCTTCAACTTCCCCTTGACTCTCATGGGGGAGAAAAAAACATCCGTGATCCATCCTAAGGGCTCCTATGTCAGTACAGCCACCCAGGTGACCTGCCTTTGCCTTTTTGAACAGAACCACAGGAGATCCACCCTCTAGGGGGAAAAGGAATTATACACAGGTGCGGCTCATTGTGAAAGTTTGTAGAATTTTGCCTGCTGTGTCCTGTGATCAAATTCTAGTTAACAGGAAGTTGATGGCAGCCCCATTCTTCCAGTTGCTCAGGTTAAGATAGTGGGTGCCATTCTTGACCTTTCACTTTTCTTCACACCACACTGGTGGGTCAGCAAATTGTGTCAGCCTCACTTTCCAAGCATGGTCAGAATTCAAGCCCTTCTCAGCACCACCCACTGGACTATCTTTGGTTGGCCACCAGCATCTTTCAGCAACCTGATTTTCTGTTTGCTTGGTTGGTTGCTTGGTTGCTTGGTTTTGTTTTGTTTTTTGACTCAGGGTCTCACTATGTAGTTTAGGCTGGTCTTGAACTATGGAGCCCAGGCTGGCCTCAACTAGCAGCGATCCTCCTGCCTCAGCCTCCTGAGTGCTGGGATTATAGGCGTGCACCACCACACCCAGCTAACCTGTTCTGTGTGTGTGTGTGTGTGTGTGTGTGTGTGTGTGTGTGTGTGTGTGTGTGTGTGTGTTTTT
>NW_022900937.1:23602700-23633063 GCF_012274545.1 Fukomys damarensis | reverse complement strand
AACTCACTATAGCCCCGGCTGGGCTCCAGAACACAGCGATCCTCCTGCCTCAGCCTCCCGAGTGCCTGAGATTACAGACATGCACCACCATGCCCGGCTAACCTGTTCTTAATACAGTAACCTGGAGATCCTGTTACCACATATGTCAGACTATAATTCGGCACCTTTCATGGGCCCCCATCTTGGAAGAATAACCAAACTCATGGGACAGGGGTGTAGCTCAGAGGGAGAAAGCTTGCATAGCATGCATGAGTCCTGGGTTTGATTCCTTGTACTACAAAAAAATAAATGCCAAAACATTTGTTTGAGGCAGGGTCTTGCTACGTTGTTCAGGCTGGCCTTGAACTTACTATGTAGCCCAGGCTGACCTCATGCTCACAGTGATCCTCCTGCCTCAGCCTCCCAAGTGCTGGAACTACAGGTGCACATCACACACCTGGCAAAGCCAGTGCTTTCATTGAGAACTATAAGGTTCTACTTTGATTTCCTTGCTATCCCAGTGACCTCACACCCTGCCATGTTTCCCCTAATTTCCTACACTGTAGCCTCAGAGTCCACCTTGCCAAATATGCCACAGAGTCCTTTAGGCTTCTACCTCTTCTCTTTGCCTAGATTGTTCTTCCTCAAGATATCTGCATAATGAATTCTCTCACTTCCTTCAGGTCTTAATTCCAAATTAGCCTCTGCAGTGAGTCTTTTCACACCCCTCTTTCCATTTCATATTCCTCTACCCTGATTTATTTTGTGTTGCTTTATTGCACTTTATATTTTTTTCTCCTTAGTACTTTGCACTATGCAGCTTTTTGTTTTTTAAACAGGGGATTGAACCCAGAGCTTTCACATTCAGCTACATCCCCAGCCAGCCCTTTTGATTTTTTTGAGACAAGGTTTTGCAAAATTGCTGAAACTGGTCTTGAGCTTGGAACCTCCTGCTTTAGTCTCCCAAATAGCTGGGATTACTGATGTGCATCTTTGTGTCTGAAACTACATTTTTCCAATTTTGCATCTTTTCTCTCCCGCTAAAATATAAACAATTAGAACAAGGATTTCCTCTTTTCCCTTTCTTTTGTTCATTACTATATCAATATAGCACAGGGTAAGTGCTCAGGATTGCTTGGTGAATGAATGATGGTGTAAGAGGGAGATGACAGGAATTAAGGTCTTTATATTGTTTGAAGGAATGTGGTGCCATTGATTAACTTTTGACTTTGCTCAGCCACATGTGCATGGTACAAGAGTTACTGCTAAGAGGCCAGAAATAGGACCACTTCAATGTCCATGAGAAGGGAAGGGAAGGGCAAAAGGAACATTTGATTGAACCAATGAAAGGTAGAAATGATGAGAAAGCAGCAAAGAAAAGATACGATAGAAAGAAAGCACAAAGCTCCCAGATACCTGGAGAACAATGGCAGATACCTAAATCCTTTCACAATCCCTCAAAACCCATACAGATCAACGGTGAAAGCAAATTAAACCACCCTAGCCCTCACCTACAACAGCAAGGAGACAGAGAATACCCTCAAGCTCAATTTACATGTAAATAGAGAGATAAATATCTTCAACCCACAAAGCCAGCTCTAAAGCAAAAGGCAGACAGAATCGGGGATGGTAGGTAGCAGCTGGGTCCTAGAGGTGACCAAACACAGTGGCAGCAGCTCAGATTGTCCCCAGAGGAAATTCTATCCAGACAGGGGAAATATGAGGACAGGTTCAGAGACATGATAGCTCAGAGCATTGACCACTTGGTGATCAAAAGGAACATTTGTGAAAACTGATGATATATTAAGACACAAAACCTCAGTCACTTTAACATTTCCTGATTACAGTGCAATGATTATAAATCAACAACATAATTAAAAGCAAAGAGACCCTTTCACCCAGAATTTTTCAAAACCCTCAAGTAATACCTGGATTAAAAGGTCAATACAAACAAAAATCACAGAATTTCATGAAAGAGCAATGATGACAGCGTAGATTATTTGCATCTGTGAGATACTGCAGAAGGACTTGTCAAAAGCATATGTGACAAACTGTCAAAGCAAATGTAAACAAATTAAACATTATGGTATGTGTCTGTAATTCCATGCTCTGAAAAGCTGAGACAGGAGGATCGTAAGACTGAGCCCAGCCTGGGCAATTTAAGACCTGGTCTCAAAAACAAAAAATAAGAAATACAAAGGACTAGGGATGCAATTGAGTGTGAAGGTCCTGGGTTCAATTTCTAGTACCACCAAAAATCAATCAATAAGGCCAGGCATGGTGGCACACCCCTGTAATCCCAGCACTGGGGAGGCAGAAGCAGAAGGATCACTGAGTTCAAAGCCAGCCTGGGCTACATAGTGAGACCCTGTTTAAGAAAAAAGAAAATCAATCAATAATAAATCAAAAGGCTAGAAAAAAGAAGCAAAGCTAACTAAAAGAAAGCAGAACAAAGGAAGTAATACAGATATAAGCAGAAACTGCCGGTATGGTGGTGCACACTTATAATCGCAGCACTTTGGGAGGCTGTGGCAGGAGGATCACTGGTAGTTTGAGGCCAGCATGGAGTACATAGTGAGACCTGGACTTGTAGGTGAGACCCTGTCTCAAAAAGAAGAATAGAAAGAAAATGGGGGGAAATGATGTTTGGAATTGGCAATTGGGCACTGGCTGTTTGGGACATGGTCTGAGATGGTGCCCACTGTCTTGTCCAGCATACATAGCACTTCCTTTAGCCTCCCTTGCTGCAATGTTTACAGAGCAATTGACTGTCCCCGACTGGAGTTCTCTCCATTTTCCTTGCCTTTGCCACTTTTGGCATTGAAGGCTGAGGCAGGGTGTGTCTACCTGTGCCCACTCTCCGTGATGAGCTGCCAACTAGCAGCAACCAGCAGGCAGCAAGGCCTCACATTCAAACCTCTCTGATTTCTCCATCTGACTTCTTCCTTCCCTGTGTGAGAAGGCTTGAGATGTCCATGGCGATGTGGAGGCGGGGAAGATCCCAACATAAATCCTTGCCTGCTGGAATGTGGCATCTTCAGGTGTGTGGATGAAGATAACAGTGACGAGTAAAGAGACAACCAACAAAGTGAGAAAAAACATTTGCTGGCTGTTCCTTAGACAAAAGACTGATATGTAGAATATATAAAGAACTGAACAAATACCTCTCCCCAATTTAAAGATCCAATCAAAAAATGGGCATCTGAGATGAATATATACTTCTCAGATGAAGTACAAATATGGCAAATAAATAAATGAAAAAATGTTCAACATTACTGGTCATTCTAGAGATGCAAGTTAAAACAATGCTGAGATTCCATCTCATTCCAGAAAGAATGGCTATTATATTAAAAAAAAAAAAAAACACAACCCAATAACAAATGCTGGCAGGGCTGTCGGGAAAAAGGAACCCTTTTCCACTGTTGATGGGAGTGTAGACTGGTGCAGCCACTGTGGAAATCAGTGTGGAGATTCCTCAGAAAAATAGGAGGAGAGGTTCCATTTGACCCAGATATCGCCCCTCTTGGTATCTTCTTGAAAGAATTTAAAACATTGTACCATAGCAATATATGTAAACCTATGTTCATAGCAGCACAGTTTGTAATAGCTCAATCTTGGAAATAATCCACATGCTCATCAAGTGATGAATGGATAAAAGTGTGTGTGTGTGTGTGTGTGTGTGTGTGTGTGTGTGTTTAACACAATGGAGTACTACCCAACCACAAAGAAGGATAAACTTGAGACATTTATAGCTAAATGGATGCACCTAAAGACCATACTCTTAACTGAAATAAATCTTACACATATTTATAAATATCTCATTGTGTCTCTGGTGTGAGAAACTGAAAGTGTAAATAAGAACCAAAATGTATAATAGATATTGTGAAATAGGAAGAAAATGTTCAAACAGGAAGAGGCACAAAGGAGGGGGGAGAGGGAAAGGAAGGAAGGGAAGAGAAAAAAATGAAAAATAAAATGGAAACAAAGCTCTTGTAAATAAGGGGAAAATGGGTAGAAGGGAAAGGAGGGGAATGAGAAAATATGAATCAAGATATATTATTTACAGGTACAAATTCCTTATGATGAATGTGATTATTATGTATATCTAAGTTGTACCAATAAACTTAATGATAAAAATAGTTAATAGGTTAAAAACAAAACAAAACAAGTGATAGGGAGGATGTCCCACTGCCTTCTTACAGTACAAAAACTGCTGAAATTCTGGAATCCTCTAAGGGTCTAGGGAAGACCCACTGGAGTGAGTGAAGCCTATAGCAGCAGAGAGAGGTGAAGTCTTCGGAGAAATGGGAAAGATATCTTGTGGAATGAATATTTGCATTAGAATTGTTTCTATAATGCAGCAGCAAATAAATCTTTCAATAGGTGCTGGCTGAAATCTTCTAAGATTTTCCAGGTGTCTTCTTCAGTTCCACAAGGGGAGACAGAGCAAAGTTAGCCCTCTATCTTTGGCCTTTGCCATCAGTGCCATGGTGACACCGTGTCACTATAGGCTGTGCCGTGCATCTGGTTCTCATTACTTCCTAGAGGCAAGAGACTTAGGAAATCTATGGGGTCTCCAGAGGAATGTAAGATGTGATCAATGAAAGACTTAATCTGGCTGAGGGAGGGGAGGGAATGACATGAGTAAATGCATGATGGAAGGAATGGTGGAACCATGTTTGGACAGTGGTTGGTTGACTACCTGAGCCACAGTTTAGGATGAGTGAAGGAATTGGGGAGAAGACTGGAAAGATAAGTCATGGTAGATGTGTGCCAGGCTAGAGATTCCAGGCTCATTCCTAAAAAAATCTGTCCTTTGTAACTTATCTTTGTTAAAATAATGTCACCAAGCCAGGCATGGTGGCGCATGCTTCTAATCCCAGCACTCACGAGACTGAGGCAGGAGGATCGTTGTGAGTTCAAGACCAGCCTGGGCTACATAGTGAGTTCCAGGTCAGTCTCAACTATATAGTGAGATCCTGTCTCAAAATAAAAAACAAAACAAAAGAAAAAACAAAACAACAACAATAAAATAATGTCACTTTATTCAGTAGGGGGAAAATGGGCATGAGAAAGTTCTGATTTAGTAACATGGTGGCCTATACCTGTAGTTGCAGCTACTTAGGGAGGCTGCAGCTATAGGAGTGCCTGAGTTCGAGTTTGGGGCCAGCCTGGGCAATGTATAGTAAGACCTTGTCTCTGAATAAAGATGAAAGCCCAGGACCTGATGGATTCATCACTGAATTCTACAAAATGTTTAAGGATGTTATTTTACCAATACTCTTGAAGTTTTTCAAAGAAATTAAAAGGGATGGAATACTCCCAAACTCATTTATTTAGTATCACCCTGATCCCAAACCGGATAAAGATCCAACTAAAAAAGAAAACTATAGGTCAATCTCCTTAGTGAATATAGCTACAAAAATCCTTAACAAGATAATAGCAAATAGAATGCAATGTGTTATTAAAAAGATGATCCAGGGCCGGGGATTTAGTTCAGTGGTTCGGTGGCCTGCCTTGCAAGTGCAAGGACCCGAGTTCAATCCCCGGTACCAAAAAAAAAAAATAAATAAAAAGATGATCCAGTAGGTTTCATCCCAGCGATGCAAGGATGGTTCAACACATGTAAATCAATAAATGTAATATATTACATAAACAGAAGCAAGGTAAAAAATAATATGATCATATAAATAGATGCAGAAAAGGCTTTTGACAAAATCTAACACCTTTTTGTGATAAAAACCCTGAAGAAAACAGGTATGTGATGGCCATACCTGAATATGATAAAAGTTATATGTGATAAACCAATAGCCAGCATCATACTACATGGGGAAAAACTAAAAGCACTCCCCCTAAAATCAGGAACAAGACAAGGATGTCCATTATCACCTCTTCTATTCAACATAGTACTTGAAACATTAGCTGAAGCAATTAGGCTAGAGAAATAAATTAGAGGGATACATACAGAAAAACAAGAATGCAAATTATCATTATTTTCAGAAGACATGATGCTTTACATAGAAGACCCAAAGAACTCCACCAAAAAACTCTTAGAATTAATAACTTCAGCAATGTAGCAGAATACAGAGTCAATTCACAAGCATCATTAGTATTTGTGTATACCAACAATGAATGGAATGAGAAAGAAATTAGGAAAATAATACCATTCACAGTACCTTTAAGAAAAATGAAATGCCTAGGAATTAACTTAGCCAAGGAAGTGAAAGACCTCTACAAAGAAAACTACAGTACTCTGAAAAAGGAGATTGAAGAAGACATCAGAAGATGGAAAGATGCCCCCTGATTCTGGATAGGCAGAATCAATATTGTCCAAAAACAAAACAAAACAAAACAAAAAACCATACTCCCAAAACTATTATACAGATTCAATGCATTTCCAATAAAAATGTCAATAGCACACTTTACAAATCTTGAAAAAACAACCCTAAAATTCACATGGAACCAGAAAAGATCCAGAATAGAAAAAGAAAGTTGGGGCAACAAAAGCAAAGTAGGAGGCATAGTAACACTTGACCTTAAGCTATACTACAAAGCAATAGTGATAAAAAATGGCATGGTACTGGAATAAAAGCAGATTTGTGAATCCACAGAACTGAAGTGAAGATACAGAAACTTCCCCTAACACATTTAGCTATTTGACCTTTGACAAAAGGGCCAAAAGCATATACTGGAAGACAGAGCCTATTCAACAAGTGGAAAATCTGGTTATTTGTATGCAGAAGATTGAAACTGGACCCTTATCTCCCACCATATACTAAATTAAAATCAAAATGGATCAAAGATTTAGACATTAGAACAGGAACAATAACCCTAATGAAAGATAAAGAGGTAAAACACTTGAAGAAATAGTTGTAGGAAAGGATTTTCTAAACAGAATCTTAACTGCACAAGAAAAAACAGCAAGAGGAGCCAGGGATTTGGCTCAGTGGTTCTGCTGCCTGCCTCACAAGCACAAAGTACTGAGTTTGATCCCCGGTACAACAACAACAACAACAACAAAACAGCACGAATTAACAAATGGAATTATATCAGACTAAAAAGCTTCTGTACAGCAAAACAGTCAATCAGTAAAGTGAAGAGACAGCCTACAGAATGGGAAAAAACTTTGTCAGCTATTCCTCAGACATAGAACTAATATCTAGAATATACAAAGAACTCATAAAAATCAATCAAAAGAAAATTAATCCACCTAGAATCAATGATCCAGTCAATAAATGTCAAGAGAAATGAACAGACACTTTGCAGAGGAAGAAATATAAATGGTCAACAATGTATGGAAAAATGCTCAACATCTCTGACCACTGGAGAAACGAAAATTAAAATGACCCTAAGATTCCATCTTACTCCAGAAAGAATGGTAATCACTAAGAAATCAGTCAATAACAAATGCTAGCGAGGCTGTGGTGAAAAAGGAACCCTCCTGTATTGTTGGTAGGAATGTAAACAAGTACAACTATTATGGAAATCACTATGGAGATATCTCAAAACTGAAATTAGAAATTCCATATGACCCAGTGGTTCCCCTGCTAGGTATCTTTCCCCAAGAGCTTAAGTCGTCATGCCATAGCAATACATTCATACCAATGTTTATAGCAGCACAACTCATAATAGCTAAATCCTGGAAACAGCATATATACCCATCAACAGATGATTGGATAAAGAAAATGTGGCATCTATGTATAATGGAATACTATTCTGCTATAAAGAATGGCAGATTTGGGCTGGGGATTTAGCTCAGTGGTTCCGCCGCCTGCAAGGACCCGAGTTTGCTCCCTGGTACCAAAAAAAAAAAAAAAAAAAAAAAAAAGGCAGATTGAGACACTTGTAGCAAAATGGATGCACCTGGAAAATATGTTAAGAGAAATAAAGCAGACAGACAAGCTTATATGACATATGGTATTGAGTGAGGCAAAGTACAAAGAATAATAAAAGACAAATAGAAGAGGACTAGGAGATGGATTTCTTGCGACAGGGAAGTGGTCCAAGGGAAAACCTGTGAGGGGTGTGGAGGAGGGGAAGGGGAAATAAGTAGAATAAAGATGCCATGTAAAGGAACCTAATAACCTCAATGAAGATAAATATTATATGCCCTAACATGAGCTAAGACAACCACTCCCAAGATGATTCCAAACTGCAGGAACTGTAAACATGTACTAATAAATTTTTTAAAAAAAATCATTTGTTTCATTTGCATTAAAAGGTTTAATAAAACTTAGTGTATGCAGGAAAATCAATAAAAACAAATTGCTTTTGTCCCTTCTACTTATCTGGTCATGGATCAGAAACATTATTTTAATGGTTGCTGACAGTGAACTATGTCTGTGAATCCAAAGCCAGCCCAGCAGTTTTAAATCTTATGATCTTGATTGTTCAATATGATTCTATTGGAATTTTTAAAAATGGACAAAAAAAGAAAAAAAGAAAAGAGAAAAACAATCTAAAAAGAATAAATTAATCCCACTGCTGTTTCTTAGAAAAAAAATCAATCAGGCAGACAGGCTGCTGGCTAACCTAATCAAGAACAAAAAGTAAAAGACACAAATATGCAATATAAGAAATGATGAGAAAGGTACAGCTATTGAAACAGAAGAGAATTAAAAAAATTTAAGGTGCAACCAACACATATAAAAGACAAAAAGTGAGTGGTAGCTCAGTGGTACAGTGTTTGACTAACATGTACAAGGCCTTGAGTTTGATCCCCAGTGCTGGGGAAAACAAAACATAGGAAATTATCTTCAGAATTAAGGTAGGCAAAGATTTCTTGAATATGACATGAAAAACACTAACCATCAAAGCAAAATTACATCATAGATTTTACTAAAATTAAGAAATTCTTTAAAAATACCATTATGAGAGCTGGGCATGGTAGTACATGCCTATAATCCCAGCACTTTGGAAGGCTGAGACAGGAGGATTGAAAGTTCAAGTCTTGTCTATGCAAATAGGCAAGGTCCTGTCTCAAAATAAAAAAAAAATAAAGGGATGGGGAAAGCCCTGTAGTGTGAAAGCCCTGGGTTCAATTCCCAGTACTTCCAAAAGGAAAAAAACAAAACAAAACAAAAACAAAGGAGAGGAGGAGTGTTACCGTTAACTAGAAGAGGATATTTGCAATATCAAAGACACATTTGTTGAATTTTTACTTTCAGTGACCTGTTCTAAAAGTTCTTTTTCCTTGTTTTCAAATACAACTGTCTTTTCATCATGCCTTTTTCATAAAGGCTTGCTATCTTTAATGTCTTTAATAAGATTTCTTTATTAACTTCCTACTATCTGACACATTTGGTATTATTGACTCTTTTCTTTTTTCACAATGACTTACTTCCATGAATATTTGCTAATTCTTTTTTTTTTTTTGGTATCAGGGATTGAACTTGGGTCCTTGCGCTTGCAAGGCAGGCCACTGAACCGCTGGGCTAAATCCCCAGTCCCTATATTTGCTAATTCTTGTGTGAAGTCACTGTGTTTGGTTTTCTTTCCTGTCAGATGGCATGGGTTTTATAGTTTTGCTTTAAAGAGGATTTATATTTGCTTTGCCAAGACCCCCAATTTTGAATATTATTGGACAATCTTAGAATGTGTGACCTCAAACTTACACAAAGCGCATAAGCTCGAGTTTTCATAATCTCAATTCTTTTCAGACTTCTCTTCCTTTGCCCTCCCTTTAGAGCCAAGGGGAGAACTTTTTTCTCTCCTTGTGCTGATGTATAACTTTTTATTTTTTGTAGTCTGCCCTTTCACTTAGGGTGCAAATATTTTCATGCAGAAGTCAGTTTCACCCTTAGTAGTCTCTGTTATTAAAATAAAAACCCCAAAGGAAGATTTCCAGGATTAAAGATCTTTCTGGAGGAGGTGCTTAACAACTAAAAAGCTTACTAGCATGTTTTCAGTTCTTTCATTTCTGGCATCTGAGAATTTCCTGTTTCTCCTATAATTACAAGTATGTAATTTTCAATATTTTGGGTTTTTTTTTTTTTGAGACTGGGTCTCACTATGTGATTCAGGCAGGTCTTGAACTCATGGTGATCCTCTTGCCCCAGCCTTCTGAGTGCTAGGATTAAAAGTGTGCATTATTCAGCCTAAGTGTATATTTTATATTCCATTTGTACTTGTAACAAGAATAGTTATAGGTAATTTTCATTGGCTATCATGCCAGATCCAGAAATCCTCATGTTGATTTTGTTTTTTCATTTTTTCAGGGGGAGCAGCGATAGCTGCCTTTATTAGGGGCCATGAGCTGATTGGCTTTATTCAAAGGTCATACACTTGATCTTGAAATTGCCATCAGCTGCCAAGTAGTTGATGGCTTCTAGCTTGAGATGGCTGGGGAACTTGAATTGCTATCCATCCAGCAGCTTGGTGGTCAGATTGGCCTGGTCAAAGATGTAAAGAAGCCATAATTGAGGCCAAGAGGATGTTCTGGTGACTGCTGCACCAGTTGTCTGAGAACTCCACCTTCATGTTGATTTTATACGCTTAATAAATGTTATTCTTAAAATAAAATACTTTTTGTTTGTTTGGGGGTTGGTTTTTTCGTTTGTTTGTTTTTTTGAGACAAGGTGTCAGTTTCTAGTTCAGGTTGGCTTGAACTCACTGCGGTAGCCCAGGCTGACCTCAAACTCAGTGTCCTCCTGAAGCAAGACCCCAGACAGACAGACAAAGATAGGAGCAAAAAGCAGCTTTAAATACCAGTGGCTCAACGAGTGACTCCTGTCAGTCTCGAGAGCTCTGAATAGAAGTTTATGCTTCTTTATATAACTTTTTACATCTATGACGCTTAATTCTATTGGAGTTTCCCAATATAGCAAGCAGGACTTACATGAAGCAGAGCAGTGAAGGGGGAGGGAGGCAGGGCTGAGTCCAGTACGCTTCTTTGGTAAGATTACAAAAGTTGTTATGGCTACTCAGGTACATTCTATAAAAAGCATAGTTACCTAGTTAACCCATAGCTGCCTAATAACACAATTAACCCATACTTGCCCAATTCCATATGGAGTGGTGGTCTCCTCTCCTAGCTCAGCCCCCTGAGTGCTAGGATCACTGTACATTATCATGCCCAGTGAAATGTCCATTCTTATAACTTATTTTCCAATAGTACTGGCAAGCCAAATAATCTCTTGAAAATTTAATAAATGGTCATCCAGCACTTTCTCAAAAAGGGCTCATGAGAGCCTTGAAATGTGAACTGGCTACAGGATGGGGCCTGTACACTTCTCACCAAAGCGTCTTTGTCTTGTGACCAGGTTTTTGTTTTTTTCTTTTGGTACCGGGGATTGAACTCGGGTCCTTGTGCTTGGGAGGCAGGCTGTGGAACCACTGAGCCAAATCCCTGACCCATTTTTTTTTCTTTTTGGTCCTGGGGATCCAGCTCAGATCCTCGCGCTTGCAAGGCAGGCTGTGGAACCACTGAGCTACATCCCTGGCCCTGTGACCAGGTTTTTTATTTTCTCTAGGACCTGACCCTCACCTCAGAGCACAGCACCTATTTGCTAATTTGGCTTCCAAAGAATCTGCTGGTCCTGGATTATCCCTTTATTCATCATGATGTATAATTTCTCTTCACAATATTTCTGAACATTTTGTGATTGAGAACTCAGGCTTATTCCTTCTCTTGGGTAAGGCTACAGCAAGACAGTATTATCTGTAAACAACTTGAGCCTCCATTATTCATTCAACACATATTTATTGCTAACCTACTATGTGGTGGCCACTGGTGAACTGCTAAAGTTAAAGTGGACAAGATAGTTATAGTCCATTCCTCCATGGAAATTATGATGAAATCAGTCAAAACAAGAAATTCATGAGCATCTGGTACAGTGATGGCCAACCTTTTAGAGACTGCCCAAACTGCAACCCAGAACCCACTTATTCATCACAAAGTGCAACAGCACAATCAATCCTGAATGCTCAGCTGCTGGGGCAGTGCTGGGGCAACTCGGCTTGTGTGCTGATAGAGGGCTGTGTACGCCCACTGTGGCACGCATGCCACAGGTTTGCCACCGCTGATCTAGTACGTTCAGTTTCACTTTGAGAAAAACAAGAAACAGGATGCCTCTCTTCTCTAGCAGGCACTTAAGGCACAATTTTAGACAAAGACTAATGAAATATGAGGTTGATGTTCAAGTACTCAAGTACCCTGGTAGATAAGGAAAGAGCCCAAGGGCTGGATAGTTAAGAGGAACTGAAAGAAAAAGGAGATATTTCTAAAGATGGGTACGGGGAAAGGAAGGTAGGCTTTGGGACCAACATGAAGACCATGGGCTTAAGCCTGCAGAGAGTGAGACTGTGAGCCTCTCTCCCCCAATTTAGGAGAACAGGAGAGTGGTGCTTAGCCTCCTC
Source organism: Fukomys damarensis (assembly GCF_012274545.1). NCBI lineage: Eukaryota > Metazoa > Chordata > Mammalia > Rodentia > Bathyergidae > Fukomys > Fukomys damarensis. The sequence goes on along the minus strand of NW_022900937.1, from coordinate 23,620,727 downwards.
CCAGACCTGCAGTCTGCCTGCTCTCTTCAAGTCAGGCTATTCTGCTCAATTGTTGCCCTAGTCTTAGGCCCTAGGGACTAAGAATTCAACTTGTATATCTGTGCACACATAGGATCAACCATTGGCTATTATGATCAAACTCGATTTTTCTTAAAAGTTTTTTTTTTTTTTTTTTAGACAAGGTCTCTCTTTGTAGTTCAGGCTGCCCTCGAACTCATGGTGATCCGCTTGCCTTAGTCTCCTGAGACTCATGTATCATCACATTTGGCAACCTTGATTTCTTACATTCACTGTTTATTTGGTTATTGCTTCCCTTAGTTCCGCCCCCGCCCCCCGTACTGGGGATCGAACTCAGGACCTTGCACGTGCGCGGTAGGCGCGTGTGCCACTGAGCTACCCGCCCAGCTTTCCTTAGTTCTTGAACTGACTCCTCGAGTAGAGTCCAAACAGTAGTTCCTCTTCGATTTTAGCTGATTCTAACTTCTGTGAGAATATAATCCAATTTGAGTCATTCAGAACTTTTTCTTTTTCTTTCTTTTCTTTTTTTTTTTTTTTTTTTTTTTTTTTTGTTTTTTTGAGACAGGGTCTCACTACATAGTTGAGACTGACCTGGAACTCACTATGTAGCCCAGGCTAGTCTCGAACTCACAGCGATCGTCCTGCCTCAGCCTCCCGAGTGCTGGGATTACAGGCGTGCGCCACCATGCCCGGCTCCAGAACTTTTTCAATCATTTACGGGATAGTTTTCTTTTTGCAAGTTCAGTGGAAAGTCCTCTCCCTAAACTGATTCTATGAATGACTGTTGTGTAAACTCCCTGAGGCTGCATGTTTAGGGTGTATCAGGAACCAGATTTAGCAACGCAAGCACTCGACTTTTGGAGTGGCCTGCTGCGCCCCCACAAGTAGGTTCCCTGAGCCCTTGAGTTGGGAACCCAGGAGCTGGCGTCCTCTCAGCTGGGCAGAATTAACACACTTCATTGCTATTCAGGAGGGCGCCCGGGGGTCACACGTGTTTACTGATTTTCAAAAACCCACACCAAGCCTCTCTACCTCAACTCTGGTCCTGTCAGCGAGACAGGAAGAAGCCACTGTCCAGCGAAAGCTCCACGAAACTCTCGCGCCACGGGTTTCGAAAACTGTAGGAGTTACGCCTCTCCGGAACCGGAAGCGGGTCCTGGTCGTTGCTGTCTATTATTTATAGGGGGCGGGGCCGCAACAGAAACTTCAACTCCCAGAGTGCAGCGCAGGGCTTCCTGTTTCCGGCGAGAGAGCCTGAGGGAGTGTTTACACTGGCGGCTCTGCGGCCGGCTTCCTTCCGCGGGACGGGTGAGGGCGCCAGGCCCCTAGTCGCGCGATCTCTGCTTCGGTCTTGGGGGTCGACTAGATTAACTGCTCCCGCGGGAGAGAGGTGGGGTCGCCACCAGATAGTGTCCTTTCCTCCACCAGTAGCTATCTGTGATATTGGGTCAAGGGATTTTATCTTTCTGAGTCTTGATTTCTTCGCTTGTAAACTGTAGATGATCGTGCCTGCCCCAGGGAACAGTTGTGAGGAGTGAGATTGGCGTAGGAGGAGACCGGGTCTTTCCTTATTTTGAACCTGGAGGCGGACGATATATTAAGGCTGCGTTGAAGTCTGCTCATCAGACTCAGCGTTTTCTTTCCCTCTTTCCTATCAGAGAGGCTTCCTTCAAAACAGTGATGATGACTCTAACAAGGACTTGCCTTGCCACTCTTCCACCCTCGGAGTTTCTGATTTATTTTCCAGGCACCCATATATGCCAGGTTTGGGAACAACCAAGAGGAAAATTCTAGCCTTTCAAGAATTGGGGACTGTGTGGGGGTGCTGGTGGGAATCTGAGAAATACGCATATGTGTAGCTCTTTTGCAATGAGGGGATAAGGTTTGTGGAAACAGGAAATAAAAGGGGCAGAGGACCTTGTATTTGTGTTTGTCTTGGTAGGACTTTGCTGAGAAGCCTAAAAGGAAGAGAAATTATATACAAAGTCCAGACTTGAGCAGAGATATGAGATGGGGAAGAGCTTTGTTATGAATGGAGAAGTAGTGAGTTGTACTTACCATTGAGGAATGGGGCAGAGCCAGGCTCAGTCGGGGGTTGTGGGGAGAGGCAGAACTGATGATTTGGTAAGGTAGGCTGTACTGTTTAGATTTATTCATAGAGATGTTTTGGAGCCATTGGAGAAGTTGTAAGCAGAGAATTTACTTGATCAGATTTATTTTAAAATGGTGAATTGAGTGGCCTCATAGATCTTTGACAAAGAGAGGAAAAAGGCCAGGTGCTTGTTATAAACCTGTTGTAATAGTTCAGAGTTGAAGAAATCTGAAATGAGGGACATACAGAAAGAATAGCATTGGATAATATCACTTGAAGCTCACAACATTCCTATCAGGTTGGATGGTTTATTTTCACTTTAAAGATGAAGAAACTGAGGCCCAAAGAGCTAATTTCTTTGCTGTTCATCACAAGATGAATAAAAAGACACCAGATTCTAGTTCTGACCGCCTGATGTTGCATCTAACAGCGCCACACTAAATTATCTCATTCAGAACTTTAACAGGAGGCAGTACAGAAGGGTGATGGTCTGTCCAACTACTAAGGCTTTATTCTTTTACAGGGAGAAAGAGAGAACGCGAACGAGAGAGGATGTCTCTCTCAGACTGGCATCTGGCAGTGAAGCTGGCTGATCAGCCGCTTGCCCCTAAATCTATTCTTCAGTTGCCAGAGACAGAACTGGGAGAGTACTCACTAGGAGGCTACAGCATTTCATTTCTGAAGCAGCTTATTGCTGGCAAACTCCAGGAATCTGTTCCAGATCCAGAGCTGATAGGTGAGTCTCTATGAGCTGGCTTTGGACTGCTGCTTTGATCTCTTGGGGGAAGATACTTCTGGAATTACCAAAGTAATTTAAGGGATTGGGATTTTTTTTTTTTTTTTTTTCGGTATCGGGGATCGAACTCGGGTCCTTCGGGATTTTTTTTCTCACAACGTTAACACTCCAGCGAAGTGAGTGTTGGGTAGAAGCACAATTCATATGATGAAATTATTGGTTGCCATTTCAGTCATCTATTATACTGAACTACTTTATCACAAAGTTCCTTAACTATGATATCGTTGAGTTCTTTCCCTGAAAGTGCAAAAATTTGGCTAAGAAAGGAATTATTGATCATGGAAACTCCTCAGTAATCCCTTAAGTCTTAGGGTATGATTACAAGGATTTTTTAAATTGGTTGGTTAGAGGGAAGGCAAAACAAGGAAATGAAGATAGGGCATTCCAAGAGAAGGAGGGAGGGATTTAAGCATAATATAATTAAATTATACTAATGATGTAGTTTTAGTATATGTGCTGCCAAAGTGAGCACACTAATGATGTAATTTATAATAGGTAAGGGTTCCAACTGATGAAAAAAAAAAAACAAAACCTGTCACACTTTGTTTGGGTTCATTCTTAATGTATTTTTCCGTTTAAGTTAAGCAGTGTTCATAGTGTTAAGCTCTAGAGTTCTGTGAGTGGAGTCTGTAAACTTCATTTTGTGAATTTCTTTTTCTTTTTTTCTTTTTTTTTTTTTTTGTTTGTTTTTTGAGACAGGGTCTTTCTATGTAGTTAGGTGGCCTTGAACTCACTGTGTGGCCCAGGCTGGCCTTGAACTCAGGTAATCCTTTCAGCCTCCCAGTGCTGGGATTATAGGTGTTCACCACCACTCCTGGCTATTTTACAAATTTACATTTGTTAGAAATTATTGTTAGAGCTATGTGTGGTGGCTCACGCCTGTAATCCTATCACTCAGGAGCCTGAGGCAGGAGGATCGCTGTGAGTTCGAGACCAGCCTGAGCTACATAGTGAGTTCCTGGTTAGCCTCACTGAATAGTGAGACCCTGTCTCAAAAAAACCAAAAAAAAAAAAAAAAAGAAAAAGTAAAAGAAATCATTGTTAGAATTTATTGTTTAAATAAAAGAATCTTTTAAAGCTTAAATCATTCTTCAGCTATGTATCCAATCAAAAGAAAGTTCTCAGGGGACAGAGAGCATCTACATTGTTTTAAGAAACAAAATTTAAAAGGACAATTTTTTCTTTTAGATCTGATCTACTGTGGCCGGAAGCTAAAAGATGATCAGACACTTGACTTCTATGGCATTCAGCCTGGATCCACAGTTCACGTTCTGCGCAAGTCCTGGCCTGAGCCTGATCAGAAACCAGGTAAAGGCTGACTGTTAGTCAGACTGGTGGAGCTTCTGTCATATCTCCTGTGGCAGAATCTGGGTGTTCTTGAGGCATGGACTTGGGTGGGACAAGGGGTGATTTACTAGGGGTGATGATGTTAGGGGTTACTTTTATTATTCAGTGGGTTACACCACATTGATAAGCAGAGTCTAGTTGTGACCTTCATGCTGCCAATACCGCTAGTGGTAGGAGATTCATTTCTTTATTTTCTAGATTCATTTCCCACTGTATTCTAATGGGATGAAGAGTGTGTCTCTATTTGAACTCTTTATTTCTCAGTGAACTTTGTATCCTTTTGTTATGGTTGTTTTTCTTATTAGAAAATAGCTGGAAATTTCTGGCACTCCTCTAATGCTGTCCAGTAGTTTGTTCTCTTTTGAGCAAATCCTCCTACCGCTGCCTTGGGGTGATTTGTTCAGTCAACTAACTCATACTGATATATTGGAAATTTATTTTCCAGAAAGTATTCCAGTAGCATTAATGTAGCTCTTGGAGAAAATATATAAAATCTTTAGAGCCTTTTTGATATGTTAATAGGAAGGGCTGATAGAATTCATAATTTAAATTTTACATTTATAATTTTAAGGCTTTACCAAGGATAAAATTAAGATATGTAAAAGATACTAGCTTTGTTCAACTGACATTTTGTCATATTTTCATAATGTTGTTGTTTTGGTTTTTTTGGGTACTGGGGATTGAACTCAGGCCCTTGTGCTTATGAGGCAGGTGCCGGAACCACTGAGCTAAATCCCCAGCCCGTCATAATGTTTGTGATTGCTGCAACCAGTTGCCCTCTGAAATTTACCCTCTTTTTGATTCTAAACGTGAAGGACAAAGCATCGCCTTGATGGGAATGGTAGCCCCTGACATTTAAGGCTTGGTACTCACAACCAGGCCTGGAGTCCTTTGGTAGAATATGAACAATTGCACAGGTCACCAACATTAGACAAGGACATTCTGAGACCATCATGGATCAGGACAAGGATAAGTTCCCTATCACTTTGGAACAGAGACCAAACTCTGCACATTGTCCTAACCACAGAGCAATCATGTCCTCCTCTCCTGGCTCCTAAGAGTGACTGTTGTTTCTTTACTAATCACAGCTTTCACCTTGCTCTGGTTTTCCTTTAATAAGTTATTACAAAATCACCCCCACTCTTTGACAGTGTCCAAACCAGAGCAAAACCCTGCTTTCATCCAAATCACCCAGCCAAAGCTCAAATCCTATTCACTCTTTCTAGTGTCTTCTTACTGAGATGCCCTGAGTTCCATGTGGTGTCGTTCTCCTCTGTGTACTGAGCAGCAAGCCCAGGTTGTTCACAGCAGAGCAGGTGTGTCTCGGCTCTCGAGCAGCAGTGCACTGGCAGGAGGAAAGGAACATTTATGGCTTCTGTGACCCAAGTGTTTTCTCTTCAGTATCTTACATCATCATGACAGTGGCTCTGAAGTATAGGTAACAGTTTTAGCATTGTGTAGGTGAAGAAAAAGAGTTGGAAAGCTATTTATTCAGAGTCACCTTCTTAGGAATGAATGCAGGAGCTAGGATATGGACCTACATTTGCCTGGGTCAGGAGCCGGTGTGCTTCCCACTGGGCTGACTAACCTCCCACTCCCAAACTGCAAACTTGGCTCAGAGTTGTTACACAGAGTTGCCCATTACTCTTAAGTGATGCCAGTTTAGTATCTTTACAGTCCTTTTCCTCCCACCTCCTGCCTGGAGATTTATTTTGAAACAGTGGACTTTTTATTGGAAGAGGTGAAAGTAAACTTTTTGATCTGAAAAGAAATTGTCCTGTGACAATACTTCAGGTATTGTCCCCTTCAGCATTCTTCCTTCAAGGGGAAGCACACAGGAGAGACTGTAGGAGGAAAACCTATCAGCTCTGAATCCCTCCAGTGGTTGGTTGTCTGTGGTGGGTTACAGATCTTGTCGGGCTTTCCACTTAGCCTGCTGCTAGTTGATGTATCCTTGAACTCCAGCCATAACAAAATGACTCACTGTTCTTGGGGAGCACCACATTCTGCCTTGAGGTCTCCTTTAGGTTTGGAGCCCTACTGCCCTTGTGCTCCACCTTAGGTGCCCTGTAGATGGCTTTCTCTGAGAGGCATTACTGGCTCCCAGCCCTCCCGTAGTGATGGCTCATACCCTAGCTGGCATCCACTCCCTACTGGGGCCTCACCGTGGTATTTGGCAATTGTGAGTTTGTGTTCTATTTAGTCATATTTCTCCTATTGTCAGTGGCAGAGATTCTTCTTTTTCACATTCATGTGGTTTGCCCAAAGCTAGATGCAGGGTAAATGTTCACTAGGTATTTGGTGAATGGATATTTAAGATATTCTTCGGGGATTTAGCTCAGTGGTTCTGCCACGGCTTGCCTCACAAGCTCAAGGTCCCAAGTTTGATCCCTGGTACCAAAAAAAGGACGGGGGGCTAGGGATTTAGCTCAGTGGTTCCGCTGCCTGCCTCGCAAGCACAAGGTCCCAAGTTCAATCCCCAGTACCAAAAACAAAAGATATTCTTCAAAAGAGATAGCCCTCATGATTAGAGTGTAAATGAGGATATGACTCTTGCAGTGAACTTCAGGGGTATCTCACTTTGCCCTGGGAATGGTGACCCATAAAGCCAGGCAATATCTGTACAAGCACTAACAACTGGCCTTGGTGAGGACAACCATACTCTAAACAAAGTGTGAGTGGGCGGGGGGATTAGCTCAGGGGCATAGTGCCTAGCCGTCAAGCGTGAAGTCCTGAATTCTATCTCCAGTACCAAAAAAAAAAAAAAAAAAAGTGACCCAAGCTGGGTGTGGTAGTGCACACTTGTAATCTGAGTACTGCAGAGGCTGAGGCAGGAGGGTTGCCAAGTTTGAAGCCAGCCTGGGCTACATAGTGAGTTCAAGGCCAGTCTGAACTACAAAATGAGATACTGTCTCAAAAAAAAGACCTGAAGCAAGCTTATTTTAAAGTTCTGCTTAAGAGTCTACTGAGTTGAATTGATTATATCATCCTCCTTTTTATTTTTTTGTTTTGTTTTTTGGTACCAGGGATTGAACTCGGGTCCTTGCACTTGCGAGGCAGCAGTGGAACCACTGAGCTAAACCTCTGGCCCTCGTCCCCCTTTTTATTGATTTATTATTTTTTTCGTCCTCCTTTTTAAATGTAAGATGTCTAGGATTCCTGTAGTGGGATGTTGGTCAGAACAGTCTCTTTCATGTGGTAAGGCTCCCATCTGCTGGAACTTGAATTTGTTCATCTACTAGCAACACTTAAAAGATGGGGCTGTTTTCTCATCTGTGGCATTGTGGGATTTTCTTAATGGGCACTCAGATTCTTAGAGGGTGATGGAGGAAGAGAATGTGCTAAAATGATACTGCCACATCCATGGCAAGGACAGGACCTGGGCTGCAGGGAAACTGTATCTTGCCCCCAGAACCTGTGGACAAAGTGGCCGCGCAGAGGGAGTTCCGGGTGCTGCACACTGCCCTGCACAGCAGCTCCTCCTACAGGGAAGCGGTGAGTGTGTGCCAGGGTCGCTGGAGAGGGTGTAAATATTGGTGTGGAGTGGCGTGGAGTGGAAGCGGGGCGCCTGTTGCCATAGCAACCAAGAGTTCCTCCAGGAGTTTTTGCCATGTCTTTGGGCCTCCACAGAACCCTGTCTTTCCCCAAAGAGCATGTCTCAGGCGTTGGATCAACAATCATTAAATTCCCTCTAATGATAATTCCCCTCTCCTCACACTAGCCTTGTGGAATGAATATGGTGTATCCATATACTGTTTCTGCCCAGCCTCATTCTTTGATTTCAGCTGAGCTGCCTGCGTACCAACTCTTAGTGTAGATTTTCTCACTGGGGAAGTGGCAGCCCACTTTCTACAGGAGAGTTGACAGGCAGTGTGAATATAGCTGTGAACTTCCTAGTATATGTGAATATGAAACAGTAATTGTATTGTGATTCAAAAGAACTTTGGGGACTTGGTGAAGCTTTTGTTATTGGGCTTGTAATGAGAGCTGTATTTTGGAAGTATTAGAATTATAGGTGAGGAAAAGGACCACAGAGATTGGAGCTGCTGTGGCCATTGTTTAAATTTTAATTCTTAGTTTCCCTTCTGGTAAGCCATGATCTCAGAGCAAAGAGGCTCACGTTTCTGGGGCTGCTTTTCCATTGTGGTGATAGATGTGCAAGCACTTAGAGGGCAGAGCCCTCTAGCAGAGGGTGGGCATCTGATGTGTGCATGGAGCTGGCAGCAGGGCTCAGCTTTCCCTGCTTCTCCTGCAGGTCTTTAAGATGCTCAGCAACAAGGAGTCTCTGGATCAGATCATTGTGGCCACCCCAGGTCTCAGCAGTGACCCCATTGCTTTAGGTAAGTGCAGGGGAAGATTTGAGGAAATAGAGGAATTGGGAAAGTAGAAAGGAAGAGAAGGCAGTGACCCTAAAGAGACTGTCTGTCATTGGTCCTCAGGAAAAAGGAAAGTAATCAAGATGTGTCACATTCCCAACCTCTAAGAGCTCTCAGTCCTCCAGAGTGATAATAGCCTAAGTACCTTCATAAATGAGGTCTAAGGGTACCAAAGGAGGGTGAGGTTAGCCCAAATCCCAGCAGTCAGGGAGGCCTTCCTGCACACCTCTGTGGCTAAGGGAAGAACCCAGAGATGCAGGAAGAGATAGGTATGGGTTACTCAATCTGTGGCTTAAGTGCAGTGGAGGTGGTGAGTATCAGGGAGTGTCCTCCTGGGACAATGGAGAGTACTTGGGTTGTGTACTTGGGGGTTTGTTTCCTCTACTTCTCACCGGGGATGGTTTGGATCTGTTGAGCTGGTTTCTCTGAGTCCTAAAGCCTCCTCTTCCTCCTGGATCTAGCTAGATCACTGCTGAGGGTATTCCTGTTCACTTTCAGGGGTTCTGCAGGACAAGGATCTCTTCTCTGTTTTTGCTGATCCCAGCATGCTGGACACGTAAGTATAGTATAGCCATCGTTGAAGGGCACCTGAGAGCTTCATGTGGTTAGGCTGGAATCCTAATTATCACCCTGGATTGTGCTCTTGGAGCCTGTCCTCAGTTTATCACTTGGGTCAGGAAGTAAATATGTCGGGAAGTAAGAAGGATCAAAGGGTCACAGAAAATGACAAAGCCCCAGGGCAAGGGCATGTGAAGACTCAGCATGCAGCAGCCTCCTGAGGGAGAGGGGTCTGTTTGCCAGGTAGTTTGGATTTTGTTCAGGAGATGTTAGGGAGATGTTGGGAGGATTCTAAGCTGGGAGGAGAAGCAGGTGTGCAGGTCCAGTGTTAGCACTGGAAGGATCAGTAGAGGCTGTGTCCCCTTAATCTTGCAAGTGAAGAAAACAACCCTACCCTGGGGGGAGGAGGTCAAAGATTGCCAGCATGATAGAGATGGCATCTAGACCAGATGCTGAACACTGAGCCTGTCAAGCTGGTGTTTCCCATCATGCCTTTCTGGAGGCAAAGAAAAAGATCTGCCGTGGATCCCAGAAATTGAGAAATTGCTACCGTTGCTGTGGGCAGATCTGCCATTTCTGAGAGAAGATGCTGAAGACTAAGGAATTTCAAAGCAGGCATAGGCAGCTTGTCCTGAGGGGACAACCAGAATCGTCACAGCCAGGGTACTTTTAGTCACCCTTGGGTTTCTTCTAGATTGGTGACTAGTCACCCGGCCCTAGTCAATGCCATCATCCTGGTTCTGCATTCGGTAGCAGGCAGTACCCCGATGCCTGGCGCTGATGCCTCTTCACGGAGTATACCATCCAGCTCCTACCGGGATATGCCAGGTGAGCCCCAGAGAAGCGGGCATGGGCCCTTCAAGAAACAGTAGTGCCTGGGTTTGCAGTGCTTGACAGCTATGTGTACTGTTGGCGGAGGGCATTCCTTGGGAGCTCTCGGTTTGAGTCAGGAAGTGCATCTGTCCTTTAATTTTCCAAGGGGAGCAATGAAATATAAATTTGGAGAGTAACTAGAGCTGAGATCTGGAGCTGCGCCTATGCCTTTCTGTTCTTCCTCCTGAAATCTGTTCACTCTCCTCCAGGTGGCTTCCTGTTTGAAGGGCTCTCAGATGATGAGGAAGACTTTCACCCAGTAAGTGGCCTGGCTGCCTGCCCTCTGGGAGATGCTGCTGGGCACAAGCCCCTCCCTAGGACCTGCCATTCCCAAGGCTTGGAAGTGGTCCCAGACTACTGGTGGTGAACCTGTGGCACATGAGCTGCAGCAGGCTGTTTGCATCATTGAGAACTTTAAAAAGTTCGCCATCACTGTCCTAGGTCTTTTGGGGGCCCAGACCACATTCTGCTGTTTTCCTATATTCCTGATAGAACTTCTGTTCCTGGAGTGGGTGGAGTTCCTTTGGGAATTTCACAGTGCTACCTCCTTGATTTTGGGTGCCTTCCTTCCTAAGAGCACCCGGTCTACGCCCTCTAGCAGCACCCCCAGCTCCCGCCCAGCGTCCCTAGGATACAGCGGAGCTGCTGGGCCCAGGCCCATCACCCAGAGTGAGCTGGCCACTGCCCTGGCCCTGGCCAGCACCCCGGAGAGCAGCTCTCACACGCCGACTCCTGGCACCCAGGTATGGAGAGAAGGCTGGAAACCTCAAGTCAGCCTCCAGGGAGAAGCTCCTGGTAGCAGGCAGATTTGTCCGCAGTGTGAGATCTGCTTTAAGCTGAGCCCTGGGGGGATTTCTTCCTGCAGCTCAGGAGTCTCCCTCTACTTGTTTTTAGGGAGAAGTACAGATTTAGCACAGGCCTAGTTGGGTAGTTCAGAAGAACCTCCCTTATGCAATATGTTTCCTCTTCCCTGATGGACTAGGTATCACTGGCTTCCTAGTGGCAAGTCACCCCGGCTTCTCCCCTGGTAGTGGGTTCTTATTAGTGGGTTGGGAGCTCAAACTCCGTGTTCTTGGAGCAGAAGAGATTGGAACCTTTGCTGACAACCTAGATATCTCTTAGGTGCCTCTGTGTGGTTATCTTATCGGAGGCCCTGTTGGGGTGGATACCACTAGTTGGATATCCCAGGAACACTGGATTGATGTGCAGTAGTGGCTGTCTGTTGTGGGATTGCAGTGGCTCTGAGAGTGGCACTGGCTTACTGTTTTTTTTCTCTAGGGCCATTCCTCAGGCACATCACCAATGTCCTCTGGAGTCCAGTCAGGGACACCCATCACCAACGATCTCTTCAGCCAAGCCCTCCAGCATGCCCTGCAGGCCTCTGGGCAGCCCAGCCTCCAGGTCAGTCTTCCTGTTTCCTGTTTCTGGAGCCCACCTCATTACTTAGTATGCCAAACCTCTTGCACTCTGGAGGTCCTTCCTACTGGGCATGCTTCGCTCTAGAGACAGTGATGGTTATAGCAGTGTGACAGGTAAGGAGTCTCCCAGCAGGGGCAGTTGTTCCTCTAGCTTCTGTTCCTGTCCCCCAGTGACCACGGCCCAGTTCCCTTGACTGCCTGGCCTGGATCCTCCTGGTGGTTTCCATCAGTGAGCACTAGTGTGAATTGGAACTTGGTGCAGATAACAGCCCGTCCTCCCTGCCATGGAGGGCACCAGGCAAGTACAGAAATGAGGTACAAAGAGACCCATTGCTTGATGTATAGGTGTTGAGGCATTAATCAAAGAATTGGTTAGAAGTTGGCCAGTCAGGAAAGGGGTTGGAAGGGAGGGGATAGTTTCCAAGCCGAGATGGCTACCTGTCTGAGCACATGTGTGGCATACTCCTGTGTAGAAGGTTCTGCATTGGAGCCAGAGAAAGGGAGAGCAGAAGCCTTAGGCTAAGGGGCCTTGATTACCAGCTGAAGGAGATTAGACTTGGTCTAGCAGTCATCAGGGAGGGGAAGGTCACCCAAGCAGCTAGTGGAAGGTCTAAGGTGTCAGCATTTTATCGCAGGTCTACATGGATGAGCTGTTAGCTTTACATCAGCCTCCTTGATTCCTCACAATAAGCCTGCTTGGGTGTGTGTGGGGGTGCACACATTCCTGCAGCTTGTCCAGCTTGCAAAGCCATGTATTGTCAAGAACAGTATTTAGCCTGTGTGATTTCCCTAACCCATATGACCCTCATGGACATTGAGGGGAACGGATGCTAGACACATGGACAGCTTGTCTTTTCCACTCTGTCTTCCCCACTAGATGCCTGTTCACTTGGCTCTGCAGTGCAGAGTTTTCCCTGGCCCTACCCTGTCAGATGAGTGTGAGTTGATGTATGCTTTCTTTAAGCCCTGCACAGTCTTACCCTGCCTGCTTCTCTGCGTTTGCATCCTTCCCTGCTGCCTTTTCCTTTCCATGTGTGAACTCAGTTTTCCCTAAGTTGCAGGGATGTTAATCAGTTATAGAAGTCCTAGAAAAAAAAATTTGGATGAGTTTCTTTAAATCCTTTAGTAGAAAAGGCCTTTTGTGGCTAAAACTCAGAACTCAGGAGACATTAAATAATAGTTATAAATGTTGACTGTATAAGAGTAAACATTTCTGGGCATGATGGCACACATCTATAATACCAGCATTCAGGAGGCTAAGGCAGGAGGATCACCACGAGTTTGAGGCCTGTCTGGGCTACATAGTAAGTTCAAGATCAGCCTGTACTACTCAGCAAGGCTGGGCCTTGAAAAACTAAAAAACTAAAAGCCTAAATATATAAATGAATAGACATTTCTGCCTGGTAAACCAAGCCCAAACAACAACCACAACAAAATCCAAGAAAAATATAAAGGCTGGCAATAAACTAAGGAAGGTCTGTAACACATGTCACATGGAGGGCAACATCTAAATGTGTAGATTCTGAAGCTTCAAGACTCCATAGAAAAATGGGCAAAGAAAGTAAGCAGACTAATTACTGAAAAGGAAATACAAGAGACTGTTAAACCATATAATTTTTTTTCATTAAATTTATTGGTACTTCTTAGGTATACAGTACAGTTACATTCATCATTGGGATCTTGTACCTTTACATGATGTATCTTGGTTCTTATTTTTACCCCATTTTCCTGCCCTCCCTTCAACCCCTCTACCCTTCCCTATTTACAAAGACTGTTTCCATTTTTTCCTTTTCTCATATTTTTTCTCTTTCCTTCTTTCCTTTCCCTTACCCTTCCCACTTCCCCTACTCTTTTAGCCCCTTTCTTCCTATTTCACATACAATTATACACTTTGAACCTTATTTACACTTTTAGTTCACACCATAGAAACTATCTGGTATTTACATATGTGTATCCTATTTCACTTATGAATATGTCCTCAATATGCATCCATTTAGGTAGAAATGTCTCTAGTTTCTCATTCTTTATGGCTGAGTAGTACTCCATTTTATATAAAAACCACATCCTTTTTATTCATTCTCCAGCTGATGGACAATTGGGCTGTTTCCAAGTTTTAGCTATTACAAACTACTGCTATAAACATGGGTGTACATAGTCACTGTGGTGTGATTTTTAAAATTCTTTTAGGGGCTGGGGATTTGGCTCAGTGGTTCTGCTGCCTGCCTTGGGAGTGCAAAGGCCTGAGTTCAGTCCCCAGTATCAAAAACAAAAATAAAATTCTTTTGGAAAGATACCCAGCAGAGGGATAGCTGAGTCAAATAGGACCTCTAATCCTAATCGTTTGAGGTATCTCCATACTGATTTCCACAGTGGTTGCACCAGTCTGCACTCCCACCAACCATGCAGAAGGGTTCCTTTCTCCCCAACAACCCCACCAGCATTTGTTATTGTTTGATTTCTTGATAGCAGCCATTCTTTCTGGGGTGAGGTAGAATCTCAGTGTGTTTTCATCTGCATCTCTCGAATGACCAGCAAAAATGTTGAACATTTTTTCATGTATTTATTTGCTGCTTTTACTTGTTTGAGAAATGTCTGTTCATTTCAGATGCCCATTTTTGAATCGGGTCTTTATATCTGGGGGGGGGGTTTTGTTTTTTTTTTTTTTTTTTTTTTTTTTAGTTCTTTATATATTCTAGATAATAGTCCTTTGTTTGAGGCCTAGCTGGTAAAAATTTTTCCCCACACTGTAGGTTGTCTCTTAGCTCTGCTGGTGATTTCTCTTGCAGTGCAGAAGCTTTTTAATAAGATGAGATCCCACTTGTTGATTCTTTGTGCTAGTTCCCGTGATACTGAGGATTTGTTCATAAAATCTTTTCCTATGGCAGTGTCTTCAAGAGTTCTACCTAACTTGTCTTCCAGCAAGTTTAGTGTTTCTGTTTTAATATTTAGATCTTCAATCCAGTTTGATTTTAGTTTAGTACATGGTGAAAGATAGGGGTCTAGGTTTAATCTTTGGCCGATTGAAATCCAGTTTTCCATCTCAGTTTGTTGTTTTGTTTTTTTGTACCGGGGATCGAGCAGGACCTTGTGCTTGTGAGGCAGGTGGCTGCATCACTGAGCTAAATCCCTGACCCTAAACTATATAATTTTTAACTTCCATTTCTTACAATTTGTCTGGAGATGTTTGTGCTTATAGAAAATGGCATTTTTACAGAGTTGGTCACCACAGCATTGTTTATAATTAAAAAAAGATTGGAAACAGCCCAGCTTTGGTAGATTTAAGGATATCAGTGGGTTGGATTATTATATGATTATTAAAAAGTTCTTTATTGTACTAGCATGGGAAGATCTCCAGGGTAGATTGGTTATGTTAGAAAAATAAAGAATAGGGGTGGATTTAGAGCAAGGGTATAAGAAAAGGGTAAATATGGGACTGTGTATTTATATTTCTTAATATAATATTGGAAATAATATTGGTTATCTGGGGCCGGGGATTTAGCTTAGTAGTTCTGCCACCTGCCTTGCAAGCACAAGGACCCAAGTTCAATCCCTGGTACCAAAAAATATATATATAGTGGTTATCTGGAGTAAGGATTGGAGTAGGTGTCAGGCTTTTCAATACCTGTCATGTTAAAAAACAAAACAAGTTTTAAAATAATCTTCCTATTTATTATTAGTGTGGAGAGAGAGAGAGACAGGGAGAGACAAAGAGAGACGGAATCAGAAAGAGCAATTCAGGGCCAGGGATTTAGCTCAATGGTTCCTCTGCCTGCCTCGCAAGTTCAATCCACGGTACCCAAAAAAAAAAAAAAAGAGCATTTTAATCTTTCAGAATTTGGACCGTGAGTAATTTATGCTTTCTCTTTTTATCTTTTTTACTATGAATGCTTTGTTCTCTTCAACCTCAAGCCTGTCTTTTCATCTTTCTAAGCCACTACTCTGTGGACCTCCACAGCAGCAACCTTGCGAAGGTCTCCTCCTTTCCTCTGACAGCTCCGCTAGTTGAGTCTTGGTCTGTGTCCCAGCTGACAGCTTCTGCCTCCCTGTCTCCACAGAGCCAGTGGCAGCCCCAGCTGCAGCAGTTACGCGACATGGGCATCCAGGACGACGAACTGAGCCTACGGGCCCTGCAGGCTACTGGAGGGGACATCCAAGCCGCCCTGGAGCTCATCTTTGCAGGAGGCGCCCCATGAGCTCCCTGTTCCTCCTGTTTCACCAGTGGGAGGCCCTCATGAAGGTTCCTCCACCTTCCTTCCCCAATACACTTGATGGTCAACTCTCTGCTTTGTCCAGTGCTTGGCCTTTTTGGCTGCTCTGAGCTGGTAGAGGCAGTGGGCAGGCAAGGTGTACAGTCTTGGTGCTGTGGCGTTGGGGGCAGGGGTAGCTCTGGCCCGGGATGGAGGATTTTAGACCCACATCATGAGATGCTCTGTGACACCCATGCTCACCTTTGGGACAGGGGTCCCATGGCAACCTTTGGATACTTGTGTGCTTTGGGGCTCGGCCATCTTAGGGTGTGCCCAGGGCTGGAGCATGCTGCTGCTCAGTATTCAGGGTGGCTGCTGTGTCACTGCTGTGGCCAGGAGAGTCTCAGGCTTCTGAGATCCCTCAATCCAGGGAGGGGCCAGGTGGACTTTCAAGGGGAGCAGAAAAGCCTTCCAAGAGACTCCTTGTCCCCTCTCTGGCCTTGACTTACCAAGCATCCTTTGTTGCCCAGTCTGTAAAGATGTCAGCCAGAATCCTGACCTCAGAGCTGTGCCCCAGACCGGCGCTCTCTGTCCTGAACACTTAAATTCAAGAGGAGTTAAATAACAATGCTGGCACCAACACACAGGGCTGAGCTTAAATACTGAAGAAAGGGCACCAACCAGCTTCCATCCCATCTGCTGTGCCTTCTTTCTCTTTGGCATGAGTTCCCCATAGCACCATAGATGTGGCACCTTGAGAAAACAGGTCTCATGTACCTTGAGTACTTTGTTAGGGAAAAACTCCTTCCCCTTTGTTGGTGCTTGGTTCATCAGGGTATTAGCCTGGGTGGAAAGAAGCTCGGAGGTCCCTTCCTGCCCTGTTCTTGCCAGATGTTCCATTCTCACTGTTCATAATCGTGGCCACTCGGCCTTTTCTTGCCTCCTTTGGGACAGAAGGCTTACTCCTTCTGTGAGGACAGCCTGTGTATCCTTGAGCTTTCCCAGAGAACTTGCCTCTTAACCCCCTTTCTGCCCTGGGGAGCCACATGAAATAAGCCAGCTCCCTCTTCTGCATGAGGAGGGCTGCAGTTCCTGGCAGAGAGGTGGTGATTCACTTGCTCCTGTGACCTGCCCTCCTGTCTTCATCCCTGGCACACTCTGTTCTCTTCTGTGGATGACTAGAAGAACCCATTCTTCCACATGTGTCCTGAATACCCCACCATTATTTGTCTCCTTCAGAAAATTGGAAGTCTCTGCACACTTCCTTTGCAATCCCAGATTTAGGTTGAAAGGTGTTTGCCTTGGCTCACAAGTCTCAGAATTATCCAGCCTCTGGGTTCCAGGCCTCTGTGCCTCAGTGGTCTGCCTGGAGTCCAGCCACCTGTGGTTGGGAGCATAGACCAGGAATCTGTCTTTGAACCCAGTGTCCCTTGTTCATTTGTGGAGACAAAGGCCAGTTCTATCCTCATGGGACTGTGGTGGTCAAATGGGGCTGACACAGCCCTTCCTGTCCCTATGATCTAGACCCCATGACCCAGGCTGCCTAGAGGTGGTTCTGACTTGTGCCAACTCCTACCCTACCCCTGAGGCTCTTCAGAGATGCCTGGGATCCTGAGTCTGCACCCCTCAATGCTGCAGAACATTTGAGTAACCCTGCTCAATGGCCGGAGTCAACCTCCCATACCAGTTATATGGCTTCCCAGAATTGAGCTGTTCCCAGTTTCCCTTTCCCTTCTTTGTCAGCTGTTTCCTCTGGGGCCTTGGCATGTTGGCTCTGCTTCCTGTGGCCATGTTTTGAGTAGTGTGTGTGTTGGATTTGATAAATGCCCCACTGGAGCTGGGACTTTCCATGGGCTGAATACTTTCCTCACTTACCCATGCTTTCATCAAACGTTGAGCCACTACACCAGGTAAACATGGTGCCATCCTAGCTCTCAGTGCCATGTTGGTAAGACAGGCAAACACGTTCACACTAAAGCCAAGGAGAACAGGCCAGGCAAATCTAGAGGCTGTGGCTGTGGGAAAGGGAGCTCACTTAGGGTGTGTGTGGTGGGAAGGTGCTTGGAGTAAGAGGCATCTGCGCTGACATGGAAAGAGAAGAATCTAATGGAGGCGCATGGCTGAGTGGCTGGGAGAAGGGAGAGAATATGTGTCCTGTAGCCCAGTGTTGAGGTGGATAGCAAGGCAGAACCATGTAAAGAGTTTGAGCAAAGTCAAAGTCTTAATCAGTGGAGGGAGTTAGCTTTGGACAGTAGAAAGTTCAAGCCAGGCATGGTGGCATACACCTGTTATCCTGGAAATGGAGGCAGGAGGAACACTGCATGTTTAAGAGCAGCCCGGGCTTTAAAAAAAAAAAAAAATC
>NW_022900937.1:23595220-23602479 GCF_012274545.1 Fukomys damarensis | reverse complement strand
AAAAAAAAAAAAAATCACTCTGGTTGGTGGGCAGTAGCTAGATTGGGGATGGGGGTGGGTTTGAGGGAGGGGGACAGTGAGGAAGTTGAGGCAGTGGTACACATAGATCTGGTGGAGGGGGCTGGGGAGAGTAGCTTCAGGGGCTAGGGTTGATATCCGTTAATCCCCATTGAACGATACACCAAAGGTAAGCGGGAAATCTCCACAGTGCACGATCAGCAAAGGACAGCTAGAAACTCAGGTCCATCTGACTTCAAAGCTGGTGCTCTTTCTCCAGCTGCCCTTGGCCTCAGATGAATTGGAGATGAGGGCTCAGCAGGCTGAGGGGCTCTGGCTTTATCTGGAGAGCAGAGAGCACTCCTGGAATGGCTTGAGGCAGGGCCATTGGGACCAGACTTGCATGTGAGATAATCTGACAGCTGTGTGGAGGCTGGATTTGTGGGAAGTGAGACTGGGGGTGGGTGACCAGTTAGGAGGCTCAAGTCTCCAGATGGGACATAAGGGGAGCCTCAGCCAGAGCTGCGGCAGGAGAGCTGGGTGGAGGGAGAGACGGGAGGTGTGAAGGACAGACTCTATCTGGGGGCGAGGAGGAGGGAAGAGGCAGGATGCGAGTGGGTAGATGGTGGTGCGGCAGGAATAAGGAACTGGGGTTAGGATTTGGAATGTACGATCAGTTTGGGGCATGTTGAGTTTGAGGTACCAAGGGACTGCCAAGCTTTGACGTCCTGTGGTCAGCTTGGTGTCTCTGGGCTGAGATAGTGATCAGGAAGTTTTAAGTTCAAGGCTGGGCTTGCATCATGAGAGAAGGCAACTTTACTCTTCAAAGAAAAGTAGAGGAAAAAGATTAATCACTAAGAAGTTAGGTGTTACAGGAAACGGAAAGTGGTAGATAGGAGGCCTGGAAGGGGGCAGCATGTGTCACTTCTGGGGAGTAGGGGTCACCAAAGTGGAGAGGAAGGAACTGGGTACAGGGTGTGTGGTCAAGGGTGTTAACACACCACAGATACACCTGCTAACAGGGCTGACCTTGGACCTAACTGGTGGTCTGGTGACCTTTGGAGATGTCATAGTGGAGCCAGAGCCAGCTGGCAGGGGTTGGGGGCTAAATGTGTGGGGCACAGTGGAGGCGGAGGGCAGAGAGGCCTGGGGACCTTGGTGGGGGAAAGGGAAGCACTGGAGGGGGGATGAGATTGAGTGAGTGTGTGCAGTTCAGCAGAGGTGAAGTTGGAATTGATCATGAGAACTTTTCTAGGAAGCCGAGGGAAAAAAAAAGATCCCAAAATAGAATATGCAAATATGCAGAGATGGGTGAGTTTTCTGAACAGATCCCTTCTCCTGATATAACTCAAATTTGGCTGGGTTGACATGGGCTGGGCTGGCACAGCTTGCTGGGCACATGGGCCCAGGTTCTGCTCCTCGCCTGAGCCCCATCTGGCCTGGGCCCCAGACCAAGCTCCCTGATCCCTACCCTTAGGTGGCTTCTTGTTTCCTCTGCCACAAGGCCTTAGCAGCAAAATGTTTGCTGAGGCTGTTGGGAGCTTTATTCCTGCTCCCTCTGTTGCTCAGACTCCCTGACAAGTTGGGCCTTCCTTTGGGCCTAAGCTGGGTTCAGATTAGCTTAGCCATGCCCCCTGCCTCCTTTCCTCTGGCCACAGTCCCATCTTGCTCCCCTAGGCTGCACAGTGCTGGTAACAATTCAGCCTCCTCTGTGCTTGAAATGCCTTTTGTAGTGACCTGGGCACTGGCCTGCTCTACCTTGGCAAATGTGGCTGACAGCAGTGCAGTACAATAGTGCTCATTTATCAGGCATCCTCTCTGTGCCAGGCCGTGAGCCCAGCATCACACACCCTATCTCAATTGAGCGGCCGTGAGCCCAGCATCACACACCCTATCTCAATTGAGCCACATAGCGGTCCTGAGGAGATGTTATTATGCTCCTGTGTGGTGAGAGCTTCCCGTTAGAAGATGTGGCTTTTCCAGGCTTGGATGAGAGTATGTCTGCCACGATTCTATCAGTGCCCCCACCTGGGGCCCTGCGTCTGTCTGGTGGGCCTTGAAGCTACTCGGGCTGAAGGGTCTGCAGACCACTCATCCTTGAAGTGGCAGCTCAGATCTTTGAGGACAATTGGGCTTCCAAGACAGACTGACAAAGGTTTAGATTGCTTTCCACAGATAACCTAACTTCTCGGGAGTCCTGTTGTGGATATTGACACTGTGTATAGCAGAGGCATCAGGCATACAGAGCTGGGCTGTGGAATGTTCTAGATGAAGTAAGGACCTGGACAGTGAGGCAGTCCTATCAAGACAGGAGCAGGCCAAGTCCAAGATCTTGAGGTAGGGACCAGGACAAGATGGCTCTGACCCAAAATGGGGTCTTACATCTTCTCCTGAGCCCAGATTCAAATTCAGGATCTTCAGCATCCAAGAGACCAAATGATGAATGAGAATTGGCCCAAGGATGATCCTGGGCTGAAATCAATAGGATTTCTCCACTGGGTGTCCCAGCCAGATAAGTCGATGCCTTCTGAGGTGCTGGAATCGGGATCAAGAAAGCCAATCTTCAGCTCTATCTGCTGTGCCTCTACCCTGGCATCGTGTTGTGATGTAAAGGTGATCTCAGAAAGGGACAGACAAAAACTGGACTGCTTAGCCCCTGGAGGGGTTTAGTAGAAGTCTGTAAAGTGACTGATCATCAGTTAGAAATTAGAGATGCCAAAGAAAGCTTCACAAGAGACCTGTGGGAACTGGGGTTATCTATCCTGGAAAAGAATACATTTAAAGAGATAGGAGTGGGTGGGAGGTTTAGCTTAGTGGTTCCGCCTGCCTCGCAAGTGCAAGAACCCAAGTTCAATCCCGGTACCTAAGTAAATAAATAGATAAAAATAAAGAGATAGGACCTGTAGTTCCCTGAAGGCCACATTTAGGATCACTGTTTGGCAAGCTTGTCCACAGGAAGAACAGGGATGGGCAGGGAGCCCAGGGAAGGAGTGCACTGTCATGGGGTCAGGGTGGAAGGACGTAAGCCGACATCATGTGGCTGCACAGGGTGTGGGGAGGGGCTTCTGAGTGGGACCTGAACATCTTCTGAGAGCCACTTCCAGTCCCAAGAAGGGAGATTCCTAGATCACTGTTTTCACAAGAGAAAGTAAACTCTTCCTAGGTGAGCACAAATCTCTCTGAAGTGGCTTTGGCAGGCCCAAGGGACACATGAGAGCTCACTGGGTCCAGGGACTCCTACCCTGTGAAGATCCTTTAAAAAGCATATTTAATTCAATGTACAAGTGAGGAGAAATGCAGAAGACAATTGTGAAAGTTTTGTCTCTGGTCTAGAGAGGAGAAGGATAAGGTGTTTGCACTCCTCTTTCCTTTGTTTTTGGAGGCAGGGTCTCCCTTCATAGTTTGGACTGACTTCACACCTGGAGCGATTCTCCTGCCTCAGCCCTGCGTGTTCGCATTACAGGTGTGTGCCACCATACCTGATAGCGCTCCTCTTTCTCATTTTGTAAGCAAAGAAAAAGAGGGCCTGGGGCAGGGCTTTGCCTAGCTCAAGTCTGTGGCCAAGCTGGGTCTGTAACTTTGGCCTCCCAGCTCCATCTAGTCAGGAGACAGGGTTGATCTGAGTGGCTTTCTTGTGACTGCCACATGATCCTGTTTGGCCTTAGGCCTCAAGCGCTGATGATGGAGGCTCAGGGAAAGATGTGGGGCTGGGATAGGGCTGAAGGAGTTTATCTCAAAACTGGGAGCATTATCTGCTTCCATCCTTAAGATGTGGCTGTTCAGAATGGACACCAGGTGGCGCTGCCACTACAGGCCCTGAGCCACTACGTGTGCTGAGCTTGTGACTTAAGGATGCTGGGCTGTCAGGACTCTCAGGTTTCAGTGAGCTAAGTGCCCTGCAGGGAGCAGGAAGAGTCTTTTTCTGGTCTCTCATTTCACTTGGCCTGGGGATTCTAATCTCAGCACTTTAGGGCCAGATGAAAGCACCTGGACTAGGACAGGGAACAGAGATGCCAATGGGAAATGCTAAACAGACCAGGGACAGTGGTGACGAAAACTGTTGTGCCATGACTGGAAACAAGTCGTAGTCTTGGCCTTGGTAAGCACATGGTGTGTTGGGCTTTCACAAGTGACCTGTTTTTATTTTACCATGTACATCCTAACCTTTGCATTATTTGCTCATGTTTTGAAATGGAGTTTCAACAAAGACCATTTCACCGTCTCTTGAAAAGTCAGACTCCCTGTCACTCTTGGGTGTACCTCTTGCTGGTCCCCATTGACTGGAGCTGAGTAGCACTGCCCAGTAAAAGTGTCCCCTGCCCCAGCCCACCCCTTCACTCATTGTCATCACCTGCTTGTCTCTGCTGCTTGCGGTGGTGGCATGGTGAGGGGCAGTGGGATTTGCTGCTGTTGGCAACAGCAGAACTGGGTGGCCACCAGAGTCCTTACAGTAGGGGTGGAGTCCAGCATGACAGTATTAACAGGTGGCTGAATGTCCTCTGGGAGCTACTAACAACTCCCCAAATTGAGATTTTTGGATCATAATGCCTCTGTGGGTGAGTACATGTGTATACCTCATGGAATCCTCTGTGTCTCATGGGCCTCTTCTTTGGGGTGGGTCACTGCTGGGAAGGCTGGGCATAGCCATGGAATCTGGGATGGGCAGGGGTAGAGAAGGATGGGGAATTGAAGTGAATCTGTCTCTGGCTGGAACATTGGGGTGGACGCCCAGGGCCTCTGCTATGTCAGGGCCATGAACTCTGGTCTGTTGTGCCATATCCTTGATTCCCTGAGGACCTAGCTTGGGCTTGGCTATGTCTCTGCTGCCCGCTGGGCTTCAAGGTGACCTCTCTGGGGTGTTTTTCTCATAGATAGATAGAAGTTCCCATATCATTTCTTTCTCCAGCCTCCTCTCATCTTCCCCCAATATGGAGTCAAACCTGTCAGCATCCACATCGGTCACTTCCTTTGCTGGTTCATCTCCCATCACTGAAGCAGACAGGCCCTTGTCACCACTTGTGTCTTTCTGATTTGACTTCCCTATGCTGGCCAAGTCAGGAAAGTCAGTGCCCAAATACTGGTGCTGATGACGCCTGTCCCTGTCAATTGTCCCATAGTCTAGCTGCCTCTCCCTCTGCAGGGCTGTTATCTTGAATCATGCACCCTGTTCTCACCTCTCCTGGCTGCCATCTGGCCCTGGCCCCTTTGTCCCCAGGTTGGCTGGCTTGGGAGAATCTGGTCTTCAGTACTACTCACTCTCACCCCAATCCCCAGCCTGTAAAAATATTCTTCAGCATCTACCCCCATTTCCATCTGCTTCCCTGTTGCTTGAGAGGCTGAGCCTGGCCCCAGTTTGCCTTTCTGTCCAGCTCCTAGTAACCTGGGCCTGTCTATGTCAGTGTGAGGATCACTGGGACTCAAACTCCAGCCACAGCCAGAAGCAGCAGTGCTTTCTTGAGGGAAGTTAATGGTGTGGGGCCAGGGAGACTACTTGAGTTTTCATCCCAACCCCACCTCTAGCAGGCAGGATATCTTGGTCACATCTTGTCCACTTTTTGTGCCCCAATTTTCTCATTTGTAAAGGAAGGTGAGGAATAAGCTGTCTTCTAGGATTGTGAATATTGAGTTAAAATAAGGCTACAAAATGTGCACAGCACATAGTAAATGCAATGTTAGCGATTGTTATTGGACTCAGAAAATCCAGGCTCTCATCTCGGTTCTGTTGTTTAGTAATTGACCTTGGGCAGATCCCTGTGCCTCCTGTGCTTCAGCTCCTTTTCTGAGGTAGAGTTCTGCCCCCCACCCACCTCCTGAAGTAGAAAACATGGGCCAGGCATCAATGGCAGAGGTAGAAGTGGGTTCATTTTTCCAGTTGCTTTATACATAGGTAATGTTTTTTATTTTGAACCCATTTGAATTCTTAGTTCTTAAAGGAGAGATGGTGATTTCTTAATGTGCTTGAACTTTTTGTGGAAGGGAAGACACAGGGCAAGGCAATAGTGGCTTGGGTGAGGATAGGGGAAGAGCCCTCTTTCTGGGTAGTTTGACCCAGGACATCATGAAACTGGTGGCTCCACCTGGGGCTGGGAATATAGCCCTGCATTATCTCTGGAGGCTTCCGGAGCCCACCTTCTTAGCCTGCTGGGTAACCTGGGGCTGTTAGGGAAGAAGCAAGGGACAGCTAGAAGTAAACTAAACTCTGGTAGCAAACTTTCCTGGTCACAGAGCAGGATGGAGGGCTGGGTCCGGGGCCAAGGGCATCCTGCCCATCGTGCTGGTGTCAGCAGTGCAGCAATCATGTCTGAATCTGAAGGTCGAACCTGCATTCATCCCTTCTCTCTCTGTCTCCTATTGAGACAGCTCCAGATAGGCAGGAAGCGCTAGGTAAGGGCTTTCTGCCCTGGGTGGGTTTCCAAGCATGCCTCTCTCCTGCACAGCAGGGGTGGCCGGTCCCAGCCCTCTCTGACCTTTTTAGGAAGGGCTGAGAGGATGAGCTAAGGGCAGCACTGCCTGGGATGATCAGGTGACTCCAGAGCCTGGACCTGCGCCTGGCCCTTCTGGGGGAGTCATCAGGGGTCATCTGGTAGATTGGTGGCAGGTCCTAGCTACCCCCTGATATAGGTCTCCTCAAACTGCTCAAACCCTGCTTCCCTGAAGGTGGTCTTGGGAACGCAGACTGCTCCCTTCTTTCTACTTGGGGAAGGGGCCTTCCTAATTATATCCCCCTCCGCCCTCATGGAAATGAGTTTGGATTTTCTGAGCGCACACCAGCTGGCTGGGGGGAGGCAGCCCAGAAGGCTGCTGGCTGGGGAAGAGCGGAGAAAGGAGAGGGAGGAGAGGGAGCCAGGCCAAGATGAAAAATTCCCAGTGTTCTCACAAGCAGAGCAGCAATGGGTCGCCCAGTGCTCCCCGCACATCATCATCACTTCCCCAGCCCCAGCACCGGAAAGCACCTTGCTCCCCGGGTAGTCTTGGTTGGAAAGTGTGTTCCCCAGGCAAGCCTGAACCCCAAAAAACCATGGCTTCTGGGCCACAGAGAGGTCGCTCTGGGTTGGGCCCCTCCGCGCCTTGGCGAAGTCTGCCCTGACTTCTAGGCCGTGTCTTACGGGGTAAGGGAATGGAACTGAGGCTCGGAAGGGATGGGCCTGCCGCTGAGGATCGAAAGCGCTTGTTCGCAGCCGGGTTCCCTCTGTGGAGTTGCCCAGGAGCGGGCGGCAAAGGGTCCCCTCCGCCGCCCACCCACACCTTTCGCGTTTCAGACA
>NW_022900937.1:23579025-23594190 GCF_012274545.1 Fukomys damarensis | reverse complement strand
TCGCGCTAGTGAGGGGGGCAGTGCCTACTGGATGGGGCGAGGCCGTTGGGACCCTAGGTGGCGGGACTGGGGCGGAGGTGCAGCCTTTAGACCACGGTGTACAGGAGAACCTGGGGAACGGAGTCTCCCCCAGGGGCGGCTTAGTTTAGACACCTTGTACAATGGGACGGAGAGCTGGCTAGACAGGGGTTTGAGGCTTTCTGCCGCTAGGGACCGAGCTCCCCTCCCTGCAATGGCACACAAATGCCTCTCCCCGCCCCCAGGCAACTGGCTCTGTCCCCAAATTTGGTGTCTCTACAGCCCCCCTATGGTGGGGGCCTGGGACTCACAGCAGGGACGAGGGTACTTGTCTGGTCCTGGCCCCATCCCATACCTTTGATGCCTCTGGCGATTTGCAGGGCACCCCAGGCACTTTCGGTTGGCTAAGCAATATCTGGGGCAGGAATTCTTAGCAGAGGAGGAAAAAACCCATACGGGAGATAGTGGCCCAGACTGCTGCTGCAGCAGCGAAGGAATGTGACTCGCCCAAGGTCACTGGGCAGCGCGGGCTCACTGTGCAAGTGGGGGCTCTGATCTGGCTGGGACCAGTCCTAGTGGGCGTGAGGGAGGGGGACAGGACTTAGGCACTTCTCCAGCCATAAATGCAGCGCTCTGGTCTCCAGCTCTGCTGCCCTGGCTAGTGTTCCTAGTGGAGTGGAGCACTTTGGCTAGAGCTCCAGCTCCTGCTCATGGTGGGCACTGGCACACTTCTCAGTCGTGCCAGCTGCGGCTCAGGCTTCCTCCGCCCTTCCTGAATCTTTACTTTGGTTTGACCCGCTTGGCTTTTCTGAATAGCACAGTGCCTGGGCACTCTGGAGGGACAAAAGAGCACCTCTTTGTCTTCTCTCCCTACCCCACCCGCCAGTCTTCCCTTGACCACTCCCCCCACACCCACTTCTTAGCCTCAGTGTGAGGACTAAATGCCTGGGATGGGAATGTGTGTATTAAGTGCTATTTAAAGCTGCTTTCAGCCATCCTGCCCACTTTTCCAAGCTCGGAACTCAACTCTGCCTGCCTTTCCCTGCCCTGCAGTTCACTGCACTGATACTCAGGCATGGTTTCTGCTTGGTAATGCAGGTCTTTATCAGGCTGTTGATCCCCTCTGGCTGGAGTCCACCAGCCACTTGACAGTCTTTTTAAATTTTATTTATTTTTATTATTGGAGATTGAACTGGAGTAGGCAAGTGCTCTACTCCTGAGCTGCAACCCCAGCCCTTTTTATTTTGTTTTGAGACAGTCTTGCTAAGGTTCCAGGTTGGCTTTGAACTTGTGATCTTTCTACTTCAGTATCCTGAGTGTCTCCCATGTGCCATCATGCCAGACTTAACAAAAAAAAATTTTTTTTTGGTACGGAGGATTGAACTCAGGACCTTGTGCTTATGAGGCAGGTGTGGCACCACTGAATTTAACCCCCAGCCCTTTACTAACCAATCTTATCCAAGGTCAGTCTGTGATCTCCAGTGGCAGGTGTCCTACTGGCTAGACAAGTCCTGCCATTCAGTTGCCCCCCAAGAGCCACCAGCTAGTGACAGTGTGCCCAGGCTGACAGATGCCTCCTGTCTCCTGTGGGGTGACACATGGTAGTCGAACAAGACTGGGTTTGGGTAGGGCAACCCCAGGAGGAGAGCAAGAGGAGGCCTTCCCAGGCTTGCTATAAATCTGGAGCCTTGTCTTATATAAATCTGAAGAGGGTTGGGATGGGGAATGGGTATGGTGGTCTCCAAGAATGACTAGATCAAGGGTGATGCTTGTTCCAGAGTCCACATGTTCACTCTTTTTCTTTTGTTTTGTTTTGGTTTTTGGTTTTTTTTTGGTTTAGTGAGACAGGGTCTTGCTATGCTGTTCAGACTGGTTTTAAACTTATCATGTAGCCCAGATTGCTCAAACTTTTCAGCAATCTTCCCTCCTCAGCCTCTGAAGCACTGGGGTTATAGAAGTGCTACACCATACTGGCTCCAGAGCTGTTTCTGTACAAGGCATGATTAAATTTTAGTTTTCAATGAGGACAGGTACAGGGACAGGAATAGTTATAGAAATTTCTTTTCTGCTGGACCTCAAGCCTTAGGGAAGAAGTGGGGAGGGGTTTCAAGAGGATTTCATCCTGCAGTTGTTGGGGATGCTGCTGCTTCTGCAGCCTGATAAAGGCCTGGTGCAGCGCAGCTTGGGTCAGGGGAAGGAGGTGCCACGTGGACCTGCTGGGTGTGCTTGGACTGTGCACCTGGTGGTGACCTCAGAGCTTTCCTGAGCAGGATGGGCTCTGGGGGTTGTTGCCCTGGGCACTGCTCACACAAGGGTCCCTTAAGGATGTGAATGTGTAGTCCCGAGCTCCCTTCCATCAGGGACAGGAGGGGGGAATGGATTATAGGTGAGGACAGGGATTGGCAGGAGGTTGGCATGGCCATGTGAGCTGTATCCCCACCCTTGTCCCTCAGAGGTTGGAGGAGATGCACAGACCCAAGCTGGCTTTGGTCCAGAAGGTCAGAGGTAAGCAGAGTCAAGTCTATCTACCAAGGGAAGGAATCTGGGCTCCAGTTTCTACCTGTCCAGCTGGTTCTGCTTCTTTGGTCCTTTTAAACAACAGGATGTTATTGTTGACTTGATGGCTTCTGGGGAGCCATTATAGGGCTTTTCCCCAGGGCTGTTGTCACCTCCTCCAGGGGATGAGGTCACAGCTGGGGTCCCCCAAGCATCAGCATTTCCAGTGGAAATCCTTGCACCCCTGGGACTTAGATGTGTTCATTACCTTGAAGATGAACTTCCCCTGCTGAACTGCCTGGGGGGAAAATTCCCAAAAGGAAAGGAGGAATTTCCTAAGATGGAGTTGGTGTGTGGTGATGTCACTGGAACTTTTTGTCAAGCTCTATGAGTACTTTGACCTGGGCAGTGAAGACTGAGTGCAGAGGAGGTGGAATGGACCCTGGTCCCAGCCAAGCTTGGGTGATCTGGTCCCAGCTCTCGCTTAATTTGCTATGTGCCTCTGGGAAGGTCCTTGCCTGTATCTAAGCCTCAGTTTCCCCAAATACCCAGAGAGGTTGGGTTTAGGGGCTCATTTGTTTTTGAGCCATAGTACCTCAGGATTCCTGCTTCTCCAGGATGAGAAGGACTGAGCGAAGGTCTGTTTAAATATTACCAGCAGATTTTGAGTAATTGAAACCTGTAAGTTCAGGGGAAAACCTTGAGTTTTATGTTTTTACTGTGTTCTCTTCTGTTGTTGTTCTCTGTTTGTTTGTTTGGAGACAAGGTCTTGCTGTGTAGCCAAGGCTAGCCTGGAACTCAAATCAGTCCTCCTGCCTCAGTTTTCTGAGTGCTGGGAGCACAGGTGTGTGCCGCCAGACCCAGGTTGTGTTCTTGTTTCATGGGCCCAAGGCTGAGGATCAGTTGGAGAAAGTATCTTGTTGGCTGGTTGCCTCATGGGTGGACATACTCATTCTGCCAGTATTTTCTGGGGGCCAATATTGTGCTGGTTCTGGGCCTGGGCTTGGGGACCCAACAATAAGAAACTAGATGATTTGAGGCCCCCATGGAAGGGGATATGGGGCGCTAAACCCATAAGTATGATGAAGTCTTGCAGGCCAAGCAGGTGCCCAACCCAGTCTTCCAGTCAGAGGGCTTCCTGGATGAAGTGGCAGCCAGGTGGCAGGAGTAGGAGTTGGCTGGCGGAGGGAAGGAACAGGAAGAAGCACCCTGTTTGACAAGACCACAGACCCCAAAACATGCAGTGAGAACTGTAGGGAGAAGACAAGTCATGTGACAGAAGGCCTCCAGAGGGAGGTGGGTCTGGTACAAGGAGGGGACGTCTGAGCCCAGCAAAGGGGAGGGTGCTGTGTCATATGGAGTAGGACCATGACAGGCAGGGAAGGTCCCTCCAGTGCTGGCAATGCCAGGACCATCACAGTTCACTGGTGGGAAGCTGAGGCTGGGCCCAGGGAGACCAGGGCTTACCCTGGGGTTCTCCAGGTGAGGAGGCCCATCCTGAGCCCCAATTCCTCCTACTCTTCTCCAGAGACTCTGCATTTGGGGAGGATCCCCCCTCAGTCCCATACTCCCTCCTTGCCTACCATGAGAGTGGGGTGCATGACCTTCCTCTGACCAGCTTCCCCTTCTGGGATTCTTGGTCTCCTTTGTGGGGGCAGATCTGTCTGGGCTTTGGGTGGGCTCCTGAGCACATGGGGGTCACTGGGAAGTTCAGTGCCTCTCCCTGATGAGGGCCATGCCAGGTAGGGGACAGGGTCCCACAGACTGCAGGGGGCAGTCCTGGGAGTGGGTAGCCCTTGAGTTGACAGCTAAGGCCCTGTTTCACTCAGGGCTGCTGTGTCATAAAAGACTTATGGGCAGGCATTTTCCTAACCTTTGCTCACAGCCCTAAGCTGAGAGGTTTCACTTCTTTTGGTTTCCTTTTTTTAGACAGCTCAGGCTGTCCCAGAGGCCTGACCATTTTGGGGCATGGGGTAGAGATGGTCCTTGCCCTGCCCTGGATTTGCAGGGAGGGCTAATCTTAGCTAGTTATGTGTCTAGCTGTCCTGTCCCCAGGGAGCCAAGTGGGTCAGAGAGAAAACTAGAAGGTGGAGGACCTGACCTGTAACATGAGTGACTCCCCAGGCCCTTTCCTCCACCGGGCCTCTGCCTTGAGGCCCTTCTCAAGGCACCTCTGTCCCTCTGTGTTACTGCTCAGTATTCTGCAGGGACACACATCCCCAGGGCTGTCTGATGGTGGCCAGGACACCTTCATTCTGCAGTCCTTCCTCCCTGCTCCTGCTTCAGAGTCCCCTTGGTTCCATCTCAGTTGCTGAGGAAGAGTTTCTTGGATAACCTCAGCACTCACAGCCTGATGCATGGAATTTAGGACATCAGGAGAGAAATGTCAGAGATCAGCTGGGCCCACTCCCACAGTCCCCAGATAGGGAAACTGAGGCCAGGAGATGATAGGGACTGATTGAAAGTCCAAAGCTTGCTGCTGGTCCCAGATCTTGGCCTGTCCCAGCTGTCTGTGATGGGACATCCTCTCTTCAGAACACCCCTCTCTAGGTCCCTCCTTGGGTTGGCTGGGCTCAGATAACCAGGGCGGGTTGACCTGTATCACAGCTTGGGCTAATCTGGGTTTAACTGTTCAGGAAGCCTGGGATTAGGCTGATCCTGCTGTGTGCCCCCTTATATCTCCTGCTTCTAATCAGAGCCTAGGGCCAGCACCTCTGGGGGGACCCCTCACTGTGGAGGGAGGCCAGCTCTTACCCCTGTACATATGTCTGTGTCTACCTTCTCTGGAGAACAGTGGGAGAAGCCCTGGGTTTGCCCTTGGAGAGCCCTCAGGTGCCTCCTGATGTAATGGAGCTGGTACCCCCTCCTGGGAGGTCAGGATTAAACCATAGGGATAGCCCAGAACTGTGACAGAGGTGAGAGCAGGCAAGTTTTGTGTATGAGCTTGTGCAGTCAGGAAGGCTTCCTGGGAGAAGAAAGGAGGCAGCTGGAGTCAGGGTCATGCTGTCCCTCTGCATCATCAGAGCTGTCTCCTTATCCCCATCACTGCAGTGGGTGCTGATGGCCTTCACATGCAGGACCCCACAGCCCAGGTGAAATCCTGTTAGACAGTAGGGTCCTGTGCCAGATGGCAGATGGGCTGGGCAGAATGGGGCAGTGAGGGCCAGTGTATCCTAGAGCACTTCCTGGAGCCAGAGATCTAGGCTACACCTTCAAGGACAGAGAAGACACATGTGCAGCTGAGAAGGGTCAAGGAAAATCAGAAAAATGGGCATGAGCCATGGCACAGGTATATAGGGCTGAGGAGGCCATGATCACCCTGTCTGGGGAGTTGGGCCCTACTGGGATGTGCAGTTGGAAGCCATGGTGGGTTCTTGGTGAGTGTTTTGGCTGGGGCTCCTGGGAGGGAACTTGGGTGGGTATGCAGTAAAAGGGCCCTGCCTATCCCTGTGGTCAGCTCCAGAAAACTGTTTTCCAATGGAGGCAGAAAATTAGGAGACTTAGACTTAGCTTTCTAATTAGTCATGCTGACCAGCACTCCAGGCCATGACCCTAGCTGCACCCACAGATTCCTGCTGCCTACGGGCCTGCACACCCATCCTTACTCATACACATGCCTCAGGGTGTCATGGGTGGAGATCAGGTTTTTTTGGCCAAGTAGCCTCCTTTGTGTGGGAAGGGCTGGTCTGAAAGTCCTCACGGGCCCATCCTAGAGCAGTGTTCTAAGGACAGATCCCGGAGCTGGGCTGCTTTAGTGTCACCCTCTGCTCCACTTGTCAGCTGTGTCACTGTCCTTCTCCATCAGTGGTGATTAAGTCAGGGTATTCAAAATCACTGGATCATGTAAAGGTACAGGATGCCAGTAATGAATGTAACTGTGCTGTATATCTAAAATGTACCAATAAATTCAATAAAAAGAAGAAAAAAAGAAAAAAAATCACTGGAAATAGTGCCTGGTACCAGGAAGATGTTTTGGAAGGGTTGGGGTAGTGTATTGTCCTCCTCATCTTCTTCCTCCTTTGGCATCTATGGAATGTGGCCTGACAGCCCAGGCCCTGCCAGCTCTCCCTAGTGGGCAGTGCGGGCCAGCTGCCCTTGTGCAGTCCCCCTGCTGATCCGGCTAAGGCCAGGTCCAGGAACCTTCTGCTTCACAGCAGTCTTCCACCTGGCTTCCTTCCTTTGCACAGGGCGAGTGGCTATACCTCTGCCATCCTCTGCCCTCTTCCTGACCTCTATTTATGCCTATCCTGTGCTCTGAAGAGGCCACCAGGTGACTTTGGGCTTACTTTGGGGTTTTTTGGAACATGCTGGGCTAGAGAACGGGTAGAAGTCAAACAGGACATGCTGCTGGCCCTGGGCTTCCTGCCTCCCGGGCTTGAGTGCAGAGTCTCCTCACTCCAGCTAGGCTCCATGCCAACCTTCCCTCCGCACCTGGGCCGTGAACCCGACTCATCTCCCTCAAAACTCCCTTCTCACACTGCCCCTGCTCCCCAAGACCTCCCCACCAGCCAATTTTTCAGTTCCTTTGAGCACAGCAAGGCCATGTGGAGGGCACCAGGCCTTGGTGGCTTGGAAGGGCCTTCGTCTTCCTGTCAATAAAACAAGGGTGCAGACCCAGGGCTTAGGGGGCTTATTCAGGAGGCGGATGAAGATGTCAGCTTCTGCTGCCCTCACTTCCAGAAAGCTCCAGCTTCTACAGTATGCACAGACTCACACTTTCCCAAAAAGACCCATGGATTCACCCCTGAATTCACCTGCTATTATTTGTTCTAAGAATCATGGTGGGTCATAAAACCCAGCCCCTCCATGCATGTCAGAGGAAACTGAGCTCAGGAAAGCCTGGCACCGGCTTAGCACCACAGCCAGCCAGCTGCCCAGCTGCCAAAGGGAGCAGGAGGCTTCTTGGAGCCACACATGCCCTGCATTCCCTCCCACTCGTGGCTGACCTTGCTCCCACTCCACCTGCCATGCAGCTTGCTGTGCTGTAGCTGATAAAGTGGGCAGACCACTCCGTCCTTCATGAGCAGAGCACCACCTCAAGGCCCTGACCTTGCCAGGCAGCTGTTGGAACTGAGCCCTGTCGGGATGCTGATAATAACCATGCCCTATCCTTCACACCAGGCAGTGTCACCCTGGAGGTGGCTGCTCATGCCCTCTATCCTGGCCATATCAGAAGAGGCAGAGCTGGTATAACCATTGCTTCTGGTGCCTGTTGCCAACAAAAGTTTCTTTTCACCCTGCTATGGCACTGCCATTAATCATGCCTTTGGGTTTGAGACTTAGTGCAGCGGGGGGGATTGGGCCTCACCTAGAAGGTGGGTGAGCAGGTGATTCCCTTCTGTTGTCAAGTCAGTAACTTGGCACCTAGTGAGCAAGGGAGGGATGACACAGGGAAGCAGGGAGGCTGAGGATACCACTTTCTGCTAATCAGAGGCTTAAGGAGTCTAGGATGTAATTCTGGAGAGATGCAGTGTGGTGATGAGTACCAGAAACCCCGAGCCATCTTTGCTGGATGCCTTTGGGCTGGTGACACAGACTCTCTGGCCTCTTAGTATCCTATCCACAGCTAGGTGATGCTCCCTTCACCAGAGTTCAGGTCCCCTCCCTTCCACTATGACCTGCGTGACATGGGGTGCCAAGGGCTAGAAAAGCTGTGGCAAGTTCCTAGGCCCCCCGTGTCCCTTCACAGCTCTTTCTGCCAAGCATGATGAGAGTGGCCTGATGAATCCAAATGAGGTACAGTTAGCCAGGCGTGGTGGTGCACACCTGTAATCCCAGCACTTGGGAGGCTGAGGCAGGAGGATTGCTGTGAGTTTGAGACCAGCCTGGGCTACATAGTGAGTTCCAGGTCAGTCTCAACTACATAGTGAGACCCTGTCTCAAAAAAACCCAACAAAACAAAACAAAACAAAACAACCCCAAAAACCGAAAACAAACGAAGAAATGAGGTACAGTTATGGGAAGAGGCTCCTGCCTGGTTGTAGATGGGTCCCTAGAGTGAGGCTGATTTGTACCCTGTTGCTTGGCTGCTTGGCATGAGCACTTCCTGCTGAGAGGCTCACATTCCTACCATTCTCTCTGTCCATTTTCAAAGGGCTCCTTGAGGTTGGTGCTCAAGGCTCATGGGTTCAGTGGGTCAGGCTGGAAGGCCGTCCTGCCGGACCAGACCACAGGGCCCAGCCCTTGTTTGCGCACAGCAGTCCTCATCTATCCTCCCTCAAGCTGCCCTCTTTTCACAAGCTGGGAGATATGGGGATGGCAGGAACAAGACGGCAGCAGCACCCAGGGTGAATAAGCAGAGGGACAGTGTTCCACCAGGTGGGCCTGCTTTCAGAAAACCCTCCCCACAGGGGTCCAAATGGGCCACAGTGGCTTCGGGACAGTGATGGAAGAAAAATAGGGCCTGATTCTGTTCAGCTGGACCAGAACCCTACAGGCTTCCCGGCTGAGGGGCTGTGTCTGCACAGGACCGCCTCCCATAGCCCGGCCATGCTTCTGACCCCATATCTGGCTGGAGCTGGACTGGGCCATTTGGGCTCAGCCACTGTTTGAACGTGGGGACCAGGGGCCCTTAGCGTGTCTAGATGTGCAGCACCCTGTGTGTGCCTCTTTTCCTCCACCAGGGCTGGGATTGGCTTGGAATCACATGAGGTAGGGATGGGTGTTCTGGTGCCCAGCGTGCCTTGGGGCCATGTCCTCCCTGTGTGTCCCTAGCCCCCTCCTCTCTTGAACCCCTGGTTATTCTGGGAGCTTTTAGCTACCACTTAGTCAGCCACTAATGCGTCAGGCCGGGGAGTGAGGGGGGAGATACGGTGCCAGACGGTGCTCCTTTTAGACATGCAGGATAGGAAGCAGGGGGAGCCAGGAGGTGGGAGTGCTGGGGAGGCGGAGGCATTCCCACTGCTGGCCCTGCTCACGGGGAGCGAGCAGTGGGGGAGATGCTGGGCCAGTGGGTCAGTGTGTCCTTGGGCGGCACACCTCCCCTCTCCCATCACATGGGGCACCTTCCTTTCTTCTTTCCAGGACTCTGCTCAGTGGCCTCTCACGGCCTCTGTCCTCAGAATCTGCTGTGCATTTGCTTTTCCACCTTTGCCCAGGCTGTGTCCCCTGCCTGCAGTCCTACCCCATTCCTGGCCTATCTAGCTTTGTCTTTCTCCTCATCTCTCTGGGGTCATAAGGCAGTGAAGAGAAAGCTCCCTCGGCCTGAGCCTCTGTAGAACAGGCTCCAGCCACGTGCAGCCCCTGCCTGGGGCCGATCCTTGAAGGCTGCCCCTTCTCCTGGTCCAGTTCTCTCTGTGTTGATCTCACAGGGCCACGGGTCCTGGCCACAATGGCTTGGGGCTGCTCCCTTCACTTCCAGGCAGCCCTCCTGCCCCTGTGCCCCCAGCCCCCGCGCCTGCTGTCCTGAACAAAGCTCCCTTTCATGTATTCATAGCGTTGCTGTCGCTCTGACACTTCCCGGGCACAATCAGGCCCTTTGAGGGCCTCAGGCAGTGCGGGAGCTAGGCTGGGGCTGGGGTGGAGAGTGGGCCAAGGTCTTGTCCTGGGCCCGAGCTGGTGCCACCCCCCCACATATGAATCTACAGGCAGAGAGCTGGGAGGGGCAGGGACCTGGAGGTCATGGGAGGTGATGATCCTGGGCTCCTATCTGCCCTCCATTGTAGCCTTGTAAGGAACAGGCTTGTGGCCCTGCACAGGACTGTCCTCCCTCCTGTCCTTAGCAGATACTTGTGGGCTGCCCGGGGCTCTTTACTTTGCTTAGGGAGCAATAGGAGCTTTCTGTGGTGTGGTGGTCTCGGGCCTCAGACTGGATTCCTGGGTAGAGCCAGATTTCCTCCCGACCTTGCTTTCCAGGGTCTGGCCTGACTCCTCTGTTGGGGCTACTGAGTACCAGAAACCCAAATCATCCTCGCTGGGTGCCCTTGGGCCAGTGACATGGCCTCCCTGGCCCCTGAGTTTCCATAGAACTTCCCTTCACCAGGGTTCCGGTCCCCTCCCACCATGACCTGTGCAACGTGGGGTGCTAAGTGCTAGAGAAGCTGTGGCGAGTTCCCACCTCCCCCCTCATCCCTTCACAGCTCTATCCATCAAGCAGAGATCCAGACGAGGCAAAGCTATGGAAAGACCTTCTCTTGTTGACAGATTGGGAGCCCTACTCCTGGCTCCCTCCAAGTAGCCTGAGTTGCATCCTTTCCTCATGAGTAGTTAATGCACTGGCCTTGCTTCACCCCAGGGCTGTGGCTGTGGCCTTGGTTCAGGTGAAAGGGGCTTGTATGGCCTGAGGGAAGAGGCGTCTCACCTTGGGGTCTTAGGCCACAGCCCAGCATCTCCAGATACAGCATCTCCAGACTGAGGCCCTTCTCCTGGCTGCCAGGCTGGCTGTGGGGGGAGGGGGAGCTGTCTGGATGCCCGGCTGGACTGGGCTGCGGGTGAGAGGAATACCTTGAGAGCTGAGTCAGGAGGATCGTGTGTCTGCAGGCCGCTGACCACAGCACTCCTATTTTACCCCAGCTGCAAGGTGGCTGGAGCATGAAAACACCAGAGATCTGCCCGCATTCCACACCCCCGTGGTACCAGCAGCTTCAGGCTAGTGGGAGGGAACCTTGGGCACCAGGGTTCCTGAGCTCCTGGGCCAGGCCAACCAGAGGGCAGTGATCTTGACACTCTTTGTGGCAGACCATCCTGACATATCCCCCCACATCCCCACGCTTCTGAGAACCAATTCTGGATGAGCCCATCTGTCCTGTCTGCTAGTATGACCTTGGGCTAAACTTGTCTCCCAGGGGCCTTAGTTTCCTCCTTTGTACAGTAAGCCAGGCCAAAACAGAGATGCAGAGTGTGCCTATGATCATTTCTGGGGATGGCTTGGCCTCACAGAGATGCCTGTTGAGGAGAGAATGAAAATGTGGGTCAGGGATTGTGTGGTTCAGCAGTCCGCTGCCCATGTCCCTTGTAGGATCAGTAGGAATGGTACAGATGGCAGAAAGAGGGATTGGGAACAAACTTGAGAAATGGCTGTTTTTTGCTGTCTTGGCTGAAGTGTGTCCTGCTTGAATGTCACTGCCAAACTTGCTGTCCCAGAGTTTGCTGCAACTGAAAAAACAGTGGTCAAACTAAGTTTCTGGGTGAGGCGAGAGGTGGGAGGATGCTGGCTGTGGCTGATTGCTAGGGGCACAGCCACAGGCTATCCTATCCTTGTAATTTAGTCCTGCAACCAGGACAAGCTTAGCAATGTCACCGGAGATGAGACAGCTTCTCCCTAGAGGTGGTTGTTGCAGTTTTTTTGAGGGCAAAGTTGTCCTGGTCAGCCCTTCTGCTGAGAGGCTCAGGCTGCTGAGGTCCCAGTTTCCAGGAAGGGAGAACTGATCTCACCCCTAGGAGGGCAAGCGTCATAGTGGGTGAAGCAAGCAGGAGGGGGTCCTGAAAGAGTCCAGCTCTGGACCTGAGCATGGGCCCAGCTACCCACCTCCTCCCCTGTGCCTTTGGGATGTTCCCTCAATCTCTGTCTTCCTAGCTATGAAAATGGGAGGAATGATTAGTGCCCATTAAGGGCCTCCTGAAGGAGGGCTTGGGGTTCAGAGCACTGATTCCCAGGCATCTGGGTGCTAAGCAGGTGCTGGGAAGCCCTGCTGCTTGCTGAAGGGCCCAAGTGGCTGGGGCTGCTTGTCCTGTGTTGCGACAAGAGAGCCACTTTTGGGGCAGAGCTGATGGGCAGTGTTCCTTCCACCCAGCCCAGCCCTGCACAAGTTGTGTGTGCATGCGTGTGTGTGAGTGTGTGTGTTTGGGGGATAGATCTGTTCTCCCCAGAGGTCCCCAAACCTCTCCCACCCTTAGGTCACATTTACTGTCCGGGAGGGAGAGGCTGCCCTCTTAGGGGATGGGCCAGGGTGTAGGTAAGGACAGCAGGTTGCTGGATTCCACCAGGGGCTCCTAACTTCTCCCACCTGTGGCTCTCTGAGTCTCCCCAGCCTTCTCTCTGTGGCTTCCCAGTGCCCTGAGCGTCAGGCATTAATTGCCAGCAGGTGCTGGTATGCCCCAGCCTCAATGTTCCACCCGTTGCCTCTCCCCCAGGCCGCACAGGGCAGGACCGGCTGGACTTTGGCCAGGCCGAGCCACACACAGTGCTTTTCCATGAGCCTGGCAGCCCCTCTGTCTGGGTGGGTGGACGAGGCAAGGTCTACCGCTTCGACTTCCTCGAGGGCAAGAACGCATCAGTGCACACGGTGAGCCAGGCCCCTGCGCCTCTCTTTCCACTTCTCCTCTCTTTCCCCTCTGGGAGTGATGAGTGGCCACACGAAACAGGAAGGGGTCAGTATCTCTTCCT
Source organism: Fukomys damarensis (assembly GCF_012274545.1). Taxonomy (NCBI): domain Eukaryota; kingdom Metazoa; phylum Chordata; class Mammalia; order Rodentia; family Bathyergidae; genus Fukomys; species Fukomys damarensis. Next base: position 23,581,352 of record NW_022900937.1, on the reverse strand, counting down.
AAAATGGACCCTCTGCCTCCATATCCCCACCAGTGGTTCTGAGGGGAGGTTCCTTAAAGGAACTGGAACAGGGAGTTGGGTGACATGGAGAAAAACTGGGAATATATACTCTTGGCTGAGTGGGTAGCTTGGGCAGGGGAAGCCCGGCAGAGTGTGGGACTCTGGCTCCCAGAACCAAACTGAGCAGCTTATGTGATCCTAGGAAATCCATTCACACTCTCTGAGCTCCATTGCTGTTCTGGAGGATAAGAATAATGGTTGTTGCATGCAGGGCTTGTCCTGAGGCTGAATGGACAGCATGTAGGGGCCCCTTGCCCATGCAAAGAGGACTAATGCTTCTCCCCTCCCCTAGGTCAACATCAGCTCTACGAAGGGGTCTTGCCTAGATAAGCAGGTGAGTTTGGGGAAAGAGTGTAAAAGGGACAGGTCTCCTGGGGATTAGGAGGTGACCTTGAGAGTTTGGGCGGAAGCTCTGCTGCCCTAGGCACCCCAGACTGAGGGGTACCTATGGACCTTCTTTAGTGGCCTTTGTTTTTGGAGACAGGGGTTCATTATGTACCCTAGGCTGGCCTTGAGCTCACTGTGATCCTCCTGCCTTAGTCTCCCAGGTACTGGGATTACAAGTGTGTGCCACCATGCTCAGCTTTGGTAGCCTCTGTTCTGAGGAGATGCAGTCAGCTGTACCTTTCTAGTCTGTCTTGGGAAGCCACCACTCACACCCAGCCCTTCCTTGGGACTAAAGGTCCTAGCCTGTCTTTCCTTTTACCCCACTTTAGCAGGACTGTGAGAACTACATTACGCTTTTGGAGAGGCGGAGCGAGGGGCTGCTGGCATGTGGCACCAACGCCCGGCGGCCCAGCTGCTGGAACCTGGTGAGAAGGCCCTTACCCATGTGTCTGGTCAGCTCCCACTCTGAGGCTGGCCTCTCCTTGGCAGGATCTCTGATGTTGTAGGGTCTTGGGAGGAGACCAGCACTCCTGGGGGCAGTGGCTATGAGATTGTATGCCCATCTGGCCCCCTTGGGCTCCCTCAGGTGAATGACACCGTGGTGCCACTTGGCGAGATGAGAGGCTACGCCCCCTTCAGCCCAGATGAGAACTCCTTGGTTCTGTTTGAAGGTAGGGCAGTTCTGGGACAGGGTCCCTGGGGGTGCTGCTGCAGGCTGGGAGGGATGGTGGACTCCTTGACCAGTGCCGGCTGAGAGGAATATGCAGGGGCTGTGTGCCTTCCCCCCCACCCCGTGTCCCCAGGGGATGAGGTGTACTCTACCATCCGGAAGCAGGAGTACAATGGGAAGATTCCACGATTCCGTCGCATCCGGGGTGAGAGTGAGCTGTACACCAGTGATACCGTCATGCAGAGTGAGTCGGCTTGGCCTGGCTTTGGGTGGATGAGGGTGTGGATGCCCAGGGTGGGGCTGGGTAGGGTCTTGATGTTTCTTGGGAAGGCTCCCCTGGGACCACCCAGGAAAGAGGGAGTTCCACAAAGGCCTGAGCAGCCAGAGTGAGGAACCTGGATACAGAGGTGTGGAGGCAGGATAGGCCTGCCATGTGCTGGGGACAGGTACAGAGGAGGCTGGACCTGCTGCTCAGTCCCTCTGCTGGGCTCCTGCAGGCAGCCCAGCCCCCTCCTCATTAAGGCTCTGCCAATTAGGCAGAAGTGACATAGGGGCCCCTGGGGGCCTTCCCACAGTCCCCAGGCATGAAGTCATTGCTCTTGAGCCCATGACATCTTTGTATGAGGATGAACAGATGTGGGGTGCAACTGCTGAGCCCTTAGCCTCTTGGGGTACAGGGCCTGTGTCCCCACAGACCCGCAGTTCATCAAGGCCACAATTGTGCATCAAGACCAGGCCTACGATGACAAGATCTATTACTTCTTCCGGGAGGACAATCCTGACAAGAATCCTGAGTCTCCTCTCAATGTGTCCCGAGTTGCCCAGCTGTGCAGGGTGAGTGGCTGTGAGGGCAAGTGTATGTCTGTACATGTACAGTTGAGCAAGTGAGGATGAGCGAGTGTCTGCTTGCACAGATGTGAGCGACTATGTCTAGGACCATGGGAATGGATGTGTGCACTCACAGTTCATGTGTATGTGTAAAGATGTTGAGATGGAGTGTGTAAATGTGCATGTGCACAACCATATTTACACATACATGTCCTGCGTGGGTGAATGTGCTGTGTGGGCGTGCAAGTATGTGACATATTTACACGAGTATATTCCACTTGTATGCTGTACCATGTATGTAACAGTGTGTTTACATGAGTGTGTCTTATACGAATATCCTGTGCCAGCTGTGTGTACAAGTGTGTAACCATGTGTTTAGATA
>NW_022900937.1:23542077-23578655 GCF_012274545.1 Fukomys damarensis | reverse complement strand
GCCGGCTGAGAGGAATATGCAGGGGCTGTGTGCCTTCCCCCCCACCCCGTGTCCCCAGGGGATGAGGTGTACTCTACCATCCGGAAGCAGGAGTACAATGGGAAGATTCCACGATTCCGTCGCATCCGGGGTGAGAGTGAGCTGTACACCAGTGATACCGTCATGCAGAGTGAGTCGGCTTGGCCTGGCTTTGGGTGGATGAGGGTGTGGATGCCCAGGGTGGGGCTGGGTAGGGTCTTGATGTTTCTTGGGAAGGCTCCCCTGGGACCACCCAGGAAAGAGGGAGTTCCACAAAGGCCTGAGCAGCCAGAGTGAGGAACCTGGATACAGAGGTGTGGAGGCAGGATAGGCCTGCCATGTGCTGGGGACAGGTACAGAGGAGGCTGGACCTGCTGCTCAGTCCCTCTGCTGGGCTCCTGCAGGCAGCCCAGCCCCCTCCTCATTAAGGCTCTGCCAATTAGGCAGAAGTGACATAGGGGCCCCTGGGGGCCTTCCCACAGTCCCCAGGCATGAAGTCATTGCTCTTGAGCCCATGACATCTTTGTATGAGGATGAACAGATGTGGGGTGCAACTGCTGAGCCCTTAGCCTCTTGGGGTACAGGGCCTCACGTTCCGAGCTTATTCCAGGCCTGCTTTGCCCAGGGTGGGCAGGGCTGCTGCATGCAGGTTCCCCAGTCTCACATCCTGTGTCCCCACAGACCCGCAGTTCATCAAGGCCACAATTGTGCATCAAGACCAGGCCTACGATGACAAGATCTATTACTTCTTCCGGGAGGACAATCCTGACAAGAATCCTGAGTCTCCTCTCAATGTGTCCCGAGTTGCCCAGCTGTGCAGGGTGAGTGGCTGTGAGGGCAAGTGTATGTCTGTACATGTACAGTTGAGCAAGTGAGGATGAGCGAGTGTCTGCTTGCACAGATGTGAGCGACTATGTCTAGGACCATGGGAATGGATGTGTGCACTCACAGTTCATGTGTATGTGTAAAGATGTTGAGATGGAGTGTGTAAATGTGCATGTGCACAACCATATTTACACATACATGTCCTGCGTGGGTGAATGTGCTGTGTGGGCGTGCAAGTATGTGACATATTTACACGAGTATATTCCACTTGTATGCTGTACCATGTATGTAACAGTGTGTTTACATGAGTGTGTCTTATACGAATATCCTGTGCCAGCTGTGTGTACAAGTGTGTAACCATGTGTTTAGATATGTTTGTTCCTCTTGTATGAATAAACTAAGCTATGTGTGACTTCAGGTGTATAACAGGGTGTTTACACTGGTGTTTTGCTTATATGCATATTCTTGCCATGTGGATGTGTGTGTAAAAGCATGCTTACACAAGCATGTTCCTCTTGTATGGGTATACTCTTGTGTCATGCAAATGTGCAAATGTGTTTAAGTGTGTTCCATTTGTGTGGATACTGTGCCATGTGTGAGTGTGTAGATGTATAACAACATGTTTATATGGGTGTGTTTTGCTTGTATGATCATAATGTGCCATGTGTGACTGTGCACCCATGTGTTTACACAGTACATGCATGTAGGTGGCAGGTGTGTCAGCTGTCTGCTTTAAGGCAACCCAGCACCAAAGCTCACCATGGGCCCTGTGCCCCTAGACCTGCTGGGTAGCCTGACTTGGAAACCGGTCTTGTCTTAGTCTCCTCACCCCCTGGTGTCCCGGCTTCCCTGGCAGCTGCTTTCCTGTTCCCCAGCCTGGTGCCAGCATTCCGGAGAGGGGCCTTGGATGGGGTGGCAGCCCAGACAAGTTCTGAACAGCCTCCTCTGCCTCTTCCTTCCAGGGGGACCAGGGAGGTGAGAGCTCCCTGTCAGTCTCCAAGTGGAACACCTTCCTGAAAGCCATGCTAGTGTGCAGCGATGCCACCACCAACAAGAACTTCAACCGGCTACAGGATGTCTTCCTGCTTCCTGACCCCAGTGGCAACTGGAGGGACACCAAGGTCTATGGTGTTTTCTCCAACCCCTGGTGAGTGACCCTCATCCTGGGGCTGGCGTTGGCATTGGACCTGGTCTCTGCTAAGGGCAGGGTTGGTGTAGCATGAGCAGAAACGGCAGGCTCAGGACAGGGCTATTGCTGGGTGCAGGGTGGGGGCAGTCCGGATGATGTGTTCTGCATTCCTGAGTCTACACACACCTTGTGCACACACACACACCTGTGTGTCCCACCATGTGTGTGCTTGGAACTAACGTGGGCTCTAGAATGGGCTACTGGGGCTTCTGTTGGGGTGCTGGGTGCCATCACACCTGCTCAGCACTGCTCCCGCCTGATAGTTCACACTTCTTAATCACTCTCATTGATTGAAAACAAGGCAGGCAAAAGTGCATAGTAAACAGGGGGAGGGGCCAAGGAGGGTAAGCCATGACCCTTTTCTGTGGCTCCTGTGTGGGAAAAGGATGAAGTTCTGGTCTTCTGGGGTCCCAGCACCCCACAGCCTGTGCCTAGAGTGGAGAACTACCAGTTTAACTCTGCAGTGCTCTGACACAACGTAAGCTGTGGTTTAGGCTGTAGCAGGAAGCAGTAAAGTTTAGCTTACCTCCCTCCCTCCCCTCCCTCTCTCCTTTCTCTCCTTCCTTCTGTCCCTCCCTTCAGTGGTATTTGATAATGCTATGCCAGGCCCTTAGCTCCAAGGATAGACCTGGCTCACTGAGCTCATGGACCAGGGGTGGTAGTGGTGCCTTGCGTGGCATGGGGCTGGCCTGAGAGAGACAGGGGCTCTGGAGTTAGGAGGTGGTCTCTGTCCCCACAGGAACTACTCTGCTGTCTGTGTTTATTCCCTTGGTGACATCGATAGAATCTTCCGTACCTCTTTGCTCAAGGGTTACCACATGGGCCTTCCCAACCCTCGGCCTGGCAAGGTGAGTGGTGACACCGCGGTGCCCAGGCCCTAGCCCTTCCCACCTACACTCCCAGCTGCCCACTGATGGGCCTGCTCTCCTCCCTAGTGCCTCCCAAACCAGAAGCCCATACCCACGCAGACCTTCCAGGTGGCCGACAGTCACCCCGAGGTGGCCCAGAGGGTGGAGCCCATGGGACCTCTGAAGACGCCATTGTTCCACTCTAAATACCACTACCAGAAAGTGGTCGTCCACCGCATGCAAGCCAGACACGAGGGAACCTTCCATGTGCTTTACCTAACCACAGGTGAGGGGCCAACCAGGGACCCCTAGCTTGCTGTGTACCAATGGACAGGAGAGATGTAAAGAGTAACATAGGTAACATTTGGCTGGTTATTTACATGCAGAAAGAATTGAGTGGCTGGAGCCATCAGGGATTTGTGTGAGTGGTCAGGCAGGCAGGAAGGGCTTCCCAGAAGTGGTGAGGACAGAGAAAGGAGAGGAAGGTCAGCCTAGGAGGTGGGAACATGCACAGGGAAGCCGAAATGTGTGGTTATCAGAGCAAAGCCAAGTGCAGCTTTGGCTGACTCAGGGAGAAGGGGTGGGAAGGGATGTGGAGAGCCAGGAGAGACCTGGCCATGGGTCTCCCAGAGCCTCTGCCAGCAGCAGGAGACCCACGCACCCTTGGGATGGTACTGGTAAGAAGAAACATTCAAGGAGTTGGTAGGATCCAAAGAATTCAGTGTGACAGAAGAAAGAGATTCTAGATGGCAGAGCCTTGGCCACATTCCCAGAGGACCAGGGCTGCCTTTCCTGTTCCCTGGGTTGCTGGTGCAGTTCCCAGAAATATGCCCAACATGCTGGAAAGCCGGTGGCATGGAGGAGCTGACTGAGCTGGGTTTGTGGCAGCTTCCAGATCCAGACTCTGGACAAAGGGCTTTTTCGGAGAGGGCTTGGAGGTCACTGTGGGGTGGTGACTGGAAAGGGCCATTGTTCACACTCCTCCTTGTTCACTTCCTGCCACTGCTTCACCTTGGGGCTGCTCAGCCATGGCGGCTGGATTGGAAGCTGGGACCCCAGGGCCATTGTTTGGTTCCTGAAAGCTTTTGGGAGAATTTCCCACAGAAGAACACCTGGGCTCTGGGTCCTGGGACTGTACCTCTTTACCCCTACATCTACCCCAGCTGAACCACCAGGCCCCTGTCCTTGTTTTGCTCCAGCAGTGGCTGGCTCAGCTGTTGTGGCTGGCAGGGGAGCAGGGGAAGACAGGTTACACGGTGCAGGACAGGCTGGAGGCTCTTGTAACTGGGAGAAGTTAGTGGCTCTGTTCCTGAGAGGTTCTTGGAGGGGCTGTTTGGAAGGAGATGCAAGATGTACATTTGTGTGTGCATGCGTGCATGCAGGTGGATGTGCATGTGGGCAGTTGGGCTGGGGCTTGTCAGTGCAAGGAGCCTCGGGCCACATCTCCGAGTTTGCAGGTGGAAATCACAGATCCATAGAGGAACCATCCCAGGCAGGCAATCATCTGACTGCTTTTTTGGGGCAGGCGATGCCCTGGGAAATGGGGAGGGAGGGAAAGAGGAAAGGAGGCTTTCTCGAAACTGGGACAGCAGGTGAGGTGGGATTAGGAGGACCCAGGGTCAGGATGCCCACTAGTTCCCAACCAGGGCCAACAGAGAGAGCACTGGGCTATCAGGCAGCCTGCATATGTGACCTTGGGAGCTCTTCTGTGGAATCTAAGGCTCTTTTGAGATCTAAGATTTTACAAAAATTAAAATATCCCTGAAGACTATATACAATGTGGAGTCCTAGATTGGATCCTGGAACAAAAGAAGAACACGAGTGGAAAAACCCATGAAATCTCAATGAAGTCTGTAGCTTAGCGAATAGTAACGCACCAATGTCAATTGCTCAGTTGTGACAAATGTACCGTGGTTATGTAAAGTGGTCACATTAGGGGAAGCTGGGGAAGGCAAGACAGGAACTCTCTGTGCTATCTTTGCAAATTTTCTAGACATCTAAAATAATTCTTTTAAAAAAAAATGTATTTAAAGAAAATATATCCCGTAAGAGGACCAGGAGGCAGGGGCATCATGGAAGAAGCTAAGGGGGTTCTGACAGGGCCTGGCTCCACCTTGGTCTCTGTTCTTTACCAACTGTTTGACCTTGAGCATCTGCTTGGCTTTGCTGAGCCTCCCTTATCTGCAAAGCAGGAAGATAGTGTCCGAGGCCGTGCATGCAGCCTTGAGCATACAGGGGGGCCCTCTTTGGGGAACTGTGGGGCCTTACTGGACCCACTTGGAAACTTCCAGGCTGCCCTTGGGCTTTATTCCTCTCCACTCACACTGTCCTCCCCAACTCTGATTGAGTCCTGTCCCTGGCCTGAGTTATGACTCCCTACCCCTCCCCACCCTATATCTTTCCTGGGTGGCCCCACCTGGATGGAGGCTGCTGCCCACTGATCCACTGCCCACTGCCCACAGACAGGGGCACCATCCACAAGGTGGTGGAGTCAGGGGAGCGGGAACACAGCATCGCCTTCAACATCATGGAGATCCAGCCTTTCCACCGTATGGCTGCCATCCAGGGCATCTCACTGGATACTGAGCGGGTAAGCCCCCCTGTTGGTCCCACAGGGCTCCCCAACAGCCCACTGAGGGCAGAGCTGCTTTGGAGGGAAGAGTCTGGATCCCAGGCCCTGCAAGATTATGCGAAGCCATGGCTAGGGACTGAGAGGCCAGTGTCTGACTCAAGTTTTGCTCTCTTTCCAGCGGAAGCTCTATGTGACCTCACAGTGGGAGGTGAGCCAGGTGCCTTTGGACCTGTGTGACGTCTATGGTGGGGGCTGCCATGGCTGCCTCATGTCCCGAGACCCCTACTGCGGCTGGGACCAGGACCACTGTGTGTCCATCTACAGCTGCCAAAGGTACTGTGGCCTAGGATTCCTGAGAGAGGGTGGACATAGGAGTTGGCTGGTGTTGCAGGACTGCAAGAAGTGTCTTACAGGGATGCTCTGGCCAGATCCTCCTCTCTGCTGATACTGTGGTGGGGCGAGGATGGGCAGGGGTCAGGCTACAGCCTAAGTCTCTCTCCTTCTTCCCACCCCAGGCCAGTGCTACAATCCATTAATCCAGCTGAGCCGCACAAAGAGTGTCCTAACCCCAAACCAGGTACTTGATCTGGCCCTGCCTGCAGGCTACAGTCTGATATAAGGGGTAGAGCCACACCGTGATCATCCCAACTTGGGGAGGACTGGTTTCACCTATGGGCCACAGGCACAGGGGATCAGACTGTGTTCTGCCCAGGGAGCCCTGTGGTGTGAGGTGGGATGAAGGTCCTTGTGTTCATCTGGGAGCTCAGTCTTGGGGTAATCCTGGTCCCTCCTCACGGCTGCTTCCCCTACCCCACCAGATGAGGCCCCACTGCAGAAGGTTTCCCTGGCCCGGAACTCTCGCTACTACCTGAGCTGTCCCATGGAGTCCCGCCATGCCACCTACTCATGGCGTCATGAGGAAAACGTGGAGCAGAGCTGTGAGCCTGGGCACCAGAGCCCCAACTGTATCCTGTTCATCGAGAACCTCACGGCCCGCCAGTATGGCCACTACCACTGTGAGGCCCGAGAGGGCTCCTACCTCCGAGAGGCCCAGCACTGGGAGCTGCTGCCTGAGGACCGAGCACTGGCTGAGCACCTGCTGGGCCATGCCTGCGTCCTGGCCACCTCTGTCTGGCTGGGGGTCCTGCCCACACTCACACTGGGCCTTCTGGTCCACTAGGGGTGCTGGAGAAGTCGCGTACACAGAGCCGGCTGGCCCCGGAGCTCCATGCCCGATGTACCTTCCAAGGGGACCAAATAACCCAGTGGGGGACAAAAGGCCTGGAGATGTCCAGCCGCAGGCGGCTGCTGGGCCCCCAAGTGGGTGGGAGGTGCTGACTGTGAAGCTGGGGCATCTGTGACCAAGACTCCATCTTCTGGAGAGTGTTTTCCAAAAAACTCCTCACGCTGCCCGAGACCCTGTGGGTCCTGGAAAGGGAGCTGGGGCACTGTCTCTGGACCTTGGGGCTGAGGCTGGGTCCTCCTGGACTCTGTACCCACTGCCTCCTTCCCGCTGGTGCCCTGGCTGGCCCTGCCCCGTAGCTCCCTTGCCACTGCCAGGGTCTCCTGACAGCCGCCTTGCATGTTTATCGAAGGATGTTTGCTTTCCGGACGGGAGGACGGGAAAAGCTCTATTTTTATGTTAGGCTTATTTCATGTATAGCTACTTCCGACTGCATCTGTATGAAAATACCAAAACTACATGCTGGGGGGGGAGAGGGAGGGGATGGGAAGGGTGGGGGTGGGGCTGATCCCTATCTGGCTCCCTGGGGTGGGATGGGAGTCCAGGGAAGGGCAGGCATGGGTTTGCAGATGGTGGCATGAGCTGGCTCTGCCCAGGGAGCCCAGTCTGGGGGCATGAGCCCCCAGGATGGGGGTGCTGACAGGAGTGGGTGGGTGAGGGAGATGGGGGGATGAAGGTAAAAACAGCCCTAGGTTCACCAAGTTCATTCAGAGGGAGGAGCCGGGTCCTTAGGGGGAGGTTCTAGGACTCTGCCCTTGGCGTTGGGGGTCGGGGGGCAGGGGGACTCCTCCCTTCCCCTCAGCCCCCTTCCCCAGGGGCTGTGCTTCCATGCTCCTAGCCTCCTACCTTCAGCTCAGGACAAGTCCTAACTTAGGCTAAACTGTGAAACTTCCGGTGGGGGCAGCCCTACCTCCAGTCCATGGATTTCAGCAAAGAGCTGGGCCCTCCTCCAGTGTGTCTGGGGCAGGGCCTGGGGCCGGTGGCCTTCCAGCTTCCGCCCCTGCATCTCTACTCAATGCACTTTAATAATGTAACATACTACTAATAAACAAGCTATTTATTTACGTATGCCTACTCCCTGCCTGCAAAGCCGTCCTTGTTGCGGGGTGAGAATACTATTCATCTCCCAGTATACCTCCTTGTCTTTCGTACATTTTGGGGTGGCTGTGGGTGCCTCAACTAGTGATAGGCAAGATGGGAAATCGGAACCCACAACTCTCAGCAGCGTGTCGTCTGCCCGGCTGGGAGGACAGGTGGAAGTAGGGGGAAGGGGGTTGGGGACTGCTCGGTGGATGGATGGAGGTCAGGACTAGGGAACTGCTTCAGGAGAGAGGGTGGGGACATGGGGGAGGTGAGGGGATACCAGATGTTCCCGTCCCCTTCCATCTTCTCTGCCCACTTTTGTTTCTTCTCTTTGGCCCTTGGCCCTGGTGGCAGGAACCCAGGCCTGGGAAATGGGATGGTGAACCTGTCCTAACAGTAAGCACTGGAGGGAATGTATTGCAACTCTGACAGTTCCCCTCCCTGAGTCAGCCCAGCTGCTGGTGGTCTGTGGGGAATCCCAGACTGCTGGAAAGGCCCTCACCCTCAGGCTTCTCTCCCCAGTCCCATTCATTCTGGGCTGCTCCTGGATCATGACTCTTCTGGTTCTCACCTCTCCCTGCACCCAGCTTTCCCTGGGTGACCAGGGTGTAGCAGGTGCTTTGAGCCAGGGGCCTTCAGGAGCTTGAGGGAACCAGGAAAGCCTTGGCTGGGCCAGACTATGCACCCACTTCTCATGTTCTGTGGACCCTGTCTGCTTGTTTTCCAGCTCACAGCCAACAGCAGCTTCACACCCCCTTCCCAATGAACCCCAAGCTGGTGGTAAAGCAAAGGGCAGAGGCTGGGTTCCAGATCCACTGAGGGCAGCAGGCAGAAAAATTATGGGTTAAGCCTGGGCCCTTCCCAGATTGCTGGGTGACCTCCAGGGTGCTCCATGCTCTCTCTGGACTGCAGGAGGCCCCTCTGTCCTTTGAGGATGCTATTGATGTCCTGATGGACCTGTAGAGAGAACTTGAGTGATGGCGCACACTGCTTTGTCTCTCCAGGGCACCAGGAGAGGCTAACCAGGCGGGAAGCCGTGTGCATCGAGGCATGAAATGAGTCCATGTAAATCCCATGTAAATGAGCCATGGGGTGGGGCTACTGGGCAAAGGCTCCCCTCTATCCCAATGCCTGAGCAGCACTGGGGCCTCTGGCTGGTGTGTGCATGGTGGGGTAAGACCGTTAGGATCTGCTGCAGGGGTGTCCACAGGATGTCTTTGGAGCCAGCATCAGCTGGGGACAGGAGGCAGGCCTGTCTTTCTGCCCTGTGTCTTGTGCATCCTTTCAGGGAAGCTGAGAAGGGCAAGGCTGCAAAACACTGAAGCTCAGCCCCACAAGGACCCAGAGACACTTCTGCTTCTCCCCAACTCTTTGTGACGCTGAAGGCCAATCTGGTCTAGCCTCTGTCCACACATCCTGGGGAAGCCATGGCCTGTGTGTTGCTCTAATGCTCAAAACCCTAAAGAGCTCCCTCTTTCTTCAGACCCGTGGTCCCTACCTCTCCTGGGTCCCTGCTTCTCTTCCCTGGTTCCTTCCCGTGGGATGTTCCAGGTGGAATCTTCTGAATAACCTGGAATTCTGGAGGCGGGGCCTGGGCCCTCCATCCCTGATGTCTCAGCCTGTTCACCCCAGAGCTGGGGGAGATAAGGGTTCAGGAGACTGTGCCTGAAAGGTGTCCCAGAAACCTCAGGACAGGACAGCCCTACCTTGACTCACTTGAAGCCTAGTTAGGAAGGGAGATATGGCCTGCATGTGACCATCCATATGATGATCCTAGGCTGGAGGATGTGGGAGCTCAGGGGACACCTAACACACCGAAGTGTGTTCAGGGAAGGCTTGAGTGGGGTTTTAGAGGATGTGTAGAAGTCCTCTAGGAGGAGAGCGACCACAGAAGATGGAAGAGCATTTGCAAAGGCCTGGGGCTGTCTATGGGCCAGCTGGAGTGCAGTGTTTTACAAAGGTGGGAACCTAGTCATTTTGTACAGGGCCACATCCTCAGTGCCTAGACTAGTGCCTGGCACATAGACACTAGAATGAATGAGTAAGAAGGTAGAGTGGAGGTGAGACTGGATGACTCATCAGTGCCAGACTTCAGGAATTAGAGCCCCGTATCTTTATTCTGCCGGTATTAGGGAGCCATTGAAGGATTTTTTAGCAGGGGTAATGGAGATGATGATAACCCTGGTGGTACCAATGACTGGGGCCTGAGATCCAGTTGTTTTCATACTCATCCTTACCTGTCTCAACCTAAGCAACCCTCTTTACTCCTTGGGCATTTTCAGCTCCTTCCCCAGCCTAATTTTAGTCTCCTTAGCTGCAAAAGAACACAAAGCAATCCCAGCTGGGGTGGGTGATCCCAACAAGGGTGCCAGACAGGAGGTCTATGGGTGTGGGCTGCGGAATGGAACTGAAATGGCTAAATCGAGCTCAGGAAATACTTTTATGTTAGCATTGCTTAGCTCTGGGAGGAAGAGACCTTGGGAAAAAACAAAAACAAAAGCCACATGGTCAGGGTCACCAGGACCAGGGCCAGTCAGTCCCTCCAGGGGAAAGAGCAAAGGACCACACCCAAGAGGTGCTGCCAGCCTGGACCAAGCCAAGGGCCCAGAGCTCAGATTGGTAATTGCTCCATCCTGGGGAGAATGAGTGGGTACTGAAGGGCATAGGTGGAGGTGACACACAGCATGGTGTGCAAACACAGCCTGCAACTCGATCCTGCTCACCCTGCCTGTGCAGACGTCACTAATAAACGATTACGTTCCTTTCTCCTGACTCCAGATAGGTGATTTCTTCCAGAACAGCATTCTCTGAGGAGTATGAAGTCCTTGAGATATGACTCATCTGAAACGAGATATGCTGTGAGGATAAGATACCCATCAGATTTCAAAACCCTCTGCTAAGGGCCTGGAATTTAGCTTAGTGGCTCCGCCACCTGCCTTGCAAGTGCAAGGACCTGAGTCCAATCCCTGGTACAGAGGGGGAAAAAAAAGTCCTCCGCTGGATGTCGTGGTGCATACATGTAATCCCACAGCTGAGGCAGGAAGATCAGAAGTCTGAGGCCAGGACAAAGTAGTGTGTTCAAATCCAGTCTGAACTACATAGTAAGACCTTGTCTCAAAAACAAACAAACAAACAAACAAAAGAACCAAATAAATAGCCTCATATTATGAACCAAAAGGATTTATCTCAAACAGTTATATGAAGAACATACAGCAGTGCTCATAGTTTGGATATATTAGGCTAAATAAAATATAAAAATAAATTGCACCTATTCCTTTAACTTTTATTTCACAGCACTTATTCAAAAATTGACAATTGTGTGTGGCTCAGATTGGAGTTCTACTGGACAGCACTGCGGTAGAATATCTGCTCTGGGAGAGAGGAACATTTTGTCTTGTGTGTTCACACATTCAGCATCTGGAAGAGTCCCTGGGACACAGCAGAGGCTCAATAACTCATGAGTGGGCTGGGTGAATGAGGGCCCATGACCTTGCGGCTAGGGAGTTGCATTTGCCACCCTGAGCCTATTCAAAGGCCCCACCACTGTGCTAATCCCCCGTTTTAGAGCTTGTGTACCCTAGCCTGATACCCAGGAGAGCAGCTCAAAGGGGACTCTGGCTGCCCTACATGGGTGAGGAATTCTAAAAGGGGACCTTCGATTCCCTCTGATCAGGAGCCAGGGCAGTGCACAAATGGCATGGAAATCAGCTCTCCAGGATGTTTGCATACTGGGTGCTGAGGGTGCTTCCGGTCCACTTCCTGCCCCCACTGCTGGTCCCTGGGGGTGGAAAGAGGAAGCTCTGGAGCCCCTGAGCTGGTATGGGATACAGGCCACTGTAGTCTTTTCCCAGTGCACAAGGCTCGTAGCCCCGAGCATCTTTGTCTCTCAAATCGAACAGGAGCCTAAAAATAGTCTACAGCTCCAGCCACCCCCACAGCCACCTGTGCCAAGCCGGGCCCTGTGCAGGTAGCGCCTCCACCCTCCAGACTGTCTGCACAGTCCACCTCACCACTGACTCTCTCTCCGTGGCCTTCATCCCATCCTGGCCCCTGGGAATCCTGAGTCTGCACTACTGCTGGCTGTCAGCCCCGCTGAAGTCCCAAGCTCACCGGGCCCTGAATCCTGGGGCTTCCAGACACTACAGCTGTACTCTGTCCAGTCTGTTTTTGGTTTGTTTGTTTTTTGAGACAGGGTCTCAATATGTATTCCAGGCTGTGCTTGAGCTCACTATGTAGCCCAGGCTGGCCTCAAACTCATGGTGATCCCCCTCCTTCAGCCTTGCAAATGCTGGGGATGTCTGTGTACACCACCGTGCCTGACTCTGTCCACTCTGTTAAGGAGAAGCCTGCCAGCCCCAGAGGTGGGGAGGGTGCACTGGTGTAGCAAGGGCAAGCTATGGGAGTGGTAGGTTCAGTTTGTGGTGGAGAGCCTCTGGCATCTGGTTAGACGGGATGGGGCCCTGGGCCCAGTCTAGAAGGCAGTAGGGCAGTTCCATTGGCTTTCCATGACCACCTTGGGTAGAGTAAGGAGCAGCTCTCGGGGGCCAGCCCTCCTCAGGTAGAGCTTCCCTACCTGCTATTTGTTGGAAGCCCACTGCTGAGCTTCCTGGGTTCCTGCCTACAGAGGCCAGCAGGTCCTCAAGCCACTGGTACCCCAGTGGCAGGGTGGGGACCGAGCCCTCCATGTCCTGTAGCCGAGCCTGGCATCTCAGCCCTTGCCCTGAGGTTGAGTGCTTTCGGTCGGGGCAGAAAGCTCCAAGTGAGATGATATAGGGGGTGGGTCCATTCTGCAAAGAGCTTTCCTGGTAGCCATAATGAGAGTGCAGGTGACACTGTGACCCACAATGGTTTCTATACTCGGGGTGAAGTGGGGTTCCTGCTGCAGGAAGTGGGGGCAGTGGAAGCCGCCGCAGTCACCTTCCCTTCCTGGGGGGTGACTTTGCAGGAAGCCAAGGGGACAGTGCTGAGCTCATGGGGTGGCTCTTTGGTAGCTGCTGCCAGAAATTCTATAGCAAAGCCCCTTCTCACCCCAGCACCTCACAGTAGCCTTGGAGGCAGAGTGCCAGGATGGACATGAGTGTCCTCTGATAGACAGGGATGGGGACCAGGAGATAGGGCTTCTCATCCAAAGCTGACTTAGCTCCAGGACTATGGCCTCTTCTCATGCCCATCACATGCTCCCCAAGGGGGCGAGGCGGGTAGAATCTAGATGCTTCTCAACTTGCTTATGGGAAAAGTTTAGGGGAAGTTTCAAACCTTGAGGTTTTCTCACCTCTTATGTCTCCCCCTTGTTTTTCAGCCTGTGTGAGGCGCCCTCTTAGTGTGTATATTGATCACCTGTGACATTTCAGTCTCAGAACCTTTGCCCCAGACTTGGGCAGGTGCTCCCCCTCCCCAGACACCCTGAGAGCCTGGAGCCGCCTGGAACTCTTCTGTACCCTGAATGGCTGGGGATGCCAGATCTCTCTCTCAGCTGGAGGGACATGCAGAGGTGTGGGCCTGTTGGCATCCTTCCCTGAACTCCACCTGTTTCCCTTTCACCCCCACTGACCACCAACCATGGTTCAAACACAGGCAGTGAGAACACCCTGGCTCTTCTACTCTGTGCCTTTCTGTCATTCTTTTTGTCTCTGTTTCAGTCTCTGTCTCCGCCCCATTGCTTTCCCTCTCTGTGTCTGGCTTGCTTGCTGTGTTCACTCATGTGAAACAATCACGCATACATTGCCCCAGGACCCAGGACCAGAGTCACTCACCTGGCACTCTCTTTTTCTCCATATGTGTCAGGGAAAACTCACACCTGATCCAGGCTTCCCTGCCCCTCATACCTGGGAGCTTAGAGCCCCAGGCTGGGCCCCCACTGACATCTGGGACTCTAGAGGGGAGACTGGGCAAGGACCTGCAGCCAGGAGAGTGAAGGGGATGATGGAGTGGCAGCTCCCCGGGGAAGATGAGATGTGGAGTTAGTGATGCTCCATCGAATTTCCCACACTGGGCTCCTGCCATGTTGCTCTTTGATCCACTGAAAGCTGGGACCAGGAGTGACTAGAGGGAGGTGGCTGCAGCAGGACTGTGTGTCCTACCCATGGAGAGCTGGGGACTGGATGTCCCCAGGAGCGGGAGGGCGCGGTGATGAGGTTTCTGTTTCTATTCTCCCAGGACAATAGGCCGGATGAGGCTGTGCCAGGTGTCCGGGTTTCTTGGGTGGGTGGGTTTCCGGGTGGTTCAGGCTTTCTTGGAAGGCTGAATCTTCCTGGGGTTCCGGGCAGAAGTGATCCCGGGAAGGGGAGGGAGCAAGCAGGAGGTCCTCTGGGGTCACCAAGGACATGGCCCATGCTGGCATCTGGGCTCAGGAGGTCTCAGCTTGTGGCTCCTCTACTATCCTTGGCACACTGCCACTTACACAGCACCTGCTCAGGCCAGCAGGGCTTTTGACAGCCATGGGATCCAGGACTGGGCCAAGGAAGGGGCCCTCACCCTGCTGGCCTGGAGCTAATGCCCTCATGGGCCTGTTCTAAGGTCTGGGGGGCATGGGGGGGACTCAAGAAGCCCAAAGAGCTGTCTGACATGTGTTACTTCCACCTGCCTAGCCACAGGGAGACCCTGGTGCAAATCAATCTCTGTCTCTCTGTGTGTCTGTCTCTGTGTCTTTCTGTGTGTCTGTGTGTCTGTCTATCTGTCTGTCTCTCTCTGTCTCTCTCTCTCAGCAATGGGGATTGAACCCAGGGCCTTTCCACTGAGCTATATCCCCAGGCTTTTTTGTTTTTTGTTTTGAGAAAGCGTCTCACTAAGTTGTGAAGTTGTACAAGCTGGACTTGAAGTTATGATCTTCTTGCCTCAGCCTCCCAGAGTGCTGGGGATCATAGAGGTGCAATACCTCACCCAGCCAGCACTGTTCGTAGTAACAGCAGAGAGCACATGCCACGAGATGCCAGGCATATCACACACGTGCCTGTGAATGTCCTAAAAGTTTTACATGAATTCTCTTAGTCTTCTCACTGGGCCTTTGGGGTTGACATGGTTACTGTGTCCATTCTATGGTTTAAAGGACTGTGGGGTAGAGCCAGTAAGCAGTTTACTCCAGCCAATCTTTGTCCCCAAGCAGCAGGGGCTTGAGACAGTGTCACCCGCTCACTTATCTCACTCATTGCTTCTTCTGGGTCCTCGGATTGCTGGGCCTGTGCTTAGCAGGGGACTGACATGTCGCTCTGGTAAGACCGCTGAGGCCAGGCCTGGGGCAGAGCCAGTCCCGTGGACCAGGATCCATACATGGTCTGTTAGATCCTTAGAGTTGGACATGAGGAGAGTGTCCCTGTCCCAGGACAAATGGGCTTTTAGAGATGCTGTTTGTGGATTTGCCTATGGGGGAGCAGAGGCAGCTGGCTGGGGGCTGGGGTGCGGGTCTACTTTCTCCGTTTCATTCGTTCCCACCACAACCCTCTTGCCCTCTGGGGAACAGCTTCTGGGGGGGCAGGAACCCACATCCTGCCCCATGACAGTAAGTTGAGCACCGGAGGTGGAGGCAAAGACCCTCACGGAAGCTTGGGGCTGAGTAAAGCTGAATCAAGCTGATGTGGTGGGAACGCCTGCCCACGGCTGTCTCCAGATGGAATATTGTGGTCAGACTGGAGGAAGGATTTCCCACTGCTGGTGCACATGTGGCTGGAGTGTTCCTGAAGAGGGGCTGGAGACAGGGTACAGCTGTGGACTCTCATACCACATCCTGTCCCCAGAGAGACCGTGGAGGTGGGCAGCTACTGCTGGGAACTACAGCTGGGACTGCAGGGCCCTCGAGTCCTCTCTCCTTGGGGGCCCCTGCCCTGAAGCTGGAGCACAGGGAAGGTTCCACACCCTACCCTGTGCAGGATGGGCTGGGAATGTATAGCAGTGGTAGAGGGCTTGTCCAGCATGTACAAAGTCCTAAGTTCAACCCCCAGCACTGGAAACAATAAAGTATTTCTAATCTTGAGGCTGAATTACCTAGGAAATCTTATCTTGAAAAAACAAAAGAAAAAGAAAAGAGAGATTTCAGATAGGCACAAATAGATAAATGTTAAGCAAACCAGCTCCCCAGATAGGTTTGGCCTCCAAATTTCCCCCTGGGCGGATTGTTCACTTTTCCTTGGTTTTCATTAAGAAAAAAAAAATTTTTATATAACAATCCCCCCCATTTTTAAGGGTACAATTCAGTGATTTTTTTAAAAAGTGTATTCGTGTGGTTTTTAGAATAGCCCAATGGTTTGTAGCATATTCATGCTGTGTGGCTCTTACCACTTCATATTCTAGAACATTCCATCATCAAAGAGAAGCCCAGGGCCGGGGATTTAGCTCAGTGGTTCTGGCACCTGCCTTGCAAGCACAAGGACCTGAGTTCGATCCCCGGTACCAAAAAACAAACAAACAAACAAACAAAAAACCCAACAAAAAAAGAGAAACCCAATGACTGCTGGCAGCCATAGTCCTATTCTATTAATTTACTCTCTCTGTGTTACGGTTGTCTCTTCTGGACATTTTGTATAAATGGAATCACACCATATTTGACCTTTGTGCTTGATTTCTTTTGCTCAGCTTACTGCCTTCAAGGGCCCTCCATGTTGAAGCTTCTATCATACGTCAGTCACCTCTTTCCATTGCCAAGCAACACTCTGGTAGATGGCTGGGCCATGTTTTGTTGATCCGCTCATCTGCTGTTGGACATTTGGGTCACTGTCACTTGGGGCTATCGTGTATAATGCTGTCTGAATATTTGTGACCACAAGTTCCATTCTTTGGAGTAGTAATCTAACTGGATTAGCACTATGGAATTGTATAGTAACTGTTTAACTTTTTAGGGGAACTGTCAGACTGTTTTCCACAGAGGTGATACCACTTTATATTCTCACCATCCACTTCTCTCCACATCTTTGACAACTCTTGCCATTTTTTTGTCTCAGTGCTGTGTCCTGGACAGAATCCTCCCACCCTCTAGAGCCTACTCCTTTGGGTTCAGGCCTCACTTGTGTTAGCCAAGCCACAGAGGCAAGAGGCTTGGAGGCAGGAGTGACTTGCCCCAGGTCATCCAGAGCCAAGGCTGAGGAAGGCTAGGAGTCAGGATCTCTGGAGGTCCAGCCTGGTCCTTTAAGCCCAGATGGGGCAGGGCCTGGGCAGCAGTGTGAGATAAGAGAAGGGTAAGGGTGGTGGGAGGCAGAGGCCCAGGTGGATAAAAGCCAGTCCTGAAGGTTTCCCAGGTGAGCAGGTGTGTGGGTGAGGGGTGAGGGGTGTGCCCCTGGGACCTGCCCAGACCGGTTTCTCCTCTGCTATTCAAGTTTCAGTTCTGCCTTCCCTGCCTCCGGAGACCCTAGGTTGAGGGACTTTCAGATGATCCCTAGGGGACACGTGGAGCCATCAGTTGAGGGTGGTGGCTGGACGCCTGGCTGGGTCCATTCTGCGTGGGTAGGGCAGAGCCTGGCTGTTGGATGTCTGAGAGCTTGGGAAGTTTTGTTCAGTGAGCTCAGTTATGGGACCAATTTGAAAAGCATCACCCCTTACTTTCTCATGACTCATGGGGTCCCCTGCTGAGGCGCTGAGCATATCAGGCCATGGGTGTGTGATTGAAGCAGTGCCCTAGCACCCTGTCCTCCCAGCAGTGGTGGAGGCCCTGTCCTCTGGCTGGCATGGCCCAGGGCATCGGCAAAGGTATCCGTGGCACTGATGAGGGGACGCGTAACCTGACCTGAGTGCTGACTGGTAGACTGGCAGCCCGGGACCCTGCCAGAGACTGGAGGGTTGCTTTCCACACACTGTGAGGAGTGGGCTCAGAGTCCAGGATGTCCCAGGGCAAGGCCTTGGACTGTCTCTGCCTCTGTAGCCCTGTGGGGAGGGGTCTGGGGCTTCTTCCTCGTCTCTGCTTTGCTGGGGTTTCTCCAGGGTTGGGTGGGTGCTTGGGGGGCCCTGGGCTGATGCGTGGGGAACTGCCTTCCTCTCCTCCCTGGGAGGCTCCACGGCAGCTCTGGGAGCTGGGAGAGTAGGCTGCTGGGCACCTCTCAAGCCCGCAACCTCTCCCATTTCCTCATCTCAGGGCTGGCCCACTCAGGCTGGTGCCACCTTTCTGTCTGTTCCCTGCAGCCCCCAAGTGGCAGAATGGTGCGGTGGGGGAAAGTCCAGGGATGACGTCTTTGACGCCTGGTGACTTCTTTGACGCCTGGTGCCAATCTCAGGAAGTCTCACTTCCCCATCCTCAGTTTCTGTGGGGGTTCAGGGGCAATTTCTGGGCCTTAGCAAGGGGCCTCTAAGGCCTGGATTTTTCCAAGGGGCTGTCCTGGTGGGGTGGGGATTTTGGCCTTGCTGGGGCTTGAGGTGGCTGAAACCCCCTCACCCCCAGGGTGGACTGGCAGCCTTGAGTCACATCTCTCTTTGCTGCCCCCACTAGACTTGTGCAGCTGAGAGGATGGATTCAAGGATGTGTATGGACCAGGCTGTTGGAGAGGGTGAGGGCTCAGAGCTCTGATAGCAAACCTGGACGGTGTACTGGGGACTCTGGGAGGGGCATCTTTTTTTTTTTTGTACTGGGGATCGAACTGGGGACCTTGTGCTTGCCAGGCAGGTGCTATGCTGCTGAACTATATCCCCGGTCTTTTAAAAAAGTTTTTTGAGGCCAGGGATGTAGCTCAGCGGTTCGGTGGTCTGCCTTGTAAGCCCAAGGACTCGAGTTCAATCCCAGGTACAAAAAAAAAAAAAAAAAAAGCTTTTTGAGATAAAGTAAGGTCTAGCTATTTAGTTCAGGCTGGCCTTGAATTGCAGTGATTCTCCTGTCTCAGCCTCCCAAGTGAGTGCAAGGATTACAGGCTTGAGCCACCAGGTCTGGCCCCCAGGAAGGACATTTGAAGCCAGTAAGGTGCTGCGTTGGTAAGCTGCTGCGTAAGATAAGGCTGGTCAAAGTGGTTCTTGAATTATGCCTTGGTGCAAAAGTAGAAGTTAGCTGGGCTGAGAAGGAGCTGGGGGGATTGCATGGTAAAAGGCAAGGAGGTAGGGGGCAGGTGACCTTTCTTCCTGGGAATGGCTGCAGCTGAGGGAGCATGTGGGGCACAGCGCAGAGGTCAGCCGGCTGCTCATGCAGGCTCCCAGGGCCCAGCCATGGAGTTGGAGCTTCTGAGCCAGCAGAGAGACAGAGCCGTCCCAGCCCAGCCTCTCACACATTTGTGCAGGATGCCTCTCTACGAAGCAGGCACAGGCTTCTGGGCACCCAGACTCCTGAGGCTCTAGGCCTGTGGCAGACGGTGCTGACTCAGCTGTCTCCATCTGGGATCTCCAGAGCCACAGGCCATGGAGTGAGGTTCGGCCAGGGGCCGGCTTTCCTGGGCACCCCTGTACCCTCTGCTGTTGCTCTGAGAGGTGTGGCCACTGTGGCCCAAGGGGAGTGCACCCTGCGGCCTGGGGATGCCACCCCCATCCCACTGAGTCTTCAGGGAGCAGCAGCAGGGAGGAGAGGCCAGGTGTGGAGGCCAGGCCACAGCTGTGTCTCCTCCACCTGTGTGGATGTGAGGCTCACAGCGTTCTGTGGGCGTCCCCTCCCTGGCAAACTCTGAGCCTCCCAGCTGGGCTGCCGGTGCCTGCACACACAGGCTCAAGTAGGTCAACCTGACCACAGCACAAAAAGTGGAGTTGGCCTCTGTCCCATCTCAGCTCAGGCCTCCGTTCTTTTTTTGGCAACAGGGTCTTGATGGATATGTAGTTCAGGCTGGCCTTGAACTTACTAGGTGTCCCTGGCTGGCCTCCAACTCATAGCAATCCTCCTGCCTCAACTCCTGAGTGATTGCTAGGATTACAGGCGTGCGCCACCCCTCAAACTGGGGTCCAGGTTACAGCCCTGTTGGGGAGCATACTGGGTCGGTGAGGCTGTGGAGAGCAGCATATCACAACCTGCTAGTTACCTCTGGGCCCAGCGATCCCACATCGCAGGTATCCTTTGTCTCCTGTAGAGCCCTACACAAATATGACAAAAGTGCTGTCTTTCCCAGCCATACTCTTATGACCACAGAAAGCTGGAAACACCCTCTGTCCCATCACCATGGGACCAGCTGCACTATGGCCTGTCCCTTACTGGAATACTACACAGCTATAAAAAAGAATGTGGAAGTTCTCTATGTATGAGTGTGCAAAAATCTCTGGGATTTTTGTTAAATAAAAAAGCAAGTATCAGCCAGGAGCAGAGAGAGCAGCTGATGACCAGGAGAGGGGAGGGTGGACCAGTATGACTCGCTCAGGAGACTGTGGGGCATTCAGAGGGACTGGAACAAAGGGACAGTGTCAGGAAATTGAGATGGAGGAAACTGAAACCTATCAGAAGATAAAGGACAGTTTTCTGCAGATTTAGAGCAAGATCCTATAATCACACAACAATCATGCACATTTCGAATGTACACCGTATGTGTCCCGTTCCATTGAAATCTTTCAACCTTCAAGCCTGGAGTGAGAGGTGCTGGGATCATTATCCCCACTTTACAAATGTGGAAATGTAACACAGAAGGGTTAGAGAACCAGTGCAATGCCACACAGCTGGAATACAGCAGCACCAGACAAAAACCTTGGCCAATCTGAGTCTCAGAGCCCACTCCCAAACCACCTATCACTTTATCTTGCATTTTGGAGCCACGACTGGATTGGAATAGGGTGGCTGGAGGAAAGGGGTGGTGAGGAGACCATCAGGAGAAACCCAGAAGGCTGTTACAAGATAAGATCCAAGCCAGGGACGTAGCTCAGTGGCACTACACCTGCCTGGCAAGCACAAGGTCCTGAATTTGACCCCCAGTATCGGGGAAAAAAAAAACCCAGGTCTCCAAAGATCCAAGGCCAGGTATGGTGGTGCCTGTCTGTAATGCCAGCATTGGGGAGGCTGAGGTAGGAGGCTCACTGACATTTGGGGCCAGCCTGGACGACACAGTAAGTTCCAGGCCAGCTTGGACTACATAGCAAGAGGCTGTCTCAGAACTACCCCCCCACCAAGACAGCATCCAGACAAGATGAAACCAGATCCCAACTCCCCTACCCCCAAAATCTATGAGGGACAGTGGTTTTGGAGATGGGGACAAAGGAGTAGAGCTGAGAGGTTTTAGGGAGAGGTCAACAAGACAGATATTAGTTGGGGCACAGATGCTGTGGGAGGAGAGAGAAGTCCAAGACTCATTCATTCATTTATTTATTCATGCAGCAAAATATAGTGAGGTCCTACCAGGTGCCTGGTACTGTGTCAGTCACCAAATCAGACATGTAGCCCTGTCCTTGGGGGCTCTGAGCTGGTGGAGGCAGACACTAAATAAGGAACCAGAGGCTGGCTGGAGGCGTCCCCTGCCCTGTGTCCCCTTCTAGGAACTCACACTGTTCCCAGGGCCTGGCCCAAGTAGCCAGGAGGTGACAGACAGCTGGGAGCTTCATGGGGCAGATGAGAGTTCAGGCAAAGGGACTGGCACTGAGTCCTCTTTAGGGCCATCAAGATCTCATGAGGACTGATTCATCAGAGGGAGACAAACAATTCCTTGGGTGGATCTAAGGGTTCTTGTTAATCTGCCTCTTTCCTCTTCTCTGAATGTCATCACCACCTTTGTTAGCTGCAGAAAAAAGGAACTGACTTAGTGACAGGTTCCCTGCACACAGGCATGGGTCACCACTCATCTGCCAGGCCCCTCAAACAGTTCCACAGAGGGAGCGCTACTCTTGACTCCACTTGATGAGGGAAGCTGAGGCTGGGGGGTGACAATGACCCACCTGAGGCCACACTGGGTGGAGAGTGTATTGAGGCCACAGCCATGGTACATGGCGCTATCTGCCCCACACAAGCTGGGTGATCATGCAAATTCCTAACGTCCCCACCTATCTCAGAGACGATTTCCTGGGCATGGTGTTCTTGTCTTATCACAGATGAGTTCCTCTGTCTCTGGTCACATGTGACTCCACAGCACCCTGCACGTCCTCATTCTTGCTTTAGAGGTCACGGCACCTTCGTTCAGGAGGCCCAAGAAGGGCCAGGAGTCTCTGCCCTGTCCCCCTGGCTAGAAGTGCAGCTCACCTGGAGGCAGGGCTGTGTCCTGGGATTCTCTCCCTGTTTCCTTTGGGAGCAGATTCAGTCTTGGAGCCAAGGGGCTGGCACTGGGGGTCATCCCTGGAAGGCCTCTCAGGAAGAGGAAGGATGGAGAAAGAAAGATGTGGAAATTTCTTCTGGCCCCATCAGTTCTCTGGAGAGGCCCCTGTGTGAGTCCTAGTGTGCTCCTGAAGCCTTGTCACCAAGCAGGCCCTGCATCCCAGGCTTTGTTCCTGTCCTTGGCACTGTTCTCCCACGGCTTCCCCACCAGGTAGCTCCTGGAGTCCCCTCCCTGGGAGGGCAGCACCTGCATCCACCTGGCTCTTTACCTGGGCTCTCAGGAACGTTTGGGTGAGGGCTGCAGGGACAGCCTTCAGTCCCAGGCTTTCCTGGCACGGGTGAGGTATAGGCATGCATTTTATCTAATTTCACTAATGACTTTCCAAAGCAAATTTTATTACCTTCATTTCATAAATGAAGAAGCTCAGAAACAGGGAAGCTAGTGAGCGATTGCCCAGGGAGTAGGTGGTGGTGCAGGATTTCAACCAGGGCACATGTGAGGCGCTGAGTGAGAGGCTCTGGAGCTGAAACTTTGCTGGGGATGGGCGTGGGAGTCTGTGCTTCCCCAGGGACCAAGGCCTCAGCCTTTTTGTGTAGATGAGGGTAAAGTCATCCCAGGCAAGGGGTTCTGGCATGGGGAACAGCACCCCAGCGTAGCAGGTGGGGAGTCTTGGCCACAGGGTGGAGCCTAGCTAAGGGGCCAGAGCGCCCCCAGCTGGAGGTGTAGGTGGGTGGATCTCGGGGGCAGGCAGTATCACCTCCCAGGCTGTATGACCCCAGGCCAGGCCTCAGGCTCAGTCTCTCTGGCTTCCCTGCCTGAGAGAAAGCCCAGCCCCAGCTCCAGGCTCTCTGACTTCCCAACCCCCAGGACTCAGCTTGCTTCGTTCCTGGTTCCTATGCTTGCTCAGCCCTGGTGCTGGGGACAGGGCCAGCACCTGTGTCTAGAGTTTCTCATTTGCCACCCCCCCCAGCCTTAGCCATACTTTCTGCTGGCCCACGGGGGTCTTCTGAGTCCTTTCCCTGGGGGCCAGGGCTCCTCCTCTGATCTGCCTCCCACTAACCTTTTCAGGCGCAGAGCAGGAGAGAATGTGGAAGCCCTACAAACCGTATGTCTAGATATTGAAAAGTTATGAACCAAGCCAGCAAATTGCTAAATAGAATATGCTTCCTCCTCCTACACTGACAGATATACCTTGGTGACAGCCCAAGACTGGGTTCCATTGGGGATTTTAGGCTCCTGGACTCCAGTGCTGGATGGGGCAGTGCAGAGAGAGCTGATCCCCATGCCTCCCCTGGCTCCAAGCTTGGCTGGTGCCTGTGGCTGCCCAGGGTACACACCAGGGGCCATGCCTTCCCCAGAAGCAGCTGCAGTGGCTGCCTCCTGGGCCCATGCAGGCTGAGAAATGGGCTTGGGCTGGGGGTAGGGAATTCTGGATCCTAGTTTGGAGGAGGGACAGTGGCCTTGGGTGAATGGAGCCCCTTGGCTTATGAGCTTTTTGTCTTGTTGGAGGGACAGAGCCAGTGAAGGGGTCCAGGGCAGGACCCCTTCTTGCTTGGGCCTAAGGGCAAGGCTGCCCTAAAGGCATGCTCAGTGCTGCTCTGAGACTTTTTTTTTTTTAAATGAGGCGTGATCATAATATGTAGTTCAGGCTGGTCTTGGTGATCCTCCTGTTTTAACTTTCCAAATCCTGGGATTACAGGTATGAACCACCACACCCTAATATGGAGAGACTGTTCTTACCCTGCCTGCATCCCCACACTTTCGGTATCCTGGAGCCTCCCTGGACCTGGGTGGCCAGGTCATCTTGCCTCGCTGGGCCTACAATTGGAACCATCCTCTTACCCCGGACACCAGGGCTGTGTGCGGTTCCCTCCCCAGCATGCCTCACTTTCCTCATGCAGAAGAGGGGTGGACACTGTGGCCACTCCTCCCTCACCTGTCCCCTGCCCATCTGGGCTTCTGGTCTCAGCCAGCTCCTACCTTACGCTGTGGCCTGGTTGTGTGGACCACACTGCACCAAGCCCTCCCATGCAACTTGGGGCCTGTGGGCAGTGGCAGCCACTCCCAGCTTGGGCTGAAAGTGGGGCACTGAGTCCACTTTCAGCAAGCTTTCTTGCTCACTCAGCTGAAACGCCGCAGCTTCCCTGAGGTGCCCAGCCCTCACCCAGTGCTGACAGCTCTGTCCCTGATGCTGTGTGACAGGCCAACGTCATGGCTAGCATCAGTCCTGACACCTGGCTGCCCTGCTACTCGTGCCCTTTTCCATGGGGCCCAGTCTTGGCTTGGAGGCCATAAGGTGTGCAGCACACCCCCACTCTGGTGCTGCCCACCTTAGGGCTCAGTGTGGCCCTTTCTGGGCTCCTTGACTCCTGCCCACCTGGGGTGAATGCTGGGGAGGCCAGGGGAGGTAGGGGGTGAGCAGATTCTGCTGTAGGGGTGGGACACTCAGTGGCCTTTCCTGCTGGAAGAGGGTGGATAGGCACCTCTGAGCTGTGCCCATCTGGGGCCCCTGGCCCTGGCTCCCAGGCTTGGGGCTCTCAAGGGTAGATAGGTCACAGTGCCAGAGCCCACTCTGGAGTGGCTCTGTAGCTGCAGCCCCTTCCCTTCCTCTTTGTCCACAGATGGCTTCATTCTTGCTGCATCAGCATCTTGCTGTCCCCTGCCAGGCGCGGCCGCCATCCTGCAGCCACACTGGTTCCCTGGGAGGACTCTGCTGGGGAGGGGATGTGGAGAGGCTCCAGTTGGCCCTGTGGGTTTTCTCAGACAGCTGGCTCCTGCCCACCCTCCATGGTCCCTGCCCTGCCGTCGCATCGAGATGTCTTAGCTGCTATACCAGCCTTCAACAGGGATTAGGAGTCTGACCCACTGGCTAGCAAAGGGGCTCTAGAGAGGGGACACCGTCATGTGTGGGTCCCAGCGAATAGTAAGCCCTTGGTTCTTCCCCCTGCACCTCCTTAGCGCTCTCAGCCCCAGCTCTTCTCCTCTCAGCCCTGGAGCTCCCGGAACCCCTCCAGATTGGACAGAGCTTCCTGCTGCATCTCAGAGAAGGACTCATAACAAGTTCCTGTTCTGAGTGGAGACTCAGGAGACCAGTCCAGAACCCTTACAATCATACCCCACCACCCTCCTCGGCTCAGCACAGATCCTGCAAGAGGTGAGGGGCGCCCAGGCCCCCGGGGCTCCTAGTGCTCTGGCCTGTGGCCTGTGCCTTAGCAGCCCATCTGAAAAATGAGGGCTCTGTCACCTCCTCTGCCAGACACAGTCTCAGTCCCTTCCTGCCCATTCCCTTGATGGAACAGCTGGGCTGCATCCTGGTAGGAAGCCCACTGCCCTCAGGAAGGGCACAGGAAGCAATTGAGAATCTGACTTCCCGTCTGTGTCCATCCGGTCCGTCTGGAGCCTCCACAGGACCAGGGGGAGTGAGCTGCAGATAGGGCTTAAGGACAAGGTCCCAGCCCCTCCAGGAGGTAGCCATCCTCCATTCTGCCAGGAACTGGTGGCCCAGTTAGCGTGTGCTTCTGGTGACACACTGGGTGCCTGTCTCCCCACCGGAGGCTCCTGGCCCTGGTGGCACACAGTGAGGGATTTGTAGGGAAAAACTATCTGGAGACATCTGGGTCCAAGGACTGTAAGAAGCCAGATTTGGGGCTGGAGCCAGAGCCAAGCGCAGGCCCGAAGGGCAGGAAGGGCGAGCGAGCTCACTGTGTGCTTCAAGTCACCTCCTCTCCAGGGGCAACAGTTTTCCAAGGAGATTACCACCTGGCAGCCCACCCCCCTGCTGCAGGAGCAACTGAGGTGAAGCAGAGACTCTGAAAAGCATAAAGGTGGGATTATTATGAGTGAGCAGGAGTCAGATTTGACTTGCTAATTAGCGCCCTAAAAATAGACAAGTTTATTATAGCACAGGGAGAACCCTAAGCCAGAGTCGGCGCCCTGGATTCTTGCAAGACTCTGCAGCAGCTTTGCTGTGTGACCTTGGGCTGGGCTCTGATATCTCTGGGTGTCTGGCTTTTAGGAGGAGGTTGGATGGTCTCAGAGGGCCATAGGGCAGCTAGATGCAAAGTCGGGGAGGCTTGTTCCCCTCCGGAGCTTGCTTCTTTGGAGTCACTGTGTCAGAGGGGCACCAAGGCTGTTCTTGAATCTGTTGGCCAGTTTCTAGTGGTCTCGAGTCTTGCCTTGATCTTGGGGTGTGTGCACCATCCCCACCACAGGCCTGACCATTAGTGGAATCTGAGGACTACAGATGAAAAGGATCAGACAGGAGCTGGGGCAGGTGGGTGGGCACCTATTATGTGCCTTGCACTGTGCCACAGGTCACAGAGACGGCTATGGCAAACTCAGTTAGCTCCCAGCCCCTGCCCTTCTGGGAGTGGCAACTCCTGAGCGTGCATGGTGCCAGGAGCATATGTATGGAGATTGGCAGGGGGCTCTCTAGAGGTGTGGCATGGGTTGGAATCCAAAGGACAAGGAAGTGCTAATCAGTCAAAGAAGAGCGGAATCCCAGGTCAGAGGAAGAGCAGGAGCAAAGGCCCTGGACTGGGCAGGATGAGGCAGAAAAGCCGGCAGCAGCAAGAGGCAGAGGAGGAAGAGGTCTTCACCGTGACTTCATTGCGGCTCTGTCGTGATCTAGCCTGGGACAATAGGGGCTGAAACCTGGTGATGATGTCAGTGGGGTGGGGTAGGAGCACAGGCATGGGTCAGTGTGAGGTGGCGGGAGGAGTCACAGTCACAGCACTGATTCACAGGGACGTCCACCTGCCTTCCTGTCTGGTGTCTGCTGGCCCTGGGAGGAAGCGTCTCTCTGTTGGCTCCTGAGTCACCAGCCTCTGCCACCTGCTGCCTTCCCCCCATGACGTCCTCCTTTCCATGTTGCTTCCCTTTTAACCCCAGGATTTCTGTTGTCTGCCCCCCGGGGAAGCTTGTGATTGGAAACGTTGAGGTGAGGCCTCCTGCCCTGGTGGGGGCTTTCCCCATGGACAGTACCTGGACTTGGGGACACGGTAGCATCAAGGGGACCCCCTCAGAGGCTGTCTGGTTCATGCTCCCCAAGGCATAGCCACACGCAGACAGAGCAGCACCTTGAGGAGCTTCTAGTCACTGGGCATTTATTTATTTGTTTATTTGTTTGGTTTGTTTTTTGAGACAAGGTTTTGCTAGGTAGCCCAGGCTGGCCTTGAACTTGTGGTGATCCTCCTGACTCAGCCTCCTAAGTGCTGGGATTACAGGTATGTAGTACGTACTACCACACCTGGCTTACTGACTGTTTTAAATCTTGAGGAAGGCATGTCCTAGGGAGTGCTTCTGGCCTGGGAGCCCCAGTACTGCCTACCCCTTTGATCTTGCATTGCCTGCTGCCCTGGGACTCTGGCAGGAGAAGCTGGGTTGCTGGGAGTTGAAGGGAGCGTTCAGTCCCAGCCTGGGCTCTGACACTTGCCATTGGGAAGGGTCTTAAGGTGGACGGGGGTGGCTCAGTGTCCCCCTCAGGCAGGCAGGTGAATTGGCCTGCACTTCAGTCTCTCCTGGGCCCTGGAGTGGCTCATCCCCCACTGAGGCTCTCTTCACCCTTCCCACACCCACCCCTTCCCTCTCCAAAGGCAACATCTCTCCCCTTCCCCAGTGGGGCCTGGGACAAGAGTAGGGACATCCACTCCTGTCCCATGGCAGCTGGCCATCATCCTGCCCCTAGTGTGTGATTTTGGAAAGAGACACTCAGTGTGGGGAGCTCTGAGACTTTCTCTTTGGGCCCAGCTTCCTTTGCAGGATGACGGTCACCCTCTTTCTTCATCCCTTCCCCACTGGACTGGGAACATTTCTAGAATGGGTGGCCTGAGAAGCAGGGAGGAAGGGTCAGATTAGAAGGGATGAGCATCAGGACCGGCCGAAATCTCTCTACTCATCCTGTGCCTCTGATCTGATTCTGCCCTGGGACCTGGCATAGCTGGGGAGGTAACTGGAGCTTGGAGCTGCTCCTGGGGCAGCATCGCCTCCTGCTGGTCTCTTGGTTCCCTGAAGGGCTAGACAGGGCGCACACTGAGTGAGACAGGTTCTGGTTTGGCTCTGAATGCCCATAGGTAAATCTCTATTCCTGCTTGGGCCTCAGTTTCCTAATCATCATTGTGAGCAGGTTTCTCCCAGATTTCAGACAGGTCTGGCTCTTTGCCTGCCTTGCACCTCACCCTGGCTTCCCTATTCTCTCTGCCTCGGGCTTGGCAGCTCTGGAAGCCACTGCTTACCCTGTACCTCTCTGTGTCCCTCCTCCCTCTGCCAGAGCAGGCCCAGCTGCTTTGGGGAGATCCCAGGCCTCCCACTGTCTGCAGGCTCCCCTGGATGCCAGGGTGGAGAGTAGCCCCACCTTCCTCCCATGTGACATTGGCCATCAGGAGCTGGCTGCCAATGGCTTCGAGATGGGACCATAGCAGCAGTGTGCCTCTGTGACATGGGATAGACGCTCACCTCCTGAGCTGCTATGATGAAACAACTAATGACAAGTTTCGAAGAAGCTTCGTGGGTGACACATGTGTGTCAAGAGGCAGAGTCACTCAGGGAGGCTATATGTGGGTCTTGCCTTCAGGCCACAGTGGCACAAGCAAGCCAACCCCAAGCTTACCTCTGGGGCTGGGCATCTGGTTGGACTTCCCAGGGGCCCCTCTTGAGGGGGGAATTGGTGCTCTGCCTCTGCAGACATCCTCTTGGCACCGAGTAGGGCAGAGAAGTGGCCAGAGATGTGAGACTTTGTCCTGCAGCTCTCTATACCTTCAGGAGGAGGTTCACAGTGCTGAAGGTTATAGATACCTGGCCCCTGTGTTCCTTTCTGACTCATTTTATCCTCTTCTTCCCATCCTCCATTGGCCACTCTGAATTCCTTTGCTCATGTTTATAGGCAGCCCCAGGACATGGGGCTATTATAAGACAATAAGGCACAGAGAGGCTATGTTGTTTGCTCAAGGCCACACAGCTGGTGAGCAGACAGCAGGGAATGGATGGCTGGTGCTGGAGGCCTAACCACCAGGCTATGCTACCTCTGTGAGAGGGGTCAGCCCCAGGCCAGGGGCCCTGGAGGGGGCTTTGCAGGATTCTGGGTGACAGAGGTGTATCCTGAGGTGGTGGCTGGGGTCTGAACACAGAAGGATGGGAGTTGGACATCCTGAGGCGGAGCAGGAGGTGCAGCTATGATGATTTGGAGACCGGATGGAGGGGCTTGGAGTGGGGACAGAGGAAGCTGGTGGCACTGGATTCATTCAAGCTCTGGGCTGCAAAGGGTGCTAGGCCATGGCAAGGAGAGAGAGGAGGTGTGGGGGGCTCAGTGTCCCTGGACTGAGCGTGGGCCTGGGGAGCTGTGTGCAGGTAGGACCCTCCAGATGGAGGCTTCTTGGGGTGCTGAGCTCCCTACTACTGCATGAATCAGGGCTGATGGCCCCTCTGGAGGTGGGGATCTGCACGGGGTTGAGGACATTGCTGTCTTTGCCCTGCATCGTGCTGCCAAACCGTGGTCACTCCAGTGCTCTGAGACTTGCCTTCTGTGTACAGAGGCCTCATGCATGGGCAGAGGAGCCCTGTTCTCCTCCCCAGGCCTCAAGCACCTCATTGTGGGAGCTTCCTGGCTCCCTTCAACCGACTCCTACCCAGGCCAAGCCTGGACGCAGGGCTGCCTTCTGGGCTGGCGTGGAGGGAGCCATGGGGAGGGGCACAGCCCTCCCACGACTTCCCCTGGCCTGAGGGCTGCCATGAGTGGGCAGGTGGGCTGGCTGGGAAAGGGGCTCTGAGATATTCCCTTAGACATAATTGGAACTGCACGGCATAGTAATTAGGAGAGGCAACGGAGTGTTCTGGAAATGACTGTAATTATAGTTACAGCCAGGAGTTTCAGGGGTCACCTGGTGAAGGGGGACTGCAAGGCGGGAAGGCTTGGTAGTGGAGGGCCTGCTGGGGGCCAAATGCCCCCAGGAGCTTCACCCCCAACTCCTGAGCCCTTCCACAGACTTGGAGGGCTCTGATGTCCCTGGATACCATATGTTTCTGAGCTTAAACTGACAGGAGAGAAGCACGAGATGTGGGAGAAGGGAGGGAACTTGGCCCAAACAGCAGAGGCATCAACAGCTGTCCCCCTGGCCAGATGGAGCCACTTGGTTTAGTGTCTGGCCTGTGCCAAGCATTGTCTCCTCTCCTGTCCCTCCCCAATTCCCGCTTCATCCTGGTACCTTCCTCTCCCTATTCCTGGGGTGCTCTTCCTCCTCCTTCTCCCGCAGGAAGCCTGGGCAAGGTCAGCTCCTCCTCAGGTCCTCTATGGCGCCAAGTGCCTCCTCCTATCCCTTACTCACACACTGGGCACCTGCGTCCCTCAGCCAGTAAGGATCTCACTTCCTTCCCAAGGAAGGGCTGGATCTTGCCTGGCACTGGTGGCTCCATTTTCAGGGATCTTGTGAGCTGGTTGTTAAACTCAGCCATTATTAGTAATTAAACTACATAAACTTGCAATTAAATACACTTTGTTAAAAAAAAGTGCATGCTAGAAACTCATCATTTTCTAATTTAGCATAGCTGTAGTATGGTCTATCCTCAGGTTACTGGTGTCTACCCTACCTGGTGTAGAAACACTGTGGGATGTGAACCAGCAGGCATTTAGCAACATCACATAAGTGGTTTCATTCCTGCCATGGTAGGGATGTTACACCACGGCAAAGGGCAAAGGCTGGGTGTTCACCCCACCCCAGAGGTCAGGTCTGGGATTCATCTTCACTCTCTGTCCCCTCTCCACGTTCCTGGGCTCCAGGTAGTCCCTGGCAAGGCCTGCAGCAGGAACCTGTGTGGGCCCTGGGATGGTGGGGCGCTACTTTCCCAGACCAGGGGTAGGGGCTCCAGAGAGCCAGGCAGCTGTGGGCGGCCTTGGCAGAGCTCAGATGGTAGGGCCCTGAGGAGGTCCTGCCTGTCCCAAACGGCCTGGGCAGTGTGCCACCTTTTGGCATCATCTCTCCCTGCCTGGTCACAGAAGGAGGGGCAGGTAAGAAAGGTACAGAGCTGCGCCAGGTTCTGAGAGGCATCTGGTGGGTCCAGGGCCCACACTGAAGAGTTACCCGAGGTTTAGAAATCTGCCTTAGAGAGGTGTGGGGGACACACAGGCAAGAGATTTCACTGGACCCTTTAGCCTCAAGTTAAGAAGTTCTGGTCTTTCCAGCCTCTTAACTAACCTGGGTAAGGAGAATTAACAAGGGCTCTTTCTCTAGAATTTTTCTGCTGCCCCCTACTGGAAACAGCAGTGCTATTATGCGAGGAAAGGGAGCTAAGTGTGTTCATTAGGCAGTTCTTTCTGATTTCAAAGAACTTTGCCACTGAAGGAAGCCTGGTGGCCAACTTTTGAATAGACTGAAACAACTTGTTTTTTAAGCCCGTGCCCCTCTCCCCCGACTCCCCTGTGGTTTGCATTTGTTTAGTGTTTCCTTGAAGTAGCACACTCCTGTACTGAACAGGCACCAAGAGAGGGTACTATTTCTTGACATGGACAGTTGACCGTTTTTTTTTTTTTTTTTTTTTTTTTGTACCAGGGATTGAACTCAGGACTTTCCACTTGCCAGGCAGGCACAATGCTGCTGAGCTTCATCCCCAGCCCAGTTAACTGTATTTTGTTTTGTTTTGTTTGAGACAGGGTCTTGCTATACAGTGCAAGCTGATCTTGAACTCACTATGTAGTCCAGACTGGCCTCAAACTCTTGATGATCCTCCTGCCTCAGCCTCCTGAATGCTGGGGTTACAGGCATGTGCCATTATGCCTGGCACAGGGATGATGATCTGAAACTTTAATACATTTTTGCAAACACTCTTACCTACTGCTGACAACAAACACTGCCCACCCTTACTCCAGTGTGAGTATTACCTGCCAGTTTCCTTGAATTCTCACCTGCTCTCTGGCTTGTGCCTTGATGTGAATGCTGGGTCATACTGAGACTTTGTCTGGTGCACAGTATGCCTCGGTCCATCTTATGCAGCTACAATGATGGGATACTTGAGATTGGGCACAGAACAGAGATGATTTCTTACAGTTCTGAAGTCTGGGATATCCAGGGTCAAGGGGTCTGCATCTGGCAAGGTGCTTTTGTGCTTCGCCCCCTGGCAGGGGTGGAAGGACAAGAGAGAAGTGTGGGTGGGCAATGCTTTTACAACAAACCCAGTGCTCTCTAGATACACAAATCATTGTGTGGCTCTGTCTTGGACCCTCACATGTAACAGGTGCTCAGTGTACACCCACGGAATGAACTGTGCACACCTTGCCAGCAGGTGTGGTCCCTGTGAGAGGTGAAGGACAGTCACAGAGTGTAGGAGGCCCTGGGCAGATTACTGGTGGGCAAAGTTGTGACTTGTACCCTGGAGAGCGGTTTCCATGGAAAGATGAGATTGTCAGGGGCATGGTGGGATTGTAAAAGGGCCGGGTCTCTCCTTGGCTTCGCCGGGGGTAGTTAGTGGTAGCTGGGGGAGGAATAGCAGATCCTGGATTCAGGTGGCCCCTGCGCACAACCTGGGGAAACGGAGTTCTGGGAGGAAGATTGTGTAGAAGTGTGTATAGCTTATATTGTACAAGGATGCCTGGAGCTTGGTCCCCAAGCGTACCTGTGCCTAGATGCCCGGTCGTTCTGCTCCGGAGGATGCACCACACCTGTCCTAGGTCTCAGCATCTTTTCTAGGTTTCTGCTCCCCAGAGGCTACAGCGATCAGCCCCGCCCCCGCCCCGCCCCCTCGCCAGCCAATCCGAGAACCCCAGCAACTTCCCAGCCATGCAGGCGCCTTCAGGCCTGAGCCGCCCCCCTGCACCTTCAGCTCGGCGGGGAAGCGCTGTCTGCTGAGCCCGCTCTGTGCACTGCTGTGCCCCGAGAACCCGCGCTATGGGACGGGGCATGCTTAGTTCCATCCTGGCTCCGGCTCAGCATCCGAGGGGCTTGGGCTACTGGGTCCGCTCCGGACCATTTAACCCAGGGCAAGACTAGGCCAGATAAGTCCTTTCTGGACTGGGCCGGCTGTCCCGTTTGCTGTTCTGGCCTCACGGTGGGACCCTAACCCAGCCCGGATTCCCGCATCCCTTCCTCCCACCTCCCACCCTCACCCCTTTACCTGGCCCTCAGGCCGGCAGCCGAGCCCAACGCTGATGCCGTGGGCTTTGGCTCCACCTAGTGTCATTTGTTTAATTGCAAAGGCGCCCTCGGAGGATGAGGCTGGGTTGAAGTTTAGGCTGGCAAGCAGTGGATACCCCGGCACCTCAAAGACAGAAGCAGGGACAAAATATCGCTTCTTTGTCTCAGCCATGCCAAAGCCTGGTCCCGAGGGGAGGTTGGAGCACAATGCACCTAAGTCCAGCGTCAGCTTTTCATGTCATCCTGGCGGGGCCCTGTGCCTGGTGGGGACGAAGCAGTCTCTCACATGTCTTTCATGAGGCCATCTGCCTGGAGCACAGAGTCTACAGACCCAGAACAAGTGCGGGCAGCTGCCCTGTGGCTGGCTGTGAAATCCAGACAAAGGCGGGTGTGGTGTTGCTCTCCTGTAGTCCTGGCACTCAGGAGGCTGAGGCAGGAGGATTGCTGCAAGTGTGAGGCCAGCCTGGGTGATATAGTGAGTTCAAGTTCATTCTGAACTGCACAGTGAGACCCTGTCTTGAAACAAACAAACAAACAAAAATTTCTAGGCAGGTGGCCCTTCCCCTCTGCTCCTGTGCCTATGCCAATCCTAGGAGTAACTTGCCCAGGCCTCTGTGCCCTGAG
The DNA here is from genome assembly GCF_012274545.1 of Fukomys damarensis. Taxonomy (NCBI): domain Eukaryota; kingdom Metazoa; phylum Chordata; class Mammalia; order Rodentia; family Bathyergidae; genus Fukomys; species Fukomys damarensis. Next base: position 23,545,025 of record NW_022900937.1, on the reverse strand, counting down.
CAATGCCAGCCACTGGGTGTAGTAAGGAAGTCTTTTCTTGGATGACCTGACCTGAAATTGTCTCTGCACTACCCTGCCTCATCCTCGCTAGCTGTCCATCTCTGCGGCCCGCTGAGGCGGGTGTTGTCCTTGCTATGCACCTGTGTAAGCAGGCATGGACCATGTGTGGAGGAGGGAAACCCTGTGTCCCAGGTTCTTACATGCTGTCTGCTGAGGAGCCACTGCCCGGGGACTCCTAGGACCCACGTGAGCCATGACAGCTGGAAGAAAGGATTGGCTCTAAAATAAGAATACCGTGGAAAGGAAATCAATAAATCCGTCATCCAATGTCCAACTGTAACATTGTATCAACCTCATTAATTGTTAAATTTAGTATTCATAAAAATTTCATTACACTTGAAAGAATGTGTGGGCTCATTTTTTTCTCATTTTTTGAGAATTCCCAGTTGCACTTGAAAGCAATTACGCCTAGCCAAGTGGTTTCAAGAGAAAAATTATAACTACACTTTTCCAAAAAACTTCCGAGCTAGTTAAAAAAAAATATTTTAAGGTTGCAATGATGGGGACGGAAGCTACCAAAAATAAAAACACCAGGGCTTACTGAGGTCCTAAACTGCTGTCACCTGATGAAGGAGAAGGCCAGGTGTTGAGGGCTGCTTGTGGAATGGGGGCCCAGGAAGATGGGGACAGTGATAGTGGTGGGGACTGGAGGTGGTGCATGTACACCCAGAGTCCAGCAGGGAGTGCTCTGGGTACATTCACCTCTCAAGTTGGGGTGGGGGCTCCTGGGACTTAGCGGGCCTAGAAGACACTGCACAGGTTTAGATGGAAGATATCCCTCAAAATCTCTTGTGTTCAGAGGTGGGACTCTTGGAGTGTAATAAGATCACAGAGTTCTAACTTCATAGGTGGGCAAAGCCATTGATGGATTCATCATTAGATGGCATTCTTGGGAGGTGATGAAGATTTGGGAGGTGGGGCCTAATTGAAGGAAGTGCGTCATGGGGGTGTGGCCTTGAGGACTATGTGTGGTCTCCAGCGCCTTTCTCGCTGGCTCTCTCACTCTGTTTCCATCTGCTCTGAATTGAGTATCCTTCCTCTGCCAAAGCCTTCCCCGTGGTGTTTCTGTCTCACCATTGGCCCATATGCAATGGAGCTGGCTGGCCATGGAAGCAGCGCCCTGAAACTGAGAGCCAAAACCAACCTCTCCTCCTTCAAGTTATTTTGTCACAGTGAAGGAAATCTGGTTAACACAATGGGGAAGCTGAGTGAAGATTGGGGCCCAGGCTTGGGATCATTCCATGGGAAGCCCGTGTGAGTGACCTCTGTGTGAGTGATTTCTGTAGGAGGGCTCAGTGGCTGGGAATACTGCATGGCTGAGGATTCTGAGCCTTTGGCTTTATGAAAATGAAAGGAAAAAATCTAGTCAGGTGTGATGGTGCATAACTGTAAGCCCAGCACTTGGGAGGCTGAGGCAGGAATTCACCATGAGTTTGAGGCCAGTCTAGAGTACATATGGAAACTCAGACTCAAATAAATAAACAAATAAGAAGTCATGAGAGAAAGTTCGCAAAGGAAGTGGGAGGTACTTAGGAAGCAGAATTCCTACCTACCACCTGCTGCTACTGGGGCCTGCGAACTCAGTTTACCTCTGACTGCAGGCCTCAGGTGCCTGGGGCTGGAGGTGGTATGTGTACTTTGTTGTCTGTTGTCACACAGTTTTTGTCACTGGCATCTGTCCTCTGCTCAAGCAGAAATTTCCTCACAAAACAATTTTTTGTTGTTGTTGTTTTTTTGAGACAGGGTCTCACTGTCTAGTTGAGACTGACCTGGAACTCATTATGTAGTTCAGGCTGGTCTCAAACTCACAGCGATCCTCCTGCCTCAGCTTCCTGAGTGTTGAGATTACAGGCATGTGCCACCACACCTCGCTTACAAAACAATTTTTAGTGCTTTGTAATAAATTGGCACAGTTTATCCATATAAGCTCCTACTTTCCCGGTCTTCTTTGGAGCCCTGATTTCCAGCTCTCTGAATCTATTTCCCCAGCTGCAATTCCTGAAACTCCAAATGAAGTCCTTTTCCTCTTGCACTTTCAGAGTTTGAGTGGATCGATGGCTTCCTGGTCGTGCGTTCTCCCTCCCTGACCCCGCTTTACTCCTGCTCCCAAGGTTTTGCCAACTGCATGCTGGCCAGAAGGACTAGCTGCTAAATATCTATTAAAAGAATGCTCTCAGCTGGGCACAGTGGCACATGACAAACAAAAAAATCCCCTCCCCCAAAACAGTCTCCAAAGTGGGGGCCCCTTTCCAGGATGCAGAGTGTCCAGGTGTCCTAAATACCTGTGATATAATTGCTAACCGGGGCTAGGAAGGTGTTTTATTCCTTCCCCAGGAAGGGCTTCCCACCCTCAAATGATCATATCACCCTTTCAAAGCTAAGAAAGAGAAGAAGAGCAAAAGGAACTGACTGTTAATCTATTGGTAATAAAAAAAAGTTTTAATAGTCACATTACTTCAGAGGAGAAATGCCATAACCTTGAGTCTTGTCTCCAGGGCTGATTTCTCTGTAGACATCCCTAGGGTTCTTCCTCCATTAAAAAAATAATAATAGATCATGCAACATAAAAGAATCCCAGTGCATAATGCCATAGCCAGAAAAATGAAGACTTTTCCCCACCAAGTTGTTCCAGAGAACCAGGATGCCAGCCAGCCATTAAAGCTTAACTAGTGAACCTAGATCTTGTAATGCAGCGGAGGTGGCGACGTGGAAGATATGATGGGAAGGACCTGCTGGTGTCCAGAAGACACAGGGCCCGTCAAGGCCTCAGCATGTCGATTTGGTCTTGGTCTGGGCTGAGATTGATTTTGATCTTACAAACCTGGTACTTGTTGAGCATTCTGGGAAACAGTGTGGACCAAAGCCCACAGGGGTGTCACATCTCTACA
>NW_022900937.1:23539588-23541990 GCF_012274545.1 Fukomys damarensis | reverse complement strand
CACCAGGCAGGGGACCGCAGGGTCTTTGCTGAGATCTTCTGAGGAAAATATACTGCTTTCTTAGTGGAAGCAGTCGCCTTGGTGCTGCTGGTGAGCTGACACAGTCCCTGGCTGATGTTACCAAGGCTGGAGGCCCTTGGCACAGAGCAGGCTCTCTTCAGACTGCCTTTGGCAGAAAGCCTGTGCCCAAGAGGGGAATGGCCATGCCCTTTGGGACAGTGACAGCCACTCTTGAGAAGGGATCATTTTTCTGTTAAAACATCATGCTTTGGGTTTGCTGAAAGCAGCTTGATGCTGTCTTAATCTTGGGTCAGGTGGCTGTATAGGGTTGGTGTCTGCTGTCTTCTGGGATCCATGAACCATAAACACAAGAGGGGACAAGGGGACATGGCTTTGTGTGTGTGTGTTTGTGTGAATACAGACCTGTTGAGATAGAACTTGCAGATCATACAGTTCACGCATCTAAAGTGTACAGTTTAGGGCCGGGGAGTTAGTTCAGTGGCACTGCGCCTGCTTCATAAGTGCAAGGTCCTGAGTTTGACCCCTGGTACTGCCAAAAAAAAAAGCATGATGCAGTTTAATGGTTTTCATGTATTCACAGTCATCACCACCATCACCTTTAGAACATTTTCATCTTTTCTTGTTTTGAGACAGGGTCTCACTATATAGTTCAGGCTGGTCTTGAACTCACTATGTACCCAGGCTGGCCTCAAGCTCATGGCGATACTCCTGCCTCAGCCTCCTGAGTGCTAAGGTTACAGGCAAGCACCACCACACTTGGCAAGAACATTTTTATCTTCATCTCCCTGAGTCCTTGTACAATTTTATATATCATTTCCAACACCCTAAACAACCACCAGTTAATTCTTTCTCTCTGAGGTCTTGGGGAATGAATCAAGGGCCTTAACACTAAGCTACATCCCCAGCACATTTAGAATTTTTTTATGTGGAGACAGGGTCTCGCTAAATTGCCCAGGCTGAGCTCAAACTCAAGACCCCTTCCTGCTGCAGCCTCTCAGGAATTGGGATTACAGATGTGAGTGACCATGCTAGATTTACTGTCTCTTACAGGTATTTTTTTTTGTTTGTTTTGTTTTTTTGAGACAGAGTCTCATTATGTAGTTGAGACTGACCTGGAACTCACTATGCAGCCACCACACTTGGCAAGAACATTTTTATCTTCATCACCCTGAGTCCTTGTACAATTTATATATCGTTTCCAACACCCTAAACAACCACCAGTTAATTCTTTCTCTCTGAGGTCTTGGGGAATGAACCAAGGGCCTTAACACTAAGCTACATCTCCAGCACATTTAGAATTTTTTTATGTGGAGACAGGGTCTCGCTAAATTGCCCAGGCTGAGCTCAAACTCAAGACCCCTTCCTGCTGCAGCCTCTCAGGAATTGGGATTACAGATGTGAGTGACCATGCTAGATTTACTGTCTCTTACAGGTATTTTTTTTTGTTTGTTTTGTTTTTTTGAGACAGAGTCTCATTATGTAGTTGAGACTGACCTGGAACTCACTATGCAGCCCAGGCTGGTCTTGAACTCACAGTGATCCTCCTGCCTCAGCCTCCTGAGTGCTGGGATTACAGGCGTGCACCACGACACCCAGCTCTCTTACAGGTATTTTAAATGTTGTTTTTGGTTTTGTTACGGGGATTGAACTTGGGTCCTTGTGCCTGCAAGGCAGGTGGTGGAACCACTGAGCTAAGTCCCCGGCTCTTAAATGTATCTTTATTCACCAGTGGATGAGGGTTGCAGTCATATTCCCTAGTCTAAAATCTGAGGCAGCTGGGGATTTAGCTCAGTGGTGCCATGCCTGCCTCGAAAGCACAAGGTCTTGAATTCTATCTTTGGTATCAAAAACAAACAAACAAACAAACAAACAAACAAAACAAAAAAACCCAAAAACAAAAAATGGAGGTATTGTATAGACAGCTGCCAGGCAATGAGTGTTTTGTGTTGTACACACTTTTACCACAGGGCTTGTGTTGTGAGATGATTTCATAGCTCTCTGGCCAAGCCCGCCTGGGAAAACATGTGAAGCGGCTGCATGGGCTTGGAGGACGGATTTGGGGTCTGGCCAGCTGGAAGGAGTTGAAGACAGGGAGAAGGTGACATGGGACATTTAGTGGTGGCCAGATCTGCCAAGGTCTTGGAGTGATCAGCCACATCCTGACCTCAGCCCAGTGGACCTGGGCCACCTTTTGGGGCAGCTTCACTGAATCATGACCCAGGTCAGGATCACCACGGATGGAGGAAAAAACAAAACAAAAAAACCCAAAAACAAAAAATGGAGGCATTGTATAGACAGCTGCCAGGCAATGAGTGTTTTGTGTTGTACACACTTTTACCACAGGGCTTGTGTTGTGAGATGATTTCATAGCTCTCTGGCCA
>NW_022900937.1:23519722-23538983 GCF_012274545.1 Fukomys damarensis | reverse complement strand
CCTTTCCAGCCCTCTGCTGGCCCTCTTCTGCCTGATCTCTGCACTCCTTCCCCTGTCCTTTGGTGCCTCATCTTCGTTCGCCCCATCCCATCAGCAGGGAAGAGGCTTCCAAGAAGAAATAGATTTGAACAGGAGCCTGTGTGGCCAATTGTGCAGAGAAGGGATTTCCCTGCTCCTCTGGAATGGGGCAAATAATAATAATGATAATAAATAATAATAATAATAATAATAATAATAAAGTCTAGTAGTGTAGCTAGTCAGCTTCATGTACTGATTTATGAATAGTCAGCGGTACTGATGATAGCTTATGTATCAACATAGCTAGGCTAGGTCCCCACTTAGCCAAACCCTGATCTAGGCAGATAGGAATTTTTTCTTTTGGAGACAGCACCTTGCTATGTAGCCCAGGCTGGCCTTGAATTTTCAGGAATCTTTTTGCCTCAGCCTCCTGAGTGCTGAGATCACAGGCGTGCACCACAGTGCTCAGTTTAGGTGGATACGACTAAAATCTGTAATAAGCTGACTAAGTGAGGGAGGACAGAACACACCTTCCTGATGCTGTCTGGGAACTTGCTTAGTCAGGCCACAGTTGCACAAGTCATTCCTGGTAGTGGGCATTGAACACAGGACCTTGCACTGAACTGCATCCCTAGGCTTTTTAAATTGTTTGCTTTGAGACAGAGTCTGGCTAAATTGTCCAGCTTGGCCTTAGACTTTTGAACCTCTTACCCCAGTCTCCTGAGAAGATAATATTAAAGGTAAATCAATCCCTCGATACATATTTTCTACTCTTCTGCTTCTTTGATTGTACCCAGACTGACATAAGTGCTACTTGAGTTTTTTTTCCAGGGCTGAACATTGACATGCTAAGCAAGCCCTCTACCACTAAACTACACCTCAGCCCTTTAAATTTTTATTTAAAAAAATTTATTTTGGTATCAGGGATTGAACTCAGGTCTCTGCACTTGCCAAATCCCCAGCTCTTTATTTTAAATTTTAAGATAGGTTCTCAACAAATTACCAAGGCTAGCTTGGAACTTGTGATGCTCCTGCCTCAGCCTCCTGAGTAGCTGGGATTATAGGTGTGAGCCATCATGCCCAGCACTACTTGAATTTTAAAGGCATTTACATGGATTATTTTGATTAAACTAGACATCAAAATAAAAGTTTGATAAAAGTTCAGTCACCTGGAAAAAGATAAAATAAAGAAGCATTAATTAGAAAAAGGACAGGAAATATACACAGAAAAATGTTTTTTAACAGTTATCTCAGGGTGATGAAACTACAGGTATTATGATAGCTGTCTCCAAAATAACCTTTTTGCACCCTTCCCTTCTGATGTCAATATGCCACTGGACTGTCTGTCCCTTGGGTTCCCACAATGTTCTTTAATGAGTTGAAACTTATAGGACATAAATTAAAAGTAAGATGGTTCAAATAATCCAACTCAGTTTTTGAATTTAGGTGCTAACAGGATGTTTAAAATATAACAGTATGACCAAATTTTAGCAATATAAGTTGTTTACTATTGTGCCATCCAGAATTCTCAGTTGTCACAACATAAGTCACTGGATTAGGATGTAGCCGGAAAGGAGTTTGTCAAAGGAGGTTAGTTATATACGGGAGGATAGATCATCAGGCTTCTATGCCATGGTGTTAGGAACATCACTTGAATTACATCCCAGAGCTGCCATGGTGGTCACCCACGACCCCCATAGGGCTCAGACCCCAAAGCTGGCCCAGGCTGGAGGCTTCTGTCAGTCTTGCTCAGAGTGCCTGGCTTGTCAGAGTTCAACAACCAAAGTTTCATGAGGGCTCATCTGATTGGTGGAACCCAAGGCACTTGGCTGCATTCCAGTTGCAAAGTATGCTGGGAAAGCGAGTTCCTAGCTTCTGCTCTAAGAGATGCGGTGTTATTGTGTGTAGAATCTCTATAAAATTGGTGAGAATTTATGTCCTGACAGTTCAGCTCAGAATGCTCAGTCGTTTTGATAAAAGCCGGATCCATGTTAATTGGCACAAATCAATTGAGAGAGCAAGATGGCTATTGCCTGGATCATCTGCGGGAGGGCTGTTTAGGTTGGCAGGGCCCTCATCCCAGCTGGAATCCACTGAACAAACTGCTGCCCCTTCCCTGCCAGATAGCAGTACCCACAGTGCCTCCCAGGGCCACACATCTGAATCCTCTGTGCCACGCTGGGTAGACTCCACTCTGCCTGGGGTGATAACCCCCATGAGCTCTAGCCGGAAGGTCCTCCATAGTACCCAAGAGGCACAGTTTCACCAAAGCTTATTTTGGGTTCATCTTTCCTTTCTTTTTAAAATTTTAAACGTAGAAAACAAAACATTTATTAATAACTCAAAAGAAACACTACACAGGTAGGGGTAAGAGATTAAATACAAACAGAGTTCCACCCCAAATGTATTTTTCCAAGGCTGCATGGCCGAATAAAATCTTGGAGAGACCACCGGGACAAGAGGAATTGTCAGTGATGTCTTTGGTCTGGACTTGTGCTGCGTCTTTGGCCAGCTCTTCTCTTGCCCTTGGGTGGACCTTGAACAAAACACCAGTCCACACTGATTGGCTGTCCCATCAAATCCTGGCCCTTAAATTCCTCCATAGCAGCCTGGGCCTCTGTGTATGTTTCATATTCAACTACAGTATAGCCCTTCAGGTATCGTGTACACCCGTCCAGGTTCAAATGGATGTTTTTATTTCCCCATATTCTGCGAATTTGTCATGGATGTCTGCTTCAGTAGCTTCCTCATGGATTCCAGTGACAAAGAGAATCCAGCCTTTGACAGAGTGCTGTGGTCCAGGTTCATCGCTGCCCCGCCCCACACAGTCATAATCCTCACACGTTTGTGTTTGGGATCCCCCTTCAGAGCCAAAGACATGGACCTTCTGTTTCTTTGCTTTTTCTTTCAATTTCCCCATCTTCACCCATGGCAAAATCCTCACTTTCAGCCTAATGAAGATCCAGCACATCCACCATCTTCCCTTTGTATGAACTTCTGTGCCCTTATCTCTTCTTTAAGGAGCCAGTGTCTGTGTGGGAAAAACCTACGTTTTTTTTGTTTTTTTTTTTTTTTTTTTTTTTTTTTAAAAATTTTTTTTTTTTTTTTTTTTTTTTTTTTTTTTTTTCCTAGAAAATAATCTGATAGGCAATTTTTTTCATTTTTCTCTTTATTGAGTAACATAATAATAAAAGCACAAGTATGTAGTTGAGTAAGTTTTGACACACTCTGAAAAGTACACATTCCCAGAATTCCATAATGTTCTCTTGTTTTTCTTTCAATTGTTACTCTATGAGACAACCGCTTTGAACACCATAAATAAATTTTGTCAATCACTGAAGTCAACCTGGAATCCAATGGCATGTGCTCTTTTGTGTCTGACTTCTTTCACTCAACAACATTAAAGGCTCATAAGATCTTAATTTTCTTTTTTCTTTTGGTACCAGGGATCAAACTTGGGCCCTTGTGCTTGCAAGGCAGGCAGTGGAACCACTGAGCCAAACCCCTGGCCCAAGATCATAATTTTTTTGTTTGTCCTTTTCCTCAGTACTCCACAACAATCAAATGGGACTGTAATTTTTTAAATTGCAGGGCACAGTGGTGCACGCCTGTAATCCCAGCACTTAGAAGACTGAGACAGGAGTATGGTCTTAAGTTCGAGGCCAGCATGTGCTGCTTATTGAGTTCAAAGCCAGTCTGAGCCATATAGTGAGACCCTGTCTCAAAAAACCAATAATATAATGATGATGATGATGATGATAATGATGATGTTAGCAACAATACTTGCCAATTATCACATTTTCAGAGAATATGGTTTTTGTTTGGCAAGCAGAAAAAAAGTAGAACTTTAAAAATCATGGAGCTATAAAAAAAGTTTGTAATCACACATATGTAAATAGCAGGGCCACAAGGAAGATGTCAGATAAAATTGGCAAAGTGTCTGACTTTCTCTTGGACCCCTGCTGATCCCTAAGTCTGGGCTGTTCCATCTTGAAGGGTGTCTCCCAGAGCCTGGATGTCACCGCTGGGGACAAGAAGGATCTCAGCACAAGTCAAGGCAGGAAAATGTCTCTGGGCCTGTTCTGCTGGCCCTGGGGACACAGACCAAGGGTCTCCTGTCCCCGGCTGCAGAGATTCTAGGCTGTACATCAGGCCCCGGTCTGGGAGGGGCAGTGAGCTCAGGAGGAGTGGCGAGGGCTTTACTTCCCTCTCAGCCTTGAGCTGGTGCTTATAAGCTTGGGCCAAGGTTCAGGCTGGTTACACCGTGGCAGGATCTGTTCTGAAGAGTACGTGCTGCAGTAGTGGGCACAGTATGCTGGCCAAGGGGCTTTCGCTGAACTCGGTGCTGGTCAGAGGCTGCCAGGCTTTCCTGAGCACCAGCCGGCAGGGCCTAGCAAATCATCCCAAGATGCTCCCTAGAGGAGTGGCTGGCACCTCTGCCTGCCGTCCTCGCCCCTTCCAGGAGATCCCTTCCCCAGGTGACAATGGTTGGCTAAACCTGTACCATTTGTGGAGGGAGAAAGGCTCTTACCACATCCATTATCATCATGTCCAGAATTTCCAGAAGTATGGCCCCATTTACAGGTGAGCCTGGTGGAGGGCAGAGGGTGGAGGGTGCAGGGTGGAGGCATTCGGGTGGGGAGGTGCGGGACACTGCAGGTACTAGCCTCTTAGCTACTTCCCAGTGCTGGTGGACAAGGATGAGTGCTCTCCTCTCCCAGCTCTGAGACCTGGGCCTTCTCCAGGGAAACAATATGCTGGTGTGTGTGTGTGTGTGTGTGTGTGTGTGAGTGTGTGTGCGAACCAACAAGCCCCCCATCATTCCCAGGACACCTTGGGAGTACTTAGAGGCTGAGAGCTTGAGGCTCAGGCTCCCTGGTACCAGTCAGACCCCTTTCCTCAGCTCACCTTGTATGGCTTTGCTCTGACCCCTTCCTTTTGGAAGCATTTACCTTATTTCTGCCAGCCACAAGACTATGTTCTGTGCCCGGCTTAGCAATGTCCATGTCAGTAGCCTTGAAGCCACTTCTGAGAGCAGTGTTGGGGAGGGGAGGTGCTGGCCATGGTGGCTGCGGGTGGGGAGGGGAGGCTGAGAGGAACAGTGGGTAAGTCACAGGGTCTTTAGCCACTCAAAAAATTTTAACAGGAAAGTGGTGTTGGGGAGGGTGGCTCGTGTGCTGGGTCCTGTCCCACTCCCTCTCTCCCGCAGCCCTTAGTTGTCCAGTCCAGGCTACTTTTTTTTTTACAGTTGTTTGGAGGCAGAGAGCCCCAGTCCCCACAACTGGGTTAGGAGAGGTGGCTCCTTCTGTGTCTCTGGTCCTATGTCCCCAGTGTCCCTAGTTACCTTGCTTTCCATCTTTTTGTTTCTTCCCTGTTTCCCGGTCCAAGTAGGATGCCTCACTGGATTAACTATCTCTGATTTCTGAACCACTTTCCTCTGAGCTTTTGCCCTGTCCTTGAGGCTGGGGTTATGATCCCCATTTTATGAGAGGGAATGGTTAGGGTTAGACAGGGTAAGGTTAGGGTTAGTCACAGTTGGCCAGGCCTAAGCTAGGGCTGGAACCCAAATTGTGTGACTCCCAGGTCTGTGTGCCAGGATTAGGCTGCAGTTTACAGTTGGAGATAATTAACTCTGGAATAAACATGAGGGATTTGAAATAAAACTTCCACGGTTCTCCCCATACTACAAAGGCTGTTTCCATTCTTATTCTTCTTTGTGTCTTTTCTTTCAATACTGGGGATTGAACCCAGGGCCTTCACACTGAACTGCATCCCCAGCCCTTTCCTCTTTTTATTTGGAGACAGGGTTTTGCTACGTCACTGAATTGCCCAAGTGGGGCTCAGGCTTGGGATCTTCCTGTCTCAATCTTCCAGGGTGCTGCAATTACAGGCATGCACTCTCACACCCGGCCAGTATTCCTGGTCTATAGAGTAGGTACCAAAGTGCAGCCAGGTGCAGGTGAAGAATTGCCGTGAATCCATGGGTAATATTTGAGCACGGCAGGAGCTGAAGTGTGGATGAGCCAGGTCTTTTGTTTTATTTTATTTTTTTGGTACTGGGGATTGAACTTAGGACCTTGCACTTGAGAGGCAAGTCAGGTCTTTTTTTGGTACTGGGGATTGAATTTGTGTCCTTGCGCTTGCAAGGCAGGCCACCGAACCGCTGAGCTAAATCCCCGGCCCTCAAGTCAGGTCTTTAAGGCAGTCTTTAAAGGCACCAAACCTGCCTGGATGTTTTCTCTTAGACACGTCCTGGGGTGGCTGTTGCTGAGGTCAGATGAGTTTTTCCTTGGGCCGGATTCCCAGATGGCACAGATAGCAGCCCAAGGCCTCAGGGACCTGGGCTGGAGGCTGGAAAACACAGCATTTTCTGGAGGCCATAAATAAACTAAGGTCAAGACAGGCGGGGGGCCCAGGCCTTATGGCTCCCTAGTGAAAGCAGTGCTCTCTGAGGTTGCAAGGGGAGAGTGAGGGAGGAAGGGAGAGAGGAGGAGAAAGAGGAAGGGAGCACTTGGACCTATACAGATTCATTTTTTAAATCTGTTGTCTTAAATATATATTTTCAATTAATTATATCTTAGCAAAAAGCAGATGCAACAAAGTAGACTTCTTTTTCTTCCCTCCCCTCCCCTTCCTTCCTTCCAGCCTTCCCTCCCTTTCTCTTTCCTTCCTTCCTTCTTTCCCTGTTTCCTGCTCTTTTCTTTCTCTCCTAGCAGATGCAACAAAGTAGACTTCTTTTTCTTCCCTTCCCTTTCTTTTCCCTCCCCTCCCCTTCCTTCCTTCCAGCCTTCCCTCCCTTTCTCTTTCCTTCCTTCCTTCTTTCCCTGTTTCCTGCTCTTTTCTTTCTCTCCCGCTCTCTCCCTCCCTTTTCCCCTTCCTCCTCCCTCTTTCGCTTTTGCTTGCTTAGCATAAACACACTGCCTTCTAGTTCTGGAGCTGGAGGCCAGGGGCTGGTGGCTTTGGCTGCTTTCTCTTTGGCCTTTCTCTGGGGCTGTGAGATGCCAGCTTGCTCCTGCCTTCACACAGCCGACCCTGTGTGGATCAGGACTCTGCTAATTGCTCAGTGAGTCCCTCACCTACCCGGGTCTACACCGGGGGCCTGATGTTTTATTGCCAGTTTAGTTCAACAGAGGTGAAGCACTCTGCGTGACTCCTGGACAGGGTGACAACTCCCACAGTGACAGTCCTAGAAGGGACAGGTTGGCCTGGGACACTAGCCTACCCAGCTGGTAAGTCATTGCAGAGTACCCTCTGTGGAGTGACATGCACATGTGCCACTTCATGGGCAGGTGAGAGGCTGGGGTATGGGCGACAGTGACACTAGAAAGACAGTATGGGACAGGAGACCATGATCTGCTGGAGGCCGGGGGTGTGTGACAGCAGTAATCATGAGGCTGTCACTCACAGAAGGCTTGGCAAAGGTCCCGTCTGTGTCAATTTCTCCATCCGTCCCTATGTTTGGAAGAGGAGCTGGAGACCCGGAGCCTGAAGGCTTTGTCTACAGCCCTGGCCCACAGTCCCCTTCATGTCTCCCAGGGAGAAACTTGGCACCGTGGAGTCGGTTTATATCATGGACCCCGAGGAGGCAGCTTTGCTCTTCAAGGTCGAGGGGCCCCACCCCGAGCGCTACCTCATTCCGCCCTGGGTGGCTTATCACCAGTACTACCAGAGGCCCATCGGTGTCCTGTTCAAGTGAGTCCCACACGTCTGCAGCCTGGGGGGTGGTGGTAAGGAAGAGGAGAGGCTGGGGGAGGCTGGGTGTCAAGTCCCTATCACCTTCCTGCCACCACAGGACAGAGGGCGGTGATGATGGTGACAGGAAAATGTCAGGCTGCAGATCTGCATGAATAACTGTAAGATCTTGCAAGGATTAAGTCCCATCTCACTGAGCACCTGATGTGTGGCAGGCCTAGGATGAGGTCCAGGGGTACCGTGACAAATTGGGCCAGGTCCTGCCAGCTCGAGTCCCATACGATCTAAATGGGGGTGTGAGGAACAGGGACGACAGCTCAGTGTGAAGGCCTTGAGTTCAATCCTCAGTACTGCCAATAAATAAATAAATAAATAAAAGTGTGCTATTCAGTTCTGAATCCCTGAAGTGTCCCTGCTGCAGTGAACCCTGGGACACCTGCATGGTGCAGAGGAAGAGAAGCCCATTATGTCTGTGCAGGAGAGAGAAAGGTGACCACACAGAGGCCCTTGTGGTGAAGGTGTGTGAGGGTTGGGATGCAGGGGGAGGAACAAGTTTTAGGGTCATAGCAGCAAGAGCAGCTGGAATGAAGGGCAGCTCGAGCTGCGTCCTTCTTCTCTTTGTCCCTTTTCTCCTTGGCCCAGCAGAGGGCACAGGGAGCAGGCACTGTGAGGTGCCAGGTGCTCAGGCACCAGCTCAGCCCTGGAAAACCCTGTTACCCTTCAGCATTGGCTAGACTGGGATCTGTGACATGGACCTGTGTTTTCCCAGGAAGTCGGAAGCCTGGAAGAAAGACCGTGTGGTCCTGAACCAGGAGGTGATGGTGCAGGAGTCCATCAGGAACTTTGTGCCCCTGCTGGAGCCGGTGTCCCAGGACTTCGTCAGCCTCCTACACAGGCGCATCCAGCAGCAGAACTCCGGAACGTTCTCAGGGGACATCAGTGATGACCTCTTCCGCTTTGCCTTTGAGTGTAAGGGTCTTGGGCTGGCTGGCAGGGAGTTTGGGGTGAGAGGGCCCAGGGTTCATCCTCTTAGCTCAAGACCCAGCAACAGCTTACACAGAAGTGACAGCTCCGCCTTCTGGGAGGAGCTGCTGGACACGACCACCATCAGCCACCTACTGGGAGGCGGTGTCCCCCATGCCTGGCACTCATCCTGGGGGCTGAGGATCCTCAAAGCCTGGGTCCCTTTCGCCATTATCCCACAAAAGTCAGAAGTTGGCTTAGCTCTTCATTCTGTAAGTCTCCCTCCTCTCCAAAACAAACCTTCAAAGTCTGGAAAGAGAGAGGAAGGTGGTTAATGGCAGCTGGGTACTGAAGGATATGTAGGAGTTATCCAGGCAAGATGAAGCAGTCAGGCAACTTGGGCAGGGAGAGCAGCATATGGCTTAATGGAGATCATGTGGACACTACAGGAGATGTGGGGTACTCTTGGCTTGCTAGAAAACCAGCATTCAAATTCCTCACTTGGTAGGTGAGAAAAGTTTGAAGTTATTGTGGTCTCTTAGGCACAGTCAGACTGGGATGCAATGAGCAATCTCTCTTGCAGGCAGGGTGGGCAGCGTAGGGTGGCAGCCCAGTCCTCTTCTCACCTCCTCACATCTCCTACGTCCCCTTTGAGGGGCTGAGTGGTGGCTGGAAGAGCAGCTTTCTGCTGTCCTGCAGCCCTGCTCTGCTCCTGTTTCTTCCCTGGAGGAAGCTGGGGTTCGGTGGAGTGTGCTAGGTGTGGTGGGCAAGGGGTTCAGAGGCTCTCTGATTCGGGGTCAGAAGGGGCTGCTCAGCTTCAGTGCCCCCACCCCTGCAGCCATCACCAACCTCATATTTGGGGAGCGGATGGGGATGCTGGAGGAAGTCGTGGACACAGAGGCCCAGCGGTTCATCAATGCCATCTACCAGATGTTCCACACCAGCGTGCCCATGCTCATCCTGCCCCCGGGCCTCTTCCGGCTCTTCAGGACCAAGACCTGGAGAGACCACGCAGCTGCCTGGGATGTGATTTTCAATAAAGGTGAAAGCTCCTCGGGCATAGCGCTGTCTATCAGGGAGAAAGGAGAACCCGCTAGAAGCCCACACCTCAGGCTGCCTGTTTCCCAAGCCTTGCTGGGGGCCACGGATGTGCCACACAGGAAATCCACACCTGGTGGGAAGGGACAAGTATTGGGAAGACAGCAGAAGCCCTGGCCTTGGTGGTCTGAGCCTGGCTGTTGGGGAGGATTAGTTTTGTGGGGGTGGAAGGTCGGTGACTGGCCATGGCTGTACCAGGATGCCTTGAGTGGCAGAGACTGGGGAAGGTCAGGTGGAGAAGGTGACTGGGAGGTGCTGAGTCAGTGTCTCCTTAGCCCCTTATACCCGTGTGACCTTGGGCAAGTGATATCACATACCCCATAAAGTTGTGGTCAAGAATTAAACAACATGAAGGATTTGGCACAGATTAAGTGCTAGGTAAAATGGCAGCCTATGGAGCAGGAGCCCCAGAATCCCAGCCCTGGTGTCCCTGTCTCCCCAAGATGGCCATGTCCTTCCGTGCCACAGCAGGGCCTCATGCCACTGTGTCCTTTGTCCCGCCCCGTAGCCGACACATACACCAAGAACTTCTACTTAGACTTGAGACAGAAGAAAGACTTTGAGAACAAGTACCCTGGCATCCTCCACAGCCTCCTGGGAAGTAACAAGCTGCCCTTCCAGAACATTCAGGCCAACATCACCGAGATGTTGGCAGGAGGTGTGGACACAGTGAGTGGCAGTGGGCACATCCCGGGCCTCCCTGTACTTGTGTGTGTCGTCTGAAGCCCTAATGTTTAAGGGGGCTGTGCCCAGGGGGGCTCTGCCTCCTCTCCCTGGACACTAATCTAGGAGAGAGAGGTCAGAGGGTACCCACTGGGCAGCGTTGGAGGCTGATCAGCCAGATTTGTCTGTGGCTGTGGAAAGGAAGTGACCAGCTACACTTTCTCTGGGTACCTACATGGAGCCGTGGGCCACGCCATTGGATTTTAAACTGTGTTCATAACTATGCAGGGTCGGCACTGTGCCCTCCTGGTCACCATGCTGCTCAGCATGGCAAGAGAGATGACTTTGACCTAGCCCAGGAAAGGTCAAAATGCAACATTCAGAAGTCACATTTCTCCTAATACTTATTGCTTTTGCATCAGCGTACAGTCAAAAAACCTTAAAGTCAAACCATCTTTAGTCGAGACTATGCTTTCTGTGATGTAAAGACTCAAAAACAGGCAAACCTGAGGGCTTTTGCACTAGGCAGTGAAGCCCAGGTTCCTCTTAGAGTCTTTTTTTTTTTTTTTTTTTGTCTTTTGAGACAGTTTCTCACTATGTACTTCGGGCTGACCTTGCACTCACTATGTAGCCTAGGATGGTCTTGAACTCATAGCGATCCTCCTCCCTCAGCCTCCTAAGTGCTGGGATTGCAGGTGTGCACCACCATGTTCAGCTCTGTGCAGTCTTTAAGGGTGTGGCTTCTCAGATCCAGGGAGACAGGCAGGCAGAACCCAGAAACATTGGGGTTCATCTCAAGGGTCCTTTTGTCATTTCTTCTCCTCTCCTTTAGACCTTAGTGCCCCATGGTCCCCCAAAGACCAGAGGCTTCCACTGGGTGGCCTCCCTTCCACTGTCCACATGGTATCTCAAACTTCCCTGTGTGTGGCACTGGGGATTGGACTCAGGACTTTAGCACTGAGCTACATCCTCTGCCCCTTTCTAAAGGTTTGAAGGTGCTTTGGGGTTAATGCTTTCCTCACTATTATGCTCTGATGGAGGAGTTTAGTCCCTGAGGCAGTTGGAGCCTCTGAGCACATTTGGGGCATAGTTCATTGCTGTTACGTAGAGGGGTTCCCCGCAAAATGTTCCCTGCACCCAAGTAGCCCTCAAGAGGAGGCACCACTTATTTAGCACACACTATGTGGCAGGCAGTGTCCTAAGCTTTCCACGGTGCTGCCTCATTTGCTGTGTGGTGAGGACATGGTGAAGTACGTCGCTGTCACCCTCTCTTCTTTTCTTGAGTTTATTGGTACATTTTAGGTATACAGTGCAGTTACATTCATTATTGGAACCTTGTACCTTTACATGACTGGTCTCGGTTCTCATTTTTTCCCCTCTTCCCTCTCTTCTTTTAGGTGAGGAAACAGGGCTGCCGACAGGTTAAATAACTTGGCCAAAGTCACACAGCTAACTTAAAGTCACAGTTGACTTAGTTAACTATCTTATTAAACAGGTCCCTTCCAATACCTTCTTGGGGACAGGCCTGGGAGGTACTGAGATAAACGCATTTGCTTCCTGTGTTGGGAGGGAGTTCCAGGAAGAGGAGCTAGCAGGGTGGGGAAAATTTCTGGGCCTCAGGAGCCGTGTGCAGCCCTGTGTCACCAGAGACTAGGTATTAGGTGTGTGCTCTTCGGGGATGGGGGGGCACTAGCAGAGCCCTAGGCAGGTATTGGGGTGGGGTTCAGGCCTCTGAATGTCATAAGGAGGCCTCGGGGAGCCAGGCAAGAATTCACAGCTGAGAAAGGACTGTGTGGCTATTTTTCATTGTTGGCTCTCCTGGGGGAAGTGAAAGGTATCCTAGTCTCCCGGGAAAGGTAATGTGCTAACGATCTGTATCCCAGCCCCAGGAAGGGGGATGCGCCCAGCTGGGGCCCCAGGGGGCCTCTCTGTCACCACAGAGGAATCTGGGAGTGTGGGGTTTGAGAACAACTGGTCACGAGTCCTGGCTTATGTTGACACTGGCTGCTCTGTCTCTGTATATCCCACATGCTAGCCTTGATCCAGACAGAGGTCCCTTCTGCCATTTGGCTTTAGGACCTGTGTGTCTTGCTCCAAGCTCTGCTGGGATTTGGGGTAGCGGCTGGGAGTAGGTGGCTGTTTGAAAGAGTTCAGGAGTAAGGGCAGCTGTGTAAGAGATGACCCATGCAGAGGAAGGGTTGGTTTCTGAAGGCACCAGGAGTCCTTTGGAAGAAGGCACTGGCAGGTGCTGATGTTCTGTAGCTGGGGGATGGATGGGTGCTGGGGACAGGAGGGCTGGGGACAGGGACAGAGATCACCTTCTTGAATGTTTGCTTTTCACATTCTGATGTCCTGGAGATAGAGAAGAAGGTGGAAGAGGGAGGGGTTATTGGAGAGGAGAATTCAGCATGGGCTAGGGACCTCAAGTTGCCCAAGTGACAGGCCCTGCTGGTCTCTGTGCCCCTCCCCCAGACATCCATGACCCTCCAGTGGCACTTGTATGAGATGGCTCGCAACCTCAAGGTGCAGGCCATGCTGCGGGAGGAGGTGCAGGCTGCTCGGTGCCAGGCCCAGGGGGACATGACAAAGATGCTGCAGCTGGTGCCGCTGCTCAAGGCCAGCATCAAGGAGACACTGAGGCAAGCCCAGCCCGCCCTGCCCCACTGTGCCTCCCTGCCCGTTCCCCATGCTGGTTGGGGCTGAGGGAGGAGTCCAAGGCAGGACTGGCAGGGGTCAGACGCAGGCATCATGGGGTTGGAAGAGATAGGTGGGAAGGGAAGGAGGAAATAGATACCCAGGGGCTGCCGCTGGGGCCGTGACAGGATGGAGGGTCTGGCACGTGTCCATCTTGGGCCATCCGTTTCTGAGTGCTCTCTTCCCGCAGACTGCACCCCATCTCTGTGACCCTGCAGAGATATGTTTCGAGTGACTTGATTCTCCATGACTACTTGATTCCAGCCAAGGTAGGAGCGGCCGGGAGCTGTGGGTCCTGCCAGAGAAGGAGGCAGAGGGCTGATGAAGAAGGCTGCAGTTGTGACACATGGTGGCTACAGACTGTCCTACCTTCCTTCTGGGCCCTGGGGCACTAGTTCTTAGTGGCAGCAGTCTGAGTTTGAAGGAAGAAGAGCAGAGGTGGTGGGGACAGTGGGTAATGGTGCTGCTGACTTGCTGATGCTCAGAGTTAGGAAATGGATCTCATCCCAGACCCTCATGAGGCTCAGAAGGGATGGGAGGACCCATTGTATCCTGACCTTGGGTTTTCAGCCACCCTCCTTTTCCAGGAGTGAGGTTCGGGGAGGGGCAGGACCTGATTCAAGGTCACAGTAGGCAGAATGCCAATGTCCTTACCTGGGTACCTGGGCAGCCACGTGGGGAACAGCTTTGTGGGGTGGGAGCACAGGAGCCTAGGGATGCAGGGTGGCGTGCTCAGGCATCTGGCCATCTTGTCTTCAGACACTGGTGCAGGTTGCCATCTATGCCATGGGCCGGGAACCCAGCTACTTCGCCAACCCCATCATTTTTGACCCAACCCGGTGGCTGGACAAGGACAAGAACACTACCCACTTCCGGTACTTGGGCTTCGGGTGGGGTGTGCGGCAGTGTCTCGGCCGGCGGATTGCAGAGCTGGAAATGACCATCTTCCTCATCTATGTGAGTGGGTCTTGGGGACATCTAGACACCCTAGGCTACCTGGACCTTGTGAAGTCACCAACCTTGCCTCCTTCTATCTCTGTCCAGAGCTCAGGGGGTGCAGGGCTGGAGTACATTGTCTCTCTCCTCTCCTGGGTTGACCCACACATCACCCACTGATGTCCTCAGGGCCATTATGAAATAGGGTGGGGAAGGGTTAAGGGCAAGGCCTAAACCCAGGGAACAGGACACTCACGCTGCATTTAAATGAGGAGCTGGGGCTGCAGCCCTTGGGCTCCCCAAGGTGCACTCAATCATCCTGTTTGCAGGTGGATGAGCCCAGCCTGGGGAGACAGCCCTCTGCCCCCTCCCTAAGCTCACCTCCTTTCTCAGGTGCTGGAGAACTTCAGGATTAAATTGCAACGGTTAACAGACGTGGGCACCAAGTTCAACCTCATCCTCATGCCTGAGCAGCCCATCTACTTCACCTTTCTGCCCTTCAAAGAGGACGCTGCCCAGGTGTGATTGCAGAGTGTGGCACTGCCCCCTACTGACCAGGCTGCAGTCATGTGGGCAATGGCCTGGTGGGAGCCACTGGGCCTCATATGTGCAGTTTTGTGTCCCCACTGCTTCAGGGCATGTGGTTTGGCTCAGTGCTCCCCTGCCTCCCCCCTCTGGCCCACTTTTCCCCTTCTCTTACCCTGGGAAGACAATAAATAGCTGAACTATGGGAGTGTCTTTTTCTTTCCAGTGGACCCTGTGGTGCTTGTCACCCGTGTGCAGATTGGGGCATGCAGGAGCAACCCTCACGTGACAACACACCCACAGCAACTCAGGCTGCCTGGGGTTGGGGCAAGGCTGAGAGGGGAGAGCTAGGACCACCATGCCGGACAGGCAATGATTACAGAGGAGCTGGGGAAGTCCCCTTTGAGGATGAGGTGGCTTGGGCCACTCCTGCCCCCTTGGGTGGGACACTCAACAGTGTGCTGCTTTGCTAAACCCTGATGGTAGTTCCTTGTGGGGTTGGGAAGGGGCTGGTGTGAGGTGCCTGGCCCAGGACAGGGAGCTGGCATGCTTGCTCCACCTCCTGATCCTGCTCTGGATTTTCCCATGCCTCCTACTTGGCTCCAGGGAGACATGTCCAAGCCCTGGGAAGTAGACAGGGGACCAGAGCAGTCTCTGGTACAAAATTGTGCTGTGTGACTGTCCCTGTCCAGGCCCTTCAATCCCTCTGACTTTCTCAACTCTGGCCCTGAGCAGGTGCCAGCCTTTTGAGGGCCCTTGGTCCCCCAGGTCTAAGTCCTGCAGGTGGACAGGGTACTTGTCCAGCCTGGGACAGTGGCCCAACTGGCTTGGCCTTTTCTCCCAAAGACCTGAAAGGTCTGGGTTCTCTCCCACAGCCTTTTTGCTTTTCCCTACCATGCATCCTCTTCTCTTATCCTTTTCTTTCCTTCCTGCTTCCTCTCTCTTCTCTGGGCTTGAGTTATCTTTGGCTCAGAAATGTCAGCATGTGTGGGATAGATGAAGAAACTGGTTCAGAGAGACTTGGAGTTATCTGAGGTCACACTGCATGCTTGCAGCCAGAGCTCTGGCCTGTTGACTCTCAGTGAGGGCTCCTCCTCCTGGCCTGGCTGCTTTCCCGTCCCTGGCCACATTTGGATACAGCCCTGGCAAATGGGGTATTGCCATTGTGATGCCCAGGAAGGCTTCAAGCCTTTCCCTTCCTAAGAGACAGATGAACCATGTGGGAGAAAGGATCTCAGGCACAATAGATGTTGGGGGCAGGTTGGGGGTTCTGGCCTCCCTCCCATCTCTTAACAGCGTGGCTTCATTTCTTCTGAAGAGCAGGAAGGGGTTTATCTCCCTGGGCCCTCTTCTCACCACCCTCCTAGTCCATTATAGCTTTGGCTTTAACTCCTGGGACAAGCAGGAGGCTGTGAGGCCAAGGCCAAGGGCTAGGGATCCGAGTGGGGTCTGGGAGGAGGCAGCAGGGCCCAGGCTGCCTTGCTTCAAGAAAGAGAACACTTGTTGAGCTTCAGCATTTAATAAAGTCATCTTTAGGGGCTGGGGTGAGACTGCCCAGTGCCCAGGGAAGGAGGAGGCCTCTGTGGGGCTCAGGTGTGTTGGGAGGTAGAGGTTTCCACCTGTGTGTCTCAGGGCTGGCTGGGCTTGGGGTCTGAGATGGGCAGCAAAACTTCCTGTTTTGAGGTCTGCTTGAGATCCTTGGCATGGGTCGAGGCATTCTGTGGGAGGCAAAGTGGACATGTGAGTTTATGCTCATTCCCAGGGGTGACTGCTTCAAGGCATCTTGCCCAGCCAGCCACAACTCTGGGATCCACCACCCATAATTTCTGGAGATTCCTCAACTCATCTGACCGCAACAGATAACACCTAATTTCTCCAAGAGTCCATGGGCCCAGATGGTTTCTATGTTCCTGTCAAGTCTCTGTCCTTGTAAGGCCCTTTCCAGGAGTTTGGGCCCTCAGCCATAAGCAAAATACTGAGGGCCAAGAGCAAAAGTCAGGGCCTGTGTTTTGAAGGGCTGGGGTCCCCAGGGATGTGGTGAGGGATGGTGTATGCAGGCCTGTTTGCTCCTTGAAAGCTGCCAAGATGGCACCCACTTCAGCTATGTGGGGGCCCTAAGGGTAGGTGGTAAGGGGAGATTCTTGGGCACAATGACTTTGTAAGTGGAGGCTACTGCTATTCTGTCTATAAGCACAGCCAGTCCTAGAATACAGGCAGTGACAGAACATTCTAGAAGTGCCTGTGTGGGCCGTGACTCATCCAGTTGTCTCTTCCTGGAGTTTCACCTCAACCTGTGGGGGAAGGGGCTCCTGTTCTCCCATATGAGTGGGGAAACTGAGATCAAGTGACAACTTCAGTTGGTAGCACAGCAGGAACTGAGCTCAGGACTTCTGACCCCAGCCCATGGGTTGGCCCCCCAAGTTCTTCTCAAGCCCAGTGTCTTAGGGATGGGGTCTCAGCCCTATCATCTGGACCCCAGAAGCAGGGTTACTCACAGGCTGGTCTGTGATGAGGTTTGGGGGGCGCCCAAAACCATGTTCTTGCTCTAGTAACCGAGTGGCCAGGTTCTGCTTCTCTCGGCCCCAGCGTCGGGCTGAATTCTCTAACTGTAGACATAGACAGAGGTAGTGGGCAGATCTGTGGGTCCCAGGGCCCATCAGGACCTGGGCCTGCTCCCTGGGAAGACAGCAAAGCTCCTGGCAATGTGGGCCTGATCCCTCCCCAAGGGACCTCTGGGATGGCAGGGGTGACGGTGACAGAGAGGGAGCCAGCCAGCCAGCCAGACATGGAGAACCTTTTCTGTAACCTGACATCCTGAGACTGGACACTGAGTCCATGATGGTGCTGGACTCTGGTCACAGACTGAATCTAACCTGGTCATGCACTGAACCCTAGTCCTGTCACACACTGAGCCTTGACCCTGTTTACATTCTGAGCCCTGGTCCTGCTCATGTTCTGAACCTTGCCCTTGGCCACAGACAAAGCAATGGGCCTGGCCCAGCATGACTGACCCTTGCAAATTACCCACCTGGCTTTCCAGGGACAAGATCCTGCTCTGAGCCTGCTCCAGCTTGGCCATGAGGTTAAACTTGTCTGTAGTACTGGCAAGGAGATCCTGTGGGCAGAGTAGAAGCTCATGTTTGGTCCCAGCTGGGACAGCAACACCAGGAACTTGGAAAGCTGCAAGGTCCTGAAGGAGAGACCAGCCAGGTCTGAGTCCAATCAGCTCCTGGAGGCAGTGCCCCTTTCTGCAATTCTGGGCCTGAGTTTCCTTCACAGCTATTTCCTCTGCAGGTCTGGGGCACTGCAATGTTTTAATGTAAAAGGCATCATGGAGCTCCCTGTAATGCTCAGGAGGGAGTCGGGCAGGGAGTCTTTGTGCAGAGTGAAGGATCTGTGAAGCCAGGGTCCCATCCCTATGCTTTCCCTGGATGTTCGCCATCAGGGGCTTCTGAAGGGAATTCACCTCCTACAAGTCCTGTTCCGTGTGCCCCACCCCACCCACTGTGACTCCAAACAGCTTGTCATTGAATGTGTCCAGCAGTAGGCACCTGGAGCAGCCTATGTAGAGGAGGGGCCTGGGACACACCTGTGCGGGCAGGGCCTCGGTGCACTTGGAGTGGCCCGGACCATCTGTCTTTCGCATCCTCTTTGCCAAGTCGCCACCTGCTCCCAACTCCCTGGGGTCCACCTGGGATGGGAAAAAGGGCTCTCCAGGGATGCACCAATCCTGAGGAATGCTCTGGAACAGAGCTCATAGAGGCCTGTGTGAGTGTGGCTGGGAGCCAGGGGTCAGAGGTCAGGGGTCAGGGGTCAAGAGTAAGCCAGGATGCCAGGTGAAGAGTCAAGGTGAAGTTTGGAAGAATAAATTCCCAGGCACTCAGGCACATCAGTAAGCCCAGGAAGCCCAGCCCCAGGCTTGGGCGTTCAACTTGGAAGGCAGCTATGCTCACCACTATACCACCAACGCCGGTTGGGCGTTCAACTTGGATCATGCTATGGGTGATTTTGGGCATCGGTGACCCATGCAGGTGTGGCCAGGCCAAGCTGTACTGGCAGCTCTTACCGGCAGAGCCTGCTGCTGCAGGATGATTGGGGCTGATTGGTGGAAGTTCTTTTCCAGCTCAGCCCGGAGCCTTGAGTTTTCTGCCAGTATCACTGAGTAAAGGTCAACAGGCAAATTCTCTCCTGTGGAACCCAGCTGGAGGCCAGGGGCTGCGGGCATGGGAAGGCTGTGAACATACTCACAGTTGGATGTGAGATGGGCCTTCTTCGGTCAGCCCCAGCATTTTGCTCCTTGCTGCTCTTCCTCTTCCCCCAAGCTATTGATGGCTCCCTATTGCTGGTGGAACCAAGCCTGCACCCCTCAGGCTGTCCTTCTAGGTTGTTTAGAATTGGACTGCAATATTTTATCCTCCCCTCTCTCCAACTATTTTCCCTCTGGATATTTCAGGTTGTACCCTCTCTCTTGCCTACCTCCTCTGCTCCTGACATTCTTCCGCCCTGGGCCTTTGTCTGGTTGTAGCCTTCCCTAGATGCTCTCCCCCCTGGTTCCCAAGGACCTAAAGGTCCCTGTGAAAGGCAGGCCAGGCTTTCAGTATTTTCTAATGCCTTTCAGAGCCC
This sequence comes from Fukomys damarensis, assembly GCF_012274545.1. Lineage (NCBI taxonomy): Eukaryota > Metazoa > Chordata > Mammalia > Rodentia > Bathyergidae > Fukomys > Fukomys damarensis. The sequence goes on along the minus strand of NW_022900937.1, from coordinate 23,519,771 downwards.
CCAGGACCCCAGCAGAGTGGGCTGAGCACAGGGCCAGGCACAGAGAAAA
>NW_022900937.1:23502080-23517738 GCF_012274545.1 Fukomys damarensis | reverse complement strand
TTGGGCGTTCAACTTGGATCATGCTATGGGTGATTTTGGGCATCGGTGACCCATGCAGGTGTGGCCAGGCCAAGCTGTACTGGCAGCTCTTACCGGCAGAGCCTGCTGCTGCAGGATGATTGGGGCTGATTGGTGGAAGTTCTTTTCCAGCTCAGCCCGGAGCCTTGAGTTTTCTGCCAGTATCACTGAGTAAAGGTCAACAGGCAAATTCTCTCCTGTGGAACCCAGCTGGAGGCCAGGGCCTGCGGGCATGGGAAGGCTGTGAACATACTCACAGTTGGATGTGAGATGGGCCTTCTTCGGTCAGCCCCAGCATTTTGCTCCTTGCTGCTCTTCCTCTTCCCCCAAGCTATTGATGGCTCCCTATTGCTGGTGGAACCAAGCCTGCGCCCCTCAGGCTGTCCTTCTAGGTTGTTTAGAATTGGACTGCAATATTTTATCCTCCCCTCTCTCCAACTATTTTCCCTCTGGATATTTCAGGTTGTACCCTCTCTCTTGCCTACCTCCTCTGCTCCTGACATTCTTCCGCCCTGGGCCTTTGTCTGGTTGTAGCCTTCCCTAGATGCTCTCCCCCCTGGTTCCCAAGGACCTAAAGGTCCCTGTGAAAGGCAGGCCAGGCTTTCAGTATTTTCTAATGCCTTTCAGAGCCCCCAGGACCCCAGCAGAGTGGGCTGAGCACAGGGCCAGGCACAGAGAAAACCCTTGCTTTGGGATTCTTTCCCACTCTTCCCTGCCTATCCAAACTACCTCTGGCTGGCAGTGGTTAACCCAAAAGGGGACATCATCATGGGTTTCAGCATAGTATTCATTCATTAGTTGGTTTGCTTTGCCAAGAGAATCTTTGAAGATACGGAATAATTCAAAGGATTTGGGTTAAGGAGTCAGGACTGCTACCCAGGGTGGCTCTCTGTTGGGCAAGCCCTTCTCTGCTGGTCCCTGTATCCCTGCTGTGTCTCAGCCTGCAGGCCTCTCCCTGGATGGTCAGCCTCTTTCCAGCCTGGCTTACACCAGTGTCTCCCCAGAGGTATTTGGCTGGAGGGAGCTCAGGGCCCTGGTGAGGGGGGACAGCGCTGTCCTGTGTGTCCCAACCCACAGATGTGACTGAGTAGGTTCTCTTGCAGCTGGGGGCTCTAGAGGACTTAGCCTATCTCAAGAGCTGGGCAAAAACTGGAGAGTGGAACCCCGCTGTCCAGAACGGGGGGGGGGGGTGGGGGGGGAGCCTGCGGCTTCCCCAGTGGCCTGCTGGACAGCGCAGGCTTCTTCCTCTCCCACAGCAGCCTCTCCTCCAGCAGCTGCTCCATCTTCTCTATCACCTGCGGGTGGTAGAGGGTAGCTGGGCTGGGGCACACCACATCTTCCCGTGTGCAGCCCCCCACCATAGGCGAGCTGGGCACCTGCCTTCTCCTGGTGTCGCACGGTGTCCTCCAGCACCTCTATCTTCCGCAGCTTGTCCTGGTACTGCCTCAGCAGGGCAGCCTTTGGCTGCTGCGCCTGACACCGCACCAGCAGCTCCTTTTCTCTGTCATTCTTCTGCATAGAGCGGGTGGTGGGGGAGAAACCCTGGTCACAAGCATCCACCCAGGCCTCCTGGGGTCCCCTGCCACCCCGGCTCACTGCCTCTCCCAACCCTGCCCACCCCACTTCCTTGCAGTCCCTGCTCACCCGAATCAGCTCATTCTGCAGGTGCTGCACCTTGCCCCTCAGTTTCTTCGCGTCCAGCTCACTGAGCAGCAGATGCTGCGTCATGGACATTGCTGGGGTGGGTGGGAATGGGCTCATGGGGGATTCTATAGCTCCCCTCAGCAGGGGAAAGGGAGCAAGTGTCCCCAGCCCTGGGCTGGAGGCAGGGCTGGGCACTCTTCTCCCCACCTGAGAGGAGATAGCTGGTTGGGTCTGTGGGTGATGGCGAGGTGTTTGGGGACTCCTGCCTGCCTGACTCCAGCTGCAAGCACATCTGGGGGAAGCTCCCCACCCACCACCCTGTAACCCAGAGCTGGGGCCTAGGGAGGGCCTGGATGCATATGGTGGCCTGTGCATTCTCACCCAAGTCCTGCGTCTCATCAGCCTTGTTCTCTTCCACCTCCTGCTGGGCCAGGCGGCTTCTTAGCACCTGGTTCTCCCCCTCTAAGAGGCTGGCCTGTTTCCGCAGTGACAAGATATCCTCTGCCATCCTCTGCATGGCCCGCCGGTAGTTGTTCATTTCCTGTGGGTCCCAGACCCAGAGCTGAGCCTGCTGCCCCACCGGAGCCCCTGTCCTACATCTGCACCCATGCTTGGGAGCTCTCCAGGCTAAGGAGCAGCATGAGCCCCAAGCGGGGTCCCCATGTCCCAGCAACTCCCTGGAGGGGTGACTTGGTCCCCACCCTCCCGGCTGTATTAGGGCAGCTGCGTAACTGATTTCTCAGCCATAAGGATTCTGGCAATGGTGACTTGGTGGGAACCCAGGGCGCAGACCCCAAGGGGAAAGGGTCGAGGCAAGTGAACCGAAAGGATCATCGCCACTGAATCTTTCTGAGTCACAGCCATTCTCTGCCATCTCCTTCCTCCTTTCCCCACTTCCAATCCCTCATAGTCGTTGACCCCAGAGAACAAACTCTTAGAAATCCCACTCATTGCCACTTAGGAGCCGACCCTGGCACCAGCCCAGCCGTTAGGAAGGTACACAAAGGAGGCAAGGAATCTCAGGGTCAAGGTCAGGTGTAGGTTGCAGGGTGGGGACCAGGAAGCAGGAAACAGAGTCAGTCATTAGGTTAGGAACAGTAACTCTGGTGTTCCTGAGCATTTACTATGAGCTAGGGCTTCTTCTGACTGTTTTATGTACCTTCCCTCATTCCGTCCTCACAATGAACTTATGTGTAGGTGCTCTGATCACCCCATCCTTACAGATGAGAAAACTGCAGCTCAGAGACAAAAAACATGCCCAGTGACAAAACCAGTGGTGGCAGACCTGGGGCCTGAAACCCAGACCTATTGGTGCTTGAGTGTTCTTACCTGCTGTGCAATCCTGCCCTGATGTCCACACTCACAGAGACCTCTCAATATGCCAAGATATGATCAAAGCAGGCAACAAAAAGCCAGAAATGTTCCAGCAGAGGAGACACAGCTAGGCTGGGTGGGGAACGGGGACCAGGGACACATGCTTGCTGTCGGGGAGCCTGGTGGCCTGTGGACTTCCTGAGGCTGATGAAGTGGTGTGGGGACTCTCGAGCACCCAAGGAGCAGAGCTCTGTCCCCAACTCTCCACCCCCAGACCTCATGCTGCCTGGGAAGGTGGCCTGGATATCCAGCCACTGCCTCCCACCTGCTGCATGGTGGGCCATTGGCTTCTAGGGGAGGAGCCCGAGACAGCAGGGGCCTATCAGCCACCACTTGTCACCTGTCACTGTCCAGCCCACAGGCTGGACTCCCTCCCTCTAACTGGTGGTGCCAACGTTGGATCTATCTTCTTGGCACCTGCTCCGGCCAAGGTCCAGGTCTTGGCTTCTCCTAATCTTCCCATCTGGCCCCCTCAGCTTGTTGGCTAGAATGCTCAACTCAAGGACTGTGGTCAACAGAGGCTGTGTGGGCTCAGGACTTGGGGAGCCTCAGAGTCGTCGGTGGGGACACCTGGGGTTGCTGCAAGGCTCAGAGGCAACAGGTGAAGCCTCTGCCTGGACAGAGCTAATTTGAAGGCACTGTTCTCATCCCACACCACCCTGAGCTCCTTGCTTCCTGCTCTGCTGTGCTCTGGGTCTTGATTTATGGGGCTTAGAGGCCCAGAAGGCTCCCTGGAGAAAGCCCATGATATTGTGGCAAAGGAAATTTGCCCCTTCTTTCTTTTCCAGCCTAGTTCAGACTCTTATAGTGTCTGCTTTGCACAATGACAACAGCAGCCAGTAGAGTTTCCTGGCTTCTAGAGTTCTCTCTCTCATACACACATGGCTAAGAAATCACATTCAAGGATGCTTACTGCAGAGCAGCTCATAATCTTATGCCAGGGCATGCATGGCGTCTGCTCAACAGTCACAAAGAATGGCCTGGAATTAATTGTCAGGCCACAAGGACAGACATACTCTATTGTGAAATGAAGGGGGTGCAGAGAAATGAAGAGGACCTGTGCATAACCGGTGTGGATGTGCACATCCCGAGGGGTCCCCAGGAAGGGGTTACCTGTTGCCTATTTCACCCCCTAGATCTGATTCACTCCGGGGTTCTGACCCCTGCTGTCCCCAAACCCCCAGCATCCTCCACCTCCTCAGCTCTGGGGTTGTGTTCGGTCCCTAGCACACATGTCCCTGGGGACTGGGTGTCTGTCCTTCCTCCTCAGTTTGCCCCACCTGCCTGGTGGAGCAGGGACCTTGGGAGACCACAGCCTTTGGACAGCAGCCCTGACCTCTCCCCACAGCTGGGGCCGGCCGGGCTCTCTCAGGGCCACACTGTGCGTCATAGCCTTGAGAGCACGTGGACACTGTGCCCCAGATTCTTCCTGTGGTCCTGCTCCCCCATCTGTGCCCTTCTCTTGTCACTGACACTGCCACCACCAGGACCTCAGTCCTGAGGCTCCCCAGGTGAGATATACTGGGACCCCAAAGTTACCCCATGTCACCAAGCACTGGTGACCTTGGCCACAGCAGCTTCTCTCTGGCTTGGAAGGGGGGCAGTTGTGCCCTGAGCCTCTGTGTCCTCATCTGAGGGGTGGGAAAGTCTCACCCGTGGGGTTGCTGTAGGGCAGGGAAAGCATGAGGGCTGGCAGGCCCTGGTTCTGGTACCTGGCAGTGTAACTCCCTTCCCTTTGGCTCTCTGAGTTCCTCAACAAAATGGTTCTTAATAGAGCCCTGGGCACTGGGCACAGAACTGATTAGGTGATGGCACCCACATTATAGGGCAAGGCTGAGTTTCCACAAAGAAGGGCAGGGCCGACACAGAGGCGGAAGAGGGTGCTGCTTGGCTCCTTTCTCCTAAGATAAGAAGCCCTGTTGTGAGTCTGAGGCCCTTCAGCTAGACCCATAGCCGCAATCAACTATGGGGCTCAGAAGGATGCTTATGCCCTCCTTGTGTGGATGGGGAAACTGAGGCTGGGAAGAGTGGGTTCAAGGTCCCCAAGGCTTCCAGATAAACACCTCCACCAGAAGCAGTGCAGTAAACTCCTGGCCACTCAGCATGTTCTGAGGGCCACTGTGCCTGGACCGATGTCCCTGCCCACAGTGCTCTTGCCTCCACACTGGGGAGGTGGCACAGTGTCCCGGACAGAGAGGGCTTAGAGGAAGCTCTTTCCCAGCCTAGGGGTCCTGGAAGGCTGGAGGCAATCTATGCTGACTCCTGGATAAATGGCTTCTATGGCCGAGAGCAGCATGCCAGGTGAGACGCAACAGGATGGGGCCCGGTGGAGGCAGTGGGCATGGAGAAGGGGACTGGAAGTTTGGGACTCGAGAGGTCGGGGATGGCAGCTGAAGAGCCATGGGAGATAGCAAGTGGGAGGACCTGCCATGAAGACGTGCCACAATCTCCTGGGCTGGAGCTTGACCTACAGAGTCAGGGTGTGGGGTGGGAGCAGCCCAGAGAGGAGGCCAAGGGGTAGCCTAGTCTGGAAAAGTCAAGGCCACAGAGAGCTTCCAAAAAGAGGCTGGGGTGGCTGAGCCTGGCACACTCTCGCCTCTTCCACCTGGGCATTCACTCTACTCCCTGGTCCCCAGCCCCAAGACCCTTGCTGGCCAGCCCAGGACCGTTGCATGTCATTAGTCTTTGTGGCCACCAGAGGGCAGCCTCCTCCCACAGACGCTCGCGCTTCAGCCTGACTCAAGAACCGGACCAGGCAGGTGTGGGGACGCAGGCCTGCACTCCCAGCACTTGGGAGGCTGAGGCAAGAGGATCGCCTTGAGTTCCGGGCCAGCCTTGACTACATAGTGAGTTCAAGACCAGCTTGGATTACATATTGAGATTGTCTAAAAAAACAAACCAGGCTACACCCCTGTTCCTGGGACACCAGCTGATATGCATTGTCCACCCTCCTGGCATGGGTTTGCTGTGCCTGCAGGGGACTGCCCACTGCTGTGGGGCCTGAAGTCTGCCTCTTCTCTCCAGCAGGCCTCCTAGCACCCAGCCTTCCTTACAGATGGTTTCTTTTATGCTGCCTCAATACACAACCCTATGCAGCTGAGGGATGGCTGAAATTGCTCTGCTCCTCCCCTCCCCTCTGGGTCTGGGCTGGTGACCTTGGGGACTTTCAGGAGGCAGCACAGAGCCAGGCTTGGGGCTCCCTGGAGAGGCAGAGGCCACGCAGTGGGAAGAGCCCTGGTGCCCAGCCCTGAGCTCCTTGGCCTCTGCCTCCTAAGTCACTGGGTGAGGATGGGGACTTGGGAATAGAGCTGGGCCTCGGCTGACATCCTGGCCCACAGAGCTGGGATGTAACAGTGAAGACAAAATGACTGTTCAGGTTGTGCTGTCTGGAAGAGGTTTGTTAGGCAGCGATAGGCAGTGGAACATTCACCCTGGCATCTTGGATGAAAGCCATCTGAGGCTTCCCTGCGCCCACATCACACACTTACAGCTTTGAAGTTCAAAGCAGACCTTCCCACACAACTTGGCCCCTTGCGCAACAGAGATCTGGCTGCTTGTGCCCACGGGGACAGCCTCACCTATGTGCACAAGTGACCACCCCTGCCCCAGGCAGCCTGGCACTCATTCCCCAGCCTCTCTCAGGCAAAGCCCCAGTGGTGCCGCTCCTGCCAGACCTGCCACACTTTGCACACTGCAGAGCTGGAGGATGACAGGCTTTTCCTGCTAACCATTATCCAGGATTTTAAGGGAATCAACCACCAGACATCACCACCAGAGGGCAGGCAAGGAAGGGCGGTGCACTCCAATGGCACAGAGGAACACTGAGGCACAGGGTTGGCCCGATGGGGCAGTAAGAGTATGAAGGGGACAGTGGGAGATGCCACACCCCAAGACCCAGAGGGCAGGGCTTTCTCTTTGATCAGGACTTGGCCCTGGGAGGGGAGTAGGGAAGCCCTTCTCTGACTGCCACCACCAGGGTGGGCCCAGATTCCCAAGCCTGTTCTGGGCTCTGCATTGTTATAAATCCCCCATCCACCACCTCCTGCAGCAAGGCTGGGAGTCAGGACTACACCCTAAACTCAGCTCAGTTGGAGTGGAAAGACCCATGTCCCCAAACAGCCACCAGTCTTAGGGTGGTGACTTGCCACTGGACAATGCTCACAAAGTGTAAATAAGAAAGAGGTAAGGGGTGGAGAGGGGGTACCCCTCCCAGGAAGGGGTGGAGTCAGGCCTTTGAGGCAGAGGCAGAGGCTGGATGGAGTGGGATTCCAGAGGTGGGGCACAACACAGGCCCCAAAGCACACAGGCTTGCGTGGCCAGAGAGCTGAGCAGGCCTCACTTGGGTTACTCAGAGCCCTGCCTCTGAACAGAGGGCATTTGGGAGCCATGGATGGTTCCAGAACCACAGCCTGCCCACCCCTGCTGCTGCCCTGTGAATTCTTCCCCTCAGATGTGGCTGGGCCTCCCTGCCACAGCAAGTCTGTACCAAGTGCTGTTTCAAATGGGTTCCCTGCTCTGTGGGAGCCACATGCCCTCCTGGGGAGGGAAGGCGTTGCCTCTTTGTTAGACCAGGTTACAGAAAAGAAACAAAAGGCATAGATTTCCTCTTTCTTCAGCTCTTTCTCTTGCCTCCTACAGCTGCAGAGATATCTAGAAAGCTTCTGCACTGGGCTGGGCAAGCTTGAGGGGGCAGCAGGGGTCTTGGCCGGCAGCTGACCCCAGCCCGGCCAGGCCTGCTAATTGGGTCAGGCCGGGACCATGGAGCCAGGCAGCAGCTGGGAGGGGGGAGACTTTCCATCTCCGTTCTCATCCCCATCCTGTTGCCCACACTCAGGCCTCCTTCATCCCTGATCAACCCTTAACGCTCAGCTCTGGGGCTTCCGCAGCTGCCAGGAAGATCCCAGGTACCCCGCGCCCAGCCACCAACCGCACTTCTTCCTCATCTGATAGCACCTCGGGTTCTGCCCTTGTCCCAACTCAGAAGTACAGGGCTGCACTCCGGGAGCTGGGAAGGAGGGAGTCTGTCCCCTCCCGGAGGGGCTCTGCTCACGCTCCTAGAGACCCCTTGCTGCCTTAAGGGATTTCCCCGGGGCCTGGGCTCTCTTCCCTCTCTGGGTTAGGGTGTGGGACTGGGGACCCCATGGAAAGTTCCTGTGACCTCGGGCAGCTAGAAGTCAGTGCCTGTCCTCCCCAGCCTCCTGTAGGCACTGGGAATGCCTCTGCCAGTTGCCTGGCAACCACCCCAACACACCTGCTTGCTAGGTAAGCGCCCTATCTAATCCTGGAAGCAGGGGCATGGGCACTTACAGAGCCACTGTCAGCCAGGCCCAGGGCAGCCGCGGGGGCCATCAGGGATGGTGGTCCTGGCTCCCCCATCTTTGCTGCTAGCCATCCTGGTTCCCTTGATGGGTCCCCAGGGCCCGTTGCTACAACAAATGCTTGCCTGGAGACCCGGCCCAGCCCCTATGAAGACAGGCAGCCTGGGCCACTTCTCTGTCTGAGGGTGCCAGCCACATGGGTTGGGTGGCTGAGATGAGGCTGTGCTCACTCCTTGGCCAGGGAAATACCGCCAGGGAGGCGGCAGGGCTGGGAGGGCTGTGGGGGCCCTTGAGAACTTGGGGCTTTTAAGTCTGAAGCCTGGGTCTTGGCAACCCGAATGGTACCATCCCCTACAGCTCCCTCCCCACTTCTCCCCTGCTCTTGAGTTCTCCCTCGATGTCGGCACCTTTTTTTTTTTTTTTTTGAGACAGGGTCTGGCTATGTATCTCGGCTAGCCTCAAAACTGAGGCAACCTTCCAGCCTCAGCCTCGGAGGGTGCAGGGATTACAGGCACAAGCCATCATGCCTGGCTCTCAGTCTCCACTTTTGCCTGTCTTCTATTATGCTCCCTTCCTGCAGTTTCTTCTCTTCTCCCCTTCCCGGTGCTACCCCAGCCCCCTAGGCCGGCCTCCCTTTCCTCCCTGCAGCTGTGTGGAGCCTCTAATGCCCCACCCGGCCCCTGGGGCCTCCCAGCTCTGCTTTCCTGAGGTCTGGACAAATTCCTTTCCCTTTAGTTCAGCGACTGGGTGGATGTTTTCAGAAGGAACTCTGGGAAGCAAAGGGAAAACAAACCCAAACAAGCTGGCCCGCCCCCTGGAAACCCTTGGCCAGGGTCGTGAACTGCCCAGCCCGGCTGGGGGTGGTGCTCCTGCAGCGGGTAACGCCTGTCTGCCTATCCGCCTGTGCAGGCTGCATCCGGACCCAGCTCAGTGCCTGCCAGTGCTTGGTAACTTGTTGAATGCATGGATGCGTGAAGGTCAGGGTTGGGGTTCCCTGGGCGGTGACACTGTTACAGTCCTGGCTGGATAGCCAGAGACAGACACCTGCACCTGTTTCTGTCTCTACCACCGGGCTCTGGCCTCTGTCAGTGCTACAGGGGCCTTAGTCTTCTTAATTCAGGCCTAATTCCCACTCCACTTTTTCTTTCTTTCTTTCATTTTGTTTTATGAGACAAGATCTTGATATGTAGCCTAGGCTGCCCTCAAACTCATGGCGATCCTCCTGACACAGCCTCCCGAGTGCTAGGATCACAGGTGTGAGCCAGCATGACGTGATGTTAGTGGGTTTTCTTTCCCCATGCGACAAGGACAGGCAAGCAGATGGACAGGACCATCCTACCCTCTTGGGAGCTCTAGATGGCTTGGTGGAGAGGATACTGATTAGCTGTGTGAGTCTGGACAGTCAGCCTCTCTGAGCCTGTTTCCTCCTCTGCCTATGTCGTGGAGCCATTGTGGGGTACTCTGAGGCTGTGAGCCTGGAGCTCTGAGCAGTACATGGCCTATGCCCCCTCCCTATGAGCCTCAGGGGGGGATCTCTGGGGGTCCTAACTCTCCTTTAGGGGAGTGGAAGCCAGGCTTGGGCAACACCCAGATGTGGGCCCTAATGTGGCCTAGTCCTTCCCCTCCAGGGACATAGGCTGCAGCCTCCTGCTCTCCTTCCAGAGGTCCTGGGCCCAAAGCCTGGGGGCCTGACAGGTGCCCCTCCCCGCAGGGGCCCAGGCCTCCCACACCCGCTGTGCTGCCAATCGATAGAATCTACTCCTTCCTCAGGCACGACATGAATTTTTCATCAAAGGCCTGTAGACTTTGGGAAACGCACAATTAGGACCCCATCAATAATGCACTGTGTGGCAGCATCCCTGGGAAGCCGGATTCCAGCCCTCACTGGCAGGAGGCAGAAGGGGCACCATGGAGACCCCGGGGTCTGTCCCTGGGACTGGACTAGTAGGGATGCGGAGGGGGATGGGAAGATGCACCCTCGAGCGGCTTGGGTCCAGGGGTTCATCTGGAAAACGGGTGCTAAGGGCCCCCCATGCCTTCCAATGCTGGGCCAGCTCCAGGCCCTGCTGAGGAAGGAGAGGGAGGGAGCAGAGAGACCCCGGGATGTTGGGGGCTTCGTGCATCCTTCCTTCCTGTGTGGCCACCAAGGTACGCGTGGTCCCCTTAGGCACAGCCCTTCCCAGGCCTCCCACTTCCCATAGAAGTCCTGCTTGCCTGGTAAATCTACTCATGTGCTGCATAGGACAGCAGAGCCCAGAGAGGGCAACTGGAGGGCCTAGCCTCACACAGCATTTTGGTGGCACAGCCGGCTCAGATTTCCCAGCCCTCCAGGGTCAGAACCTTGGGTCTAGGACAGGAAGCAGGTTTATTGGAGCTTTCAGGGGTGAGGGAAACTTCTGGAAGGAAGAAGGTCCCAGAAAAATGCAGGCTGGGATGTTGGTCACCAAAATCCTTGGGATGGGGACAGCCCAGGGAAGATGCTGCATGCGTCAGCTGAGTCACTTGCCCAGATGTCCCTTGACCCATGTTGCTCCAGGGAAGCAGACTTGGGAGTGGCTTCTGAGCGCCTGCTCAAGCCTGTGACTCAAACATGTCACTGTCTCAGAGCAGGGATTGCCAGACCTCCAGCCTGGAGCCCCTCCTCTCTGCACCAGGGCTGGCTTTGCCTTCAGGGTCCTGGATGAGGGGGAGCCTCTGCGTAGTGAGATGGGGTGCTCTGTTGCTGCTCTGGGACATGTGGAGGAGGAGGCAGGACCCACACATGGCTGATGAGGACACAGGAAAAGAACAGATGGCACCAACAAGTGCAAATTAATTGAGCGCAGCCTGTGTACCAGGCGCTGCAAACAGGCAGCTGACAGGTTGGGGAGGCGGGGGACAGGGCAGGGAGCAGGGAAGCTGTAATGAGCACTTATCGATGTCTGGCTGGCTCTGCAGCCGGGTGCACAGCTATTGACAAAGCCTGTCTATAAATCTCCCAGCCACATCTCCAGAAGCCTTAATTACTGGGCCTCATTACCCTTCACACCTCTGGGTGTGGGGGACCGGCCTGGGCTGCGCTGTGACAGACTGGCTCAGCCCCTGCAGCAGGAGGGGATGCCTGAGACACATTCAGGGCCAGTGACTGCCCAAGGGACAGGCAGAGGCCTGGGGCTGGGCTGGGCTGGGCAGGGCAGGGACGTTGGAGCCAGAGGGCTCTGGGTTTCCGTCCCAGTCTTGCCAGTTACTGTTGAGTCTAATGAGTGCTTTCCTCAGTTTCCTCCTCTGTGCAATGGGGAGGGGGCTGTGAGAGCAGAGTTCCTGTGAGTGTGGTACTGGCAGTCAGAGCCTGGCCCCCCCTCCCCCAGCTCAGCACAGGCTGCTCTCTGATCACAGAAATCACTGAATTTCTCCCATTCCTAGCTAGTAGGATGGTGCTGTGGCTTTACAGTGACATTTTCTTTTGGTACCAGGGATCAAACTCTGGTCTTTACGCTTGCGAAGCGGCCAGCGGTACCACTGAGCTAAACCCGAGCCCTACAGTGACAATTTTAACTTTGTGTCGCCAGCCCTGCCTTTCAGACATCAGTGACCAGGATCCCCACTCACAGAAGCCCCCCGCACCCCCCAGTGAACATCCAAGAGGAGCAAAGCCCCAGTTCCTCAAACCAGCAAACACCCAGCCCACACCCCACCCCTTTCTCCTCCCTAACCCCACTCAGGGCCACCTCCCGCCTGGGTCTTGTACTCTTCCTCAGTGATAGAGACCCAGGGCCCAGACCCTCCAGAGCAGGTGGTGATGGGGGCGGGCTTCGGGGACAGCTTCCCTGGCCTGGCTCTCTAGAATGCCCCACCCCTGCCCCGTTACCAAGTCCTGACGAGTCCTGCTGCAGTGGGTGTCAGACAGCAGAGGACTGGAACCCACCAGTGTACGGGAGGATTGCCCAACAGAGCAGCTGATGGATGGCTGCCCCACATGAGGGTTTGGAGAGAGAACCTGGCCCCCAGGCCCTGCCCCCACGCACCAAGGGATTCCCACCGCCCCTGGGTGATGATTGGCTTCACCTGAGGGTCCTGTAGGTGCTGAGTGGAGCAAGCTTTCCTCCATCTATACCCCCCAGCTTCAGGGGGTGCAGAGTGCTGAGCACCCACTGCATGCTGGGCGGATGGCTGTGGGTGGAACATTCTGGGTTCAGGCAAAGATGTGGGGTGCAGAGTTCAGAGGTTCCAGCCATCAGGGCTTGGGGCTCAGGCTGCAGGTCATGGGGCCATGGAAGGGCTCAGTCCAGAGGCAGCATCTCTAGAAGAGCACCAGGGAGGACAGAGGGGATCAGCAGCCCCAAGTGTCATGAAGGAGAGGGTACAGTAGTGTGGGGGGGTCCCCTCTAGTCTCCTGAGCTGGCCCTGCCCAGGGCTCTTCCAAACTCTAGTCATCATTCGTCCCATTCCCAGAGTCCATAGGGCCAGGCAGATTTGCATATCTGAGAGAAAAAAAAAAAATTCTGTGCAGAGGCTTAGTGCCATTGGGGCTGGGAGCCCCCTTTGTCTGTTTGACTAAGAGCTGGCTAAAGGCAGAAGATAATTAGTCCCTCGTGGGCCGTGCGCCCCCTCCTTGAAGATTTAAAGGCGCAGCTAGCACTGCCTGGACCCCCCAACCTCGCTGAGCCCGTGGGAGCCGATGAATGGGCATTTTATCTGATTAAACTGGGAGTGAACTGGCTGTTCTCTATTATCTGCGGACTTGATTGGATATTTAGTGCTAAGTGTGTGCGCCTGTGTGGGGGGGCTTTCTAGTGTGTGTGGCAGGAGGAAATTGGATTGCACTGGAAAGCATTTAATCTGAGCTCAGAGGCCACCCTACTAGAGTCACAGAGCGGGGGTGGCAGTGGGGAAACAGTTTGTCCTCAGTCTCAGACAAGACCGGCTCCCTCCCTGAATCCCGTGTTAGAAGCTCCTGTCTCCAGCACCCTGGGTGTACAATCTTCTCACAGTGTGGAGAGCTTCCCCACACTACCAGGGCCCCCCCGTGGAATCCAAGGTCCTGCATAAGGTGCATCTGCTGTGGTAGAAGGAAAGAGCCTATTTAATAGTCTGCTGCTTCAGCCCAATTTGTAACTGAATTATTTGGAGCGTAGACATCTGGTGTGTAGGCCCTTGCTCATACTCTCAAATGTCCTGGGTGGGCCGGGGAGGGGACTGGTAGCCACAGAGCTGTCTTGGTGTTTACTAGGAAACTGAGGCAGCCCAGGAGGGTGGCGAGTCAGGCTCCCCAGGAGCCCATCCTCTGAGTCATCAAGTTCAGCCCATCTGGAGCCCAGGGCTGGTTGCTCAGGCTTGCTAGGGGCCTGGGTGGTGCCAGCAGGGTGGAAGGGAGGTTCTTTTCTCCACTTGCAAAGTGGGGCTGATAACTGTACAAGGTGTGATAAAAAACATGGTAAATGTTAAAAAATGATTACAATTAAAGATTCATGCCTTTCATCTCCCCCACCACCCTTCCCCACAAACGCCCTTATCCCATTGTTCTTGCTACTTTCTGAAGCAGCCCGACAGTTCTTTTGTTCACGTCTTTAGTTGGGCAGTCCTGACTGCCTTGATGTCCTGAGTCCATTCAAAATGTTTCCCTTTCATGGTCATTTTGACTTTGGGGAAGAGGCACAATCTTATGGTGCCAGATCTCTTGAACAAGGCAGGTGAGGACACGCTGCGAGGTTTTTACCAGCCTGCCTTTCCAGTGCATGGCAGCCCTCAGCAGCAGTGGTCACTGCATTTATGATCTCCCCCCATATGTTCCCCGTCAGGCTGAGGCAATGATTAAGTAAAATTATGGTGAAAGTTCTGGGTACAGAGTGGGAGCTCACTAAATATTGCTGGCTCTGCCTGGCATTATTATTATTACTACTACTATTATTATTTTGTACTAGGGACTGAACTCAGGTCTTTGCTCTTGAGAGGCTGGCATGGTGCCACTGATCTAAATCTCTAGCCCTCTTCTTAGCATTATTAACCAGAGGTTCAGGATGGTGGCTGGCACTTCGCAGAAGAGCTAACCCCACGGCCCAGGCTGTCACCTTCCCCATTCACCCTCACCAATCTTTGACTCAAGCCCTCAGCAGTAATGGCCTCCTCCTCGCCTGCCCCTTATTTATGGAGAGCGCCTCGCTCCTGCCCCATCCTCTGCCTGTGGGTCCATAGTTCATCAGGGGCTGAACGGAGACACCTGGGACACGGCCGTCCTGGCCACCTCACTGAGGAGCAAGGTGAACAAGCGAGTCGTCAGGACCCGCCCCTCACCCAGAGACAGGAGTCAGAGGCCCAGAGGTGGACAGTCAGCCGTGGTGACTCTCAGACCCAAGCCCTCTTTTTTCGTTTTGGAGACAGGGTCTCACCTTTTAGCCCAGGCTTAGCCTGGAACTTGCATGCGTCCTCCTGCCACAGCCTCTCAAGCGCTGGGATCACAGGTGTTGCCACCACGCCCAGATCCCCCTCACCCCCAGTCTTGAAAGATCCAAGGATGTGCTATGATGGGGCCTCCCTCAAAGCGGATAGCCCCCCACTGTGCCCAAAGCACTGCCACCCACACGTGGACCAGAGTCTCAGGAGAAGGCTAGGGAGACTCTCTGCTCAGCCATGAGCACACTGGGCGGGAGGAGGGTGGTGACTGCACCGCTCTTGGGTGGAGGCCGAGGGGCTCCCACCTGGGGAGCTACACAGAGGGAGCCTGAGTGAGGAAGTGGCTACCTGCTGGGCTAGCTGCAGGCCCAGCTGGTGGGGAGCGCTTGCCCGTTTCTCCCTCCTGCTCCCTCGATCCCTTCTTGGCTCCTTGAGTCTGGCTCACGTTGGGGGTCCAATCCTGGCCCCTTTGTGGCCTGCAGGATGACACCCTTTCTCATGCTCTCCCCGCCTGTCTCACCTCCCTTGGCCTCTGCAGGCCTCTCCTGTCTCTGTGGATGTGGGAGTCCTGGTCCCTCAGGCTACCCCAGTAGTGCCCCCCTCATACAGCTACTCCTGGGCCTGAGGCTGCACCCCCTGAGAGTATTTGACCCACAGGAAGATGAACTTCAGGAGGGGCTTGCATAGTCCTCAGCTGGAGGGCAGGGGTTCTGGGCCCCTGGGGCTCTGAGAGTGGTCTGAGGTGTGGGGCTTGGGCCCCAGGCCCTTCCCTCTGCCAGATCAGGAGAGACCAGAGCCTGCCTGTTCTGTACCCTGATCCCAGGCTTGGAGCTCTGGCCTTGGATTCAGGCCACACTGGCAGTGAACCAAGAGGACCAGGCCCTCCAGGGGCCTGGGCTCCCCACCTGCTCTGGGGCTGGGGCTGGGGGCTGTGG
>NW_022900937.1:23406470-23501922 GCF_012274545.1 Fukomys damarensis | reverse complement strand
CGCTTGCACACACCAGGAGACAATAAATTGACAAACACTTAATCTCTCTGCAAATTGAAATGGAGCCGTAAATATCTGCTGCGTCCTAGCTGCTGAGAGTTATGAGTCTCGTTTATTAATCTCTTCATTCCCGGGTGATGGATGGAGGAGAATGGCTCGCAAGGGAGACAGCGTGGGGGAGGGGACAGGGAGTCTGGGGCCGCCCCTCTGAGAAGGGGTCAGGCAGGCAGAGGCCTTGGGGCTTTGCTTCCTTCCCACCGTTCCTGGCCTCCAAAGGCCCCAAGAATGCTGAGACTATTCATCAGGCCCCTGCAAAGTGGCCAGTCCTTTACACTTTTCGACACACTGCTACCCACTCTCTTGTTAATCCTTCCCATGGCCTCAAGAGCTGGGCAGGGGGACAGCAGCTCCTCCATGTTAGTGAGCACACAGGATCAGAGAGGCACAATGATTTCTTTAAGGTCACACAGCTCTTGAGTGATAGAAACAGAGTTCCCAGTTGCTAGAGCCACACAGAGAGAGGAAGGGTCTGCAGGGAGGCCCAGGCCTGTGCAGAGGATGAGAACCTCCTTTCTTCCTGCCCAGCTTTCTCCTTCCCTCTCTCCTTTCTTTAAGTGCTTAGTAAGCGCTACCTGTGTACCGGAGGAGGAAAAGGACAGAGATGGGAGGATCAGGAAAGGAACAGAGCTGGTAAGGTGATTTTTAGAGCCCCTTCCAGGAACCAGCTTGAAGGGCTTGGAGTTGCAGGGTACAGTGAGGACCAGAAGGGTGGCCAGGGCCCTGAGAAGCTCTGCTGCCTGGTGGGCCGAGTGTGGGTGACAGGGCCTTTGTGGATGTGCAGTGGGCACATGCTGTAGGTGGGCCTTGAGATCAGGTGGGCAGGCAGGGGCTGCACAGGTGATGGCATTGGGGGCTATGGAGTCTGGGCTGTGGGGGTGGGGAGGATGGGCCGCAGGGGTGTCTGGTGCTCATGTAGGTGGCCCGAAGGGGACACTGAGTTGGGAGGATCGTGGAGGCTGGGGCACCTGTGGCTCTGCTCTCCTGTTCCACTTGTCTCCCTTCCTGTCCTCTTGTGTGTCTCTGCCCCTTGTCCCGAAGGATGAGGGTCCCCTCTGGGGTTGCTGCAGGCAGGGAAGCTTCCCTCCAGGCCTGGCTTGTGCTCTGTGCTGGTCTCCTGGCCCCTGAGAGGCCCAGGCATCCTGATCACCTCAAAGTCCTCGCCCAGGCAGATGTGCAGATATGCCTGGTTCTATCTGACTTCCTTGTGGGCAGTGCCAGGTGTCCTGGTCCTCCCGTCCTCTGAGACTCCTGCCGAGAAACTGCCACCAGGTGGAGCTGAGTCCTGTAGTCTGCAGTCCTGGGCTGGCAGGGTTCTGGGGCTGGGCAGAGGCTCTGCCATGGAGCATAGCTCATTTGCTCCAACCTCTGTACTGATGGAGGCAG
Organism: Fukomys damarensis; assembly: GCF_012274545.1. Lineage (NCBI taxonomy): Eukaryota > Metazoa > Chordata > Mammalia > Rodentia > Bathyergidae > Fukomys > Fukomys damarensis. The sequence continues at coordinate 23,500,479 of NW_022900937.1, read as the reverse complement.
GATCTGGGAGCCAGAGAAGGGGAGAGGGTGCGAGGTCGCTTCCAGGACCAGGAGAGGCTGTGAGAACTGGGCACAGGGGCCCGTGCACCGTGGGGTGCCGAGGGGGACACTGTGGCGGCACTGAACACTGCAGGGCAGGAGCAGAAAGCCATGCGAGGCCCACAGCATAGGGCAGCTGCCCTCCTTGGCTACTGATGGGACAACCAAAGCACAGGATGCAGCGTGCTCCAGGGGAGAGCCGGCTGGGACTCCTCTCCTGGTGTGTGTGACCTGGAAGAAGCCACTGCTCCCTGGCCTTGCTTCCCATGCCTAGGAAACTGGGTCTGTGCTGCAGTTGTCTCCTACCGGTGGGCACAGTTAAACGGGGCAGGAGGGGTCCCGTGGGGTCCAGCAGGCTCAAGAAAGAGAAAGAAACAAAGCTGGAGCAGGGGGCAGGGGTGGCAGAGGAGGGGAGATGCTTTCGAGAGAATGAAAGAAATGAGTTATTCCAGTGTGAGGAGCCTGGCAAAACTCCCCTGAATGTTTAAACGACCCTGTCAATTATTCATCTCGTGGTATGAGGGCCGCTGCTCCGCCACAGATCCCCTCTGAACAGGGGAGGGAGGGAGGAGAAGGAGGCAGGGAGGAAAGCTGGGGAGGAGACAGAGAGAGGGAGAGAGAGGGAGAGAAGAGGGTGTGCGCGCATGCATGTGTGTGTGACAACCCCATATTTGAATTTCCCAGCTGGAAGCAAGATTGAAGCACACTGCTTGAACAGCCACTGAGTACCTCTGCCTCAGTCAATTCAGTGCACAACCCACCTTCTCCAGGACGCCTTCCTGCCTCCCTAACTATGGGGGGCTTACAGGTGTGTCCAGCCATTGGGCCCATGCGGCAGTTAGGAAGACACTACCTGTATCCAGCCCCTCACCTGCTCAGGTGTCACCGGATGTTTCCTGTGAGTCTATACTGCGCCCCTGGTCATCTGGGGGACATGGTAGTTTCTGCCTCCTAGGGACTCTCTGGGGTCATCCTGCCCTCTTCCCTATGCTATGGAGCACAGGGCCGGGCACCAGAAGGTGGGGCGGTCTGGTTTTCTCCATGCCTGGAGCGATGGAGAACTGAGGATGTGGGGATGGGTAGGTGGGAGGGAGGCATCTCATAAGCCTCTGTGAGTGGGGCCCCTCGGCTCATCTGCTGCAGTGCTGGTGTGGGAAGACAGGAAGTGCAGCAGGAGCGGGTCTCAGCCTGTCTAGGGGTGAAGGGGTGTTGGAAGAGCTGCCACATTTAGGACGACCCCAAAATCTCCCATTCACACTCACTCAGCCGCCACCTCTTCAGGGCAGATGTCTTGAGCTGCTCAGGAGGGAGGTGCACGCTGCCCCTTAGCTCTTGGAGCCTGGTGCCCACACCAGGGCCCGAGCCCAGCCCCACAGGACAAAATGACCCTCATAAGGGCTGGGTGTCAGAAGACAGGGAGAAATGGCTGAATTTGGCAGGGAGCCCAGGTCAGCTTGGCGGGCTGAGGGTGTGGGATGGGCAGACCTGGGGGTCCAGGCACAGACAGGCATGGATGGATCCCCTCTGTTGCCCCCCCAAAGTGCTTTGTTCTCCACAAAACGTTCATTTCCCGCTAAGCTCTGGAGGGAATCAGAGACACACGGCTCCCTGCACCCTGGGACATGCGGGTGCAGACACAGACCAGTACTGGGGGAGTCAGAGACACTACAGGTTCATCATGAGGCCAAGGCCAGCAGCTGAGAGCGCCTGGGCTCACTCAGTCACTACCCACTCCTGCACGTCTGGGCAGGGCTTCTCCTGCGGCTCTGCTACGTGACCACCCCCAGAGACAAGTTCACCTTTGCTCTGTAAATCTGTCTATGGCTCACACTAAGCTCTGCACTCCTCACTCTGTCCCGCAGTCAGTCTCCTGCGCTGCCGTGCTGCGTGACATCGTCCTACACTATTATGCGACTTCTGTGCTCCTGTGCTCCCTAGCCGTGTTCTGTTGCTTGTCACTCTGCCTCTTGGTTGCAGGAGTCCAGGCATTGCTATGTAATTTTGCTTGGTTGCTATGGCACAGTGACCCGTGGCTGTACGGCTCCCTGTGACTGTCTTAGAGCTGTACGTGGTTGCTACCGGCCCACATGCTACTCCTGTAGTGGGGCTCCATTGGCCCTGCAGATGGAGGTGTGTGTCTGAGTCCTGGCCTGGTCCTTTTGGACTCTGGCCAGCAGATGGGAGTTGATGTCTGGGACCCAGCGAGGGTGCAGGGTCGGGAGGGACAGCCAGCATGGCAGATCCGAGTGTGGGGGCACAGAAAGAGGAGGTGGGGAGTGAATTGGGGGTGGGAAAGTAAACAAAGCATGGAACTAAGAGTTGGGAACCAGGAGGGGAAGAAGGGACAGGGCCTGCATCAGACAGGGACAGGCAAGGACAGAGCAGCTACTGCCGGGGGTTTTGCGGCGTTGCCGTACAAGCATTTGCTGAAGTCTAAGGGAGGCCAGGTGTGTGCTAGGCCCTGGATCCTAGTGAAGAGATGGGCACTGTGTGCATTACTTCAGGCTGCACAGCAGCAGCTGGGGGACACAAGCCAACAATGAACCAGCAGCCAATCTTTGGGTCCTCGCCAGGTGTTCAGCATGAAGGAGAGAGAAGGGACTGGGGACCTCCCTTTGAGGCATGGCCCACGGATGGGGGTTCTGGGGTGACATCCAGGGTGAGTGTGCTGAGGTACTCGCCGTGGAACCCAACTCCGTCTGCAGGGATAGGATGGACCAAGCCTCCCAGAATTCTGTCCTGAGGCCTGAGGCCACTTATTTCCCGACCCTCTCACTGTCAGGGATTACTCTTGCTCAAAGACGGGCCCCGCTCATGCCAACCTTCGCCTCCCGGGTTTCAGTCCAGTCCCCCATCATCGAGGCTAATCCTTAAGAGACCGCCATGCACTCATGACCTGTGAGACCGCATCATTCTTTCAGACAACAACAAAAACGTGTGTGCATTGCCCACGCATCACATCCATCCTGTACCTCCAGGTGGTTTCCTCCCCAGCTCTGTTTTTCCCGCCTTCCTGCTCCCGTTACTGCTCTCATCACGTCTGAAAAACATAGCATGACTCCAGCCAGCCCATTCCCCCCAACCAATCCATAGTACTGAATTATCTGTAGCTGATGTCTCCTGTATAATTCAGGTCCCCAGACCTGTGACTTCACGTGGACCCTGAATCATTTACCTAGAAGACACTGGGCCTGGGATCCCAGCTGTAGGGATCCCGCAGAATTGGCCTGAGAGAGCCGTGGCATCCACAGAAGGCAGTGGGGAGGAGGTCACTCAGTGGGGGCATCCCAGGCCCACCCAGTGGCAGTCATCCTTTCTATACATGCGGTGGTGCATGTCCCAGAAGGGTGCAGAGGTGCACAGGGGGCAAGGAGGCTGTTGGGGGCTGGGGGGCAGTGTCCCAGAACAAGGACAACCTGGGCTTCCTTTGGGCTCTGTCTGGGGCGCTGTCCTCAGAGCCTTCTGGAGCAGTGCTCCCCATGGGACCCGCTGGGAGAAAGGGAGGGAGCCGTGAGTGGAGTCTCCCAGGGCACCTGGTGCCACCTCCACTGGGGACTTGGGGCTGTCATTTGGGCAGCCTGTTCTTTAGCTTTCTGTACCAAGGGGCTGAGACTCAGCAGTGACCCCTCCACACAACCAGTACCTAGGATCAACAACATGGAAAATGTTGTCCTCTTTTCTGTGAGCCCAACTTCCTCTCTTACAAGTTGCAAGTCATCTCTGAGGTGCTTCCCATCACCCAGTGGACATGGACCTGAGAGATTTGGGACAGGGCTATGGGGGTTTGCCCCAAAAGAAGCCACAGGAGAGTCCCATTTGAAAGAGGAAGAATGTAGCTGAGTGTCATGGTGCACACTCATACACCCAGCACTTGGGAGGCTGAGGCAGGAGGATTGCCATAAGTTTGAGGCCAGCCTAAACTACACAGCAAGACCCTATCTCAAAAAAGAGAGAGAGAGTGAGAAAATTTAAAAAAAAAGAAAAAGAAAAAGGGAAGACCCCTGCCTTCCCTTACATTCAGAGAGCGCGCATCTTATAGGTGGCCCCAAGCTGCCTTCACCAAGGGTCTTATGGCTGCTGGGGCAGGGCACTCACTGCATCACGTGACATGGTCTCTGGCATCTGGGGCTCTTCCTCCACTTCCTTAGAGGAGGACACACTGGAGTCCATTGAGCTCATGGTGTCCTTGGACCAGGACTCTCGAATGGTACCCAGCTTCTCATCTAGGATCTTGGCATCCAGAGTAGGCAGAGTCTTGCTGTTGTTGGGTGTCAAGAAGTTTTCTGGCCTCTGAGAAGATAGAGAGGAATTTTGGCTGGGCTCTTTCTCTGTGCCTCTTGAAATCCCAAGCCTCCCATCCTTGTAGCTCAGGATGCCTGATCTCTGTCTATCTCTTGCCACTGCCCCTACCCCACCTCTGCCTTCCTGGTTGAGCTCCAGCCACACCATCTCGCTGCTCCTCCAACAAGCCAAGCTCTTCCCTGCCTCAGGGCCTTTGCATCTGCTGCTCTCTACTTGGAAGGCCTCGTGGAACATATACACTGTCCTCATCATTCAGACCTCAGCACAGACATCATCTTCTTTGAGAAGCCTTGCCCATGAAGACACAGACCCCCACTCTACCCAAAGTAACCCCACTTCCAAAGTACTCTATTCACAGCATCCCACTTTACTGTGCTCATAGAACTTCTACCAGAAAGCTAACTTTCAAAAAAATGGGTTTATGGGCTGGGGATTTAGCTCAGTGGTGCTACTCCTGCCTTGCAAGCACAAGGTCCTGAGTTTGATCCCCAGTACCAGGAAAAAAATGTGTTTACTTGTTAATTGCCTGTCCCCTCTGCCCCTGTAATGCCCAGACTGTGATGTAAATTCCACGTAGGCAAGGACACTGTTTACCTTGAAGTCTGGCTCATAGCAGCTGCTCAGTAGACATATACAGGTGCTCAATAAGTTTGCCACCTAGGAGTCCCTCCCAGTGTAGTAACAGCTTCTAAAATCCCCTCACTTGATGGGCATCATCCTTTGCCATGTAGATTTATTTCCCTGTTTCCCTTTGGTCTCCTCTCTCATCCTCCAATCTTGTCCAAACTCTGCTCCTACTCAGACCCCTCCCCAGGAAACCTTCACGCCTTAGCCCACAATTGCTTGTAATTTTTGAGTTCTTCTAGCCCAGCATCTGGCTATCTGTGCTTCTACATTGCTCTTTATTCCTGGACTTGCTATTTTTGTTTTTCTTACACAGCTGTAAGTTCCTGTACTTTAGGGGCACACTCATGTTCTCTTTGGAAAGAGGTGACTGTAAAGTTTGCTTGAATTCCATGGTTAGTTCTAAAATCTGCCCACTGTTTAAAAACCATGCAGTCTCAGCCTTTGTAGGGGTCTCCAAGGTGACTCAGTCCCACCTCCCATCAGCTGCTGGGATCCTCCCTTGGCTTCACAGCACACACATTACCCCACATCTACAGTGCTGTGCTAGATCAAGGACAGCAAGGGGTACAGAGGCAACCAGGATAGGTGTGCTCAGGGCTGGAGGTGCCCCAGAGTCTGACCCTGAACCACCAGAGTTCAAGTGAGGGCAATGGACCTCTCTCTACATGGACATTTATCTGCACATATGAATTCAATGAATTGGGACAAGAGCTCTTCTCTTTACCACTGAGGTCCTCTAAATGATTACTTCATGTGCTCTGAAATTCAGTGTGCAGAAATGGATGAACACGGAGCCTGTTCAGATTTGGGTCAGTAGAATAAGGGACAGGCATACAAGAACATGGAGTCATCCAGTCCATGCTGGGTCCCCATTTCTGCAGGTCCCTGTCACACGGGGATGGAAATAGAGCAGAGAGAAAGCAGCTATGAAAAGACTCTGGGAATGGGAAGAGGGAGGCATGGGTGCCTGAGGCTGGCTTGGCAGGCCAGCTACTGCCTGTCCTAACCAAGACTCTGGAACCTTTCATCCAAGTGCACCAGGCCTGGCTCTTTCCTCTCTTGCTCCTCTTGGTAGCTGTGGGTTAGAAGGGGGCAGATTTACCTACCAGAGGCGTCCAAGGTCATGAAGCCTTCTATCCCATGAATACACCCAGGTCAGCATCTGCATCACACAGGTTGGGTTTCCTGTGTGTTTTAGACAGGGAACAATACACATCTGCCTCCTGCTCAGACCTGCTGAACACCAGACTGGGGCAGCTATGATATGCATATTGGATGGATGGATGGATGAAGGAATGAAGGAAAGAATAAACCAGGGCAAAGACTGCCTCCTCATTGACCAGATGGCCCCTGGGGTTGGGGTGAGATGCTGATTCAGGACCTGTAATGACATTTCTTCTCATTTCCAGGCAGAAAGCCAATCTCAGTGCCCTGGATTTCATAGACTGCCATCTAATCCAGTTAGGGGAGGAAGTAGAAGTAATGAAATCAAGGGAGGCCTCCAGAGGTGCCCCCATCAGTTCTGAAAGCAGGGACAATTGTCGAGGGAGCCCCCTCCCCCACAGCCACGCTCCCTGATGTCCACTCTGCATGGTCCCAGCAATGCAGGGACCTAGAGCTGATCTTTACCTAGCCTCTGGTCAGAGCCAGGTACTTGTCAAGCACTTTCATGTAGAATCCATTAAATCTCGTCACAAAGCTGAATTAAAAATGAGACCAACCCTGCAGTGCAGACCAGTTACTTCACCCACCAGCTTCTGGAGGGCAGGGGGTACCCGAGGGGGGGGAGATGAGTCAGAGCGTCTATGGGCTTCATGTCTTTCTGCCCAACCCAACCCAGTACCTTCCTGCAGCCCCGCCAGGCTCAGGGGCTCTGCTCTGCTCTGCCCTCTCTCATCACTCGCTCTGACCTGGCTTGCTTGGCCCTGTCACCTCCCACCCCAAGGGTCTCTTGTGCACATTTTCAGCCCCCATCCCATTCAACTTTGGCAAGATCTGTCCTGGCTTGGGGTTTGGAGGTGAGCTGGGTAGGTGAGTTTTCTGGAAGCATCTTTGTACCTCCAAGCATAGGTCCTGCAGGGGAGGCCAGAGGCAGTTGCTTTCATTGTGTGAGGTGCAGGGACCAGAGAGACCATTGTGCCTTCTCCCACAGCACCCAGATTCTCCCAACAGTTCTCTTTCTTTAGGGCCTGCATTGCCTCCCCTGACCACAGCTTCAGTGTGCACATGATTAGGTAAGGAGCTGACCTGAGGCCACAGGGAGGGGCCAGGGCACTAGAGGGTGAGGAGAGGGGGAGCAATGGAGCAGAACCCACCCGGATAACCCCTGTCTTCCCCCCAGCTTCTTCAGTGCAGTTCAGTGCTGCTGACCCACCCCACAAACTTGTTAACTTGCTGCCTCACTTGCTGGGGCAGCCTGGGGCTGACAAGTGGCCCCTAGTTCTAGGGCTCCGTGGCTGCAGCACATCCCACTTCATTAGGGCACTAATGGGAGGCTGACTTTGAAAGCTCAAAGCCATGCACAGCCACGCACTAGCTCAGACTCAGGGCCCTGTCTGCCGCTCCTTGTGCTGCTGCAGCTGTCCCCACACAGGTGAGCATTGTGGTGGGGAGAAGATGCCTCTTCCTTGACTCTCCTGGCTCTCACTGTTGCCGCCAGAGATGGAAAAATCAGGCCAATGGCATGCTAGCCTGGCAGCTTCTTAGGTTACCTGTCTCCCTCCTCCCTCCTCCTCCCTCCTCCTCCTCTCATCCTCAGCCTCTCTCCTTCCTCCTCCATCCCCTAGATCCCTGGTCATTCAAAATACAACGGCTCCAGCCAGCCCCGTCAATTAGGGAGTGGCCAGGCCACCGATGTTGTCCATGGTGCTGAAACCGCCCGCCTTCCGGCCCGCCTGACTCTCACCCCGCCCTGAGCCTCCTTGTTGGAGAGCGCAAGCTCTTAATTCAATTAGCTGGCCCTGAACCCTCCCCAGGGAGCCTGGAGCGGAAACTGACAAATTCTGTTTAACAAAGACATTTGTCCCTTGCCCTGCTGGCTTTGAGTTCTGCTCTCCTGTATCCCGCTCATTAGGTATCTAACAAAGTGCGTCCCAAGAAATCTGCTTCCAATCGGTAGTAATTCAGGAGGCCTGATGCAATTTTCTCCCTGATAAGGGTGTCTCGCCTGCTGGCAAGCGCGGTAATGAGCCCTGTGCAGCGCCTCCCTGATCAGTCATTGCTTTGTCATTTCCTGTGGCCACTGTGGTAGGTTCTTATCTCTTCTGTGGTGGGTGAGACTCAGACAATGGGATCCCTCAAGAAGACTGCACCCTCTCCTGCATACTGCAGCTCATTTATGGCATCCTGCATATTCTTGCAGCTGAGGTGAGCCTGTCTCCCAGCCAAGAGGGGCCCAAGTGTTAATTCTCCATGGGACCATTTATTTCGTAGGAAAAGGTGTCAAAGGGTTAACCCAAAAGCAAGTGATGGGGCCAGAGTAGGGGAGCCACTGATGAGATTTTGTCAGGGTCCTAGGATTAAACAGAGCCTTGAGTATACCTCTACGGATTTGCTGTGGGCTCTTGTTAGCCTGAATCCTGCTTTCTGTATTTAGTCTTTACTTTCCTTTAGAGTCCCCTGAGTCACATCTACTGAGACCTTTATAACCTAGAGGTCAGGCTACATCCTACTGCTTAAGGACCTTCCTTAGCTTCCCTTCGCTTTTTGGCAAAGTTCAAACCCTATATCCTGGCACCCAAACCCTCCACAATCTGGACCCCATCTAAGTCTCTAGTCTCAACTGTCCATATGCCCAGGGCCTCCACTCACTGCCATGCCTCCACCTCTCTGCCATGCCTGATGTACCTTTGCCATCAATTTCTGAGCCACAATAAGGCAGAGCTCAAACTGCGCCTCTTTGTAGTGCTCAGCACACCTGCCTCAGCTAGGCCCCTCTTAGCATCTGTTGGAACACAGATGAGGACAGGTCAGGGATCTAATCAATGGTTGATGACCTGGTTGGCTGAAGGCAAGCAGGTCCAGGCGAGGGGCAGTCTGGCTTTGAGATGGGGACCCTCCCAAGGCCATCCACCACTTACTGAGAAAGCTGGTCTGGAAGCTTCTGCCTCATCTCTCTGCTTTCCCTCTCCCTTCTTCAATCTCACAATGATACATTGGGTTCATAAGGACAGCAGAGCAGGGTGAGTCCAAATGGCCCGAATCTCAGCCATCCTGGCACCTGGACCTTTCTGTGTGGTCTCTGGAAGTGAGTTGCCAGCTCACAGTCCCAGGCAGCACAGGCTCCTTTGGGGGATACAGGTGAGATGAGCCTGTAGTAGACCTCTGCAATTCCTAGCAAGTGGAAGCAGCATAGCTCTTGGTCTGGCCTTGCCTGCCTTGGTCAGGAAGCAGGCTTCATCTCCTGCATAAACCCCACCTCGGGGCAGGCTTCTACCCTGGGAACTTTAGCACATCTGAGGAGGGATCATTGTCTATTTCTTTCCTATTTCTTCATTCTCTGAAAAATTGCTTGAGACCAAATGTGGGGCTGGGGATGTTTATCTCCAGCACTTGACAAGGCCTTGCCTCCTGATGTCCTTATGGATGCAAAGCCACTGGGCAGCTGTCAGGAGGGGCAGGTGCTGAGTGATGGATTAGCAGGGTACCAGTGTTCCCTCCCCCAGGAGACTGCCCTCATCCCTGATGAGTTTAGCGCATTTGTCAGCAACTTATTATTTTATTTTTGGGGGCAGCACCAGAGATTGAGCTCAGGGCTTTTCTGCAAGCTAGGCAAGCTGATGGGACACTGTGCTGGGCATTGACCCATGCACCCTCATTCAATTTCCACTGCACCTCTGGTTGTGTGGGATGACCACTCCTTAAGGGACCAGGAGAGTGGAGCTCAGAGTCACCAGGATGATGTGGGAGACACAGGATTCAAGCTTGGGTCTCAGTTTGTGCACTGGGCATCACCGTACTGAAAGTGTCCTAACTATATTGCAGGCAACCTGGAGCTTGGGATGGAGTGCAGGTGAGTCCCTTAGTGTACTCATGACACAATCAGGGTCCAAACTGACCTCAAGCCTAGAAGATGGGCTAGGATGATGAGGGTGAAATCTCACAGGGAAGAGAAATCCTGTTGGAGCTCAAAACACAGCAGTAGATTGCAAGGTGAGGACATGCAGACTACCTGATATGCCAGGGCTGAACTGCACCCTCGCTGCCTTGGTGAGGACTGAAAACAAATAAAATTCTGGCTGTACCAAAGTGAGAATTTTTTTAGAGAGAGGAGGCGATGGTTCTGTTTTACTCACCAGTGATAATGGGGTCCTATAATTTCTGGGGTCTCTTTAAGAGGATTGTTTTCAAGAGGAGACAACCAGGAGGATGAGAATCAGAATGCCAGTACAAGAAACAGCCACCAGTAGCTGGGCTTGGATCAGGCTGGGGAGGACACAGAAGTTTGAAAACATCACCAAGGCTGACACAGGCACGGGAGCTGGCCCTGCTGGGGATATCATCAAGGAGAAAGCAGACCAAGACAAGGAGCCCCATGGAGACGGAAGGAAGAGGCTTACAAGAGCACTGATAGAGGTTGGAGAGGCTTTCCCAGGAGGTAGTGAGTTCCTTGTCATGAAAAGCGAGCGAGTAGAGTAGGACCCCATGTGTGCTTTGGAATGAGTGTCAAACTCTTTCTCATAGGAGGAATTTCGTGATATCCAAGAGTCTGTGGAGACCATTATTGTCCACAAGGCAAGGCAGGGGTTTAGGCACTGTGAAAAGCAGATGGGAACTCTGGAAAGTAGGACAATGAGCCTTGCTGCGCATGGTAGATCTGTGACCCAAAGCCCAGTCTGGCCCTTCTCTCCCACACCTGGCCACAGCTTCCTTTGAATTGGATGAGAAGATTTCTCAAGTGGACCTGGAACCTAAGACGGAGGGTACAGGGGGGCTTGCGAGCTGGGGAGGAACTGCTTGCTCGACGTATGTGACTTTCAAAAAATTCATCACGAGTCATCAAAAGCTAGCATGATTCTGCTTGTCCTCTGCCTTCCTCTCCTCCATCTGCTATAGAGCCTCTTGTCTGCACTTTGGGCTGGTCCCCAGAGAAAGCTTTGTAGAGAAGGCACCAGGGCAGACTTCCCCACCCACTTCCCAGCAGGGCAGGATGAGGTCAGACTAGACTATGACAGTCATCTTCCCACAGAAGGGCAGTAGGAACCACCACCTCCTCTCCTCAGATGCACGCTCCTGTGCCCAAATCCAAAGAAGCCAGGGGGATTCAGATTTTCCCAATATCTCCAGGCTGTAGGCATTAGAGAGGCTGTGTCCTGCCCAGTGCTCTTGTACCCTCTCTGGGTGAGGCACTGAACCCTCAAGTCCCCACAAGGGGAAATGTTGCTGATTACTCAGATGTCCACCCAGAACGCTCACCCATGGGAAGCTGTACCTCCAGGCAGGGGCAGGAATGGACCCAATTAGCACCTACTGTGTGCTCACCAGCTCCGTACCTCAGGGGTCAGCCTGGGAAAGTTGCCCAGCCTGTGCTGCACTTCAAAGAGGCTGGCTTCGAGCTGGAGAGCACCCAGGGTGCTGTGGGACCTGGTGCCGGTTCATTAAAAGGAGCCAGGCTGCTTAGCCTGGAGAAGCAGAGCTCTCAGGAGCGCACAGCCCACTCTTCAAAGAGAAGAGGCCTGATCAGAAGGGGAAGGGAGGAGGCCAAGAGCCAATTCCTGTGTGTGTTCTGAGAGGCCAGAGGTGCCTAGATGCCTGCACCCAAAGGATTTTGTAGGCCAACCCATCTGGCTGTGCAATGTGCTTGCTGGCTGGTGCTGTGATGTGCGGCGGGCTGGATGGGGGTGCACTGCAGCTTCCCAGAGCAGAGCTTGGAGCTTGGGCAGAGGGAGGATGGGAGACAGCTTGCACTCAATGCGAGGCAAGCAATGTGAAGGTAATAAGCTCCCTGCTGTGCCACAGAGTGGGGAGAGGCCGGGATGACTGCTCAGGGTGGACTTGGCCAAGGACCTGCCTGTCTAGGTTGGATGTTGAAGAGAGCCCTGATGTTTCTATTTGGAAACCCCACCACATTCTTGTTCCTGGAGCTCTGAGAGCCCAGGGGATGTGAAAGGTCATACTCACAACGTCCAAGAAACTAGGATAGAAAGACGGCACCCTCAGCCTGGTCAATGCATACATTGCCGCTTCTCCTGAAGTGTTTCCTCCCCAGAGCCCCTTGGAGCATTGCTCTGACTTGAACTTGCCAGTCACATGGGCCAGGGGCCCCTGTAGCCAGAGTGTCCACAGGACTCCTACAGTGTCAGGCTCCAGGTGGCAACTCCTGAAATTTTAGGAAGGGTTTGCTTTGAAGGGAAGAAGACTCGATAAGAATTCTGGTCCTTGCTTTGCAGCCGCCTCCCCACAGGCTTTGAGGCAGAGGTGGAAGCCAAGTACCTCCCAAGTACCTACCTCCATTAGGAAGGCACAGGCAGCAAGTCAGATGGACAAAGGTGTGGGAGGGGCCTGGTCCCTTTGTTATAGCAGCTTAGCTCCTGCCCTTTCTCAGAGAGTCCAAATAGCCTCTGCAAAAGCTCCCTGTCATGTTGTCGCCTTATCATTAGCTGTATCTCTTCATGAAACTACTAGTTCATTGTCTGTCCCACTTTTCCTGCTCTCTGTCGATGCAAGCTTCATAAAAGGAGAGATGCTGATTTGTTTTGGTCTTGTTCAGCAGGATATCCCTAGAACCCAGCAAAGTACTGCTGCATAGCGGGTGTTGCACACATGTTTGTGGTTGCATAGAGGACAGTGATAGTGGATAGCAGTGGTGATGGGTAGCCAGGAGGTGGGCTCTTGAGACTTACCTGTAGGGCCACCTGGCCCTGGCATCAATTCTCAGCACTGTCCTGCCATCCTTAGGGAGAAGTTGCCAAAAGAGCTCAGACACTAGCAGAGAGCCATGTCCGAGACTGGTCAAGGTGACTTTGACCTCGGCTGACCTTGAGGCAGTTGGGTTGCATGGCCACTGGCCCCTCCCCTCATGCCAGTATTCATGGCATAAATGGTGCTGGGACTACACCAACTTCTGAGTTCACCCACACTTGGTCTTCAACCCAGGCTCTTAAATTGGTCTTCAGCATTCTTGGGTCCAACTGAGTCAGTTATTGGCCAATTCTTTGATCAAGAAGCAGTTAAGCTAAAAAGAGATTTAGCTTCCGTGTGTGCCAGTATGGGTGTGAAACTGCCTGTCAGTTTACTCGCGTACATATATGTGCATCCTACAGAGATGCATGCATATCTGTGCATGAGACAGTCCCCACGCAGATATTCAAATGTGACTGCATGTATACGAGCGGAATCTGTGTGTATCAAATCGTGGCAGCTGGTTCTGAATTTCTGCTAGTACTATTTTTCTGGTACACACCCAATCTTGATCTCTTTTCTTTTCCTTTCTTCTTGGAAATCCATTACTAAAAGGTTTTTTCCCCCGCCTCCAGGGGGAGGGGGGCTGAGAGAAGGGGAAGCTAAAATCACAAGGCCCAGATCAAAACACTCAGCAGCTAAATGAATTCGGCAGCATTTTCCCGCATGACTTGGAGGGATAATTTAGTGAGGCCGCCAGCTGGAAGGAAAGGGATTAATTCTGCACTTAGCACAACTCCAGTGAATAATTCATCACTGGAGACCTTTGTGCCAGCCTCTGGGCCATCAGGGCAGTGTCCTGCCCACCTGCCTGTTGCCTGCCTGTGCCCCCAAACCCCTGACCAGGGCATACAATGTTCCCTTCAGCCCCAGGATGCCTGTGCCCAGGGCAAGGGCAGGAGGCAGACCAGGGGGGTGAGAAAGGAGCTGGCAGTGGGCACTGGCAGATTCTAGATCCTAGGAAAGGTCCCAGAGGGCTGGGCTTCTGCCTGGGAAGTTTGTGATGTTTTTCTCCAAGGACACTATTGTCCTCTTTCCTGGGGGTCTCTGGTTTTTCAGTGACCTCCCCTTTTAGTGCTTTCTTGTTGCTGTGCAGTGGGGTGGCGATCAGAGCCTCTAACAAGCTCTGTCCCATGTGTTAGATGAGCCTGCTTGGATGGAGAGCACAATGCTAAACACCCACAGCAGTGAGAGGCCTTGTGGGGGATGCTTCAGCCCAGAACCTTCCAGAGAGACCCCTTCCTGTGATGTAGCTCCCCGTGTCCATCACGGGTAAGGTCCCTAATCCTGGGACTTGTATCATAGTCACATGTGGGACTATGTCATGTCATGTGATGCTGCTGACCCAAAGGCTGGGAGATTACCCAGTAGCCTGACCTCATCCTAGGAACCTGTTTCAAAGCAGTTATTTTCGAGCTGGGGATATAGATCAGTGGCGCTGTGCCTGCCTGGCAAGTGCAACGTCCTGAGTTTTTTACCTGGCTGCTAATGGAAGAGAAAGTCAGGATTTTCAAGCCAAGGGGATTGGACAAGCCTACTGGCATGAGATGGAGGGACTGTAGGGAGAAGGCACATGTGCAGTGTTGGGAAGCCCAGAATCTGAGGTGTGATTCCTGTACTGCAAGGAGCCAGATCCTGCTATCAACCCAGACGAGCTCTTCCCTTAGAGCCTCTGGGAAGGAGGGGACCTTGCCAGCCTGCGGTGCCCAACTAACTTCCTGTTACAGAACTGCCAGCGAGTACACAGGTCTTACTTGAAGTTAAGTTTGGCTTACTCTACCTCTGTGGGCCCTGGACCCCAGGGAAACAGGCCCAGCCTGGGCTGGATCAGGGACAGAACCCCAGGTCTAGGTGATCCTCAACTCTCGACTCTCCTCATCTTAACCCCAGCTTTTTCTCTGGATTTCTGGAGCCTCAAGTCACCTGTGGACGTTTCTGTTTAAAGTAGCTGTTGTAAGTCTCAGGCCCCAGTCCCTGAGTACAGCCAGCAGCCATGAAAGTGACTGAAAGTCATGGGAGGTGGGTCACAGAGCTGGCAAGGTCAGCCATGACCTTCCCGCCCACAGCCTTACCTCAGAGGAAAGCAGCTGGAAGGAGAGGTCTACTGTGGGTGCCTCACCATTGATGGTTTTCAGGGTGGTATCCTAGGGGTAGGAGGGAGCAGTCAGACCAAGAAGCTGGCCAGGGCAGTTTCAGACTCTGCTCCTCCCATGGTTATGGGTCCCCAAGAAGTGGCTGGGGAGATGGAGGGTTGCCCAGGAATGTGGAGGGAGGTGGGAGCTGGCCTCTGCCTCTGTTTCCCTGCCTGCTTCCCCACCTTCTCAACCTCCCTGGACTAAATGGCAGCTCCAGGCTCATCTCCTGGAATCTATTTAATGAAATCTGTTATGTCTGAAGGCCAGGAGCCTTTTAGGAGAAAAGAAATAGAAATAGGCATAGACAATGATAACAGGACAATAGGCATAGAAATAGATAATGGTAACAGAAATTGTATTCATGGTTATTGAGAACTCATTCAAAATGCTTTCTATACATATATTTTTCCTAACAAAATCTCGCAGCAACCATATGAGAAAAGTACTGTTACTGTGAGCCCATTTTATAGACAAAGAAATGGAGGTCATGAGACTTTAATCAACTTCCCTACATTCATGTGTGCTGGTAGGTGGTGCAACCAGACTTTAGGCCCAGAAATCTGGCCCTGGAGGCTGAGCTTTCGAGGCTGCAGCCAGCATGTCATTACCATCTTACAGATGAGGACTCTGAGGTTCAGAGAGGTTAAGTCATTCACCCCAGGTTCCACAGGGAGGACAGGACAGGCTGGAATTTGAACCCAGGTCTGGTGGAAGGCCTGAACTCTGCCCACTATCACGGGGGCCTCCCTGGGCTTCTTCTCTGGCTCTGTTCAGCCCCTTGTTCAGAGGCAAGGCTGGCTCTGGTAATGGGGGGCCCCTGCACCCACAAGGTTGGCTCATCTGGCAGGTGCTCTGGTCCAAGCTGCTGAGGGAGCCACCATCCCTCTTGGAGCGGTGTCACGATGGAGCAGGTAGGGATAGAGTGGTGACACTGGGGACCCAACAGGGGACTCACAGTGATGGGAAGCCGCTCAACATGCAGCCCATTCAAGCCTTTCCCTGTGAGCATCTTGCGGTATAGACGGCTCTTCAGCGGCAGCACGGAGATGCCTAGGGGCTGGCTGAGGGTCCACGGTGTGCTGCCCTGGGCTGCAAGGGAGGACCAGCTGGGCTCCTCAGGGGCCAGCCTCAGGTCCCACCTGGGCCCAGCTCTGACAGGGACCTTAGCTCTCCCCACCACACACACACTGTTCACTTCTTCCTGCTTCCTGGCTCCTGCCTGTGCACCCATCCTCCTCCTCCATCTTCAAGGCTTCATGGATCTGCACAGATTCTGCATCTCTGGGCATTTATATGGTCACCCTCATCTCTGTCCTTTGGGGGCTTCGGTTTCAGAGTGTGCAAGTGAGGCTTGACAGGTGGTCTCTGACTCCCATCTCCTCTGCACTCTGGGAGCTGAAAGCGCAGAGCTTCCGCCCCTTCCCTTCTCACTGATGGCTGCTATAAAAGCCTGTGGTGTAGAATGGGAGCAGGTAGCCTGGCCGGTGCCCTGCAGCTGCTCTATGCACAAGAGGTCAGCTGGGCCCTCTTCTCTTCATCCACCTGAGAGCCCTTAACCTACCCCTGCAGGAGGCAGAAGCAGGAAGGTGTGAGTATTCCCAGGCATCGTCTGATGAGTGGTAGCTCCAGAATGGCAGCACAGGACACTCACCTGAAGTGGAGGGGTAGTACTCCAACACCAGGGCTGTGTCCTCTGAGAAGTTGGTGGCACCATCTCGGCCTTGGAAGAGGAAAGACTGGTTCCATATTGGCAGCTCTGGGGGCCCCCCAGGCTTGGACAGCTGGAAGGAGAGATGGGAGCAGGCATGGGGCCACAGCGACCCCAACCCCAGGCATCTGGCTATGTGCCTCCACATGCATGAAGCTTTGTCCCAATTATAAAGGCAACATGCACTAAATAAATACCCTTTAGAAAATGAAGAAAAGTAAAAAGGAGGGCAAAACCCTTAAAACCCCAGGTCAAAGACCAACATTCACAAAACTTTCTATATTTTTTCTGTGCACATTTTGTATATAATTGTCATTCTAGCAGCTTGCCTTTCTCATTTACCACCAAAACCAAAGCATACCCAGAGTCACAAAAACTCCCATTGCCCATGACTTTAGTAACTTCAAAGTCACCTGTCAGGTCCCAGGGCCCTGGTTTCTTTCTCCCTTCCCATTTTTTTCCTGCAATAACATTGCACTGCACACCTTTTGTCATATACCCTGTGTCCCAATACCTAAACAACCATTGGGTTAAAGGATGTGATGCATATTTTAAGCCAATTCGCTAGTGAAGTTTTTTCCTAAGTGTTAAGTCAATGTTTGCAGCCATTGCTGGTGGTATCATTAATGCAAAATGAGTCCTGACTTCTGTCTTTATCACAGCCCCTCTCTGTCCCATACAAGTCCCCAAGGCCCTTAGACAAGGCCATGATAGGTTTGCAGACCCCAGGACCTTGGTGTATCCACAGGGGGTGGGGGCTGGGCACCCTGGTGACTTGGTGACACACTGAGCCAGCATCTGGGCACACACATGGGGACAATGTAGACAATGCAGTGACAGCATTAACTATTGCCCAACTACTGAGGCTACAGGCAATGTTCCCATGAGCAGTCAGAAAAGCTGCATTGAAGGAAGCAGAGACAGAGGAAGTCTCTGAATGAAGATCTGGCAAGGTGAAGCCAAGGAGAAAGTTCTGGGTGGGAAAATGGCACAAAGGACCAAAGGTGGAGTTGGCACCAAGCATGACATGTGTGGAGGAGAGTCGCTGGAGAGACCCGGCATCTGCAGAGGCTGGCAGGTGGGGAGATGAGGGCTGGGTGTCAGCCCACAGCAGGTGGCCCTGTGTGGGCCCAGCACACACTCTCCGTATGGCTGCTTTGCCCGTGTGCGTGTCAGGGGTTGTCACCAACAGGGACAGCTGCTCCCACGTTCCGTTGCCCTGCCCTGCGGGAGTCAGTCATTGCTAGTAAAGATCAGCACAAATGCACTGCGGGCTCCACGAGTTATTGATGCAAGATTGAGGCCCGTCAGCACAGAGCCACTCCCCTGTGGTGGCAGCACCCTGATGCCTGTCACACTAATGTGTCTGCTGTGGGTCTCCGAGGCTCAGCTGTGTCTGCCCTCATCCCTAAGGAGATGGGCTGTGGTCAATGCAGGGCTAGGGGCTCCTGAACACTAGGATAGCGGCTGAGGTGACTGGCATGTCCTTCAGCGTGCTTTCTGGCTGGTGCTGTGATGTGCGGCTGGCTGGATGGGGGTGCACTGCCGCACCCAGTGCAGAGCTTGGAGCTTGGGCAGAGGGAGGATGGGAGACAGCTTGCACTCAATGTGAGGTGAGCTGGTCCTGAGCTCTGTTGGAGCATGGGAGTGATCTTTCAGGACTGGTCCCCAGATCATGTCCCCTGGCTGCTAGAGGGGCATCCATATGGCCTGGGCCAGCTGCCAGACACAGGGGCACCAGGAGGGACCTGTGACTCAGTTCCCTGAAGCCCTATTGCTTGCCCCCACCCTGGAGCAGGGTATTAATGGATGCAAGCTACCTGCTCTGGGACCTATTAATGAATCCAAATGGGGCCCAGAAAGCCAGAGGTGGTGAGTGGCTGCCTGCTTAATAAGAGACAGTCCCTTCCCTGAGTGGCTTTCAGGGTAAGTCTCCCAGAAAGACCCCCTCAGACCTATAATTGGGCAGGGGAGGGCCAGTGCCCTCCCTATCCCCACACAGGAAGGTTGAATAACTGCAAGTCTGATGTTGGGACTCTGCTGAAGGTACTGGTGGCAGATGTCTATGAGGGGGTAGGGTGAGAGTAGACATTGCTGCAGATGCTAATGGGAAAGGCCAAGGCTGGCTGTGGAATTAAGGAATGTGATTAACCCTCAGCTGTGATCTTCAGAAAAGCCATTAACCTTCAGCCACTGAGGCAGCCCTGCCTTCCCTGGGGACAGAGACTTCATTCCACGGGTGCACAGCCCCTCCTCTTGTGCCCCACGGGCCACCCACACCTGCACCCACCCTGTGTGCTGTACTCAAGGACAACAGGGGCGTCAGAGAAGAGTAGCTGCTGGCAGCTGGGGCTGGGGTGGGGCCTCAGGGAGCCAGGACCTTTTGGCTCTGGAACTGGTTCTGCCTCAACCTTGCTGTGTGACTTTCAGCAAGTCCCTTCCCTTCTCTGGGACCTGGGTTTCTCACTGTCCAATGGGAAAACACATTGTGTGCCATGCCTGAAGAGCCTGCTGTGAGGTAGAAGGGCATGACAGATATTTTGCTATTAAAGAGCAGGTTCAATTCTGCAAATGTTGGCTGGGTGCTCTCCATGACAGACACCTGTGGGGTGATTCCAGGCATATGGGAGAGTTAAGAGTCAGATCCTGCCAGAGCTTACCATCTTCAAGGGGCTAGGGCTTGCGCGCGTGCACCCACCACCCCCTACACACTCTAGGATTCATGTATAGGCCAAGCAAATTGTAGTGATGGTGGCTGGGATGTCTGAAGAGAAAGCCCCACTCTGACCTGGGGTAGGGAGGGTCTGAGGAATGAGGCAGCAGCAAGGATGACCAAGGCCATCGTGGGCTGAAGGGACAGCAAGGTGAAGGCCAGAAGTGAGAGAGGACATGAGGGTGTGAACAACAAGCCAGGCTGGGGAATGTCCCCGTGACCTGGAGCAGGGAGCCAGGAGGCTGGCAGGGTTAGGGACACAAGTCTGAGAGAAGGACTTGGATCTGGGCAGGGGACTTGGACCTGGGCTGGGCTGTTTCTCAGAAGTTCATGAGGACAGAAAGGACCCCATAAGAGCTTGGGGACCGACTGGCTGTGGGGTGAGACAGGAGGAGGTGGTATTGGACACAGTAGGCTCCTGGAAATCAGGGAGCAGCCTGCGGGTCCAGTCCTAGCACCCACCTTAACGAATCAGTGCCCAATCATCACTGATTGGCTCAGGGAGGGCATGTGACCCAGCTCTAGCCAATGAGATGAGAGGAGAGGTCTGCTAGGGGATTGGTGGGTAGGTTGGTTTCCTTTCTTCTGAAAACCTCCCTTAGGTGGAGGCTCCCCACCTCTGCTGGCCTTTGGTCATATCTAGGTGGGGTCCTGGGACATTTTGCCCCTGCAAGCTGTTGGCCACCATCGATGACACTTTTGTGGGTGTTAGATCTTGTGTTTTTGAGGACACCAATTCCTGGCAGCATCCTATGTTGAGACTAATTGTCATCTGCAGCAATCAGTATCCTTAGTATTTAGATCCATCTGAGTTGGGCTTTCTTTTACTTAAAGCCAGTTTGACAAAGACAGTGTTGACCCTAGCTGTAGGGAGTGATTGGCACTAGGGGATGTGTGGCTGTGAAGGGGACAGAGTCCATCTAACTTAACTTGGGCTTGGGTGCTCTGTATGGAGCGTCCTTTAAACTCTCTGAACAGCCCAATAAATAGAACCCAACAGGTCCAGAGGACCAGAGCAGCTTGCAAAGCCCGCACAGCTAGTCAGTCACAGAACTGGGGTTCTGCCCAGGTCTGCTGGACCCTCTAGTCCCTGCCACAGTGCTTTGGTAGGGTGGCAGCTGGTGCAAAGTCACAGATCCCAAGATGACAGAGAGGACAGACCCCAGAAATTTCCTAGTCCAGCCCCCACCCCCGCCATCTGTAGAGGTGAGGGGATTGAAGCTCAGAGGGGATGGGGCAGGTGACAGAGCTCTGATCTCAGGGCTGTGAACAGGTAGGGCTCTGCCTACCGTCCAACTTCTGCCCCTGTTCTCTCTCTCCTTGCACCTGGGCACCTCTGTGCAGGCTGCCAGCAATTTCCCAAACTGGCCCAGCTGCCATGGTGCTGGGCGACCTTCAACAAGTGCCTGCCACTGCTGGACCCCTGGTTCTGGGAGGAAGTCTCTGTGGTGAGATGCACTTCCCCACCCAGGCCAGTTAGGCAGCAAAGGTGGGGGAGATAGGAGGAGGCTCCCTCATTAAAGCGTGCAGAGCCTCCTCAGCCCCCCGCCAGGACAGACTGCTGATTAGTTCATAATTTTCTGGGAAAATGCAGGGGCATGTGTGATATGACTCTGGGGAAATCAGGCCAAGGATTGGTTTGGGTTTGAAGCTTCTGTCCCCAGGGTCTCCCTTTGTCTTGCCCCCCCCCCGCCACCATCATTCTTGGCTATGTCTAGGCCTTCTTCAAACCTCTTTGTCTTTAAATGAAGGCTGAGACTCCAAAAGGGTATCTTGTTCTACTTTGCAGTGCCACGCATGAACACTGCAGGAGGGACTTCCTCAAACCCTCTGTCCTCTGAGGCCCCTAGAAATGTAGGGACCTTCATGTAGGGCAAGCTCCTACTGAAGGGTGGATATGAGAAGAGATCAATGTAGACCATGGCCTATCTACAACCTGTCCAAAATCTTCAGACACTGCCCCTGTGTCCAGCCCTGCCACATACCATGCCAAGGTATCAGCAGCTGGCTCTGTGCCCTTGCTGTCCTCGACTGCCCTGGCCAGCCCTTCCCCTATCAAGAAGTCAGGACCGCTGTTCCCTAGATACCCACACTTCCTGTTCTCTGATTCATTTAAAATTGTTTATTATGGTGAAGTATATATACTACAAAATTTACCATCTTAGCCATTTTAAGTGCACAGTTCGGTGGTGTTAATACATTCGTATTGTTGTGCAACCACCAAAAACATTTCTAGAACTTTCTCATCACCCCAAACAGAGAGTCTGCATTCATTACATAGTAACTCCTCATCCTTCCTCCAGCCTCCAGAAACACTATTCTGTTTCCTGTCCCTGTGAATATACCGATTCTGGGTCCTCCTGCCCATGGGACCAGACAGTATTTGTCCTTTGGTATCTCCTCTCCTCTGGTTTTTGCAGCTCTGAAGTCCCTGCTGGTTATTAGGTTATACATGATCTGCACTGATATTTAACACCCCACGTGTGGGTGTCCTGTCTTTATCAGGTCAGGTGAGGAACAGACCTGGCCCTGGATAATGTGCAGCAGCTCGGAATAAACTCTTTTTCAAGTCATATAAACCTCTGGCTCACAGGGTGGATAGTGAGGGTTAGGGTGAGTCATTAGACAAGTGAGCCGCCGACAGGGTCACCAGCAAAGGGCCTTACCTGTGGGCACCCGTACTGGCTGACCTGGGGCACATCGAAGTTCAACACTGATGAGATAGGGAAGGACAGTGGACTGATGGGGAGCCTCCTGGAGGCTGGGTCCCGGCTTGCCTGGGTCCCCCTGGGGAGGCAAGAAGACGGGAAAGTGTGGAACTCTCTGTTCTGTGCCCAGCTGGCAGCTGGGGCTCCCCAGGGGACTCTGGATTGGTGTGAGAGATGGGCTGCCTGGTTCAGGCTAGACCTTGGCACAGTGGGTGGACCCGGTCCTGTGGCTGCTGGCTGAGCCTCAGGAGGGCTCATCCGGGTTGGGAGATGGGCTGCAGCTCCCAGGTTCCCTTGTCTGGGACTTGCTATTGCCTTGGCCACTTCCGAACAGGTCAGCTTGCCCACTTTAGAAATGATTCTCACTGGGCGTGTTGGCGCATGCCTGTAATCCCAGCACTCGGGAGGCTGAGGCAGGAGGATCACTGTGAGTTTGAGACGAGAGTGGGCTACATAGTGAGTTCCAAGTCAGTCTCTACATAGTGAGACCCTGTCTCAAAAAAAAAAAGAAATGATTCTCACCTCTGGGGACCCTGTCAGAATAACCTCCCTTCCCCATCTTGTGGGAATCCTGGCTTAGGCTGGAGGGGTATGGAGAGCCTTGCGTGTGTGCATGTGTGTATGTGTGCACGCGCACATGTCATGTACATGTGTGCCAGCCTCAGTGGTGTGTGTATCAGGGAACTAGTCATCGTCATTCTTCCAACAATAAAAGGGGGCTTATAGGTCATAAAAACCCCTGGGGTGTAAGTGATTTGGGGAGTCCTCTTGGGCCACCAGGGTGACAGGGCGAGTGACATTGGGGTGCTGCCCCAGAGTACCAGCTCGCTGGGGGACTTCCCACTGTGGTCTCCTGAGGACAGTGATCCAACAAACTCCGAAGGAGGTGTGTGTGGTGGGTAGGGGCTGGGCCAGAGAGGTGAGGAAAGGGACTTCCATATGGAATTCCAAGATGGCCTTAGGCTGCCTCCACTGGGGACAGCTACCAGTTGGCACCTGTAGCCCTAAAGTAGAGTGGGACAGGAAATAGTAGAGGTGATAGTCATGCAATAGGAGACGGGTTTGGAGGAGCAGAGGCACCTGGAAAGGGAGGGTCTCCAACTCTCCTTGTACACAGCTCCCGGCTTATCTCTCCTGGCCTGTGTGACCCTATCCCCTCCCCACCTGCCCAGGAACCACCCCAGCTGCCCCTCTTCTGGCCCTGAGGTTACCTGGGGAAAGGAAGGACTGGCCTGCTGTGGGAAACTCACAGGACCTCAGAGATGTGGGGGAGCTTTGAGGCATCGTGGGGGCAGGGCAGGCCTCTCTATCCCCCTCCTTTCTGGCCCACACCCACCTGGGCCCCACTCACTTAAATTCCCTGAGGCTGGGAACCACTTGGGCAATCACTACCATGGGGTTGGAGTTGTTGAGCAGAGGCTCATTGACTCCCCCGAGAAAGACCTGGAGAAGACAAGAGGCAGGTGAGGCCCATGTGAACCTGGCCCCTGTGGACATGGCCAGCCCTCCAGCCACCTTTTTTCCCCAGTAAGGCCATCTCTGCCTCCATCCTCCACACTGCTCTTCCCTGCCCTGGCTAAACTTGATTCTTGCTCTGCTCTCTCTGCCTGGGGCCTGTGCCCATGAATGCCTTGGGGCACTGCTGAAGCTCAGTAGGGGCCCTCAAACACCAGCTGCCTCTGAGGACAAAGTCTGGGGCAAGAGCCAGGCTGGGATCATGGGGTCAGGAGCATGGGGTCCTGGGGCAGGACAAGGTTGGGTGAGGCGCTCTGTCTTCTCTACGTTTCTGTCCATCAAAAGGGGCACAAAACCTGGTTCTGGGTCTTCCTGGGTCTTTGATTAGATTTTTTGTAAGAGGACATTTTATAAACGGAGGGCACATCAAGCCCAGATCTGGTCTCTCCAATCACATTGAGCTTCCCATGTTCATGGGTCATAGTCAGCTCCGCCATCCCCCAGTGGACATAACTCTGGTGCCTGCTCACCCCAGAACTTTCCTGGAAAAGGCTGATTTGGAAGGGAATCCCCATCACTAGCATCTCCTGGCTCCTCTGCCTCACCGTCTCCCACCCGGAATGACCTCGGTCCTCTGTCACCTCTTGGGCCTCTTTGCACCCTGGACCTGATTGCCATCTCCTCTCAGGGATCCCAGTGGCAGCAGCTAAGAGGTCATATTCCCAGGAAATGGTGATGGGCAAAAATATTGCCCTAGCCCTCCCTGTCATCTGCTTAGCCCAGCCCTAGGCCAGAGGGAAAAGACAGGGGTTCTGGCCTTGCATTCCCCTTGTGCCACCCCAAAAGCTCCTGATACAGCCTCTGACCCTCACCCCTCACTTCTTCACCTTCATTGGTGTAGCTCTTACTATGTTAAGGACAGAGAAGTGTAGGGTGAGGGAGAAGGACTCTCAGGGAGGCCTGGATTTGGGCTGGTCTTAGGGATGAGGGTGCTAAGGGAGAAGAGCATGTAGGAAAGGGGCTTCTGGACACAGCAAGGAACTACACCAAGGACAAAACTGGTGGGAGGAAGAGGTCTCACCAGATTCCCTTCAACCCGTTGCCCTGGCTTGTGCTTGCTCCATTCTGAGCCTCAGTTTCCCAGCTTGTACAATGAGAGTTTGGGCCGATCCCTGGGGTCCTTCTAGCTCTGGCCTTCAGTGGAAGGAGAGGGCCCAGGAGAGGGCTCATGCTGGATCTGCCCCTTGTCCTCTTTCCGCTCAGCACTGTTCCCTGGGCCCCTCTGCCAGGATCCCACTCGGCTGGTGATAGCCAAGCAGTGCATGACAGTCCCCAGGTCCTCCCAGTGGGCCTCTGATGGTGGCATCACCAGAAGGCTGTCAGGCCCTGTTGCTGACAAGGACTCCAGTAAGTGTAAGGTAGGGGGCTTGATAGCATGGGGGCCGCCTCACACCTGTTCTATGCTGATTTTGGTCAGGTGTGGCTGAGAGCTGCCTGAGCACACCTGCCCACAACAGGTGAGAAACAAGCAACTTCTTTCTTTGCACATGTGCTGAAGAACAGTGCCTGCTCTGCCAGGCCATGCTGGTGTGATCTGTCACCCATGGGCAGTTTGAAGGCTACAGGAAAGCGGGGAGGGGCCAGGCCCCAGCACTGTGTCTGCCTTGAGCATCAAATGTTTCTTGAGGGCACTGAAAGGCCAGGGATGAAAGGTGACGAGTCTAGGATGAGCTGGACTCAGGCCTGGCCTAGCTCACAGACGAGGTTGTGTGAGTAGTGATGAAGGAATGAATGAACTAACTCCTGGATCCCTAGTTGGCAGCCTAGACAAATCTCAGGAAGAGCCAGGGAACGCCCTGAGTTTTTGCCTGGGGCACTTGGGTCAGGGATCACTGTGCCTGGAGAAAGAACTGATTGAAATCAGCCAGGGGCTGTGGCCCAAGGTGGGGAGTACAGGGTCCTCCCCAACTTCCATCAGATGTGGGTTTTCTTGAGGCTATGGGAGGCTCTGGTCCTGGTGCTCCCTGCAGCATGGGGCAAGTGTGGGCAGCAGGGCTGTAACTAAGGGCAGGAGAGGCTGGAACAACTGTCTTACCCACATCACAGTTTTGGGAACTTCTGACTGCTTTGGCTTGTCTTTGATTTCTTCCCTGGACGCCTCTGTGCCACATGCTTAGGCCAGCCAGAGGTGGCTGTGGGCAGGCCCTGGGTACCTCCCTACCCAAGACCCACCCCAGAGCCCCAGGTCCAGTACCTCCAGAGCTGTGTGGTCACAGCCAATGTAGCGGGGGATGAAGCTGCCTTTTCGAACGATGGTCACGTACAGCTGGGTCTTGGCAGTGGCTTTGTTGGAATCCTCAGTCTGGATGGGATAGGGAGAGAGTGGGGACAGAAGACAAACAAGAAGGAACATATCTGAGGGGCAGAGCTTGGCCATAAATCCAGTCCTCTGCAACCATCACTTGGCATTGCTCCGCTGGGGCTCTGAACGATAATTAAAGCTCATGGTCCCCATGAGCCCTTCCAAGGAGATCAATATAATAAATCTCCCTTTTCCATTTGAATATTTCATCACCCTTGTGAGGGCCACCCAGGCCTGCTGTCTGGGTGAATAGGTGATAAGAGGCCTTGTTGTTAATGGACAGAGGGGTGGGGCTTGGGAGAAGCTCCTGGAATTGCAGCTGCAGGGCTGAGTCTTCAGGCATCGTGCATCTCCAGGTCTTTGTTTCCCTGCCCAGCTTGGTGCCTCCTCCTGGAGTCCTGGGGTCTCTTCCAGGCCTAGGGAAGGTAGAGGCCCCTGGGGCCATGGTCAGAGAGTGCTTGATGGGAATGTCAGTGCTGGGTCCTGGAGGAAGGGGCGAGGAGGGAATGACCAGACCTGAGCAGCTCTCATGGGCCAGGAACTCTGGATCTCGCTGCAGAACCCTCCAGATGACAATGCCAGGGGCGTGCTGTTGGGGGCCTGGCACTAGGTGACCTCCCATGAGCATCCAGCTGATGAGTAGCAGGCATGGGATAGGAATCGAGATAATCTGCCCTCGGTTTTCACTCCAGACCACTCTGGGGGTCTGTGGTGTATGGGGGCAGGAGGGGACAGTGGTGCTGCTGCTTATCTGTGGCACATTGTAGGTGCTTAATTAGCATTTGAGCAATGATTGAGTTCTCCCCTCCACCAATC
Organism: Fukomys damarensis; assembly: GCF_012274545.1. Classification (NCBI taxonomy): domain Eukaryota; kingdom Metazoa; phylum Chordata; class Mammalia; order Rodentia; family Bathyergidae; genus Fukomys; species Fukomys damarensis. The sequence goes on along the minus strand of NW_022900937.1, from coordinate 23,473,715 downwards.
AGTGCTGGGCAGGAAGCAAAGGACCCAGGGGCTTCCATCTCCAACTGGAGCTGTCCCTGAGGGCATGGCAGGTCAAGGCAGCACAGAAAGAGCTGGCTTGGAAGCTGGCATGACCTGGGCTCGCCCGCAGCCACCACTCAGAGCTTGCTCTGGGACCCAGGGTGAGAGGACGCCTCTCCCAGAGCCGCGGTCCCATGGGGCAAATGTGACTGACCTTGAGGATTAGGGATGTATGTGAAGCATGTAGCTCAGGACTGGAGCATGGTCGGAACTTTGCAAGTGCTCTTTAACTGATGTATTCACTCAAGGTGGTAGTTGTTTTATGCAAATTGGGTTGCTTTATAGAGATGACTGTGAAGAATTCCAAGTTCCTTTTTGTTTTGCATTGTTCTTTTGAGACAAAGTTTCACTGTATAGTTCAGGCTGGTCTTGAACTCACCATGTAGCTCAAGGTCACCTCAAACTCTCACCATGATCCTCCTGCCTCAGCCTCCTGAGTGCTGGGATGACAGGTGTGCACCACTGCACCCAGCACAAAGAATTCCAAATTCTTGTGGACATCATTCCTATCAGGGGCTACAAGTCCTATGTAGACGCAGACTTGTTCTGCCATGGGGTGGGCTTGGGATGCCCAAGTTGCTTTTGGGGAGTATTTGGGGTTATCAAAGTGCTCCTCACTGTTCCCAGAGCCCAAGGCTGTGACTCACCTTTCCCAGCTCAAAGTGGTAGGGGTGGAAGACACGCAAGTACTTGATGGGGATCTCATAAGACAAGAGCTCCTCTTTCTTCTTATTGTCCACCACTTTGAGGACCACATCTGGAGACAGGAAAGGAGCACAGAGTCAGAGAAAGGGCCAGACAGTTTCTCTCCCAGCTAGGAGACTCAGTGCAAGGGGAGAGACATTGCTGAGTAGAGGGGACAGAGGCCACATGCAGAAATCAGGACATTTGCCTTGTGTGGACACACGTGTGCCCTGCTCTAGTCCGTGCACAGCACAAAGTTCTGTGGCAGGTGCTGTTGGGACCCAAAACATGATTTCCTCCTGTGGTCAAGAAACTCCCAGCCCAGGCGTGCAACACAGAGCTGAGCCCAGCCCCTTGGAGGTGACAGGCACATGTGTCCCCAGACACACATAGGCAAGTAGGAACAGTACCTTTGACCACAAACATGCTCACCAGCTTCTTAGGCAGGATGGGAGGCGGGTGGGAAGACTGAAGCTCAGTCAGGAAAAGTGATCTGCCCGAGAAATCCTTCCATGTAGCTGTCAACCAAGGTCTACCCCAAAACTAGTCTCAATGCCAGGAATAACACTTTCCAAAAAGACCACATTTTCCCATCCAATGGCATGAACTTTAAGATGAACTCCAATGTCCTAGACATAATCCTGTTGTCCCACTTAGTGAGCACCTGCTCTGTGCCAGGCATAGGGATGGCCGTTACCCATTATGGTGGGTGTCGCCATCTGTTTTTGCAACATGGGGATGGAGCACAGAGGGGCTGTATAACTAGGTCGACAGCAGACACCTGGGAAATGGATGCTAGGTGAGCCTGGATGTGATGGCCTTTGAGGCAACTTCCTGTTCTTGAAAATGTATGATTTGAGGAGGAAGAAGAGATAGGGAAGGAGGGAAGGAAGGATAGAGGAAGCATGAAGGAGGGAGGGAGATAGAGGAAGGAGGAGGAAAAAGAGAGACCTACAGGAGAATGGGGAAGAAAGTTGGGGAGAGGGATGTGTGCTTGTGGGACACCCTTGGGAAACCCTCCACTGCAGAAGACCACATTTCAGAACCAGGGACAGCAGCAACCCCGGAGGCTGGCAGACCAGAAGCCCAGGGCTGAGCTCAAGCCAGGCAGTGCCTGGGACCCTTGGAGCTGATGAGTCATTTGGAGGGGAGGGTTGAGAAGGAGGTGGGGGGCTTTACTAACTTTCTTCCTTTCTTACTTTCCACAGCAACCCTGAACTCACAGAAAGGGAAAGATTTACCAAGAGACGGCTATAAGATCTATGCTCAAAGGGAAGAGGGGAAAGGGGCACCAAAAAGTCTTGAGATTGACTTTAATAAAGTAGAATGATAGGGCTGGTGGTTTAGCTCAGTGGGGCTGTGCAAGTGCAAGTTCAAGGTCCTGAGTTCAATCCCCAGTTCCACACACACACACAAAGTAGAGTAAGGCAAGGGATTTGAATTCATCAGATCTGGGCTCTAGGACCAAAACTAATGTGCTCTATGACCTTGAGCAAGTCGCTTAACCTCTCAGAGCTCCATGTACCTTCTCTGGAAAATGTTAATACTTAAGCAAATAAAACTATGAAGAAAGAAACCCTATCTCCCTCCTAGTACTGTTGCAGGAGGAGAGTGTGTATTTTGAACTACAAAATTCTATGAAATGCTCCTTGTGTCCATCATCATTTCCCTCTTTGCTAATAATCTGCAGCTCTCTATTTGCTCACCCAGTCCTGAGCAGACACGAAAGAACCAGCTGTTGTCCTGTGCTCCTGGCCGAGGCTCCAGTAGCTGTGAGGCTGCTGCTGTGCACGCCCACTCATCATGGGCCAGGGCCTAATCTGATTGGGATTTGCTGAGGCTAAGCAGGAGGGCACTACCCCATGTTCCCCCAGCCCCCAGCAGTGGGCTGTGACAGGGGGACAATGGCCACCCCTCCTGCTACTGTCTGCACGCTGCACACACGCTTCATCAGCTTCTTCTCTGGGCATTGTGCCCTTCCGGCCTCCCGCTGCTCCCTTTGTGTGGCCAACAAGCCATTTCTGCTGCTGCCTGCTCTGGCCTTGACCCAGGGTCTGCAGTGCCCCTTTGTTTTTCATTAACACATCCTTCTGCTACCTCCCACTACCCTCCTCCTGCCTCTTGGCCTGGCCCCCACTCCCCCTACTCCCTCTATAGCAACTGGTTCTCACCAGGTTTCAACAAGCTGTTTGGATCTGCAGAGGTACCGCCAATATCCCCTGCCTGCTCATGTGGCCTCCCCACACTCCTGTCCCTCCTGCAGTTGTCCTGTCCTCTCTCTGCTGTACAGAGGGCCCTGGGGCTGCTGACCTCATCCCATCCCCCACAGATGTCTACAGCCTGGGGTGGGACCCAGCCCAGATCCATGCTCCTAAACCCCTAACCTCCTGAATGCACACACATATATACACACTCGTTCAATGCCACGTGCACACCACCATCTAGATGCCAGTACACCAATGCACACACAGAACACAGAGCTGCAGCCAGACTCACCTGTGCACACAGACATGTGTGCCTATAGGCACAGAGAAAGCATGCACTCACACACGCATAATGTTCACACAAACATGAGCCAGCATGCAGGCATTCACAAAGACATTCATACACTTGCTCACACAGGCCTCTCCGTGAAATCCTAGACCAATTTGTCCTCCTCTTTTGCATCTTCTTGAATCATCTTGTCAGCTCCAACTACCCCTTTACAGGCAGGAAAACCAATTCTCTGCCTTGACCCAGAACTGGACTCCTCCTCTGTACGGAGGCCCTCCCTCCCTGTTCCCTCTCCCTCCCAGCCTCTGGCAGCCAGTTTGCTCTTTGTGAAGAGAACAAGGAGAAAAGCCTGTCCTTTCTGGGAGCACACCTGCGGGAAGACACCAGGTTCTCATTAGATGAGACCAGGGACTTGCCTTCTCATTTGGGCTGCCGGTACCGGAACCAGCCCGGCAGTGCTCCTGGGTGCCAGCCCCAGCTCTTCCCTGAGAGTGGGTGTCAGGTGAGCCCACAGTGTGGAACACAATTGTACACATCCAGAAAGTACCTGGAGGCTTCTTCTGAGGCCCTGAGAAGTCTATGCAAGGAAAAGAGGTTTCTAGGGACATTAAGCAAACCACAGCTGGGTATGGTGGCACATGCCTATAACCCCACCTACTTGGGAGGCTGAGGCAAAAAGATTGCAAGTTCAAGGCCAGCATGGGCAACTTATGGAAACTCTGTTTAGGAATAAAAATTTTAGAAAGGGTGTATTCTATCCCCATTACTAAAATAAAACAAGACAACCCACCCAAGACCCTGGGGTGCTGGTGAGAAGACACAGTACTGAGTTCTGGGCGCTCTGCTTGCTGAGAACTTGTGCTTCAGCCAGTTGTCAGATCTCCTGAACCAGAGTCTTCCTTTGCACAGAGTGCAGAGTGGGGTGACTCCTCCTGAGAGGTGGTGATGCCAATGACAAATGCGGGGGACATGCCAGGGAGCCATAAAGTGCCTTTGCAGGGGAGATGGCAGTAATAACAACCATGAAAATAATAACATCGGCAATAAAAAGATAAGCATGCATTGTCTGGCGAATTCATTTATGTGGAACAAGTCATTTTTGGAGCAAACCAGAGACATGAGGCGTGACGGTATTATGATTTGTTTTTTGAGTGCTTTTAACTGGGCCCGGGGGGGTTGTTCAGGTGGCTCCCAGCTGAGTGGAGAGAGAGGCTGCTTGTGCCTTTCGTGGCTGGTGGGTCACGGTTGCAGCCCCTCACATACACACCAGCCCCCCAGCCCCAGCCTCACCTTCTCGTCCCATGTCCTCTGCGGGGATCTCCACTTGCACTGAGTCTCCCCAGATGGGGTTTCGGGTGGGCTCTGAGGTCACAGAAGTGACCGCCGTGGAGCTCTGTTTGTTGTTTTCCTCAGATGTGGTTTTCCTGGGGAGGGAGGGGCAGGGTGAGTGTGAGGAGGCCTACTCCACTGTGCATAAATCCAAGTGACACTCATGTCACCCTGGGCCCAGGAGACACTAGACTTGTCCCCTCGGCTGTCCTGCCCGCCTGGTGACCAGACTGTCTTGCTGGCCACAGCTGAGGCTTTGTTGGCCCAGGTCTAGGGTGGGGCAGGCAGACGCCACGCCTGTCTGACACCCTGTCCCTTTCTGGGGCTCCCAGCAGACGCCTGTGTATGCGGACCCTGCTCCTGACCTGGCCCCTCCCTGGCTTGGCTCAGGGGAGGAAGCTTCTGATGGCGTGGGTGAATGAATTTGCCATGCCCACCTTGCAGTCCTTACCTTTTGGTCTCAATTCCATAAGTGCCTGGACCAGATTCCTGGGCTGGCCCAGCTGCCTCAGCTGGGACTCTTTTAGTGGAGAACTCTGCTCTCCTGCACTTCCCATTGGGTGTCAGGGCCCTGGCTGGGCCCTCAGCTGGGCACCGGGGTGGAAATGAGTGCTCACAGGTGAGGTGGGAGCTTGGCCCTCTGCATCCCTGTATAGTCCCCAGCTTCCTGGCATGTGGCCTCCCCACTGAGCCTCAGCTCCTCTGTAGGAGGCTGGTTGTGAGCATCACAAAGAAAGAAAACCTGTCACTCCTAGGATATAGGTGCCATCTGTGTGATCCCCCTGGGTGGAGCAAGCCAACCAGGGCTTTCCCCAAAGGGAAGAAGGTAAGCACTGAGGGACTGGGGTTGGAGGGATGTGTCTCCCAGAAAGCAGGAGGACCCTGGACCCATCCCCTTCAGGCCCTGCAGACCTGAGCATGCTCCTGATGTCTGCAGATGACCATGTGGCCCAGTGGTGGAGGCTGTGAGCCTGGAGAGGGGACCACATGAGACCCGGCAGGGCATCAGGGCCCCAGTCCACCCATCTGCCCCAACCCTTACTTCTAGCTCTGTGGCCTTTGACTGAGGGTGCACTACCAACCCTCCCATGCCACCCTGAGCCCTGGTCTCCCTCCTGACAGCCACCCCAGGTCAGAGCCCTCAGAGCTCTCAGGGGTCCCCTCCTGCCACAGGCCACTACTCTGCCCTCGCAGCAGCTGTGCACTGTGATAAGGCCTTGGCTTCTCTGCCAGCAACCTGCCTATGGCAGCAGCCGGCAGGTGGAAGTGCCAGGGGTGTAAGGAGAAAGGCAACCTGTCTATACCCCAAACGTCCCCACACCTACTCCTCGTGGGATCTTCAAGTGGCTCTGTGTGCCCAAAGAAGATAGAGTCAGAGGTGCGAAGCCACAGCAGTGCAGGCGGAGGACTTGGGGTGGATCCTGAGCAGTACTTGTGAGCTGGTCTCGACCATTCTGCTATCTGTGCCCTGGTGCCTTCCCCTTCTCCATCTGACTGCACTGTCTGTGCATTTCCATTTAACTAAATGCCACACGTCCCCACTGCTGTCTTCTGTCTGGAGACCGAGATGTACAGGGACAGATGGGAGTAAGAGGGCTGGTGACAGCCTTAAGCAGTTTTCTGCTGACCCTTCTTTCCAATCTGAGATTTATGGGTGTGAGGAGTCACACCTCCCCCAGTTTTGGTCTGGGTGGGGAGGCTGGGCTGGCGGGACGAATTCCAGGTGTTAACAGATGGGAAGAGCTATGGGCCCAGGGCAAGGGCTGATTCTCTCAGGCCTACAAAGAGTTAAGCCTCCCTCTCCCAGCTCCTGACACTCAGAGGTCTGCAGGACTAGGTGAGGGAGATGGAGCTGGATGGGAGGGGGAGGCCCCAGGGAGGGGAGGCTTTTAGCAGGTGGAGGAAGCTATCAGGGCAATGGCTTTTCCTGGCACTGCTGACTCCTCTGGGCCTGGGATATGACCCTAGCAACTAGAGAGCAAGGGGCCTCTGATTGCTCACCAAATAGCAAGGAGACCTGCCCAGTCCCTGCCCCCACCTGCACTGCGTGCTGGGAATGGGGCTGAGTTCTATCCCCTGCCCCAGGGCCTGTTCAAGACCCCATCCCTGCAGGCTGTCTGTAGGAAGGGAGACACCCCCTCCCTGCCCTGAAGCTCTGCCCTGGCTCTGCACCCTGGCGCCAGGCAGGCAGGGGCAGGAGCTGACAGTGGTGCCTGCTGTCTTGGGCTCAGATTTAATCCAGCCGCAGCAGGCTGGGACTGAGGGTGGCGTCAGTGGCAGGTTGTGGGTGTCCTGGGCCCCAGCTGCTGGCTGCAGGAGAATGTAACTCCAGGGCTCAGGAGGTGTGTGTGTGTGTGTGTGTGTGTGTGTGTGTGTGTGTGTGTGTCTTTGATAAATGCCAGGCCCAAGTCTCTGATCCCCAGGGCCCCACCCCAGCAGGCGAGAGGGGCCAGGCCCAAGTGAGTGGGAAGGAAGAGAACTCAGCTTGGATTCCCCAAGGTCACAGCCAAGAGGAAAGTGGGCTGTCTGGTTCCCTGTGGCTGTGACTGTGGAGGACAGTAGAGGAAAAGTACAGGACACTGAGGGAGAGAGAGGGAGCTCTTAAGCCTGCAGGGGACACACACACTGCCCTAGGAGGACTCTGGGCCACACCCCAAGCAACCTTGAAGTCCCCTATTCACACCTGAGCCCACTCCTCACCTGCCCCGCAGGTCCCCTTAGCCTCCTCAGAGCATCAAAGCACAAATGACAGTCAAGGTCTGACTTCCTCCCAGGAAGAGCTTTGGAAGCCCAGGACACAGGTGACCTACCTTGTCCTGGGTGCCAATCTCAGGGAAGCCTCTAAGAAAGCAAAAGAAAGGGAAGGGTTGCAATCCAGGTCTGCTCTGGCTGCAGGGTCCTGGCTGGGAAGGCTTCCGCGAGGATGGAAAAGATCAGAGGGAGCTTCCCAGAAGCTTCTGGGAAGAAAGCAATCAGCCAGGCACTGAGTGAGATGACAAAGGGCAGACCCTTAGGTGGATGGGCAGTGGGAGAAGGGGTCTTGTGATCCTTTGATGTGGTCCGTGACCCTACTGGAGCTCAGCTGGGCACATTGGAGGGAGGCAGGAGAACAAATTTAGGCTGAATCCTCTGAGCCAGGAGAAGTCTTCCTATCCTCCAGAGTCCATGAGGAGCTAGGCTCCCAGCCAACAGGCCTCCCTCCATCCTCGGAAGCACTGACAACCTAATGACCTCTTACCTGAACACAGAGCCCAGCCTTAGGCATCAGGGACAAGAGCTGAGAAGGCGGCTTCTGCAGAGGGCCGTCAAATGGCCTGGTCTGAGGCCACCTGGCTGGCCTGGGGAGAGAGGGCTCCAGGAGGAAGCCAGGCTCACAGAAATGTGGAGGAGGACTCCCCCATGCAGGGCAGAGCCTGAGGCTGGGAGCTGGCTCCTGCACAACAGTCATGGAAGGGAGGGAAGGCTGCTTGATCCAGTTTCCAAGGGTTTTGGCAGCCTGGAGAGTTCCAGCCTCTCCTTTCCAGTCTACCTGCTATGTCCCTGAGGCCAAGCAGGCAGGAGGGCCAAGGCCCTAGGAATGCTGGGCAAAAAGTACCCAGGGCTCTTCCAATAGGAGAGGGGCTGAGGTCTGAGGCAGGGAGGGTCCAGCCTGAAGCCTCCTTCTTACCCCTCTTCCTTTCACCAGATACAGCCCACCATCAAGGCCCACACAGCAAGGTCCCCAAGGAGGGTGGCTGGTCCCACTGGGTTCTGAGTCTCTGGAGACCCCACTTATTTATGGCATGAGCTGGGCATTACTCTTAGCAGAACAGTAGGCTCTCATTCTGGGCTTCATTTATTAATTGGATGCTAATGAACTGTCACTAATTGCTGATGGTGCTAAAACCCTGTAAGGGGGCCTCAATTTACAGACGAACAGATCGGATCGAGGACTCAGGATCAAGAGGGTATAAGCTGGAGGTCAGCATCTATGGTCAGTCCAGTCCCATCTGCAGGGGCCAGGCCTCTCCTCTTCAGGGAGGAAGTCTGCTCTGGAAATAGAAAAGGGCACATTCCGGGGAACGCTGAGATTCCAGGGATCTCTGAGATTCCAAGGAATTCTCTGATCAAGGCAAACATCTCTGAAAAATGGTACTGTTTTCCCCTTACCCACACTGCATCCGGGTTGCCCAGGTGTTCCTGGGGCAGGCAGTGTGAACCCCTCACCCCTCCCGCAGTACTCAGGGAGGCAGTTGAGGCAGAGGAGCCTCCCCAGATGGCCTGGAGAGAACAAAGGGAAGTGAGACGCAAGGTCCACTATGTTGGGGCATTTTTGTGTCAAATCTACCTTTTCTTGGAAGGGGATTTTCTTGTTTCCAAAGATACTTGTTTTTCTGTGTGAGCCTGGGACAGTGCAGGGCCCAGAAGAGCCCCTGCTTGCACCACCTGTCTGCCTTTGCGGGGTGTTTCTCTGGTCCTCACACAGGACAGACCCCACAGCTGGTGAGGGTCCCGGAGCAAGAGAGAGGAAGACCCCTGGGGTCAACTCTAAAGCCCACGGTGTGGACTGGCAGTGCCCTCACAAGATAAGACGTCGGCAAGACAACATGGAGGCCCTAGCTGTGACTTGGAGCCCTCTCAAGGAAGACACCTGTCATTCTGAATGCCTACCCACTCTCCCGTGTGCCCTTCTTCTCAGGCCTGGGCTGCCTGGGAAGTCAGCGCCAGGGGAGGGAGAGGGTAGTGGCCACCTACTGCATCCTCCCAGGCCTGGCTCCTTGGTCCCCACCTTCCCCATCATGATGGCCACAGCCTCTCCCATTTTCCAGGCCAGTCATGTTAGTGATTGGGCTTGTGAGTTGTAGGTTCGAGTCCTGGCCCCTGGCTCTATTACTGATGGAAGGCTCAGGTCTTAAACATCCTTGAGCTCAGCTCCTCCCTGATCATAATGCACTGTGCATCTCACAGGCTCCTCATGAACAGCAGAGCCCAGAGGAGGAGAAGGGAACCTGGGGGAGAGAAATTGAGGGAAAGTAGAGATGCAGAAGACTGGCAGGGTTGGAGCTGGGAACATCAAAATGCTGCCAGGCCTGGGGAGGAAGAGGATCCCATAGACAATAGTAGCCTGAGGCAGGGGAGGGAGGGAATCAGGAGAGAGGCTGGCTGTTCTGCAGGTGAGAAGAGGTGTCCTCCAGTGGGACATGTCAGCCAGGTGTGGTGGCACATGCCTGTTAGCCAGCACCTGGGAGGCTGAGGCAGGAGGACTGTGAGTTTAAGACCAGCTTGGGCTGTATAGTGAGACCCTGTCTCAAATTTTTAAAAATAGAAGGAAGAAGAGGAATAGGAATAGGAGACATGCTGTTATGGTTTATATCAAGAATGTCCCCCAAAGGCCTTGTGCATTCATAGGCAGGGCTTTTGGGAGGTGATCTAATCATGGGGTGATGATGATATATAGTTGACTTGCTGTTAGGGGGTGGACTCTCTTGGGATGTGACCTGGAAGGGTTTATCTCCCTTCTCTGTGCTCCTGTCCAGCCAGGCTATGAGAAGTTTTTCCTTCACCCAGGTCCTTCTACCACATGTCTGCCTTGAAGCCACCAACCCCAGATTGAAACTGTGAGCTAAAATAACCCTCTTCAGTGCTGGAGATTTAGCTCAGTGGCTTCGCTGCCTGCCTTGCTAGCACAAGGGCCTGAGTTCAATCCCTGTACCCCCCAAAAATAAATAAATAAAAATAAAATAAAATAACCCTCTCCCTCTCCTCTTCTGTGCTGCAGGGGTCAGTTTTGCATCTCAGCAATAGGGACATGGGCCTAAGTGACTAAGACATAGGCCTACTCGTGTAAGTGATGAGGACACAGAGCCATGGGAGGCTCAGAGAGGAAGACAGTGAGGGGCCACCACAGAGATCCTAGCTGAGCAGCACTGTCTGGCCTGCATGTAAAAACTGGCTGATTTCACACAGAAATCTGAATTTTTTTGCTTCTCTCAAAAAACAGAGAGCAGCCAAGCAAAGCCCCTTCTGTCAGATCAGAAATTAGGAGGAGGTCTGGTCTGCCAGTGTCTTCTACTCTGGGTGGCTTCATGGGGAACACAAGGCCAAGAGAGCTGAATTGGGCCCTGAGGCCCAGTTCCTGCCCAGTGGCTTTCCTTGCTTTCCCCAGGTGCTGACCCATGTAGCATCTGCCCCTGAAGCCCACAGGGACTAGGCCAGGGCAGAGGGAAACCAGGCCAAGCCTAGAGGGTGACCAAGATCCTGGATGGCTGCTCTTGATGTCTGGGAAAGGGGGAGGAGGAGGAGCACCAGCAGCTGCTCTGCACATGTTCAGGAATAAGCAGCCTGTGCAGAACACGTGGGGGTACCAGGAAGGCCCAATCCTGCCATCACCCAGGCACACACTTGCTTCTCTTGGGCAGCACTGCCACCCGGGAGCTCAGGCTTTGGGGTCTGACTGCGGGGTTCTGGCATGAGAAGACCTCAGGGGCCCTGGGTGGAGGTCATGGGGGACACATCTGGAGAGAGTCTTTAACTTCAGTCCAGCTGGGGGTCTCAGGCCAGCTCTGCCTTAACCGTGGATGCCAGCTGTGTCTTCACTCTGATGCAGGGAAGTTCTCACAGAACAGAAATGTGGAGGCTCTGAGTCCTGAGGGGTCAAAGCCACATGGAGGAGGTCTGGGCAGGAATCAGGCCACAGGGCAGGAGCCCGCAGAGCTGCTGGATTCCCAAGCTCCACCCAGGACCCACTCCAAGCTTACCTCTTCCCAATCCCATCTCTTCCCCCAGCCCTGTCTCTCCCCCCTCCTCATCTGTTTTCCCAGGGCATTCTGCTGGAACAGAAGGAGCTTTGGCTTCTTCTAGAGCCACTGGTCAGATGGGAAGGATCATCTCCACCCACTCCACCCACTGATCAGCCATATGACTCCAACAGCCCTCAGTCCCCTGGGCCTGGAACTCCTGCCCCGGGAGGCCAGAATGTGTGGAGACTCAGGCTCTCTGGTGAGCTTAAAGTGGGACAATGGGCAAGGGGGGGTGACTTCATTCGTGAGCCTGTCCCATGAACACTATCACTACTTTTGGTTGGTTGTACTGAGCCTGGCCCTCCTATGGCTGAAACAAAGGTTGCTTGTGAGTCATGCAGGCCTCTACCCTCTGCTCAGGTCCCTGCCTCTGGGGCAGTTGTTGAAGGCCACAGTCACATAGGGAGGATGAAGAATCCAGATTGGAGGGGAGGCTGCAGAGTGTTTTCTGGCAGTCTGGGTTAGGGCTCTAATACTAATAGTCCCCTTCCAAGACAGGTAACTGCTGCATGCAAGACCAGTACAGGCAGTGAGGAGGCAAGAACTTTTGGAATCTGGAAGTCTGTGTCCTTCCCTGGGCACAAACGGGTTCTGTGACTATGAGCAATCATGGAAATGTTCCTAGCCTTAGGAACCTCATCTGTAAAATGGGAACAATATTACATCTAGCTCATAGAACTGGGTGACAAAGTATATGAAACACACACACACACACACACACACACACACACACATTCCTGTTGTGTTCGTAGCTCTCTATATGGAAAACACTTCCTTAACCTCTCTTTCCGGGACCTCCAATAGTTGTCTGCTTTCAGTACTCTCTCCATGAGTCACCAGAGGTCAGGGCTCAGCCTTTGACCAAGAACCAAGGTCAGGGCCCATGGGAGGCCAGGACAAGGATTCACAGATCCTCCAAGCATGGCCCTGCCCAGCACTGACCTGTGCCTCCCCTCTTCCCTGCTGAGCCCAGTTGCTGCATGCACAGAGGAGGCAGAATCTCTCTCTGGATACTGGCTCAGGCCCCACTCATTAGTCCTGGGCAGCAGGCAGCCAATGCAGTGGCTGCCAACCCTGACAGCCTTCACCAGCTTTGGGGCAAGAGTCAGAACCACAGGTTGTCTCCTGGCTAGCTCCTCACCCCTGCGACCATCCACTGGGACACCCCACTTGCACCCCATCTGTCAGTGCTATCCCTTCCTGGTCCCTGCTGTGCTGATTGTCAGGTCTGTCTGTGCCAGGTGAAGAGACAGGTGCTGGACACTGGTCAGGCCCAGGGCCTTGAGCCAGGCTGTGACCAGCTGGGAGATCCTGGACCTGGGAGCTGGCCCAGCAGGTGTGGACATGGAATCTGTCTTGAGCAGCACAGCTGAATTATGTTTTTTGTTTTGTTTTTGGTACCAGGGATTGAATTCAGGTCCTTGTGCTTACGAAGCAGGCAGTGGAACCACTGAGCTAAATCCCTGGCCCAGAACAGCTGAATTATGAAGAATGAGACAGTGACCTAGACCAGAGCACAAGCAGCAGGCAGGCCTGCACCATCGCTGAGACATGAGTGGACTGAGGTTCAGAGAGGGGCAGGGCCTGGCCAGAGGTCACAGAGGGAGTCAGGATCTTCTGGATTCCAGTCCAACCCCTCTGCCCACTGCTCTTGACTTTCTCCTGTTCGGCCTCCTGTGCCCACTGAGGGCACTAGTTAGGCACTCCTCTCCCTCCCCTTATGCTTTGCAACTGCTGCAGCTCCTGCTGCCTGGCTCTCTTGTCTCTGTAGCCCTTCAAAGCCCATCCCCTAGGAAGCAGCCCAGCACCTAGGAGAGAGGTAACTCTCCCAAAGTGACACAGTGAGCTAGAAACATGGCTGCATCAATCCATCCAGCAAGGACTTATCGCCAGCTTCCCATGTTCCTGCTTTTGTGATGCACAGTGGGGATGTAACGGTGAGCAAAATGGATCTGGTGGTTGCTCATGGACATCATGGGACTGGGAGATCAGGGAGGGCTTCCTGGAGGAAGTGATGGTGGAGGGCTGATTGATCTGAAGAAGGGATCAGATTATGCTCTGGGGAGGGGAACGCAAAGGCTTGGGTGAGAAAGAACAGTGGTTCCCAGAGCACTGAGAGATGCCCCATGTGGCTAGAGCAGAGAGAGGGAAGTGGGGGAACTAGCAAAGCCCCAACCATTATGGGCCTGGAATCTTCCTTAACCTGGGAGCTGTCTTTTAAGGGAGAGTCCAAGGGGTGAGTGTAGACAGACCAAGAGTAGTGGGGAAATAGTGGACTGGGTAGAGGATCTGGTGGAGAGAAGCAGCCCACTCCAGGAGGCAAGAGAGAAGTGACACCTTGGCGATAGACTGGATGGGAGCAAAAGAGCTTGTGAGCCCTGGCTCCAGGATGGAGAGAGGGTAGAGAAAGAGTGGGTAGGTGGAAACCTGAGAAAGGAGCAGTTAGTGCCAGAGAAGAGAGAGGGGCTTGGCTGGGGAGGGAAATAAGAGTGGGCAACTTGGAGGCCAGGAGAAGAGAGCTGCACAGGGGCAATGCTGCTGGGAGATAACGCAGGACCAGGTGCCCACTGGACACAAGTGAGCACGGTGGCCACCAGGGACCCCAGAGAAAGCTGTTCCCATGGAGAAGTGGGGTCAGACTGGATCCAATCAGTTGCTTTGACAGACACAGGCAGGGCCACAGCTGCGCCCAGGGGTCTGCTGGCTGCTATGTAACTAGAGGATGTACCCCTTGACCACAGGGGTCCAGGCCAGTGCCACAGGGGCGGTGAATGGCTATACTCCACAGAAGCCAGGCCCCATCTTTGGGCCTGCAGCCTCTTCTGCTCCCCACTAATGCAGTGACAGCATGAAAGACTTTGGGGGACCTTCAGCCTGGGCTTTACTCCCCAGCACCCCAACAGTTGGCCCACCTGCTCAAGAAGTGACAAAGCCCTTCTCGGACTGGGACAACACAGGACGGATGGCAAAGAGCAGGCAACCGAACCAGGAAATGATGCAAACGGCACCAGAAAACAGGGCCACAGAAAGGTGGGGAAATGCTTGGAAAGACTGAAATGTTGTACTTATTTTTTTTCCAGCTTCACTGAGGTATGATTGGCATTTGTATTTTAAAATGCATACCCGGATGCTCTGATGCATGTATCATTATTAATTACTCCACATGATCAGGGTAGTGAACACACCCATGACTCTCACAAAGTTACCCTTTTCGTGTGTGTCAGAGGGAACATGGGCGATAACCCTTATCAAATCTCACGTCCACAGTGGTGTCATCAACTTCGGTCACCATGCTGCACATCTGAATCCCAAAAGGAAATATATACTTATAATATTTTCTTTATCGACTCATTGGTGGATGGAGACAGAAGGACTTCATGCCTCCGCTATTGAGAATGATACTGCAATGAACGTAGAAATGTAGATATCCCTCAAGGTACTAATTTCATTTCCTTTGCTCTATTATCCAGAAGTGGGATGGATGGATCACATAGTGGTAGTTTTAGCTTTTTGAGAACTACCATCCCATTTTGCAGGCGGAACCAGTCTTCATTCCCAGCAGTGGAAGTGCAGCATGGCAGGATTCTCTTTCTGTCCTCTCCAACAAACCAACAAACCCTGTCACTGTTTTTTGATACTAGCCCTCCTACCAGGTGTGAGATGTTGTCTCCTCCTGACTTTTTTTTGCTTCTCTCTGATGGTGAGTGACCGGAGTGCCTTTTCATATACTTGTTGGCCATTTGTATCTTGTTTAGAAAAATAACTCTGGTTCCTTTGCTCATTTCTTGAATGGGGTTTGTTTTTCTTTTGCCATTGAATTGTGAAAGTCCCTCCTATATTTTAACTCCTTGGTAAAGATATGATTTTGAATGTATTTTCTCTATCCCTCCCATAAGTTGCCTTTCCACTTCATTCACTGTTGCCCCTGCTCTGTAGAACTTTTTAGTTGTAGTTCTACTTTTTTTTGGTACAGGGAATCAAACTCCGGATCTTGTGCTTGTTAGGCAGATGGCGGAACCACTGAGCTAAATCCCCAGCCCTTTACTTGTTTATTTTTGTTTTTAGGCTTATACTTTTGTTGTCAAACCCAAAGAAATCACTGCCAAAACCAAAGTAAGGAACTTCCCCCACACCATTTTCTTCTAGGAGTTTGACAGTTTCAGATTTTCCATTTAAGTACTTATGCATCTTTTAAAAAAACATCGAAATATTCATTATGAGAAAGTGAACACTTTACTGGACTTTCTCATGCTCGGTGTCTGCTTTTGTCACTGAGCATTGTAATGAGACACCAGAGGGCATCAAATTCCTTTCCAGGGCCTGGAGACTCTGGGGGTCCTGTCTTTCCTCTGGGGTTCCCACCTGCCTGGGCCTGGGGAGCCCTGAAAACCATCTTCAGGTTCCTGACAGCTGGGCCCCTCTTGGAAACCCTCCCTTTGCTCATTTGCATTTCATTAGCACCACCTGGAGCTGGTGGCTGCTCTGCCTGGAGCCCCGGGACACAGTGGGCAGCCTGGACCAGGCCTGTTCTCAGATTTTCGCTCAGTCCCCACCCCCACCCCGCCCCACGTGCCACTGGGAGAGTGCCGGCAGACTGGGGCGTGCCCAGCTCTTCACACCCCTACCCGGGCTCCGGTCGCCTAGGCTCCCAGCAGCGCGTTCCCATGGCAACGGGGTGAAGGTGCAGGGCTGCAAAGCCTGCTGAGGAGCAATGGGGCCACCCTGCTCCCCGCCCCTCCACCACCCAGGCTGGATTGGTGACAAACAGGCCCTCAATCTCCTAAGATGATCAGCGATAATTGGTTTATGGAAATAGTAGCGGGGTGCTGGCCAGCAAGCTCTCAGCTAGGAGCCAGCCTCTGCTCCCTGCCACCTGTCCCTCCCTCTCCAGAGAACTGGGTTGGGGGAGGGCCGAGGAGCCAGGCTGTGCACAGGAGGCCCTGGGTCCAGCAAGGCAAGTGTGTCACCTGTTGGTTTCTGGCACAGCATCTCGGCCCCTTTGCCGAGGTAATCCTAACCTCTTGAACCTTGGCCCCAAGTCTGGGCTCAAACCTAGGCTAGGCACACTGTTGGAGAAAAGGAGGATGTGCCTTGGGACCCTGAGGGAGCCGCAGTTCAGGAACCCAAGAGGAGCATATAAATTGCATTCATATAAAGTCAGACTAGGGCTCTCACTGCCATGGGACTCCAGAGGAGCCAGTGCTCAACCCTGGGGGCTGCCCGGAGGAGAAGTCCCGGGCAAGGTTTTGGGGGTGCAGTTTCGGTGGGTGCTGGAGAGAGGGCTGGGGCAGGTACTTCACAAAGGCAGGAGCTGAATGATGCTGGCCTAGAGGAAGAGGGGAGATGGAGGGGAGCCTGGCGGGGATTAGAGATCTTGGGGGAATGGGGTCCTGCGGGGCTTTACAGTAAGGGCTGAGCCGGGCCAGCTGGCATGGTGATGCTGCCTCTGGGAGCGGTGAGGCTGTGAGGTGGGCAGCAGACATGGTGTGGGGGTCTCCAGTACTGTTGAGGGGGAAGGACCAGGAGCCTTGAGATGGAAATGACTGGGGCGAGGTGGGGGGCCAAAGGTAGGGGTTCTGAGGACCCCTGGTCACTTGAGCATGGTGGGCTAGGACACCCAGAGGCCAGGAGAGGGGACCCCAAGTCGTCTCTTTGACCATCACCTGCGCTGAGCCCAGCCTAGGCCTCTGCAAGTTCCAGCTGCGGCCAAGCCCTGCCCAGCTGCTTGTGAGATCAAGAGGTGTCCCCCTTGGTACCTTTCCTCCCCATCTACAGAGCCACAGCCCCTGTGAGACTTCTCTGGTGTCACAGTCTATGTCCTGAACCCTCCAGGACCCCTTTACAAATACCCATTCCCTAGTTTGTGCTCACAGAGCTGCCCTCCTTCAGCTACTTACACCACCACGTAGGGAGATGGCTCCGAGCCGTCCGCACACGTAGGGAGGTTGATAGCCCCATGCAGAGTGACCGTGAGGGTCTCCTTATTGGAGGGAGACAGGTGGCTGATGTCAGGTGGTGTGCTCTGAGGGACATTCAGGGCCAGGCCCTCAGTGACCTGCAGGGAGAGCTGGGGCTGAGTGGCCTCTTCCTCTAACCTCTTACTCTCTCCCTACCCCCACATCATTCCTCTTCAAGTCTCTGTCACCCCGGGTACCTACTACAGGGCAGTCACCCTTAAAGCCACTCTCTCCCTGTCTTTGTCCTCAGTGCTGTCCTTCCTTCCCCAGGCCTGGATGTGTCCCATCCTGCAGCAGGAGACAGGCCACCTCACCTTCTAAACCCAGTGCCACTTCCAAGCCTTGGTGCTTCTCACAGCCTAGTAATGGGTCACCTGTCACCACGGGTCTGTCTTGTGCACGGCACTTTACAGTTTACAAAGTATATCCCCATCTATGAACTCTCAAAGTATTGATAGGGACAATATTGTATCTGCCTCAGATGCCCATCCACTTTCTACCCAGAGGACCTGTGCAGGAGGAAGGAGGGTCATGGTCCCCTCCCAGTGCTGCCTGGCTCCTGACTCCACTCCCTGGAGTGACCCTTGCTAGACCTCCCCTGGCAGGAGGCTACCTGCCCTTTGTCCTCCTGGTGTGACAAACTGATGAGGGGCCATGGGCTGCAGATGGGCACTGTCAGGACAAGTGGGTCCCCACTCTGCCTCTACCCACTGTGGGAACTGGGCCGCCATCCTCTGAGGGTGGGTTTCGCCAATGGGACATGAGGGCTTGGACCAGCGCGTCTGGACTCACCTTGCACTGGGGGTCTGGGGCACAGTGCCCCCTTGCTGGCTTTAGGAAGCCTCAGACACAGGAACGAGAGGGGCTGAGCACTGAGGCTCTGTTCAGCCCCTAGGGTCCCTCCAGAGATGTGACCTCCTTCAGTTTAGGACAGTGGTGGGGGGAGACCTCCCAGGAGACTTGACTCCTCCAACATCTCTTCCCGCTATCTGCCCCACTTGGTGATAGTGACTCCTTTAGCTATCTCACACTGCAGCCAGAGAGCCCTCTGCAAATGTAAGTCACTCTTGTGCTCTAGATCCTGCCTTGGCTCCCAGTTTTTCTCAGAACCCATGGAGGCCCAGGAGACTCTGCAGGACCTGGGCCAGGAATTGGCCTGGCCTTGGCCCTGGGCCCCTCGCTCCCTCTTTTCCAGCCACTCTGGCTTCCTGGCTGTTTCTCCTTCCTGCCTCCCAGCCTTTGTCCTATTTGATCCTCTGCCTGGACTGCTCTTCCAGATGTCACCGGGAAGGAGGAGCCGACATCCCTCTGGCTTACTTCTTTGCTTCCTCTGGCTTCCCTGTGCAGGTCCTTGCCTAACAAGATGCCTCATTAGGAGGCAAGAACACCTCCCTGCCCCACCCCAGGCTCAGTGGGGCTGTCACCATCTGCAGTGGTATTGATGAGTGTCCCCTCCTCCATTCCTCTGCCCAGGCCAGGTGGGAGGAAGGAGGGAATCCCTGGGGTGGAGTGGCCACAGACCATGCCTCCCCTCTTTGACCACTTCCTTTCTGGCTTCCTTCCCATTGCTCCCCAGCAGGTCGTCTCTTGGTTTAGTGGTTGGGGACCAAGATTAGCAGCCTGTGGGGCAAGAGATATAGGTCCAGCTAGCTCTGCCCAGCTCTCTTTGCCACCTCTCTGAGCCTCAGTTTCCCTCCCTGCCAAGCTTGACTGGCTTGTGACTCAGCCTTCCCAGCAGCAGGTGTGCCCATGGCTCCTGCAGGAGTCCTGGAGAGGGGACTAATGTTCCTTCACACCCTGACCTTGACTCCCTTCATTGCTGTGAGTGCATGGGACCAGTCATGGGCTTTCTGGTCGCTACAGAGGCAAGGGCCCAGAAGCACTGATGTCATCCCTGGCACCCTGGAGTCCAGCCAGGCCTGTGCTGCCCCCTCCCTACCTCTATGGCCTCTGCTAACTTGGGCACAGCTGCCCAGGAATGCAGCCTGCAGGGGCGGTGCTGAGAACAGCTAGAGCACTTTGCTCTGTCCTGAGGCCAGCTGGCAGGATGGCGCCTCCTGGCGAGGCCTGCAGGCCTGTGCCCACTGTACCTGCTGGGCAGGTTGGGACAGGGACAGGGAGGCCTAGGCCAAGGAGGAGGCCTGTGGTGGGGATTGTGGGCCAGGCTCCCAGCCTCCCTCCTTCCTTTAAGCTTCCTGCTTCACCAGGCTTCCCTCAGATGTCTGCATCAGGACAACGTCCTCTTCCTGTCCTCTACTCTGGCCAGCACTAAAGAATGTACAAGTGCTGACTTACATGTAGGAGTGAATATGGCTGATGGGGAAGACCCCTGAATCTCAGATCACATAATCTGAGCAGGGGGTGGACTGAGCCCCAGGAAGGAAATTCTCTTCCCCTGCTTCACCAGGCTTCCCTCAGATGTCTGCATCAGGACAACGTCCTCTTCCTGTCCTCTACTCTGGCCAGCACTAAAGAATGTACAAGTGCTGACTTACATGTAGGAGTGAATATGGCTGATGGGGAAGACCCCTGAATCTCAGATCACATAATCTGAGCAGGGGGTGGACTGAGCCCCAGGAAGGAAATTCTCTTCCCCTAAGAGTGTAAAGTGTCTCCATTAGCTGGGTATAGAGCTGGGGCTCACACTGGCTTCTCAGGCCCACTCGGGGCTTTCCCACCAAACACTACTGGGGTCAAAACTCGGCAGGCCACTCCTCCGGGCCACATGGCCCACAGATGGCATGGCTGGGTCAGCGCTGAAGCCTGCTGATATCCAGGTATGGCACCTGGCACCCCGCTGGGCCTGCCACAGGACAGGCTCAGATGTAACTAATTCTGACTTCCCCATTCAGAAGGTGGATTTGCTTTCAAAAAGCCAGGAGTAGCAACAGCTATTCTAGATGACCAGGGATTGGCTGTCACACAGGGCGCTGTGTGTGGATAGGATGGATGATGGGATGGCAGTGGAGAGATTAATAGCTCTTTCATTTCAGCTCCCAGCGGGGCTGATTCTGGGGCAAGGATGGAAGGAGACCCAGTCCTCCACCCCACTACCCAGTACACACTGCATCTCCCTTGCCACTTCCCAGCAACCAGAGGGTGGAAGCTTCAGAGCTGGGGGCTGCCTGGATCTGTTGTTTGTTTCTGTTAGACTCCAGTGGGCTCGAGTTAGTGTGTGGCCGAGTAAGCAGGCCCAGGGCTGGGACTGGAACCAGAACCTGCTGAACCCTGAGATCTTGAGGCCTCTCTCTGCCTTCTGCCTGCACCTTTGGACATGGGGCTCATTCTCTGGGCTACACTTAAAAAGCCAGGAGTAGCAACAGCTATTCTAGGTGACCAGGGATTGGCTGTCACACAGGGCGCTGTGTGTGCATAGGATGGATGATGGGATGGCAGTGGAGAGATTAATAGCTCTTTCATTTCAGCTCCCAGCGGGGCTGATTCTGGGGCAAGGATGGAAGGAGACCCAGTCCTCCACCCCACTACCCAGTACACACTGCATCTCCCTTGCCACTTCCCAGCAACCAGAGGGTGGAAGCTTCAGAGCTGGGGGCTGCCTGGATCTGTTGTTTGTTTCTGTTAGACTCCAGTGGGCTCGAGTTAGTGTGTGGCTGAGTAAGCAGGGCCAGGGCTGGGACTGGAACCAGAACCTGCTGAGCCCTGAGATCTTGAGGCCTCTCTCTGCCTTCTGCCTGCACCTTTGGACATGGGGCTCATTCTCTGGGCTACAAGATCTACCACGCAGGTCGGTAACCTGAGGATTCATTAGTAGGGGCAGAGTTTGTGGCATCTGGAGCAGGAGAACCTTTTCAAAAGATGCCATGAGGCTGGCAGGATGGCTCAGTGGTAGAGCATGTGCCCAGCATGCACAATGTGGAGAAAATAAGACACGAAATTCAAATCATAAAGAAAGAATTGTTAAGCTTGATTGTTTGACTACATTAAAAAAAATCCATACCAATTTTTATAATGGCTCAATTTCACTACAATACCCCCAAGAAAAAGACAAACAGGAGAAAATTGCAATAAATAAAAAGAATTAATATCCTTAATACAAAGAGCACTGACATCTATAAACATCACCCAATAAAAAGATAGGGCCTAGGATTTGCAGAAGAAGAAATATGAATATATACTACTGCCTAAATTATGAACATGTTTTATAGAGGATTCTCCCCAGCTATTAAAATGTTTCCCACAGCTACAAATCAAATCAAATGGATCTGGCTCCTCCTCGGGGGCCCCCACACTTCCTGGGTCCCTGAATCTGCTGCTATTTAGGGATTCTGTTAGGCCAGGCTTGTCCCCGTCCTGAGTGTGTGACAATCCAGGAAGAGGCTTAAACAGGGAGGTGGCATCTGGACAGTGAACATGAGGGCCTAGAGATGTCTGAGCCAAGAGTAGTAAAGGTGCAAACCACAGCGGCTCCTGGGCAGCCCCAGGAATCTGGCCTATTTGACCTGAGGGTGTAGCTACAAGAGGGTTTTCTTAGGGAGCGTGACTTTGGTGTTGGTTTTTGCTGCTATCCCTGTGGGTGACTCTGTCACAGGCTTGACATTGCCAGTTAGCAGAAGGTAAGGAAGGTCCTATGCTGAACTAGTGGCATGTTATTGCACTGAGGGTCTAGTCCCCTCCTGGCAGGCCCTGTTCCTCTGCCATAGATTTTTTTTTTACTCTGATACCAGGGATCAAACTCAGGACTTGGCTTGTGTGGCACCACTGAGCTAAATCCCCAGCCCCTGCCATAGATTTTTATTAAGCATCTACCAAAAAAATCCAAAAACAAACAAAAAAACCCAAAACAACAATAAAAAATCTCCCCCCACTTTTTTTTTCTCCAGCAGGGGGCTTGGGCCTGGGAAGTCAGGATAGGAGCTCTGTAGGAAACAGGGCCCCTTCCAGGGATGTTACAGAGGATGGGCCACTTGGGGGCAGAATCTAGCAGGGAAGAGCAGTCCCAGTCCACACCTCCAAAAAGCTACATTTCACTTCCTGCCGGGCCCAAAAAAGAGTCTGGGACCACCCTGCTTCCCATTTCACAGTTGAGAAAACTGAGACCCATGGCCAGGCGTGGTGACTCATGCCTGTAATCCCAGCACTCGGGAAGCTGAGGCAGGAGGATCGCTGTGAGTTCGAGACCAGCCTGGACTACAAAGGGAGTTCCAGGTCAGTCTCAACTACATAGTAAGACCCTGTCTCAAAAAAAAAAAAAAAAAAAAAAAAAAAAAAAAAAAACAGGAACCATCTATATCCGCCTATCCCCCTTCATAGGAGCAAGCAAAAGAAAGGATTATGCAGGAGGGATGGGCTCATATAGGTGCATGACCTTTGCACCCAGGCCTCACCTTGTTCTTTTTCTGCCCCATCCTCTTGGGGCAGGTACGTCCAAACTTGTCTAGCAAGCTCCGGGACCAGTGTCTGGGGTGGGTGGGTGACTGGGTGTCAGGCCTGCCCTGATAGCCGGCCCAGGCACCTCAGTGTTAGTTAGTGTGGTCTCAGGACTGCCATGCACCAGCTCTGGGTTGGACCAGGGAAAGGGGAGCGTGGACAGTGGCAGGGTCTGGATCTTTCTCAGCAAGGAGAGGTTCTGCAGGTGCAGGGGCATTGAGGGACCTGTGCCATGCCAGTTGGGCAGGGGGCTGGACACCTCCCAGGAAGGTGAAGAGAGGTCGGCTTTTCTCTTCCCAGATCTGGAAATACAATGAGCTACTCTACCCAGCTGGGTCACCTGGCACCACTGTGTGACATCGTAGCTGAAGTCACACAGACCCCTGAGTAGGAGCAGAGGGTGGAGTCGAGCCCTTCTCTGTCTCCCTGGAGCTGCTGCCTGCTTTCCGGCATCCTCTCCACCCACTCCCAGCCTTGGTACCCATGGCCTCACCAGCTGCACTGTGTGCCCAACCCCACACTGCCCCCACTTCCCCAGAGGGAAACAGTATTGCCCTCAGGGTAGCCGGCACTCGGTTTGTAAAACAGCTACTTCTGCTTAAGAACCAGAGCCTCCCTCTTGGGATACCTGTTGTCTTCCTTGTGTTTAACAATCAGAAATACAAAACCGAAGAGGACAGTTTCGTCTTGGAGGGTGGAATGAAAGATGATTGGAGAGAGAATGGTGAAAGAACATGTAAGTGGATCCCTTATTACAGACATTCTGCTTTTTTGGCTCAGGTGGTCAGTTAAAGGGAGTTTGTCATTGAGTGGTGCCCCCTTAACTGTGTCTTTTGTTTGATAGTCACCCAGAATCAATTGCCATGGAACGGTTTGTATCTGGATGTCTTCCAAGAGCCTTATGTGCTCATAGGTGGGGGATTGGATTAGGGGAGCTTATAGCTGGTTGCTGTTGGGGCCTAGTGGGAAAAGGTGGTAAATGGGGTGTGTCCTGGATGGGTTAATCTCCTTCCCTGGCTCCTCCCTTGTCTCTCTGCTTCCTGTCCACCATGCTGTGAGTACCTCTCCTCCTCAGGCCCCTCTCCCATGATGCTTCTGCTTGGAGCCAGCTGACCATACAAGCAGCGAAACCTTTAAAACGTGAGTCAGAATAAACCTCTTCTCCTTTAAGTTGTGAATATCTGGTATTTTGTTCCATCAATGGGGAAAGCAAGGCATGCAATCTGAAAATATTAAATTGCCATACTGGGGTGTGTCCTGGATGGGTTAATCTCCTTCCCTGGCTCCTCCCTTGTCTCCCTGCTTCCTGTCCACCATGCTGTGAGTACCTCTCCTCCTCAGGCCCCTCTCCCATGATGCTTCTGCTTGGAGCCAGCTGACCATACAAGCAGCGAAACCTTCAAAACGTGAGCCAGAATAAACCTCTTCTCCTTTAAATTGTGAATGTCTGGTATTTTGTTCCATCAATGGGGAAAGCAAGGCATGCAATCTGAAAATATTAAATTGCCATCCACCATGCTGTGAGTACCTCTCCTCCTCAGGCCCCTCTCCCATGATGCTTCTGCTTGGAGCCAGCTGACCATACAAGCAGCGAAACCTTCAAAACGTGAGCCAGAATAAACCTCTTCTCCTTTAAATTGTGAATGTCTGGTATTTTGTTCCATCAATGGGGAAAGCAAGGCATGCAATCTGAAAATATTAAATTGCCATGTGCCATGTCAACCGGAGATTGAACTCAGAACCTCGCACTTGCTAGGTAGGCGTGGCACCACTGAGCTACGTCCCTGCTCCACTGTACCTAATTTATAAATTAAACATGTTCATAGATGTGGATGTATAGGCAAAAACATAGTAGGGTTTGGTAGGATCTTCAGTTTCATGTGCCTGCTGGGGATCTTGGAACACAAGCCCTGTAGGTCAGGGGCGTGACAACATTATTCACAATAAATTGTAATTAAAGAGGGCCATGTATGGCCAATAGCAGTTTTAGAATAGTACCTAATTTATAAATTAAACATGTTCATAGATGTGGATGTATAGGCAAAAACATAGTAGGGTTTGGTAGGATCTTCAGTTTCATGTGCCTGCTGGGGATCTTGGAACACAAGCCCTGTAGGTCAGGGGCGTGACAACATTATTCACAATAAATTGTAATTAAAGAGGGCCATGTATGGCCAATAGCAGTTTTAGAATATGAAGCAAAGAGTTGGAACACAAGCCCTGTAGGTCAGGGGCGTGACATTATTCACAATAAATTGTAATTAAAGAGGGCCATGTATGGCCAATAGCAGTTTTAGAATATGAAGCAAAGATGAAAGAAATGATTGCAAAGAAACAAAACTTTTCCTTAAGCACTAAAGACATGCCAGGCAAAGTGGGAGGATGAGAACAACTAGGTGGGGGGCTATTCCATGGAGAGGGGACAGATGGGCTGGGCTAGAAAAGGAGAGCTAGGAGCCAGCCATGCCTAGGGGTCCCCTGGGGCCTCTAGCAAGCCAACTGTAGTTAAGGGGGATTCACTCCCAGGCTATGCAAGCAGCCTGGAAATGTGTTTCCTCACCAGGTGGCCTGCCTTACTGCAGCTCTGGTCCTGCCCCATTGTACCCCTCCAATTCCCAAAGCTCTGGAATGGCCCCTGGCTCCCCCGCCTGGTGCCTGAGCTTCCTGCCTTGGAGGAGGGCATTGAGGCTGGGCACTGGTTCCAGGCTGCCTGGCTCCTGAGTGCTGATGGCCTACAAACATGGTAGCCACCAGCAGCCACTCTGTCCCTGCCTCCTCTTGCCTGTGTCCATCTCCTTGGACCAAGGAGCCCAGGGATGTTTTTCCAGTGCCTCCCCTATCCTCCCCTACCCCAGTGAGAGAAGGCCTTGTACCCCGGCCACCTCACCTTGTCTTCTTTCCCTGCCCCTTGGGTTTCTTGGGCTGGGAAAGGTATCTGCACCCCAGGTGTCCTTCTGCTGCCCTGCCCAGGGCTCAGCCCCAAGCTCTGATGAATCAGTGTGATCTCAGGTAATGATTAATCTCACAGCTAATAGATAATTCTGTTCCCACTAGCGCACCCCCCCCCAGGGAGCACTGAGGTTAAACTCACTATTAGGGAGCCCAGCTGAGGCAGGGGCAAGGCCCTGGGGCCAGATCCCAGGGAAGGAGGGCTCTTGCTTCCTCCTTGGGTTTGCCCTGGGCCCACTGGGCAGCAAGATGATGCTTGTATGAACATAGCTGTCCATGTCCCTACTGCTGAACCTGGGCCTGGATTCTCAGGAAGAGGCAGCTCTGGGGGCCCACAGCCCAGGCAGCAAGTCCCAGGGCAACTTCTCTCCCAGAGCTCCCTGGCTTGGCCTTCCCCTGCCTCTTGGTCATGTCATGTCCATCCTGCCACCACCACTCTCCATTTCTCTCCCCTTTCGCTGGGTGGCTGAGTTGGGTGATGTGGGAAACAGTCTCTTGAGCAAGCTGACCCCAGGTGGCCACTTCAATGTGTTCTGATCTAAGTTCCTGGAGTCATCATCCTCCTGCCTCAGCCTCCCAATGTGCTAAGATTACAGGTGGGTATCACCATGCCTAGCCTATTCTCTCCTCTTGCCCCTTCAGTGAGTGCTCCTCATAGTTCCTATCCCCAGGGAACACACTCTCCCTCATTCTCCTCCTAAACCTTACCCTTAACTTTGCAAAAGGTCCTTATTAAATTCCCCTCAAATTCCCAAACAAGAATGCCTTTTCCCTGCCAGGGGCCCCCCTCTGGGGGCCTCAGCTCTCACCTGTCATGTTAGCATTGCCACCACCACCCTCACAAGCAGCATTTATGCCAACCCACATTAAATGATCACTCACTACACGCTGGACATCCTGTCACAGTTGTACCCACACTATCTTGCTTGAACCTCATGTTCACATGCCCAGGAGTACATGTTTAGGAGTTATTGATGTTCTACATGTTATACAGTCTAGGATGCAGTTGCTCTGGGGAAAGGGTCGTGCCCAAGGCCACACTCAGCTGGGAAGCAGCAGACTTTAGTCCAGCCTTGCTTGCTTGAAGTCTATGATTGTGGCCACAAAACCATCTGCCTTTCCTCTCCTTCTGGGGAGAAGAGTTGGATCCCTTTCCTTCTCTCCAGAGACTGGAACAACATGGACAAAGTCAAGCCTTATCACTCATTCATTCATGCTGGGGATGGAACCTGGGAACTTGAACAAACTTGGCAAGTGCTCTACCACTGGTCTTCACCCCCAGCCCTGCCGTTCCTTTTGAATAAGGCCAGATAGATGGCTCTGTGACCTTGCAGCCCAGATGCTGGCACCAGGAGAATGAGGTGGCCTTGCTGGAAGTTCAGCTTGGCATGGATGGGGAGGTAGAGGGAAGCAAGGTCAGAATCAGGGTCTGGAGGAGGCTTGTCCACACAGCACAGTTGAGCTGTTTGGATCCTAAAGCTGTGGATTATGACCTTGGGCTGTGCCAGGCAGCACTGAAGATACAAGCTGTAGTCCCAGCCTGTCAGCTGTATAGGCCATGGGGGCTCTAGGAAATCCTTCTGCCCTCCCAGGTCCTTACTGTACAATGGTGACCTGGGCTAAATGGCCATTGGCTAAATCCATAGGTGCCCCAGTTTTATCATAAACTCTGTTCTGACCTTGTCCCTGCTGCCCTTGGTTCTGGTGGGCTCTGGCTGCTAGGACAGATTAGCCTAATACCACCAAGGAGGCAGAAAAGAATTAGGTGGCCAAAAAGTAGAATCCTCAGAATCCCACAGGCCCAGGTCTAACCTTTGCTCTGCCAGGAGGGCAGCAAGTACTTGGGCAGTCACTCCACACACATCACTCACAAGTTGAGGCCTCAAAGTCCTCATCTACCAAGAAGATCTGCAAGCAGCGTGGAAGTGAGGGTCACACAGAGGAAGATGCCCCATCCATAGTGGGAAGCCCCCAAAATGAGCTTTCCCTCCCCTCCCCACCAGTTTCTGTCCAGGGAGCTCCCAGGGCCCAGCCTTGGTGGCAGGAGCCTGGGGGGTGACTGTGAGAGCCTGTCTCATTCTTGTCAGCCAACACTGCTCCTGTTGGCCTAGCAGGCACTTTTGCTGATTGCTAATAGAAGGGCTTCTCTTAGTGTTTGGTAACCAGAGCTCCCATTTAAGGCACTGAGACCCCTTCAGCAATTCATAAATCACTTTGCTAAATAAGCAACATGGCTTTGGGGCATTTGTCCTTTAAACGAGTCAAAACTCATTAACAAGAGATTGGATAAAGAGGTAAACCTAATGCCACCCACTTTACTTCCATCTGGAGGGGGCAGAAGTGGCCTCCTGCCAAGGTCTTTGGGGTCCACTCAGAAGGCAGTAGGCTTCATCAGTCTTCAGCAAATCTGTGTCCCCTCTTCCAACACACAGCTCCAACTAAGTCTTTCTGTGGCTTCAGTACTTTGGCCCCTGGGTCTGCTCACCTGAGGAGCCTCCATCTTGGTTCACTGATCCCTACCTCACCCCTGTGTTCCAGCCTCACAACACACCTGTAGTCCCTCTGTGTGATCAGGGGGTCTCTCTAGCTCCTGAGTCTTCATGTTCCCTATTCCATATGCCTGCAGCTTGAGTACTTCACAGTGCTTCTTCAAGATAGAAGCAGCACAACCTTCCCCCTGGCCTCACCCCCATCCAGGGCCATCAGATCCACAACCTCGGGGCCTTCCCTTACCATGGCTTGTGACCCTCTGTTCATTTTTCTGGCACAGGTCTGTCTTCCCCGAGAGCAGGGACTGTGCCTGGGTGTTGGCATTGTGTCTGCAGGTCCCAGCCTGTTGCCTAGCACTAGGAGAGTACTTGCTGAATGAGTAATGGATAGCATCAGTGGCAGGTGGTTTCCTTCTCCTTGCAACTGCAGTGTGGGACGTGCTGCCTGCTCCCCAAAACCTTTCCCCTCCAGACTGCAAGCCCTCAGGGCCTCTCTCATGCTAGGGTGTGATGTCTATGCATCTCATCATCATGTCTAACAGTCCCAAGCACTGTACTCTGCACTGCACGCAAATTGGTCCGCACAGCTCATATGAGTTTCTGTTATGGGCAGATGACAAAACTAAGGCAGAAACAGGAGCAGATAAGAGCAGCTTCAGACTCACGGTGTTTCAGACTCCCAGCTTTCTCCCTTCTGAAGTATTTGGCTTGTGGGGAGCCTGGGGATGGGAGGCAAGCCAGCCCTGAGCATCCCATGCAGAGGACTGGATGAACCAGTGGGCCCAAGGGCTCAAGTTACAGGAATCTGCTTATTCAGACCAACTGAGCCTGGGCTCCCTCCCTCTCAGACCCCCTGCTCAGTGCTGGTCACCCCTGCCCATGAAGCCTGCCTGCTGTCTCTACCAGAGAGCAGAGCCCCCGGCCCTAATTGCATTTGAGGCCAGGAAATCGCATTTGTAGTGTATTAATGCAGCATGGAGCTGGTCCAGCCCTCCTGTCTGCTGAAAGAGAGAGGAGCCTGGAAAGCAATCTCCTGGGGAAGGATGTGTCTCCAGGAACGCCCGCCGGCCCGGCCGACAAAAAGCAATTATGCTTCAAGAGGAAGATTCAAATGATGTCTACACCCCCATACCCACAGAGGGCTTCAGCTGCATCCTGCCCAATGTGACTCAGGGCAAACTTCCTGCTAGGGGAAGGCTCCCCAGGGCAGAGCCTTCTCCTCTCTTGCTTAGCACTTCCCCACAATCCCGAGGTTCTCCAAAGAAGCTGTGCACTCTCGACCTTCTGAGTCGTTGCCTAAGCTGCTCATCTGTGCCACAGCCCCCAGCCCTGTCTCCCTGGCAAGCTGCCACTCACCTGCCTAATGATCAAGGCTAATGGGCTGTGAGCATTTGCCACATTCTTTAAAGTTTTTTAAACACACTAGATATGCAGTTCAACACTCCTGTCAGGGGAGGATTGTAATCGCCAGTAACAAAGGAGATATGGACAGGTTAAATCCCACTTCTGGATGGTGGCAGAAGAGCGATCTAAGGGAACTTTGCTCTACTGTCCTCCCTGCCTCCATCCTGACTCAGGGACAGTCAGCCCTCGGGATCTGCAGGTTACATGTCTGTGTATTCAGTAACCTCGGATTGAAAAGATTCAGGGAAAAAAATGGAGCTTAGTGTGCGTGAGGCCCTGGGTGTGATCCTCAGCACCAAGAGAAAGAAGGGAGAGAGCGAGGAAGGAAAAGAAAGGAAAGAAAGAGAGGGAGGGAGGGAATAAGTTATATCTGTACTGAACCTGTACAGTCATTCCCAATCGTTTACTCCCTAAATAATAGAGTATAACAACTATTACACAGCATTGGTATTGTGTTAGGTATTTAAGACATCTAGAGATGACTTGAAAACACATGGGAGGAGGTGTATAAGTTACATACAAAGAACTTGAACACCTACAGATTGCGGCAGCTGAGGGGGTCCTAGAACCAAGACAACTGTCCTGCCACCCTCTCCTCTGTGTCTTTAGCCTCCCCAGGGAGTGCTCATCTGTGTCCCCTCCTACACGCAATGACTGCATGAGGTCTCACCATGGTGCCATTGACCTGAGAGCTTTGAGAGGCCAGGCGTGGCACTGAACCAGCACTCAACACACATTTCCCGCACGGAAGAATCTAACACTTCCCTGTGGGTCACAAGGTGGAGGCATAGATCTGGGCTGCCTCTCCAGGCTGCCTGTGTTCTGGGAGTCTTCAGAATTCCCTCTCCTCCAAGGAGCCCTCCTGCACCACAGAGCAGCTAGCGTATTAATCCTAACAAGCATTTTGCAGAGTACACATCATTACCCCTTCCTACAGAGGAGGAGACAGAGGGCCAAAAATGCAAAACTTGCTGAGGAGGCAGAGCAGGAATCTGAGCCAAGCCTGAGTCCAAAGGTGTGTCCATGGCACCCTCAGATAGTTTGAGAGCTTATGTCTGGGCTGCAACATTCATGTCATTCCCGGCTATGGTGGGTCCAGCGTTTGCCCTGGGCCCAGAGCCACTGACAATCCGACTTCCACCCCAGCCTTGCTCCTGAACGACCCCATGCAATGAGACCTTGGTGTGGGACTCAGCAGAACACTGGGTACCCTGTCTTGGCTGTTCTTGGTGTGATATAGCTCCATCGGGAAAGAAAGCTGCTCCTTGAAACTGCTTCCCAATCGTGTAACAGAGTCCAGAAAGCCCAGCATCAGAGCTCTATTCAAATGGGCAGGGGACAGCTTGCAAAGTGTGAGTACCTTGGGAAGGGTGGCTCCAGGCCATGCCCACCCGTGTGCTAATTGGAGACTTGCTGTCCCCTGCATACCCCATGTTCCAGTCTCTACTCCTTTGCTCTTGCTGCCTTCTCCACTAGAAACCTGTCTTCCTCGAGGGCTACTTGACTCCCACCTGTCCCTGAGGTAGCCTCACCCTCTCCTGATGTCTGTGAGCTGGGCTGTGATGCACCAGGCACCTCCCACCCTTATCCTCCCCAGCCTCACAGCTCCCTGTCCTTATGCCGATGAGAAACTCCAGGTCTCAGGAGGAAAGTGACCTGCTCCAAGTCATTGCTGCTCTCTGCTCAGGCGCAACTGGGAAGTGAGGTTCTAAGCCAAAGTTCCTGACTCCCAGCCAGACCTGTTTCCTACAGCAGAAGACAGACAGTCCTTGGTGACCACCCTGCTTGTCCATAACTGGCTTGGACAGGCACCGTTCTCTGCTCCTATTCTCTCCCTCAGCCCAGCCTGGCAGCGCCCCAGGTCCTGGGTGACAGCAACCTAATTTCCCCCCTGGGAGAGTGAATGGGTGGATGAATAGATGAATGGTGAGGAAAGGAGGGAAAGAAGGGAGGGAGGAAGAAAAGAGGGAGGAAGGATGGATAAAAGGAAAGAAGGAAGGAGAGAGGGAAGGGGAGGAGAAAGGTAGGCGGACGAGAACCTTATGCCAAGGCAGCCTTGACAACGGGCAGGTGGGGGGAGCCCTCGCGGGCCTTGGGTCCAGATGGAGGAAGAACATCGCGCGCCATTCACCGTCCATCCCGGGAAGGGGGCTGCTCTCTGTGGGCCTTGGCTGCTCCTGACCCCCGGATTCTGTGGAACCGCAAGGTCTGAGTGACCCTGACAGGCCAGATCCACCTTCTCGCTTATTTGGCGGAGACTGCACTTGGAGTCGGTACAGAGATGAACCAGGAGGGTCCCCAGGAGGTGCAGGGTGCAGTGTGGGAGGGTATGTGCTTCTCATGTGTTACTGAGAGCCTTTTCTAGTGACGAGGGAGTCTGTGTGTGCCGAGGACACACGGGCGTGTGTATGGGCATGTGTTCATGCTTGTGTCCGTGTGGGTTTCAGCCTTGGTGCTCAGAGGAGCAAGCACCAGGAAAGGGCAGCCCCCTTCTCCCACAGCACAGGTCAACCTGGAAATGGGGACCTTCCTATCATCCCTCTGCTGGAGCTGGGGCACCAGGAGGGCGTCTCAGGCAGCCCCCCTTTCTCTCTCTCTCTCTCTCTCTCTTTCTCTCTCTCACACACACACTCACACACACACACACACACACACGCCCCCTGCAGGGGTGGGGGAGGGGCACAGGGCCATCTGGTGTGTTCTGTTCTCACAATCTGCTAATGGGGCCACTTCCCAGACTGGCACCCAGTCACGGCTGCCCGGAGAGACAGTGCCACTCACAAGTTCATCACTGCCCTCCCTGGGGGAGACGGGCTGGGTAAGAAGAAGCAAACCTATTCCCCAGGTGCAGAGACCGAGGCCCAGATCCACCTGCTAGCTCAACCTGGAACAGCATGAGTGCACTGAGTGCTTCTAGTGGGGCAGGGCGGGTGTAGGCCAGCTCATTGGATCTTCCCAGTAATGAAGGACGAATCCATTTCACAGATGTGGAAGTAGATGCCAAGGGAAGTTTTGTAACATGCATAAGGTGAAGCAGCTACAGAGCTTAATCTGCACCCAGGTTCCCTTGAACCCCCTGTGCTTGGCCCACTGAGTTCCAGGCCAGACCCTGAGAGGAGCCCAGAGCATACAGAGAATGTCAGGACCTCAAGAGGGGTGGAGGTGGGGAGCAGGCTCGGACAAAGACTTGAATCTGGATCCTTCCACTTATGCACCCTCAGGCCTCGTTCAGGACACCCACACAGGACGCCGGGGTCTCCTTCTGAGGCGGGCTGGAAGCACCCTCCTTCCCACCTCCGATTTCTGCCCCTGGGCTGGGCCCGCGCCCCTCTCTTTGCGGCGACAGCGCTCTCTGCAAACGCCTTGACAGAGCCTTTGTTCCCCTGAAATAAAAGAAAATCGAGCTACAAAGAGAAACCTCAGGTAGCTTTTAGCGGGGCTCAGCTGCCTGGGGCAGAGTGTGTTTAAGCTAGAGGCAGTTGTCACTGCAGTAGAAGGGGGAGCTGCCCGCGGTCCCCCTCCCGTCTCCTTCCGGGGGGGAGGGGCTCCCAGGGTCGCGTTTACTCAAGGAAAGGCTCTTTCAAATAGTGGCGAAGAAGAGAAAAATCAATGAAAATTGACAGAGAAATGGAAAGCAGATGTCTGCTGTGTCTGCGTGTGCGTATGTGTGTGTCGGCAGTGGGCACGACCACGGCAGAAGCTGCTGCCCGGACCCGGTGTGACCCGCTTGGGCTCAAGGCCTGGGAGGGTGGGGGCTGGGAGTCCGCGCCCGGCACGTGCGGCTGGGGGAGGGGCGGCAGCCGAGTCTCTAACTCGAGTTAAGAGAGAGATTAATAATATTCAGTCTGCTCCGGGGTAATTGAGGGAACAATTGCTGTGTTTTTCTTCAGCGCATAAAACTGCCTCATTTGCAAAGAGGAGCTGCCTGGCTGCAGGTCTAGAGTTTGATGGAGGCGGGAAAGACGGAGGACCGCTGATTCAGGGTCCCAAGCAGGGGCTGGCAGCTCTGGTCTAGCCTGGTCTCACCTTCCTCCCCTTTCACCACTTGGGATGGTAGCAGCTCCTGCATGGCCTTCCAGCAGGGGCATGCTCTCCCCACCTGTGACTTGCCCTGACACTTATATCTGGTTCCCCTAGGGTCCTGGGAGAGAGCAGCTGAGACTGGGAAAGCTTGGTGTCCTGTAGTCTGGCACCTAGAGGAAGGGGCATGGATTGCGAGGTGCCCAGCTCTCCAGCCAGCCCCCCCCCATTCCACAGGCAGTAAAGAGTGAAGTTAATGAAATCCCCATTGTGTGCCTCTCCCTGCTTGAACCACTCCAGTCTCCAGGGCAATAGAAATAGCGTATGCAATAGCCAGCAATAAAAGGCGTAATGAATTTAAAAGCAGGGTGCAGAGGGGAGTGGAGACCCTCAGTACTCCAGCTTGAAGGCCTAGTGTGCCTGGGGTGTAGAGGTGCAGCCCGGGAGTTCCCGCCTCGATTGGGAGGGGACAGAGGGGTTAGAATAGGGAAGGGATAGTTAGAATAGTGCAGAGGGGACGCCAGGCAAGCCACTAACAGCTCCTAACCACTCGGATGCTCGCTGTTCCCTTCCAGTTGTCCTTAATAAAAGCCCTCAGCCTGGCAGTGCCAAACCCACCATCAGAAATCAGGGGCTGAGAGCCAGGTGCTCTGCATTTGATGATTGCTTTATTAGCTTTTCCTTCTCTCTCTTTCCCCCTCCAGGGCAAGAAGAAAAAAAGGTGTTTTAAATGGAAGGAATTAAAAAAAAAAACAAAAAAAAAACCTTAAAAGCTCCTTTTGAAAAGCTCCTGGGAAACTGAATCATTTGTGTGAAACAAAACTGGGATTGTTTGGAAGTGGGGGAGCACTACATCCTCCCCACCTCCTGCCTGAGATCTCAGTGCTGGGCTGTGTGGGAGGGAGCCCCAGTATGGCTCCCAGAGCCACAAGCAGGAAATTTGTTCATGTTTTCAGCAATTTCATCCCTGGGGATTTCCAACCCGAAGTTTCCCTCTTAAACAGCCCTGCTAGAGGAAGGTTGTCCTTGACCTTTAGGAGGCGGGCAGGGAAGTCTGGGGATCCGGAGGCCCCTAAGAAGCATGATTTGTCCTCAGAGGTCAGCAGATCATCCTCAGGGCCCCTCACCCCAGCTTTGCCCTGTACCTTCCTGTTCTCATCACCCAGTGCTGGACAAGCTGCTCTCCTTCCAGTCTGATGACTTCCTGACACTGGGCAACAGGGGCAGGGGTGCTGGGGTGGCCTGTCACCTGGTCCCAATGCTGCTAAGAGGGGACCTCAGGCAGGTCAGGGTGTGGGCTGAGTCGGGAGCCTTTGGAGTGACCTCCATCCCAGAAACTGTAACTTTCCTGCTAGGAACATTCATGGGGACAGTCCCTTCTTAATCACCACCTCCCCAAAAGATGTGCTTGGAGTAACATCCATTTTTAGAGGATCCCGGACCCAGGGAATGTTGAGGGCAGTATTAGTGGGCCTTCTAGGGTCATGTTACCTGTGAGCCTCGGCTGAGAAGAAAACCATTCAGATTCCAAGACAGTCTTGAAATTCATACAGAGCCCTATACCCTGGTCATACACAGCCCTGTCTCTGCCTTGACTCATTCTTGAGCAAGCTGATCATTGCACCCCTAATTCCCTGCCTTCCACCACCCTGTCTCCCATACCATGACCTCCATCAGTTCTGGTGGGAAAAAAATGAGACACTATGCAAATTAGTGAACAACTTCGGAGCCTATAAGAAAGATCTCAATTAAATAGATTCAACTGCTCAGATGTCCAATGCATAGCTCAGAAGAGGTGAAATTCATGCTGGGAAAACTTACTGAAAGAGGTGGCCCTGAATTTATAGATATTTGTGTCTAGAGCCCAGAAAACTATTCTCGGAGTTGAACTGAGTATTGCTGAAGCTAACCTGTATCTCCTGTCCTGTTCATTATTCCTGTTGCTACTTGTCACTACCCCTGTTCCTACACTGCCCCCTTCTCCTCCTCTTTGAAAGTCTGCCCTCTCCTGGGCTTCCTGGCCCAGATTCACAAAGGAAGGGCAGGATGGTTTCAAGGGTCCCTGTGGTCCTGGATCATTCCACTTCCCAAGGGAGCTGGCTATAGGTCCAAAGGACAAGGAGAGCCCACTGAGTCTGGTTTTTCTGTCCTTCTGGCTGTGTCTGAGCCTTCAGCAGCAGTGCAGAAAGGCAGAACCAGAACCAGAATCAGAACTGCCCTACCAAGTTCCTTGGCTAAAAAAGTACAGGCGCCATTCTCAGGACCCTCCATTGTCTGCTCCCATCTTGGGGCTATGATTGCTGCCCCCCTGGAGGAGGTGATTTTCTTCTCCCTGGAAAGCCATTTTCTTGTCTTGGTAGAAGCAGACATCTGACACTTTAACAGGGAGTACAGTGCAGAGATGATGGCTTTAAATAACAGAAATTAGAGCTGCTGGGCTGCGCAGCCATCTCGCCAGCCCCTTCCCTGCAGCCGTCCCCTCCTCCCACCCACCACTGCAAACTACAGCCTGAAATGCGCAGCTTGGGTGGCCCTGCCATGCCAGGACTTGCAGAATAGGGAGCATCTCATCCTCCAGCTCTGAGCCTCCTGCATTCCTGGTCTTATGATAAATCATAGAACAGTGGGGCCAGGAGTCAGGCTCTGAAGTCAGAGACCAGAATGTCACAGAGGAGCCCGGGTGACACCCATCTCATTCTATAAGCTGAGCATGGGAAGACTAAAAAGCGTGTCGATTGACATAAGGACGAATGAACAGAGGCCACAGTGGGCCATGGGGACAGGTTGGGGATCCCAGGAGAGGATCTGTCTCTGGGTCCCTAGCACAGGCCGCCTACTCTCTGCCTGCACCCTGCCTCCCATCCTGTTTCTTCCCAAATGGAGCACCCCCTCTGCTCTTCTGCCTCTGTCCTCCAGCTTCCTATGCTTTCGTCCCGGTCAGCCTCCACTCAGCCCAAAACCTGGGCCATGCTTGGAAGAGAGGCCGTGTCCCATCCTGCCTTTGGGTGGCAGATATTTAGCCTTTAAACCAGTGGCAACCTGAGTTTAAGGGCCTACCCTGCTGTGGGTTCCTGTTACTCACAGAGGTCCCAGGAAATGTTGGTGCTATGTGGAGTCAAGCACCCGGGAGCCTCAGAGCCCACTTGCTTTCCTTGCTTCTCCCCTCTGGCTGTGAGCCCCCCACTTGCCTGGCTGTAGAACATGGCCATGGTGAGGACCCTGGTGCAGCTCAGATGAGGACTGGCCCCCTTACCTGAGGATGCCAGGGTGCTGGTTCGGGGCTGAGCCCCTGCTGGTCACCATAGGGGCTGGATGGGCTTGAAGACAGGCACCCAGCAGAGACCTCTGCACTGTGGTCACTCAGAGGCTCCTTGGGAATCTGGTGAGAATGGATACAATTGAGGCTGGGGCCTACAGGGCCTCCCGGGGCACTCAACCCCTGAGCAAAAATATTCCTGCCCACATGTGTCCCTGCTCTGTGGGGTTTCGTTCCTTATCTGGAGGGGAGATATTAATTTTTCTTTGTTAGTTTTGTGAGACAAGGTCTCACCATGTAGTCCAAGCTAGCCTCAAACTTATGGTGATCCTCCTGCCTCAGCCTCTTGAGTGCTGGAATTACAGGCATGAACCACCATGTCCAGCTTGACCCTCATGTACTGACCTAACCCTTTTTAATTTCATATTTTCTTTTGAGATAGGATCTCTCACAGAGTTGCTAAGTTGCCTAGGCTGGGCTTGAATTTGTGGTCCTCCTGCCTCAGCCTCCCAGAGTGCTTTGCTCCAATTTTTGGTCGCTTTAGACAGAGACTTCAAAGTCCATCCTCAGATAGCAGGCCTCCCGGAGGGGAAGGTGTGTTGCCTTATTCAGTGAGGGGCTGGGGTCTCTGAGCTTCTTAGAGAGGCTGTGAGGGCCAGGGATTTAGCTCAGTGTTGCTGCCTCCTGCCTTGCAAGTGCAAGGACCTGAGTTTGATCCCTGGTACTGCTCCCCCCGACAAATAGAAAGGCTGTGACTTGGGTCTGTGGCACCTGGCACCTGAGCAGGAACCCCAGGAACACCCACCTGCAGCTGGGGCTCTGGACAAGGCGATACCAGTCCTGGCTGGGGGGATCCCAGCCCCTGGTGCACGTGGAAGGCCACCCGGTAGGCCAGGCCACCGCAGTGGCGGGCTGTGGGGTCTGGGCCAGTCCGAAGTAGAGCCAGGCTGCCGTTGTAGCGGTACAGATCCTCATGCTCGTGCGCCTCGAGGTTCATGGGGGGCTGTTCCGGCCGTGGGTAGATGGGGAAGATGGCCTGACCCACACACAGCTGGCCTGCTGCTCCTCCCAGCCGCAGGGCCTCCACACAAAGCCTGGCGTCGTGCTGCCCATCGTTCTTGCAGAAGCCTGTGTCGGGGAGGAGCTCACATAGGGGGTCTCCCTGACTCATCCACAGGGCAAGCAGGGACAGGCAGGGCCCTGGAGCAACTGGGCTGCTTGGTTTTGGGGATGGGTGTGGGGATACCTGCTCTCCATGCCTGCCATGGCTCCCTCCATTACCCATGCGTGGTACGAGCCCGCTGGAGTGAGGAGGGGGCGCCCAGCCTATGGGTTCCCACCCACTCTGGACCAAACTTCAGCCTACCCCTGGCTTCTGGCCAGTAGTGCCTGGGACTCAGCTTCGCCATTTTCCCCACCCTCAAGGCTACCTGGAGGGCCTCACAATCTTTGCTCTCTGCCCCGGCTGAGGTTCCCACCTTTCTACCTGGTCTGGAAGCTCCTGGCCGGGATACCTGGGTGTCCTTGTCTCAGTCCTCCTACCACGGGCACGCAGGGCTGGTTTTAGTGCTACTTGGTGTCTCATCCGCTGCCTATGACTGTTCCAAGCTTGCTATGGGCTCAGTTCTTTGCAGTCCTCATCTGTCCTCCCATTCCCTCCTCTCCTGACCCTGTGTGACCAGCACCAGCATCCCTGTGTTCCACTAAAGGGGCAGGGCTCACGGAGGTTGCCCAGGGTCGCGCAGGCAGGGCTATGGGACTCAGTTCCTGGCTCTGCCCCTGCCTCTCCCAGTTCCTGAGGCTCTCCTAGCCCTGATCGGGGCTAGGGCAGAGATTTCAGGGACCTTCACTTCGACATCCGTGGCTCCACCCCATTTTGTACCTTTGGGTAAAGTAAAGACAAACTTGTTCCTGGTGAGGGTGAGGCTCTGCCCAGGATCCCGCTGCTCAATGACATTGGTGACAGCAGAGCAGGCTGGTAAGGAGTCCCCGTCATTCATCCGCAACTTCACCCCAGCCCCAGAGCCTGCCTGCAGGGGGTTCTCAACAGACAGCCGCAGGGTGTATCTGCCCTCCTCATTGAACCCCACGCTCAGGACCTCAAACTCCAGATCCAGGGTCTTCTCCTCAGCCTTCAGTCTCTGGCTGAGCCGGGATGCAGGGAGCCAGGGCTCAGGCCCCCTAAAGGCCATGGCCATGAGCAGTGGCCAACGAACCCCAAGCTGAGTACTGCCTCCTCCTGCCACAGCCCCAGCCTGGGTGAGTCTGAAAGCCTGCAGGCTGGGCGCTCCACTGTTTGTTTGCAGAGAAACCAGGTAACAAGGTAGGAAGCTGGGCCTGACCCATCTGGAGAGCAAAGGCAGCCACCAGCCCCACACTTTCAGCATTTGTTCCATGAACAGATATTTATTGAGCACTTACTCTGTGTGTGGCATTATTTTAGGCATTTGGAATGTAGCAGTGAATCCAGTTTTTGCTTTCCTGAGGAAACTTATCTTCTAGTGGGAGAGGCAGGTGGAGAAGACAAAATGAACATGAAATACAGAAAATAAGTAACTCATGACATGTTATGTTAAATTCCAATGTTAGAGCAGGAAAGCAGGGCCTGGTGGTGAATGCCTGTCATCCCAGTATGTGGGAGGCTGAGGCAGGAGGATCGTCACAAGTTCAAGGCCAGCTTGGACTATGTAGCAAGACCTTGTCTCAAACAAACAAAGCAAGTTAGAGCAGTATCAGAGCTGAGTGGCACATGATCTATGGCAGTCAGAGCATCCTGCTCTGCAGAGCCCATCTCCCGGTGGCGTGTCCTTTGTTCCCAAGAGTTCTCATCCTGGGTTTGGGGGGCCATGGGCAGGGCCCTCTGTACCCGCCTGTGCAGCCAGGTCACAGTCTGGACCAGTGCTCACAACACAGGGCCCAGCTCAGTGCCACCTCACAGGGAGTGCAGAGCCTCTCACATCAAAGAGTTGCTGAGCTGGAGTCCTCCCGCCTGGCCAGGTCTTGCTGATACCCCATGGGAATTGGGAGATTCTGGACACTCCTCAGTAAAGACTGTCCCCACTGCCATTGTCACGACTGCCAGCACCACTGTCGTCACCACCCCCATCAGCACTATCACCAGCATTACCACTGCTACCACCATCACCCTCACCCTCACCACCCTCACCACCACCACCTCCACTGTCGTTGTCATTGACAATGTCATCGTCATCAGCATCTTTAATGAGACTTCTCATTGAGGTGCTGCTGGGCACCAGGCCATTCTGTGTGGCTCTGTGAGGCAGGTATAATTATTTCCCGTTTCACAGATGGAGAACTGGAGGCTGGAAGGATTAAACTTCTCCCAGCTCACATGGCTAGTAAGTAAGAGCTGAGATGGGAATCTCAGGATTCTGTGTGCACTTGCCCCTGCTAAACATGTGCTGGGACCAGCTCAAAGATATGAACTCATTCTCTTACGGAATTTTATACCAACACGGCAGAAGGACCCTTCTGAGTCTGAAGAGACTACTTATGTGCAGCATAGATTGCGCTAAAACAAAAAGTTCACTTGGCCATATCTTGGCCAGGATACATAAAGGGGAGATGCCAGCCTAAAGATGGGTCTCGGCACATGCAGCAGGCTTCCTTTGCAATGAATGAAACTCAGTTTCTTTGGGTTCCCTGAGGGGTAACTGAGGCCCTGACCTGTAGGTGAAATTCAACAGATCCCATGTCTTTGGGTGCCTGGGCCCTTTTCTCTACACTGGGTGGGAGTGGGGTAGGTAAATCAGCCCTCAGCTTAGTGGTCTGAAACTCTAAGGCACACTGGCAAGGGCCACAGGAGGGCTGTGACAGGGAGAGCGGGGTGGCTGAGGCTGCCCAGAAACCACTGACCCGATAGCAGTACTTGGTTAACCATGCCCTTAGACATCACGATGAGGGGA
The DNA here is from genome assembly GCF_012274545.1 of Fukomys damarensis. NCBI lineage: Eukaryota > Metazoa > Chordata > Mammalia > Rodentia > Bathyergidae > Fukomys > Fukomys damarensis. Next base: position 23,432,981 of record NW_022900937.1, on the reverse strand, counting down.
GAGGTGTTTTTCCCTTGCATGTTTGAAGCGACCCCCAGAGATGTTGCAACATGGGCATCCATCCCTTCTGACCTAAGGGCAACCTCTGCACCCCAGACCCATGCTCTGCAAGCCAAGACCATGCCCAGAGTCTGTCTTCCCCAGGATGTGTCTCTGAGTTTCCTCTCCAGTCCCCTTTCCCCATTCCACTTTTCTACCAGGCCTTGGAGGTGGCTATATCAGCCTGAGCATGGTTTAGTGCCCTCCATCATCTGGCATCCACACCTTGCCCCCCCCAAAAAAAAACTATGGTAAAATAGCATAACATAAAATTTACCCCCATTTTCAAATTGCATTTTAGTAGTACTAAGTATATTCACCTTCTGCAACTAATCTCCAGAACTCTTTCCATCTCGTAAAATAGAAAATGTACTGGTTAGACAACAGCTCCCCCCTCCCTGCCCCTAGCCCTGGGAGTGGCCCTTCTACTCTTCTCTTGGAATCTGACTGCTCCGGGCACTCACGTGAGTGGAGCCCTGCAGCGTGTGTCCTTTTGTGACTGGCTCCTTTCAAAAAGCAGAGTGTCCTGGGGAAGGACGCTTGCCCAGGCCAGGCTGCCCTTTCCTCCTCCTGCCCTTGCTGCTGTTGTCCCCTCTGCCTACACTTCCCAGAGCCCCCCAGGCAGCCCTGGTCCTCCTGAAGACTGGTAAGCATGGCCTGAGACCCAGGCATGACCCAGGCCTGAGACCCTTTTCTCTCCTGTCCTCAATGGTGATCTGTGCTTGCTGGATGGAATGTTCCTTCAGGACAGGGTCGGGCAGGGGCTGGTTGAAGCATGGATGGATGGGTGGGCAGATGGATAGGGTGATGGACAGAAGGATATATGCATTGATATACAAACCCAGCTCAGCTTCTACTTATGGCCATTTCATGAGGATTCCATCCATGAGAAGCAAAGACCATTCTGGGCCTTTAAGTCAAAGTTGGCCTCAGAGATGCATCAGGTACCGGGTGGTCCAGCTGGTGCCCAGGAGGGAGGACAGTGGTGAGGGGGTGAGCAGTAGGGCAGGAGGCAGGGGCTGCTGAAGCCTGGGCTACCCTAGACCTGGCCTCAGATCTACAGAGAAAGTCTGGCACCTTGAGGGAATGTTAGCATGCTGGGGCTGGCAGGGCCCCCCTTTATAGCTAGGGAGACTGAGGCTGGTGGTACATGGCAGGACAGTTCCCTGCCCCCACTCCAGGCTTCTCTCCATTCCTAGTTGCCTTCCTGGGTGAGCCTCCAGCAGCTCTTGAAGGGTCTGGGCTCCAGGCAAAGCTGTCACTGGAGGCCAGGTATAGGAGGTAGGGGGAGGAAGCCCTAAAAGGATGATTTCCAAGCCTCCTCTGCCACCCAGCATGGGAAATATCATGGGACCTTGTACTCTTCTCTCTCTTTTGCGTAAGAGCAGCCACTTGAGTTCTGGCTTTGTCTGGAGGAGTCTGGGTCTGTAATTAGCCCCCGCTGGGGGGGGCTCTCTTTTGGTTCCCACAATGGCTCTTTTCAATCTCCTATGCTGCCACCTCAAGGGCCCCTGGGGCTTTTAGACCCTGGTGCCCAAGGACCCACCTCCTGCTCCTGGCCTGGCCTTCTCTCTAAGCTAAGTTCTCCCAGCAAGCTGAATATCAATGAATCCTGTGGGTGAGATCTTACCTGAGTTGCAACCTTGCCCCTTTCACAAGGAGGAAGTGGCTTCCAAAGGTCAGGTGGGTGGGGAGAATAGACTTGGGGTCTCTGCCACTCTGCTGGGTCTGCAGCCCCCAGCCCCTCTGCAGCATCCTCACCCTCCAGCCCCACCTGTCTCTTCAGGGCCGAGGGTCACAGGTTAGTGGGTGACCTCAGCCTGAGGCTGGCAGGGTGATGCATGGTGCCTTCTGTCTCCACTGCAAAGATAGGAGAGTGTGGCTGGGACTCTGGAGGTCTGTGTTTGTGTCACTTGGCTATGAAGGGACAAGGACAAAGTTAGAGACTTGGGCTCTTCTTCTTCGCTCTACAGAGTCCCTGGCCATGGGACACTGTCCCCGGAGTGACACCCATGATCCTGCCCGGTAGCAGGTGGGAACTGCTTGGGCCTCTGGAAAGACCTCTTGCCCTAGCTCAGCTGGGTACAACTGTAGGAGGGGCCAGGGCTACATGGGGATCCCCAGGATCCCCGGACAGCACGGTCCCCAGGGGCTAAAGTTCTTGGGCAGGAGAGGGGTCAGCATCCCTGCAGCGTCAGCCATACTGATTTTGGTGTTCATGCACCGGATGACCTCCCAGGCAGGCTCCGGCACTCAACCAGCTGGGGAGGCCACCCTGGGGCTCTGACAGCAGCACCAGCTGTCCTGCAGCACCACTGGGGACAGACAGGCAGGTAAGAGGCATGAGGAGCAAGCTAATAGGGCCACTCCAAGTCAGCTCAAGCTGGCTGGGGGTCAGATTGAAGTGGAGCAGAAGCCAGCTTGGAAAAGGTACTGCCTGAAACTGTTAGGAGGAGAGGGACGAACTTCATGGCTGGGGGTGTGTAGAGAGACAAAGATAGAGACAGAGACACGAGAGAGAGGAACAAAAAGGAAAAGAGCGTTAGACAAAGAAAGAGATGGAGGCTTAACTCGGCAGCACACACTTATAATCTCTGCACTCCGGGAGGCTGAGACAGGAGGATTGTAGTTTGAGTCCACCCTGTCTCAAAATAAAAAAAATTTAAAAGTCCCTGGGTTCATTCCCTAGTACTGCGAAGAAAAGAAAGGGAAAGGGGAAAAAAAAGAGGCAGAAAGAAGGTAGGCAGTCTGAGCGAGACAGAAAGGGTGACAATAATGGAGACAGAAAGTGACTGGCGGACAGGTCAGACAGAAGGACAGCAAGCTAGAAAGAATGCGGCCCAACAGGGGAATGGACAGAAGCCAGTAGTGGGCACCTGTGCTGAGGGTTGTACCCACCCCACCCCCGGCCTGCCGTTTGCATTAACTAATTCGGGGGCTGAGAGGTCTCCCACCCTGAGAGTCTCTCCACCACAGAGCAGAGCAGAGTCCATGCTCTAGGAAGGGAGGTTCCTGGGGAGAGAGCAGTGAGCTGTGTGATGCGGGGTAGGGATCTCCAGCTCAGCGGCTGACCCTGGCGCCTAGCAATCTCCCTGAGCTTAGGTTTCTTGTGGCTGTGTCAGAGTACTGGGTACAGTGGGAGTTCCTGAGTCTTCTTCTGCTTCCTTTTTCTATCTCCCCTGGCAATACTTAGTCTCAAGGCTGCACTAACTTTGAGGGAGGATGAGGGGTAAGGGTAGAATCTACTTTACACGCTCAGTGGTGCCTTACATCAGTCTTCACTGCAGCCTTACAATTTCCTTTTGCTTATTAAAAACAATTACACAGGCAACACAAGGTTTCCAACATGTGAAAATCTCCCTTCTCTTCCCCTCCCCTTCCCCCGAGTGCGATGCTGTGAACTGTTTGCTGTTTGCTTGCTAGGTTCACCTTCTCTGTCTGTACACATGTCTGCCTAGTTCAAGAAGTGTGAGATGACATCATGATATCTGTATTGTCCCACCACCGGCTTCCTGGGCTATTGTGCTTGGCCCGTGTCCAGGGAGTTCCACCATATCCAGGAAGTTCCGCCATATCTGGAAGCTCTTTACCACGTAGACCATCAAAATCAATTGTGATGGCTATTGGGCTTACTGCCAGTTTCTTGCCATAAATAGTTTTGGGCACCTTGTCTGCATATCTACTTGGGCCTTTCTTTTTTCTTTTGTTTTGTTTTGTTTTGGTTTTCTGACGCAGTCTGGCCTTGAACTCTTGATGATCCTCCTGCCTCAGCCTGATAAGTTCCAGGATTCTAGGTATGTGTCACTATGCCTGACCACCAAAGTCTTTCTTGATGGTTCCCTCAAAGTGAGCCAAATGTTAACTCTGCGTGGGTTTAATCCTTCCTACCTGCAGGCAGTTTTTCTCCATGGAGGACATGGCACTCAGGTCCAAGCTGGGGACAGAACAGTTTCCCTGCCTGGGCTTGGGCTCCCTCCTGCTCCTCCTGGGCCCCTGGGTTCCGTGGGCTGCTCTTTGACGGACTGCACCTCAGCCTGTTGGCTTCAAAGAAGCAGGGACAGCCTGCCCTGCACAACTCTTTCCTCCTCTTTTTTATTTTGAGAATGAACTGGGTGCATTTTATTTTATTTATTTTGGTACCAGATATTGAACTCTGGACCTTATGCTTGTAAGGCATGTGTTGGAACCACTGACCTAAATCCCGGCCCTGGGTGCATTTTATTTTAGAAAGAGAAAGAACAAAGAAAGTGCCTGCTAGCCAGGAGGAACTCTAAGGACAGATGCTGCCAGAGTGCCCATGTCTAGGGATTTACTTGTAGACTCTGGGGGCACTTTTAGTGGGAGCAAAAAAATGTAATAATGGGGCTGCCTGCTCTGATGTCGTCCCCCCTCCTCTTCTTATCTTGTCTCTCTTGGGCTTTAGGAGTCAGGGAGTAGAGTAAGATGAGCAGAGCTCAGGAGCTGGGAGATCAAGGTGAAGTCCTGAACTCTGGGGTGCACAGGCATGTGCTGGGGTGAAGAGCAGGACCTCAGGACCCTGCCTTTCTAGGAGAAGAGACAAAGGCCTTTTGGTCCCACTCAATGAATCACACCTGGAAAGTGTGCTGAGCTCCCCCTCCCCTGGTTGCCCAGCCCAGCTGGGCGGCAGCAGGGCACTGATTGCCTATTAAAAGCTGAGCTGGTGGCCAGCTCAGTGGAATTCATCAGGCCTCGGCCCCCTGGGACTGTGGGCTAGTGACAAATGTGGGAAGGTGGGGGGCTCCTGAGCCCATCCTGGCCACAGCTGGAGAAGCTCAGCCATCAAAGCCCTATGCGGCTTCTCTGCTGGGGTGACTCGGAGGGCCAAGGGGATCAAGTTTCGGGCAAATGGCTGGGGGGGGGGCGCGGAGAGGCCCTGCAGAGGGGACCAAGGTCTGTACAGGCGGCGGGAGTGTGGGGCCCCAGGCTCTGGGCCTGTGCTGCGGGGAAGGGGGTGGAGTGCGCTCCTCTGATTCTAGGATTGCAGCAGCGGGCCGCTGAGGTCTGGGGGCAGGAGGAGGGGGCAGGGCCCAGGCTGCCTTCCGGAGGAGGAGAAGACCACGCACCTTTTAAAGCAGGTGCTGGGGACTCTGCTGGGGCCAGTGGCTGAGACTCACAACCAGGCCCTCCCTTTGGGACCCCAGCTCGAGTAGTGCTGGGGCTCGGGGAGGGGGCTCTGGTGTTGAGGAGTACTGTGCAGACCCCCAGAGTAATCACTAGAGGACAAGGAAGAGGCGCAAGGTGAGAGAGGCTGAGAAATCCCTGGTGGAGGTGGGTTGGAGCCAAGCTGAAAGACCAGGTAGGACCTGGACAGGTGGGAGCAGGGAGAAGATGGGACAGGGGCAGAGTGGGCACCGAGGCCAGAAGAGGCAGGACGGGCCAGAACAGTGGGTCGAGGGAAGAGACTGGGCTCCAAAGGGCAGGGGAGGCAAGAGTCACCTCTGAGTGGGGCCTCACTGCTGTAGCATGAGGTTGTCCTGTGTCAGCAAGGATGTGCCCAGCACGAAGCCTGCTTTCCAAGGCTAGGTTGTGGTGGTGCCGCCCCGGGGAGGGTGAGCTGTGAAAGGAGCATTGGGCCTCTCACAGCTGGGCAGTCCTCACTCCCTTTTGGCCAGGGCATCTGGATGTCACCTTTTCTTGACTGCCTCCCATGAAGGGAATCTCACTACTCCATGAGAGTAAGAAAGCTGCCTTTGTCCTGAGCTGAAATCTGCCTCCCTACCTGCCTTTCACCAAGCCAGTTCTAGCACAGCCCTCTGGGAAGGGAAGGAAAAGGAAGGAAGAGGGCACCACTCTCCTGGAACATCAGGTCACCTTCCTTCTCCCCCTCCTCCCCTTCCCCCTCTCCCCCCCCTCTTCCTCCTCCTCCTCCTCCATTCCTTTTCCTTTTCCTCTCCACAAGGCTCATTCTCCTCCCAGGGCAGGATGGCCTAAGTCCCTCCTGTCAGGGCAGTGGTACTGTTGCAGGACCACAAGAATCCTGGGATGAACATATCACAGATGTCCTCATGTCCTTGATGGCACTGGAGACAGGAGGGCGAAAGACACCCATACTTTTCCTCTCCCGGCAGCCTTGCTCCCCAGGCCACTGCAGGGGGGCCAGAGTTCAGCTGTGCATGCTGGGCAGTTTGGAGTGTGCATGTGTGCATGAGTGTGAGTGTGCATATGCATGCATGTGTATGTGTGTACACATGTGGGCAGCCCCTGTGCCCTCGCCTGTCTGGGGCTGACCTGCTTTGGCTGGTCGCCTGTGGGCTGCGAGGGTCCCCAGGCTGCTCAGGCAGGCACACAGGTCTGGTCCTCCTCATCCTGCTGCTGACAGGTGTGGAACCTGCTCCCTGTGGTGTGGGCCATCTTGCTGTGACCCAGGCTTCTGCTCCCTGTGGTGTGGGCCATCTTGCTGTGACCCAGGCTTGATTTACCAACATCTCAATGTCCCATGTTGCTGAGGTCTCAAGGTATGGCAGTGGTTCTGTGGGGTTTCTACAGTTCTGAGGCTTCCTGGGGGCGATGGAGAAGTTCTGGAGGGGTCTGGGTTGTCACTGAAGTTTTGGGAATTTGCTGAGCTCCTGCAGGTACCCTGGACATTGCGGGTCCATGGAGTGTTTTTGAGGTCCTGGGGATGTTTCTGGCCTTCTCTGGGCTTAGCTCTTTGCCCTGGAAAGGTTTGATGAACACAGACAGCTGAGGGCACACACGTGGTCTCCATCCCTGGACACAGGCATTCCTTGGGTTTAATCAACTTGAACAAAAACACAGAGAGGAAGGAAGCCCTGTCCCAGGGTTTCATGGGCCAGCTGCAGCCTGGGGGCGGGTGCCCCATGCCAGGCCCAGATGGCAGATGGCCTTCATTGGCTGAGTGCAGATTTGAGGACTCCTTCTTCTCATGGAAGTCAGGACTTAGCTGTCTCACCCACCACAGAGGGGGATCTCTGCTGGCCTGGGATGCTCCAGGGACAGTGGCATCCCCCCACCTCAGAGTGCCCCAGGGTTTGTGAGGCCTTGCAGGAGAGTGGGCTGACCTTGCCCTACCAGTCTCTCTTCCTTCCTCTTGCACACCCCATCTCTGCTCTCCTGAGCTGCTTAGACTTCATTCTTGCTACTTACTATTCTCTGGCCTCAGAGCCCTGCCCTGCACCACTTCCTCCAGGAAGGCTTCAAGATTTCCCAAGCCTGTTCTTTACTCCCTCACCCTCTGCGCCTCTGTAGGTGTCCCCAAGAGTCCCTGCTTCCCAGCCCTCCACTGATAGCAGAGCTGCTTCCCACTGACCCTTGTGGGCACGAGTGCCCATGATCCTGCTGCCAGGCCTTTGGAGAAGTCCTCCAGGGGTGCAGCCTTACTGTCTTTTTCTCCCCAGCCCTGTTCCTTGCCAGCTGCCTCCTTCCTGACACCCTTGAGCCAGCCTTCCATTTGCAGATGGACACCTCAGACTCAAGAAGTGGGGTCTGCTTCCCAGCTGGAGCTGTGTGGCCATCCGGCACCCATGGATCCTCACCTGCCCCCACGGAGGGGGGTGGAGCTGGGGACAGAAGGGGAGGTGGAAGGCAGTGGGCACCTGGGCACCCTGGCCAACTCTGTGGCTTTGATCTGCTTGCTATGACTGGATCTGGTGCGCTGGCTCTGCATTCTTGAGCTGTGAAGTCACTGAGGGAGGACAGGGTGAGTGTGTGTGTGGGGGTGCCCACAACAGAGGAATCTTGGGGTTGGAAGCACTAGAGGTGGGGCCCAGACCAAGAGAGGGAAGAGACTCACAGGGCCAAATCCAGCCCAGGGCTCAGACTGACAGCTGCCTCCCTGCCAGGCCACACCTCCTACCTGCACCACCCTGCCAGCCTGAGGTACCTGCCTCCATCTCCCCAGTGAGAAAAGAGGTGGCATCATGTATCTTGGACTCATGAGGGGTCACAAGAGTGGGGACAGTACCAACAGGAAGTCCTTTACAGGGAGCAAGTTTGGTCCAGAGCAGGGAGGGATTGTGCCTGGATTTGGGGGGCTTTTCTAGTCTGGATGCACCCCTAAGGCTGAAGGGGTTTCTTCTTCCCTCCCTTCTCCATGACTCTCCAAATATCACCTCCCAGATCAGCCTTTTCCTTCCTCCTATCTGGAGCAGCCAGCTCCAACTCTGCCTGTCTTTTCTCCTCTCTTCATTTCCATCTCAGCATGTAGGACATGGCTTTGTCCCCTCCACACCATTACCTGTTAAGTCCACCTGAGGTGCAGGGCTTGTCTTCTGCCATGGCAGCAGTATTACCTGGCCCAGAAGATCTGTTGAATGAATGAACAAACCAGCCAGGGGAGGCAGATTTGGGTAGGACATGTTCCAATGAGTGGGGTGGGGGGCGCAGTCTGCCTGCGTGGGGTGTGAACTCCCATCAGGGATGAGGCTCCAGGGGTGTCAGAGTCTTGTGAGGGGGATTTAAATTGGTAAGATTGCTCCCAAGCTCAGGTTCTGAGATCCCTGAGAGGTGAAAGGCAAGGGTGGTTCTGGCAATGGAGCCGAGGGCTCTTGAAAGCTTGGCCGGTGACATCCATCTTACAGGACAGGCCTGTGAACAGTTGACAATGTTACAATCTTTGCCAAACTCAATTTCCAAAGTCCCTCTGACCTCAGAGCAGGCTTTGTGCTCATGGGAAGAAAGGCAGAGGACAGCTCTCTGTGGGCCCAAGCCTGAGGACAACTATCACCCCCTGACCCTGGGGTGAGCTCCTGCCTTGTCCCCCTAAAGCTCAGGCTCCTTAGAGTCAGGGAGCTGATTTCTCTCCTGCAGAATCGGGGTTGAGGGTTGGGGGTGGTAGCCTCAGGCTCTGGAATTTGACAGGCACTCAGAACTGTAAGTGTCCCAGCCCCAGGGAACATAGTGGGCACACGGCAGGTATCAGCATAGTAGGCGTTCCCTGAGTTTCTGTAGAAAGAAGAAGCAAAGGCATGGGGCCCTCCACTATGAAATACTGGAAGGATGGGGACCCTCAAAGTTTCAGGGAGCCATATCTCCACCCTGGGACATGGCTGAGACCTTTCTCTGCCTCTCCCATCCTGGGTGGCCAGAGGTCCAGCTACCCCGGGAGAAGGAAAGAGGAACCCAGGCCCAGGCAGGAGAATCAGCAGGAGGCGGGGTGCTACTTGCCTGCCCGTAGGTCTGGTTCGTGTTTAAAGGACTCATTTCCGCCTATGAGAATGAGTTATCTTCTTGTGAAATCAAGTTGTAGGAACAAAAAGGTTCTACCAGTGAGACGCATGTGGCCTCCTTCCTGGAAACCCCAGGAGACGGCCCAGCTCCCCTCTCTGTCTCTGTGGGCTGCTGCCATCCCCAGCTCTGCACATGTGGTGGGCAGAGGTGCAGGGGTGCTGGGGCGGGTGCTGGGGCAGTTGCTGAGGGCAGGTACGTGTGCCCCATGGTCAGGTGCTGCTTCTTGTGGCCATGCTCCCCTCCTTGGGGACTTCACCAAGGACAATGGTCCTGCCACTGAGCCTCCAGGGGTCACACAGGGCAGTGGAGGCTGGGGAGAGTCTCCAGGGACAATGGGCAAAAGGTGGGAGGTCAGGCTGGACCCCAAGAGTAGGAGCGGTGGGAGCCCAGCCGGGAGAGCCTGACTGGGCAGCTGGAGTGGAGCCGCCTGCTGCCCGCCCACCCTTTCATCTCCACAGCTCCTTCCTCTTAGGGCCTCCCTTCGGCTGTGCCTGTGGGTCCATCTGTGGGATGGGCGGGAAGGAAGGGGGTCTGGGGACCTGTGCACCGGCACATCTTTGCAAGTGATCTTTTGAGTGTTCAGACAGCCGAATAGGTGCTGTAGCCAGAACTCAGGGACCCCGAAGCGTGTACCCAGATAACTGTCTCTGTGGGCTGGGCAGGACTGGGTGGGAAGGGACAGGGGAAGCCCTTCCCCTCCTCCTGTGCCAGCCTTCCCAGGCCTGCAGTCCTAGGCCGGCTTTTCCCAGAGAGCCAAAAGCAAGAAAGTAACCTTTAGGATTAAAAAGAAATCTTTCTTTGTTTGGGTTTTTTCTTTTTTTTTTTTTTTAAGCCTCTTTTCACATTTTTTTCCTTTTTTTTTCTTTCCTTCTCTTGTCTGGGGGTCAAACAAGAAAGGCCTGAGAATGTCCTTGTCCCAGGCAGAAGGGAACCAGACCTCTTCTGGGGGTGCAGATGACTACAGCAGCTGGTACATCGATGAGCCCCAGGGGGACAAGGAGCTCCAGCCAGAGGGGTGAGTGTGGCAGCTCCATTGTGCCGGTTATCAGAGTGGGATGTGGGGCACGGACTCTGGGCAAAGATGGCCTTGCTATTCCTTTGCTGTGTGACCCTGGACAAGCCACAGCTTCTCTGGGCTTCAGTCTGCATTCGGTTCTAAACAGCTCCAGCCCTGCTATTAAAATGCTTGAGGTAGGGGGACCTGGGCCAGGCTGGTGGACAGCACTGGGTGCTCCAGCCTTGCAAGTCTGGGGTGCTCTTGGTGACCTGGCTGTCAGCCAGCTGGGAGGAGCACGGAGAGAGGCTGAAAGGACCTTACAGGTGTCAGGTTCTCTGGACCTGCTGGGAGGGTGGAAAAGCAGAGAACCAGGATGAAAGGAGGGGGTTTGGAGTGGAACTCATGGGCGAACTCTGCTTGCTCTGTTGTCTTTGGACCTCTGAAGTCTTGGGAGGGAAGATGCACAGGTCTAGTTTCTGTAGAAAAGGTGCTAGGACCAGGGGAGGTTGGGGAGGGAGGCAGGCAGCCAGCTCACCCTGGCCCATTTTTCATTGTGTGGTTTAATCTGGGCACCTTGGCCGAGGAGCTGGGTCTTTCTGTGTCTTCCACCTGCTGCCAGGGCCACCCAGCCATGTGAGACTCAGAGTCCAGTTCTCCCCTGTTGACCCTGGCCCATCCCCTGCCTCCCTGCTTTGTCTAAGGGTTTTGCAGGGACTGGAAAGGTGAGTGTATATCTGTGTATGTACCTGTGTGTTTGTGTGTGTGTGTGTGTGTGTGTGTGTGCGCGCGTGTGCTGAGCCAGATGTGTGCACATCTGTTCTCCATTAAATCTTGAAACTAGAGAAGGAAAAATGCTGGTGCACCTCCTTAGGGCTGGGGCTGAAGCCTGGTCAGGCCTGGGTCACCCACACAAGGGACAGAGGCCCTGCCCAGAGGTGTGTGTGTGTGTGTGTGCGCGTGTGCTGAGCCAGATGTGTGCACATCTGTTCTCCATTAAATCTTGAAACTAGAGAAGGAAAAATGCTGGTGCACCTCCTTAGGGCTGGGGCTGAAGCCTGGTCAGGCCTGGGTCACCCACACAAGGGACAGAGGCCCTGCCCAGGCCTAGGGGAAGTACTATTGTTTGGAGGACTTGGAGTTCTGGCCACCTGTGTATGTGTATGTGTATGTGTGTATGGGCTGGGGAAGGCTCTGGGAGCCCCTGGAGGACTGGGAGCCTGACCTGGCTGAGTCCTTTTCAGAAGCCATGTCCTTGGGAGTGCCAGGGACTGTGCACTGGCTGGGAGCCAGACACCTGCACCAGCTCTGTGGCCAGAGATATAGTCTCCAAATAAAGTTGGGGGATTTGGTGCTAGGAATGCTGGAGATATGGCCCCCCATGTGGGTGGCAACTGAAATCTGAAGCCCTCTTCTCTCACCGTGGGACACAGTGTCCACAGGAAAAGAAGGTAGTTTGATTTTACTTGGTTAGCAAAACCAAGATGAGATACTTGCTAATTCTCCCACTCACCCCCACTCTAAAAGGGGAGCAGGAACCTGGGAGGGTAGGGGAATCCCAAGGCTGTGAACTTGGGCTCACTTCTCTCCCTGTCAGTCACACACTCTTGGGATGTGGTGTGTTAAGGCTCCAGATGGTGGTCCACTGTGCCCTGAGCTGGAGCTGGGGTTGGTGGGTACTCGTGACTGTGGCTAGGGTGGGCTCAGCCACAGAAAGCTCCCAAATGCTGGGACATGGCCCTGCTCAGACACCCTAATTCTCACAGCCCCCCCCACCTCCTCCAACATGGCCCAGCCCCACCTCTGGGCCATCATCAAACCTGGTACCACCTACCCTGTTTCCCATCCGCTCCTTGTCCTCTTCACCACTTCCTCTTCCTTAGGGCTTCCTTTCCCCTTCTTCTTTGTCCAGAGAGATGCCAACACTAACCCACACTCAAATCAGAACCCTCCTCTTCTTCTGGCACCCTTTACCCCTGTTGTGCCTCTCCTGGGATGGAGCCTCCTGCTCCTTGTGGCAATGTCCCTGCCTGTCCCATGACACAAAACAAGAGTCCATGAGTGGTCACACAAACAACTCATGGGGTGAACACACTGAGCTGAGGGTCAGACAGGGACTTTGGGGCCCTAGAGAGGATGCTCAGGGTGTGGCTCCTGGTTTGGGGCAGAGGCCTTGGGGAAATGGTCCAGCTGCTCCAGGGATTGCATGCCAGGGCCCTACCTGGCTAGGCCTGGGGGCACAGGGCTGAGCGGGACCTGGCCCCGCCCCGGTGGCCTGAGGAGATTCAGGCTGAGGGGCTCTGAGAACGTGAGGTTCTCCATTCTTGGGGAGTCAGATCCTCTCAAGGCAGCCACTCTGAGAGTCCCACAAGTAGAGAGTGAATCCCTGGACCAAGTAGAGAGAATCCAAGGAGGTGAGCAGGGGCAGGTAGATCTTCCTAGAGTGGGAGGATAATGTGGCTTTGGAGGACAGGGACAATGGGTGAGTTAGACAAAGTGCTTCAGCCAGGATGACTTCCCAGGAGCCTGAGATCTCCAGCCCTAGGGCCCCAGAGCCCCAGGGCTTAACGCAGGAAGAACTGAGAATTAGGCACTGCGTAGGAGAGGGCAGAGAGTTGAGGGAGACGCTGGGTGGAACTGCAGTATACACAGCCTTGACCCCAGACCCAGCAGCGCACCAGGCCTCACAGGCTGAGCCAGCCTTCCTTTGCCCCACAGGGAGGTACCCTCCTGCCAGCCCAGCGTGCCACCTGCCCTGTGCCATGCCTGTCTGGCTGTGCTGTCGGTGAGTCCAGCTGGTCTGCCACGTGTGCCCACCTGGGTGCAGGGACTGGTGCAGGGGCTCCCAGGTCCCTAGGCGTGAGTATTAGGGATGGCCCCAGTTGGGCATCCAAGCTGGGTATAGGCCAAGTCCAAGATGAAGTCCCAAGATGTCACAGCGTGTGCACTGGGTGGTATTGGGTGCTCTGGGGCTGACTGGGGCCAAGGCCTGGGGCACACAGTCTCTCCTGCCCTCTCCTTCCAGATGCTTGTCCTGCTGCTGCTGGCCTGGCTGCTGTTGCGCCGCCGTCTCAGGCAGGGCTGTGGGCGAGGAAGGCCTGGTCTGCCCAGGTTGGTGCTGGGCCTGGGTTCCTTTGCTCAGGGCCCTCTGGGAGAGTGGGGCATGTTGGGTATTAGCTGCCAGATCTGAGTCAGTGACATTGCTTGATTGGGGCTCTGCCTACCTCCACCCAGATCCTTTGTATTCAGAAGCCCTGAGGTGGAAAGGGGACCCACTGAGGAACAGAGGAGACCTGACTCTAAGTACTTGGGTGGCCCTCAATGTTCTGCTGCCTGCGGTTACCACCACCTGATGCTGTCCTAACCCTCCTGTCCCTGAGGGTGTCTGGGGACCCTGCCTGACTCAGGAGAGAAGGACTTACCTTCCCTGCAGTGGAACTTTCTCCTCCAGCTGTGTTACCTCAGAGCCCAGGGCAGGTGACCCCAAGGAGATGAGACTGGGCAGATGGGTGCAGGGGACACCACAGGGTTGGGGGAGGGGGTAAGGGAGCCTGAGTGTAGACCACATTGGGTTTGTGGGGACCTGGCAGGGGATCCCGGGCTGAGCAGGGAGCCTGGGGAAGAGCTGGACCAGAGCCATGAGGCCGGGGTCAATGCTAGGGCAGCCTGTGTGCTGTCTGCCCAGCCCGGTCCCCGCCCAGGAGAGGCGGCGGCTGTTACACAAGGATGTTGTGGCTCTGAGCGCTCTGAAGCCCTGCCAGCCCACACAGACAGTGGGGTAGTGTGGAGGCCAAGTTTCCTGGAGCTTCCTGAGGGTGGGAGGGAGCAGGGCTGCTGCTGGGGCTTGTCCCCTCGCGTTGTCCTTTCCCACGCACAGCCCAGAGGGAGCCAGGAGATGGAGGGGCTGCACAAACACTCCCAGAGGAACGGATGAAAGGGCAGGTGCTCTCCATCTCCCCTGGTTCCTGGATGGCCTGAGTGTGATCCCTAGGTGTGGACGGCCCCTTCCTGATATGTCTCCATCTCTGTGCCAGCCCTGTGGATTTCCTGGCTGGGCACAGACCCTGGGCCGTGCCTGCTGCTGTCTTCATGGTCCTCTTCAGTGCCTTGTGCCTTCTGCTCCCCAGTGAGGACCCGCTGCCCTTCCTGGTCCTCGGCTCCACGCCTGGCCCAGGTACACTGTGCAGTCTCAGCCTGGAGCTGGGTGATGGGGTGGGCTCAAGGGGTTGATGGTGAGAACAGCTGCCCTGCTGCACAACTGCAAAAGGTGTGGATAGCACCCCATTTTACAATGGAGGGAACCAGAAGCCAGAGAAAAAGCCACCATAAATAGTAACTGAGTTACAGTCTTTCTGTGGCCACTGTATATAGATCTCATCTTGTTCTTGTTAAAACACAGTGATTATTTCTTCTTACAGATGGGGCAGCTGGGACTCCAAGAGGTAACTTGCCCAAGATCACAGAGCTGGTCGGTGGCGAGCCTGGGTTTGAACTCAGAGCTCTTGGCCACCGAGCCAGCGAAGGGGTGTGGCTGAAGGAGTCTGAAGAGAGGTCCATGTCTGCCCCTCTAGTGTATGTCTCTCTGCCCATTTCACCTTCCAGGACCCTGGAAGATGCTGGCCTTGCTCTACTACCCTGCTCTGTACTACCCTTTGGCTGCCTGTGCCACAGCTAGGCATGGAGTGGCTCACCTATTTGGGAGTGTGCTATCCTGGGCCCACTTGGGCGTCCACATCTGGCAGAGGGTTGAGTGTCCTCAGACACCCAAGGTAACCACTGACTGACTCATAGTGGCCCGGAGCGAGGGGTGCACAGAGCAGCCTGCTTGTACCTGCACTGTTATTTTATCTCTGTTTATGGGCCTGGCTGCTCCCTCATGCGTGGATTCCATGCCTGTAGGCATAGGCAGCACCAAGTTTGGCTCCTCTAGGGGTGAGGCGGGGGACAAGGCAGGTGAGGGGGACGAAAGGAAGGAGGAGGAAGCTTATGATCCCTACCACTGACCCCAGCCTCCCTCGGTTAGGCCATAATGGGAAAGGAAGGAAAACGGATGTGGCCAGTGTTGAGTGGGGGAGGAGTTCAGAGAAGAATTTAGTCTCAGAACTTGATGCTCAGGTTGCAAACTATACCTATACAGAATTAGGCTGCCGTCTACTTTCTGGGATATCAGTCTGTGTCCTCATATGCTGGGACACAGAAACCCAAAAAGTGGGTGACGGAACCTGGAAATGGGGGTGGAATTGTGTAGCCACCTTCCTTTGGCTGTGCCAGTCCTGTGGGTGTCAGGAGAAGGGTCAGTAGGCCTGCTGTGGGGGTGGCCCAGGATGAGGGCAGAGAACCAGAAGCTTCCCGAGGCTGTCCTGTCTGTCCTGTGGTCACTGGGATGAGATCAGAATGGAGGTGGATCTGGTTGTGGTTGGGGGAGAAGGCTAAAGGTAGATCTGTCTATCTGCTTGTCTGTGTCCAGATCTACAAGTACTACTCCCTCCTGGCCTCTCTGCCTCTCCTGCTGGGCCTCGGCTTCCTGAGCCTCTGGTACCCAGTGCAGCTGGTGCGGAGCTTCAGCTATGGGACAGGGACAGACTCTGAGGTAAAGGGAGAGCCTGGGTGGGGTCCTCCATATCTGTGACCCCTGTACACGGCTGTGCTGAGACGCTGGCTGACATCACAGACTCCCTCCGCAGGCAGAGCTGTGTCCTGACCAGGCCTTAGGTGGGAGGTGGCTGGATAATGGCAAGTGCAGGGGAGGTCTGGGAGGGCTTCTCAGGGGAGGCAGGTGTTAGCAGGAGGCAGAAGGACAGGGAGAATCTGGAGCTGGAGAGTATAGGAACCAGACACTGCAGGTACAGGACAGAGCATGCCAGAGGGCAGAGAGGGCCATGTCTGCTCTGTTCATACCCACATTGGTGGCGATGGGTAGAGCACAGCACATGATAGATAACTGAGCAAATATTTTAAATTCTGGGGATGGAGGGATATATTGTGGGGAAAGATTGTTATCATTTTTAGCAGGGCTTGAGACAGAGTCTCACTATGTAGTTTGGGTTGGCCTTGAACTCTCATCCTCAGCGTCCTGTGGGAATACAGGTACACACCACCACACTCATCTGAGAGAAGATTCCTGAATGATACCGCAGTTTTGTAGGAAGCCCTGTTGGTCCCTGATATGTGTCAGCCCCTGGGCTCAGGGCTGGGACTCAGAGCTGAGTAACTTGGCCCATTCTATTGGAGCTTCCTGGGGTGGGAGAATGACCAGGACAACAGACCTGGACATTACCACCAGAAATGCACCAGGGGTGTGTGCGTGTGAGCACAGTCCAGTGGCTTCCTGGCTGGCGGGGATGGCGAAGGAGGCGCCACAGAGGCCCTCAGAGGGCAGAAAGGATGACAAGAAAGGCTAAGGACACAGGGGCCGAGGACTCAGATCCCGAGTACCTCCTTTCCTGCCCTCCTGTTGCTCATGCTCCTCTAGGGTATCCTGTGTCCCCCAGCTTCCTAGCTGGCTCAGAGAGGGCTGAGGCTTCCCCGGACATGGATATACCATGTGCCAGGCCAGTTGCTGCCACCAGGGACCCTTTGTCCTTTTTCAGGACCCCCCCCCCCACATCACCTCTTTTCCTGAAAGGGATAAATGCTCTCTGGACTTTGGTCAAAGAGATCTAATCCGCCGAGGACCCAAGCCAAGCTTGAGCTGACCCCCTCTGGCCTGGGGCCTGGGTTTCCATGGCAATGGATGACCATGACCTGGGTTCTTGGGATCGCAGCTCAGGCTACCTGCTCATGGCCTCTGCCATTTTGCAGGAGGCATGAGGCTTAGAATGTGGCTCAAGCAAATCTGGTCACCCTTGTGATCTCCCTGAGTCCCAGCAGGAGGAGAGTCAGGGACCTACCCTGGAACACCCCGTGCTATGTCCCGGTCAGCGGTATGCCTGTGGGACCCAGGCTTCTCAGGTCCTGTCTCGAGGGTAGGGAAGGCCAGAAGGTAGGACAGACACAGGACAGATATGAGGATATCTTGGGCATGATGTTCCAACCTGGGGACACTCAGAGAGCAGGCTGAAGGGTCTCAGATTTGCAGAAGAGAATAGGGCAGCTTTGCCAGACCTGGGTCTTGTTGCTGTAGGTCAAAGGTCAGCCGTTTATACCTCCACCCCTGCATGGCCAAGAGGTCCCCTTGGAGACCTGCTTGGTGTCCCCATTGGTGCCCAGAGCCTGGGGACAGCTCAGGCATGTCTCTGGCCCCATCCCTGTCTGTCCCCAGGGGCTGTGGAGCCGTGACTCCGAGGAATACCTGAGGAGCCTCCTGTGCCGGAAGCAGCCAGGAGGCTGGTGAGGCCCAGGCACCCATGGGAGTGATATGGTGGCCAGGAGGGGACAGATGAGGGGTGGCTTAGCCAGAGCAGTGGCTTTTCCTGTGACCCCATTTGCCTGGTCTTTCTGCAGCTCCTACCGCACTTCTAAGCAAGACTTACTGTCCCGGGCCTGGGACTACTCTCGAAGATACATCTATATCCCACAGCCAGGTATGGGTCCCTTGTGGCCAGGATGGACAACTGTCAGCTTGGGGTAATGAAGTCCCCTGGCTTGGTCCTGGTGCCTGGCTTTCTGGCCTTTCCCTAGGCCCCTTGCTGGGTGGGCTGTGCCTGATGCTGCTCCTCACCACACCTCTTTCTTTGGGGACCTCAGGATTCCGCCTGCCCTCGAAGCTGGTGATCTCAGCCACCCTGACAGGGACCACCACTTACCAGGTATGTCCTGCACCCCACAGTGCCATCTACCTCTAAATCCCTGCCTGTGGCCCCCATGCAGCAATGGCTCTGACCCAACTCAAATAGATGACAGCTGATTGACGGTAGTTGATGCATATATAATAGACAGATGATAGGTGACAGGCAGGTGACAGACAGATGGATGGAGGGGAGCCCTGCAGATCACTGCCCAAGCTCTGTCTAGCCCTTCAGGCTGATGTCATCTCTGTCTGCACCATGTGGTGTTGGGCCTGGGGACACTAAGAAACACACGGGATGCCCTGAGAGCTACAGGCCATGGCCTCACTGCTCTGGCACAAGATGCTCTCTGACCCTGCAGGTGGCTCTGCTGCTGCTGGCAGGTGTGGTGCCCACCCTGCAGAAGGTGCGGGCAGGCCTCACCACAGACGTGTCCTACCTACTGGCTGGCTTTGGGCTGGTGCTGTCCAAGGACCGGCAGGAGGTGGTGGAACTGGTGAGGCACCATCTGTGGGTGCTGGAAGGTGAGGACACCCAGCATCCCAGGGGACTGTGTTGGCACAGGAGTGGGAGTCAGGCTGGGTCCCTGGCCATGGGAGCCAGGTCCTTGGGCACTGCCCCCACCTCCCTGGGCTCTGCTGTTTCACTGAAACCGGGGCAGCTGGTGCAGCTGGGGCTTCCAGTTCAGGTTTGTGGGACCTCAGGCACTGTCTGGGTAGCCCCCACCCCTTGCCACCTTCAGGGTTGGCCCCACCCCTGGCCCAGTGTCTCTGACCGCTGCTCCAGGTGTGTCCACAGAGGAGGCTGTGGTCATGGGGGCCGAGGCTGAGGAGGAGGATAGGGGAAAGTGACGTGGGCAGTATCTATCGACATGAGCCCGCTGGTCTGGGATGCTTTGGGCAGGGCAGGTACCTCCTTTCCCTTCCTGGCTTCTGTCCCTCCCTGGACTATTCACTCTGGCTGGGCTTGGAGAAGGGGCTGACGCTACAGTCAGAGTGGGCTTGAGTCCTTGGGTCTGCTCTTGGCCCAAGGAGCAGGTGTCTTAGGGCCACCTCCACTTTCCCTACCTACAAAATGGGTGCCACTAGCCAGGTGGTGATGTACGACTGTAATCCCAGGACTCTGGAAGCTGAGGCAGGGTAATCACCATGAGTTTGAGGCTGCCTGAGCTACAGCGAGACCCTGTCTCACTGAGGTTGAAATTGCATCCTTGTCCTGAAGGCCCTGTGGGTATGAGAAAGCATCTGTAGCCACTGAGTGGGCCCAGAGGGGACAGGAGGAGGACCAGAGAGCAGGAAGGTTTCATGGGCGCCAGGTTTGCAGCCCATGGGGGGAGACAGAAGCAGGAGGTAGGCAGATAGTGGCCAGAGGCCAGGCCTGTGGCTGGGGTCTCGTGAGCCTGGCACCCATCACTCTGCACCCTGTCAGAGGCTTGGCGGGGGCAGACACTATGGGGTCTGATGGTGGCCTTATCCTGGGAGACAGATGGCAGGGGATCATGTCCGGCACACGGACACATGGAGGAGAAGGGAAGCAGTGACTTGCGGCCATGCAGCAGGAGGGGCAGTGGGGGAAAGACTCCAGGCTGGGGATCCCTCAATGGGAGTCCCAGAAGTGAGGGATAGGCCCACGGCCTCAGAGCCTCCTATGTCCCAGGGTGGGCCGGGTACATCAGGGGCTCTGAGATCCCAGCCCCACCCTATACCCCCAGTGTGCTACGCCTCCACCCTGGCCCTGTCCTGTTTACTCACCATCCTGCTCCTGTTCCGCTCGCTGGCCACGCACAGGTAAGAGGCCAAGTGGGGACCTGGGGGACCCAGAGAAGTCCTGGGTTAAACAGGGCAGCCGGCATCCACCTGCGAGGGATGAGGCCCTGTCTGCCTTGCTTCTGTACCAGTGGCCTCCTGTCACCCTCATCAGCACTGCTGGTCCCCACCGTTCTGACCTGGCTTGGGTTGGTTACTGCTCCACTGGCTTTGTCTCCCCTTTTCACACCCCCCACCCACGTCCTGGGAAGACTGCCTGGGCACCACCTCTTCCAGAAGCCCTCCCAGATTGAGTGGGTGGCCTTCTCCAGGCTCCCATGGCTCTGAGCGTCCCTGCTGATGGCTGTGTTGGCAATTAGCTCCGGAGTGTGGCCAGGGGCTGGGTTGGGGAGGGGCTAGGGAGAGCATACCACCCCTGAGGCCCCGGACACCCTTGCCTCCACCACAGGGCCAATATTCAAGCTCTGCATCGTGGGGCCTCCCTGGACCTGGGTCCCACAGTAAGGAGCAATCGCCCATCCCGCAAAGCCATATTCTGCTGGATGAGCTTCTGTGCCTACCAGGCCGCCTTCACCTGCCTTGGTGAGCTCCTCGCCTGCCACCCCAAAATGGCTGCACTCCGAGTGGAGTAGGGTACAGGAGCCCTCAGGGAAGGGGTCCCATCTTGTGATGTAGCCCCAGTGCTGGCTGCCACCAGATTTGAGTACAGGGGTGGCCCTGGTCTGGAGGTGATGAGTTCAGGGTGGCACATTCTTGCTCCTGTTAGGTAGTGAGGCTCCCATCACTGGGGGTATGCAAGCAGGCATGGACTTGTTGGGGACTAAAAAGAGGGCCCTTCCCTGAAAGAGTTGGACCAGGGGACTTTGGAGGCCCCTTCTTGAGCAATTTCTAATTATCCCCTTGGGCACTACAGTGTTGTGGGAGGGGCTGGGTCAGCATACATGTCCCTCCCTTCAGTGCCTCTGCCCCACCTCACTGGGGAGGAGGAGGAGGGTGATAACTGGAGGCATCACTGGGGCTGAAAGCTTGGTCTCTTTTCTCATAGACCAGGTGCCCCCAAGGCCTTTGCCGCATGTCTCATTGATCAGGTAGCCTGGCTATTGCCATCGACAACTCCCAACATCTACCCCATCCCTGCTCTGGCTCAAGGGGAAAGAAGCCACTGATTTTCAAAGGGGTCTTGCCTCTGGGGACTCAGGAACAAGCAGGGGAGATAACGTTTGCAAACTGCTTTGGTTTTCCAAGCACTGCCCCAGATCTGATATCCCTGGGTCTCTTTCCACGGAGTGGAAGCTGAGGCTCAGAGAGGCAGTGTAACCAGTGCAATGTGGCACTGCTAGGCAGTGGCAGAGCAGGGATCTGAAGCCGGGGCAGCCTAGCTCCAAAGCTCTGGATTCCTGGGTGGTGGGGTGGGGGCCAGCTTCTATGTCTGTCCTCTGACACCCTTGTCCCCGCAGGGCTCCTGGTACAACAGATTGTCTTCTTCTTGGGGGCTACAGCTCTTGCCTTCCTGGTGTTCATGCCTCTGCTGCATGGCAGAAACCTCCTGCTCCTTCGGTTCCTGGAGTCCTCCTGGTGAGGGAATGGGGCAGGGAGTTGGGGACCCTGTCCCAGGGGCCACTAACTGCAGCTGCCCCTACCTGCTTGCAGGCCCTTCTGGCTGACCTTGGTCCTGGCTGGGATCCTGCAGAATGTAGCAGCCCGTTGGGTTTTCCTGGACACTCAGCACGGATACCCTGAAGTGACCAACAGGTAAGGCGGCCCTGGGTTTTTTTTTCAGTGTCTCTTTCCATTCCTCTGTCCCTGCACTGCATCTCAACCCATATTTGTCAGGAGCCTGAGGGCACCTGCCCCAGAGGAGAGGCTTGATGGCCACGCCTACATTTTTCTATTCATTTCTGCATGGTGCTGGGGAGAACTGTGCACTGAGTTGCACCCCTAACCCTGACCCTGACCCTCTCCCCTGTGCGGAAAGGATGGTTCAAATGGCAAAGTCGGGGAGCATGGGCCCTGGGAAGGATTTGGGTTGGGGACCCAGAGGAGGAAGGCGGGAGATGCCAGGGCCACAGAAAGACACAGGTAGACACAGCCTTTAATCTCAGTCCTGCCCCTGAGTTGCTCTATAGCCTTGGCTAATTTGGTCACACTTCTGAGCCTCAGTTTCCCCTCTCCTGGGGTGGTGGGTGGGGAGAGAGAGAGAAGGCTTGGCTTAGAGTAGTGGGTGCAGAGGCAGGCTTGATAAACAGCAGGCACTCAATACATGCACAGGCAGGTGCTCAATACATGCATGGCCATGGGGGCATTCGGTTCTCATACTGACCCTGGGGAAGGTTTGGGTGTGTCCTGATTGAGCCTCCTCTACCTGCCCCCAGGCGAGTGCTCTATGTGGTCACCTTTCTTCTCTTCCCCATCAATGTGCTGGTGGGTGCCGTGGTGGCCACCTGGAGAGTGCTGCTGTCTGCCATCTACAACATCGTCCACCTCAGCCAGATGGACCTCAGCCTGATGCCCCTGAGAGCTGCCACTATGGACCCTGGTAAGGTCCCTGGGCAGGGCTATGTCTGGGGTCGCTCTGATCTGAGGACTGATGTGTCTATTAAGGTGTGTGTGGCTGCTTTGCAGCAGATAGGCTGCAGGTATGGTGTGCTCCAGCAGGCCACACCCATGTGCCATGTGCCATTTGCCTGGCATGCTCGGACACGGGGGTGCACACGTACTCCCCATGTGTGTATTGGGGTGTCTGTGCCACTCCTGCCCCAGCATGGCCACCCCTGCTGTGCTGCAGGCTACCACACATACAGAAACTTCCTGAAGCTGGAAGCCAGTGAGTCGCATCCAGCTGTGACAGCCTTCTGTGCCCTGCTCCTGGGAGTGCGGAGCCCCCGGACCCGGACCCAGTCCCCAGCTGCTGCCCAGAATAGTCTCAGACCCGGGGAGGAGGAAGAAGGTGTGTGGTCTCCCTGGGCTGGGTGCCCCAGCCTCCCCATCCTCTCCTGGGAAGAGGGTACAGGTGCGTCCCTTCTGGCCCAAGAACAGAGTGGCTGCCTTGTTGGAGATTCTGCCACCACCACCTCTCCCTGGGGAGTGTGTGTCTTCCTCATCCCCCACTGCACAGGATATGGGCAGCAGGAGGGGACACTAAACCAGCTCATTCCTCCAGAGACCTCATCCCTCCCAGTGGGTGACTCCATACTCCTTTATAAGTCCCATGCTTCCCTGTTGTCCCCTCTGGGCCTGCAGTGGAGCCCAGACTTCCCCCCCTCCGACTGTGAGAACTTTTAGACTCTGCCCAAGTCTGGACTGGGGAGGCTTGGCAGGGTGTTTGCTCAGCGACTCACAGAAGTCCTCTCCCTCTCAGGGATGCAGTTGCTACAGACGAAGGACCCTGTGGCCAAGGCAGCAGGGCTCCGTGCTGGCCGCAGCTGGGCCCGCTGGGGGGTGGCCTACACACTGCTGCATAACCCTGCCCTGAAGGCCGCTCGGAAGGCAGCCCTGGCTGGGGCCCGGGCTAACGGCACCCAGGCCTGAGGGTCACCTGACCCCGAACCTCCCCAGCTGTCCCGAACCACTTGAGGAGGGCATCCCCTCTGTTTGAGCAGCTGGGCCAGCACATCCCAGCCGGGAGATCATGGAACCTGGGACCAGCTGGGGACTGGAATAGCCGAGGGTGGGTAGTCTGGGAGCACCAGCCTGGGCTCGGGGGCAGTGTCTGGTCTCAGCTTTGGTCCAGGAGCCAGTGGAGCTAGGGGACCCCAGGCCTGTCTCCCCTGCCTGGCTGGGCCACCAGCCTTGCAGGAACCCCTGAGGCCTCCTGACAGGGCCGGTGATCGGGGTCAGGATAGCCCAGCCCCTGAACTTCCAGCCTGAGTCTCAGCCTAGGCCTCCCCCGCCCACTTCCCCGGCCCAGCCCAGCCCAGCCCTCCCCTCTCCTCCCGGGCGGCTGGCTCTCTTCTCCTTGGATCCCCAAGGCAGCCCAGAAGGAAGACCTGGGCTCCGGCTCCAGCAGTAAAATCACAACTTGAACCAGGCTGACCTACCCCCTCCTGAGTGCCAGGCATTTGTAGTTTATTTGCCTTAGGGATGATGAAAGGGTTGAGTGTGCTCCTGGTAATAAACCTGTGCCCCAGAAATTGTGCTGCTTACGGTGAGGCATCCGGACGCCCACTTGCAGCAAATCTGCATGACTGCAAGGGTCTTGTGTGGGCTGGGGTGGCTGACAAGACCCCAGCTGCGTCCTCTGGGAGATGGAGGTGGAGGAACCTGCCATGCCACTCCTGAGCAGGTGGCCTTGAAGGGGTGAATGGGAGGGTCTGGGGGAGGCAGGGGTGCCCCGCTGGGGGCGGGGAGGTGGCATCCTCATGGCCAAAGACCTTATGTGAAGAGGGGAGGGGTGAGACTGACTGGGGTCCTTCCTCTGCCAGAGCAGGGGGAACTGGAGACCTGTGAAAAACAGAGATGTGGCTTCGGTTCCGCGGGGCTGGAGCCACAAGGCAAGGGCGGCCCTGCACAGATCTGGGTCAGCTGACAGTGCTTTCCTGGCAATCAGCAGGGCCACAGGGCGGGGGGTGTGGACTCGCCCTCTGCCCTGGCTGAGAACACAGGCAATGGAGTGTGAGAAGGCTGGGTTACGGGACGCCTGGGGCTGTGGGAGCCCAGTCCACACAGGGCCAAGGGCTCATCCTGGGAGGCTTCCTGGAAGCGATGGTCCTGTCTCCGCCAAAGGAAGATCAGGGAAAGGGTGACAGGCTGAGGGAACAGTGTCACTGAAGCACTGCAGGGGGTGAGGTTTGCCCGGGCACTGTGGGAAGACAGCGTGGGAAGGACCTGCAGAGGGGCCGAGCTGGCTGTCTGGGCGTTCAGGCTTCATCCCAGAGCAGCGGAGTCACTAGTTCACCATAGCATGACGTTGCCTGCCACCCTGAGTCAGACTGGGGTTCCCTCCTCCTCCAGGAACCCAAGACCTTGGGGCCCATGGGGTCTATCCCCACGCTGAACCCTGCCCCACCCTGTCATTTGATTTCTGAGCCAGCTCAAGCCCAGAGACGGGCAGTGACTTACCCAAGGCAGCACAGCATGTGAAAACTAGCTCTGTCTTGCTGCAGATGTGGGGGTCATCCTGGACCCCCCACTGCTGGCCCAGCCGAAGGTGCACATTGATAGAGGAGGGGGGCAGGGGAGGCTGCGGGCTGAGGTGTGGGCTGAGGTGGGGGGAGGCCAGCCCCCCAATGCACAGCTGCCACCCTAGGCTCCTCAGCCTCCTGCCTGCATTTTGCTGAGCTCAGGCACCAGGGGCCCCTTGGGTCACTGCCCCTATCTCAGAAGGGTGGATGGAAGTGCGAGGGGGTCACTCTGACTGGCACAGAGCCCCGGGGCTGGCCTGTCCATGTGTCCCCTTCTGAGAATCCCCTCTCTGTCTCCTCCCTTTCCTCTCCTTTCCTCATGTCTCTCCCAGAAGCAAGACAGGGATGAAAGGCTATAATCGGGCTGTCCTTTGCCTGTTCCTGGGGCTAAGGCCGGCATCAAATATGGCTCAGAGTTCCTGGGGTCCCTAAAGGGCCCCTGTAATGCCAGGCTCCCGCCTGCTGGTCCTCTGACAACTGTGACAGCTGCAGTCCCCGTGACTCTCCAGTTCTAGATCCCGTCCCTTGTTTGAGACCCGTCCAGGCAGACACAGAGGAGCGTGAGAAATGCTGTTTATTTTCTGCCACCCAGGCCGGCCCCTCTGCAGGCGCAGGGTACAGATACAAACTGGAGGGAAGAAAGAGTGGGCAGGCATCCAGGGTAGAAGGCACAGGCTGGGAAGGAGGTGGAAGGAGAGGGAGGCCAGGCCTGTCCGGGAGGAGGCAGAGGAGCTCTGGAGTCTGTGCTGTAGAGAACACCAGGGGGCAAGGGAGCACAGGGGTCACAGCCACCACCCCTGCCTTCTCCTCACCTTCCTCCTCTCCCTTTGGCTCTGCCCTGGTAGTCTAGCCCGCACCACGTGGCCCTCACTGTCAGTTACAGCACCCAGGACTCCAGTGGCTTGGCATCACCCCGTGAGCGTGCTAGCCCGGGGGTCACGGGCAACTCTGTTAGCAGCAATGGGCACCAAGATGGTGCTGGGACCCAGCTCCCCACCAGCCCCTCACTTTGAGAAGGTCTAGGGGCTGGGGCGTTGGGTGCCCGGAAGAGATTAGAAGGGAGGTAGGAGAATGTGAAGTCACCAACTCTGTACCCCTGGCACTTATGAGGAACACAGGCAGCATTGGTGCCAACCTCAGGCCAGGCCGGAGCTTGACTAGAAGGGGGCACCAAGGAGGAACAGGCCCTGGGCCAGGACCAGGACCAGGACCAGGACCAAGCTGAGGCATTGTTGCCCTGTGGCCCCTTCTCCCACCACAGCTGCCTCGGAGCTCCCAGCACGGCTGAGGTAAATGATGACCACGTTGTCCTCAGGCCCAGACGGTTGCACCTCGTTGTCAACCGTGTAGCAGCCCTTGCCCTCCACCGCTTTGCCGTGGAACCTGCGCCCCAGAGCATCCTCACCACCCTCACCCGTGGTGGCCAGTGCCACATTCACTGAGCTCTCTGCGCCACCCAGTTCGTTGGTGGCCAGGCAGCTGTAGGTGCCCTCCTCCAGCTTGCCAAAGTCAGGAATGAGCAGGCTGCCGTTGGCGAAGGCCTGAAAGCGTGGCCGGCCAGCAGGCGCTGCTGGAGCTCCGGGCAGGACGCGGCCGTCAGCACCCACGTTGGGACTGGCGATCTCCACAGTGCCGCCGGGGGTCTGGATGTGCCAGTG
>NW_022900937.1:23392404-23406390 GCF_012274545.1 Fukomys damarensis | reverse complement strand
CAGCACGAAGCCGGGCCGCAGTTCAGCACCATCCTGGCTGGGCTGGTAGCTGAGCTGCACAGAGGGCGCCGAGCAGGGCAGAGGTGGCAGGCGGCTCAGCGGGGTGCCCTTGAGCACGTGGGGCGACGTGCAGGCCACGTTGTCCTGCTCTGGGATGGACACGGCTGTGGCCAGCGCCCATGTCTTGAGCCACACGAG
The DNA here is from genome assembly GCF_012274545.1 of Fukomys damarensis. NCBI lineage: Eukaryota > Metazoa > Chordata > Mammalia > Rodentia > Bathyergidae > Fukomys > Fukomys damarensis. The sequence continues at coordinate 23,406,192 of NW_022900937.1, read as the reverse complement.
GCCACAGTTGCAGTCAAAAGGGTTGTCGTTGATCTGCAGGTGGGACAGCGCCGTGAGTGGTGCGAAGGTGCCCTCAGCCAGCGTGTGCAGGCGATTGTGGTTGAGCTGCAAGGAGCGCAGGGCGTGGAGGGTGCGGAATGCATCTCTTGGGATGAAGGTCAGCTCATTACTGTCCATCTTGAGGAGCTGCAGGGCACTAAGGTTGTGCAGGTCACTCCAGGCAAAGTCTGAGATGAGGTTGTGGCTGAGGTCCAGGCTCTTGAGGTGGCCCAGCGAGGCCAGCGCACCTTCAGCCACCTTGCGGATCTCATTGTGTGCCAGCCACAGCGACTGCAGCAGCGGCACCTCCTGGAAGGCGCCCTTGGGCAGCCCTGGCAGCCGGTTGGCCGATAGGCTCAGTGTGGTCACATTGGCTGGGAAGCCAGGTGGCACAGCCTCCAGGTCACGGTAGGCACAGTCGGCGATCTGGAAGCCATACTTCTCGCCGCAGTCGCAGGGCTCAGGACAGCCTTGCACCAGGCCCAGGAGCAGCCCCCAGCACAGAAGGCGCAGCCCCGGCATCATCCCTCCTGCAGAGGAGAGCGTGTCACCCTCCTGACCCCAGGACCTGCCCCAGAGGCCCCTCCTCCCTGGGTCCCCATCCAAGCTCTTCCCAGGGGGTGGGCCTGTCCCAGCAAACACAAGGAAAACCCAGCATTCTCTAAAACGCCAGCCCCCACCCTCTGCAGAAGGCAAAACTGAGGGCCGGAGAAGGACCCAGACTTGCCGAGGTTGCACAGCCAGTCGGGGTGGAGACAGGATGGACGAGGACCCCAATTTCTCCGCACAGAGTTCTCCCTGCCTCAGCCCGTCCCTGCCTGACTTTATGACTTGAAATCTGTTTTCCAGCCGCCCCCTCCCCCAGTACATCACAGAGCCTCCCTCCTGCCCTCCCACATCCTGGACATGGTCCCTCCCACTGAGCCCCCCCATAGGTATGCTCTCCCTGGCCCACACAAGGCCCCTTGTGCAGTGCATACCTCCCCCACTCTTCCTGCCGTGACCACAGCGGACACCAGGCCCTTTCTGAGGAATCACACCCTGGCCTGTTTGGTTCCAACTGCGCCAGGCAGCTGCCTAAATAACACCCCCGCCCGGACCTCTGGGCTGACTTGGGCGAGGCCTGAGGCTCGGCCCAAATGCAGCTGGGATTTTGGGGGTCTGGGCTGTTCAAGAAGGAGCTTCTCCCGGGATGGCTCCCAGCAAGAGACTGTTCCCAACACCTTGGAGGTTCCAAAGGGAAAGCCCCTGAATCCCACAGGCTGCCACCTCCGCCCTCTGGCTGGAGCCCTCCTCCCCAGCTTACCTTCAAACCACTCTCCCTCGGCAGGCGAGGCTCTTCTGAGGTAGAGCCAGAAAGCAACAAAGGACTGAGTTAGCAGAGGGTCAGCAAGGCCAGGGTGCCCTGGGGAGGGCTGGATGCTGGGGGAAGGGACAATTTGTGTCCCCTGGCAGGACAGGAGCCCTGGACCAGGAGGGATGTAGGAGGGAGTCAGAGCCCAAGCCCACACGCCCTTCCTCCAAGAGCACACAGGACTGCTGCTCTGCAAGAGGGACTGTTTCCTAAGTGACACCAGAAACTTAACTGGAGGGGAAGAGGCCAAATATTTTAGGGTTGTGTTCTCTCTCTCTCTCTCTCTCTCTCTCTCTCTCCCTCTCTCTCTCTCTCTCTCCCCCTTTCTCCAGCATCAACTTCCTTAAAGACATAGCACTGCCTGGACAGGACCCAAGAAGAGAGGAGGCCAAGGGGTTTGAGGGGGAGGGGGAGAAATTGGATCTCAGGGAAAGTGGGAAACTTCTACCCTCCCTGCCAAAAGGGAGAAAGGAGCTGCTCTTCCTTCCTGCAGCTGCACTGGTGTGTGTGTGTGTGTGTGTGTGTGTGTGTGTGTGTGTGTGTGTGTGTGTGTGTGTGTGTAGATGTAGGTAGGAGACTGTGTGTATGAGAGAACTTGTATGTTGAAAATTGAAGTTGTGGGGGGGGGTTGGGGGTGAACGTGACCCTCTGTGTGTAGCTGTGTCTTTCTGTGTATGTTTGTGTGTGTGTGTGTGACAGACTATGTATTTGTGTTGGTACTTGTGAGTTTGTGTATGGAAGTGAGTGTGTGTGTTTTGTGTTTGCATGGTACTCTGTGTTTTTGTGTGCACATATGTATGTGTGTGTTGTCTCCACAAAAAGCTGAGAATGCTGGAGTGCATGAAGCAGCCGTCAGGCCCCAGCCTCTGGGCGAGAAGCCAATGTACTGGGCGAGTTGCGCTAAGAAAATACAACCAGCCGCACATTCTGTCCGGGTAGAGCTGGGCCCCACCAGGCGGGGAAGTGGGAGACAGAAACCCCAGGAAGCCAGCTCAGAACCCCTGAACAAATGTTTGGGCAGGAACCAGGGGGCAGTAGTGTCCCCAGCTGCAGTTCAGGGAGGCCCAGGGCTGCTCCCAGGCCCAGGAAGGCCACTTGGCAGCAGGCATGGGGCCTCCCGGGGAATGTCCTCTGTGACACAGACCCTGAACTCCCTCTCACCTCTCTGGGCTTATGGTCCCCTGGGTGAGGGGTGTATATGGCCAGTGGGAGCATGGGTGATTTTTTTCCCAAACAAAAGGGCACAGGGCAATGGGGATAGAGGGATGAAGAGGCCCAAAATGGCCAGGCATGGTGGTGCCGCCTGTAACCCAAGCATTCTGGAAGGCTGAGGCAAGAGGATGAGAAGTTCACACACACACACACACACACACACACACACACACACACACACAGGCCCAAAACAAGCTGGAGCAGAAACTAAAAACTGAGGGAGACCCAGGCTGGATGACCCTGCCTTCCATGGTGAACCTGCTTGTGTCTCCTTGGTAGCCCTCACCCAAGGGTCTGAGTCTTTTGTTTGTTGAGCTGCTGAATTCTGCTCATGACTCAATTTACCTCTTGGCAGAGCCAAAGACTAATGGTGTTGTCTTTGGCTGAAGGCATGAGAAGCCCTGCCCAGCCCCTCCTGTCTCTCCCCTGTCACCAAGCAAGGCTGCAGAAATCTTAGCATGCTGCCATCTGTTTCAGACAGCTCACCCTATGGAGAAAGACTTCTCTTGCCACATCCCACTGTGCCAGCAAGTTTCTGTGCCCTTTTCTTCCCTCCTGGAGCCGGGATCGAACTCAGGACCTTGCAATTGTGAGGCAGGTGCAGTGCTGCTTAGCTAAATCCTTGGCCCTGACAGCAAGTTTCTAGGAAAGCCCTGCACTTTCTGGCTGGACCAGAGGCTGGACATACATATACCTGGGGCTTAACAGAGCAGAGGGCAGAATTGGTGACATCAGAGGCAGTCAGAGGGCTTCCTGGTAGAGGAAGCATGTCTGCTGAAATTGCTTCCTCTGAGGAGCCTGTCAGACACCAGTGGCTCACACTGACCTCCCGGATTCCCTCCTTTGCCCTCCCTAGCATTGGCAGTGGCTTATGCTTTCCTACCGAACGTGTGACCCATCTGTGGGAAGGGCAAGGGCCTTGTCCTGTCAATGTCCTCAATGGAATAAGTAGGCCAGGTGAATAGCCATCTGGCAGCAGAAAGGAAAGTGCTTAGTGCCCACCTGTGGTACAGATAGGGATGGGACATGCCCAAAGTCACGAGGGCATTTAGAGAAGTCACATGCCATGCTGGACTCTACTGTGTAGGGGAATGTGTCACCAGCTGTCCCTGGGCAACGAAGCCCTGGTTCCCTCTTAACCTGTCCTTGAATCCCTGGATGGCAGCCACACACCAGAGCATCCTCAGAATCCCACCTCAGAAGAGCCAAGGCCCCAGGCAGGAGAAGTACCAGGGATCAGCCATCCTGTGTGGGTGGAAGCAAGCTGCATGTGTCAGTCACTGGTGGTGGTAGTTCCTGTTTGCCCAAGGCCTGCCACTGCCTGCAGGGTGACCATCACTGCCACCAGGAAGGACAGGAAATAACGGTCACCAGGGTCAAGTGGACCTCACTAAGGACCATCCATCCCCAAGGGATCTCACAATGGGACAAAGACAGGGACTTGTTACCTCCTGAGCAGCCCCTCCCCTCTCTCCTTTCTGTTCTCAGCCCATGAGACACCAAGCAGGGGACTAGGGGACAGCCAGGGGCCCAGATCCCCATCCTCTCCCATCTGCTTCCTGTGGGCTCCCTGGCCCTGCTCCTGAGTCCTCAGGCAGCTGGAAGGGTGACAAGCCAACGCCCTGGTTTGCCTGGCCCTATGGCTTTTGTTACTGACATCTGGACTGTCCTGGGCAGATTGAGACAGCTGGTCACCCCAGCAGGGGACATGGCTTTCCTTGCACCCTCTGTCAGCTGCTGCTGCCCTGCCAGGACACTTCCACCTCAGAGAGGTTCAGGGCAACTGCCTGCCATGTCAGCTTTTCCTGGAAGGCAAATTTAACAAAAGATCTTGAAGAGAAAATGCAGGAAAGGCACAGAGCCTGGCAGAGGCAGAAGTGGAGAGAGATCTAGAAGCAAAAGGAGGGAAACAGAATCACTGGCAGAAGGGGTCGAGGGAGGTGGAGAAAGGAAGATCTGGGCCCATTGTTAACACCCCCCCCACATCCAGCCTTCCAGAAGATTCCCTGGTTACTCACAGGATGTCCTGGAGCCCTGCACCAGTCACAAGCCTGAACTTCACCTAGGCCAATCACAAGACTGCTGCAGCTATATAAGCAGCACTCCCCACACACTCTGGGCTTAGTCTCCCTGCAGTGTACCAACTCTACTACTACGCTGCACCACGGGCTCTGTTACAAGACTTTGGTGGTCTTGTGAACCTGCTCTTGATTTATTTTTCAGGTAATGTGGGCTCCAAAAGTCCTGTGAATCTACTTGGGATTCTTATTCAAATAGTGTGAACTGAGTGGTCAGATCAAAAGAAAGGGTAACAAATACCTAGAGGCTATTAACACTGAAGCGCTCAGAGACCAGCAGCGAAGATCAGGAACAGATATCAGTACCTGGAAGAGTTGACCCAAGGTGTCCAGCACAACCTGGCACAGGACGAAAGCAGCCAGCTGTGTCCTCTGTTGCTACCCAGCATTATTTGGGTGGCTTTGCTGAGTCATAATTTCTATCTGAATTGAGCTGTTTTGAAAAAAAACCCAGCCTGATTGGCAACAAGGCCAACCTATACAAATGGTTTTTGTCACTCCGCCTTATCTGTCTGTCCTTCTCCCTAACCCTTTCCCTGACATATGAGTGTGTTTCTGGCCTGTTTCCCCAATCTAAATGTGAGGTGAGGGGCTGGAGTTGACACTGCTGTCCCCAGGCCCTGGTGAAGGGCCTGCCATTTGGTGGATGCTCAGTTGAGGAAGAATGGTGTTGGCCCCAGTTGCTCCTGGTGTCACTGCCTCATCTCTCCCTGGGCCTGGGGAGGAGGGGAGGTTAAATCTGTGGATGAGGTGTGGGATGGGTGAGAAACAAAAGGCGGTTTGCCCCATGGGGAAAGAGAAATCCAGGCAGTGGGCAGAGCTGGAGGTTGGGGTGGGGAGAGGAAGAAGAAGAAATAGGAAGAGAATGGGACGGAACTGAAATGATGGGAAAGGCCTTACCCAGGACAGCAGAGGAAGGCCAGCCACTCACTGACAGCAGAGCTGTGACACAGAGACACCTGCTTCTCACTAACAGGTCCAACTGCAGCACTGTTTACATGCAATGCTGCCCTCACCCCCCGGACCCAGGCTGCAGCCAGGAGTGCCAGGCTAGAGATGGGGGTCTCTGATGGAGACCACAGGCCCTGGGGAGGGCAGGGCTGATCTCTACCCAACAGAACCTTGCAGGGGAGACAAGGAGAGAAGAAGGCAGGAGGCCAGGTAGCCTGGAGGGATGGGGTGGCACTGGCTGCAGAGGCCTCATAGAGGGCAGCATGGGACAGGAAAAGTGTGCTGCACAGCTGGGGTTATCAAGGCTCAGAGAAGAGAGGTAGGAGCTGTGGATCAGGAAGACCCCAGGAGGTAGGTGGGAGCTTGAATAGTTTTCTTGAGTTTTCTCATAGGAGAGCATGCATGGCAAAGGGAAAGTGGAATTCACACAGAGGCTCTAACCAGCACCACCGCCCTCTTTCTCCCATCCTTCCCCTCCCTTCCCTCTACCTCCCTGGAGGCAGCTACTTCAGATATTTTCTGTGTTTCTTCTACCATGGTCACACACCTCAGCCTGCTCAGAATATTTGCAAGGCCTGCAGCAAGAGGACAGTGGCAGGCCACCTACCCTATGACTAAATATTTCAAAATTATGAGTCCTATAAGCTGTTTTCACTTTTTCCAGTTCTGTAGAGACCAGGGCCTTGCATATGCTAGGCAAGTACTCTACCATGGAGCTACATCCATATTTTTTTTGGTACTGGAGATCGAATTCAGGACCTTTTGCTTATGAGCCAGGCAGCGGAACCACTGAGCTAAAACCCTGGCCAGTGCCCTATATTTTTAAGTTGTTTTTTGTTTGTTTGTTTATTGAGACAAGATCTCACTATGTAGTTCATGCTGACCCTAAGCTCGTTACATAGCCCAGGCTGGCCTTGAACTCATGGCAATCCTCCTGCCTCAACCTCCCAAGTGCTGGAATTACCGGCATGTGTCATCATGCCTGCTTTAAGTTTCTTTTGAGGTAGGATCTTGCTAAGTTGCCCAGGCTACTCTCAAACTTCAATCCTCCTGTATAAAGGGGGCATCGAGACATAGAGGATGGTATGAAGACAACAAGGAAGGGCAGGAAGATATTGCAAGTACATGTCTACCAACCAGGGAACACCCATGATTGTTACCACGGTGGAAGATGCTGAGGAGAGGCAAGGGACAGACCCTCCCTCCCAGCCCTGCTGTCACCTCAATTTTATAACATTTGGGACTGTGAGACAATGCATTTCTATGGGTTAAGTCCCTAGATTTGGGTGCATCATGATGGCAGCCCTAGAAAGTGGACACAAAGTTTTGGAAGCTCACCTGTGTGGTTTCCTTTCCCCCTTCCTGAGTCCTCCTGGGTTTTGCTAGTTAAAGTATCCTTGCTTATCTGCTGAGTCCATTTGAGCCCTAAATAGTATACCTCACTTCCTACTCCGTGCAGGGAGATACAATCTCATGGTTCTCACTACATGAGATGAGATGCTTATCACTTCCGTCTCTCCTCATGCCCTTCCGTTCCTGCACTGCTCAATGTAAGCCTTTACTAGTCTTTCTTTTACATTTTCAAAGATGATAATATTTAGATATGGTTTTAAAATCATAATGATGACAGTTGCATTTCGTCCATAGATTAACTCTGAAAGTTAAAGAAAAATAATCAATAAGCCAATACTAGCTCAGGGACACTGCTGAGCCCAGGAATATCTGAGGATTATGTTTCCCTTGCCCCTGATTCAGTATCAGGATGCCTGGCTCACTCAGAAGGGGTTCCCAGCACCAAGGTCAAATGTATTCACTTTTCTTATGCTCTATCAATTGCTCAGAGGAGGACCACTTTTCATTTGCTTTATCTTGGAGCTATGGCTTTTTTTTTTAAATGCAGCTTTTGATTTTCTTGGAGTTTCTAATTGCTTTCTTTATTCTTTTGACAAGAAGAATGTGCCTCCACCAAATACTAAAAATAACCCGGCTTTGTGACTATCTCCATGTGCCGACATTACCTGGCATTGCAAGCACTACTTTACTTAATTGCTTGCCGTATTGACAAATGAGTTGCTTCTGTTTACTTTGACTTTTCAGACAACTGGAAACTCTTTGACTCCCCAAAGCCTGCTTGGTTGTGGAACCCACAACAAGGCTGGGCTGTAGAATCTATCCAGTTAGAGCCCATGTGGAACTTCCTCTTCCTGGTACACAGTCATCAAGTTCCTTCTAGAATCCCAACGATGCTGGGGCTCTTTCTACTCCAAGGAAGCCTGTTCACTTTGGAGAAGTTGTGAGTGTCCTCTTAGAACAGCTCTGCATAGACCATTTGGGTTGCTCTAACAAAATACCAGGGGCCGAGGAATTTGTAAAGGATAGACCCTCATTCACTCATTCATTCTCACATTCTGGAAACTGGGAAGTCCAAGGTTAAGGCACAGGCAGGCTCAGTTGTCTTGGGATAGTGCAAAAGGCAGAAGGGATGGGAGGGGCGATGCCCTCCCCTAGCCCTTCTGTAAAAGCACCCAATCCCATTCACCTGGGCCTCCCCACAGCCACCCCCTGACTGCTGTTGCACTGGAGGTTAAATTTCAGCATGGACTTGGAGGACACATCATCCTTCAAACCATCAAGCTCCAACCATCACTAGATGCATGACTGCGTCCAAGGGCCACATTGTGCCAAATGCCCACAGTTGAGAATGAAGGATTCCCCTTTCCCAGCTGTTTTCCTTGTATTCCCTTTTGCTGTGCCCTTGGTCTTCTGTGAACCAAAGGGCTGGAGCAGTGTCACCTGCACTCGAAACACCATCTCCATACCCAGGCAGTTCCTTCAATGTCTTCACAGATACATCACTTCTTGTCCTCGTGGCAAAGATCAAGTGTAATGTCTTTAGAGAAATATGCTCCAGTTTTTGAGAGAGATGATTAGGAAATAATTTATTAATTGTTCCGCTATTTTTAGCCTTTGCTTCTTTTTTTACTCAAGGCAGAAATCACACCAAATCCTACCTACCAATCTTTAAGTCTCCACTACATGCCAGGTCCTAGGTGCATACAACCTCTCCCGACCTCTATACAAGGGAGGAGCCTTTTTTTTTTTTTTTTTTGCCCATTCCAGATAAAAAAATATTGACACTCAGGCCAAGGCACTTCTTATTGCCCCTTGGTTGAGAAGTAGAGAAACATTTCAAACCCATGTCTCTCTGGGTCTCATGCTTTGCCATTCAATTCTCCCATTCTAATGAGGGAGATGGGATGGGGTTGGTTTCGATGGGAAAGTGCAAGGTCAAAGGCACAAAGCCCATGCTTTCTGGGGGGCCAGTGGAATCCAGAATGGGGCCAGAATGCCTGGCCAGTTCTCTCTTATGGACAACAGGGAGTGTGGACCAGTGCTCAGATGTGATAGCGACAGAGTGGCATCTGAATGCATAGAAAGTGGGGGACAGAAAGGGACTGGGGGAGGTAGGGAGGGTTGTGAGGGGGAGGGAAGGGGAAATGACCAGGGGAGAGGAGCATGAGGTGGCTGGGTGGGTGGAGGAGGCTTTCCTAGACAGGCAGACAGCAGTTGAAGCTGCTGAGTGACAGGAAGGGACAGTACAGGGAGGCACCAACTGGACTCAGCCCTCCTGCATTTCATTCATGCCACCCAGCCTCATGGACTCCTTCTGGAGGGACTGGGTAGGGGGACCAGTGCTCCAGAGGCATGGATGACAACTAGGGACACGGGTGCCACCCTTCAAGAATGAACTCCCTACCCCGTCCCACTGCAACAACAGGACTCTGGCAACAGGACTCTGCTGGAGTCCTGGAGCAAAGTGGAGTCTAGCTCTCCCCTCCCCAACACGCACACACAAACACAGGCACAAACACACACTCTGCCTGGCCACACTGATCCTTCACCCAGAATATTCTCAACATCGCACACATTCCCCAGGCCTTTCCCACACCTGTTCCCAGTCTTCGGTTTCGTGGAAAGAATTCCCTTCCTTTATGTTTTCCTTCTGCCTCAGTACCATCTGAAGCAGCTGTGAATGCCTATCAGCATGGCTGCTGCTTGATTCAGAGAAAAAAACAACACGAGAAAGGTTGTAAAGGAGGAAAAAATTAAACTCTAGAAGGACCAATTGCCAGCCGGTATTCAGAGCAGCTCGTACATCCATGAGGGAATGTAGAATGGTTCGGACGCTTTGGGAAATAAATGGAGCGGTTTTTTACAAAGCAACACAGTTGCCACACAATCCATGAACTCCACTTAGGTAGTTACTCAAGAAAAGGAAAACGTATGTTCCCATAAAAGCTTGCAGGCGTGGGTTTATAACAGCACAGGTTTCCTCACCCCAAACTGGAAACACCACAAGTGTCCACGACTTATGAACAAATCCAGCAAGTAAAACACCAGGGGTGTTGCCATGTGATAGGGACTGCTCAGCAATAAAAAGGACTGAACCACTGCCACTTGCGCATGAGTAGTCTCAGAAGCATGGTGCTAAGGGACAGGTAGGGCCACCAACTTGGAGAATGACAACCCAGGACACTGCCATGCCAATAAAAGGTGGCAAAAATGTAGTACACAGTAAATAAATGTACACATGTAGGCTGGGCTACTTTTAAAGCAGTACGGTAAAAATAAAAAAAAATAGGTGCTGTTGTTTTGAAATAATATATTCTGTATTATTTTCTGTTACATGAATTCTATTATTTAAACACAACAACAATAGGAATACTTGGTGGGAATGAGTAGAACTAATTAAATAGCATACATGAGAAAATTATAATAGCACTTTGATAATTTCTATCTTTTGTAGCAGCAATTTAACTTTTAAACATCTCCTTACTCAATATTAAAAAAATTTATAGACTACTACATGTTCTTAAGATATATAAGAATATATAGCTAAAAAGTGTCTATGTTTCTAAAACAGAAAACAAATACAACAGGGTTGCCTAAATAACTATTGCATAGATTTAATAAAAATAATAATAGCATGTTTCCTTCTGTCCCAGGAGATTTCTACTATTACAGCTTCCTTCTCTAATAATACGTCTCTAATAGCCTGTGGCATTGAGAACATCTGTCTTTTCTTTCATGCAGTGGGAAAGCCAAAGGGAAACAAGTGTAAAATTCATAATGTGACCCCCCCACAGCTCTGTCTTCAGACCCACAGTGCACTGAGTCCTGGGTCCCATCGATGTGGCCACACCATGTATTCCAAGAGAAGTATATGAGTGTGGACTACTTAGGATTTTCCTCACTGCCAACCACAGGGTTTTAGACTTGTAAGAATTAATTTCTGCTTTTCCGTAATTGTCCTTCCTCTTTGAGCTAAATGAGTGTTGTGGATCAGCCTCGTTCTGCAGAGCAGCTATTGTCTTTACATCCACACATCTATCACATAACTGTGCATGTCCAAACTGCCCACCCCCCAAAATACCTCAGAGGACAGCCATGTCACCTAAGGCTGGCCTCTTTTCTTGGAAAAATGGATGTAAAGCACAGAGGAAATTTGAACATGTGAAACTGAAACTGGATTCTAAAGAAGGCACAGTTTTAGTGAAGAAATTGAGACAGTCCTGACTTAACTTGGATATCCTTTTCTGGTGATAATATTCTTTAATTCCAAAGAAGTCTTATTTCTAAGAAATGAGTCATTTTTCTCCCCACCAGATGAGTTTTCTTGTCACAACCCACACCTAAATGAAAAAAGCCAGGAGCACTTAGTTCATCCTTTTCTCTGGCCTTTTCAAAGATCATGAAGCAATTCTGAAGAAACAGCACACACTTTTCTTGAAGGGGAGTGGGCAGTACAGGTGTTTGAGCCCAGGGCAATTTTCACGCATGCTAGGCAAGCACTCTACCATGGGTCTATACCCCGAGTCCTTTGCATTCTGAGACAGACTCTTACTAGGTAGCCCAGACAGGTCGTGAACTTGTGATCATCCTGCCTCACCTTCTCAGGCAGCACCATCTTGCCCAGCATAACAGTATATATATTTCTGTTTTACAATCATTTTTTTCTCCCTTCACATCCTCAATGTATTTCCAAATTAGAGAAAGAACATTCCTCTTATTCCACACTGAAAATGTGACTTTACGGTAGGCCAGCATTTTAACATCTTTTCCACATGACATCGTGTAGGCATATGTCTGAGAAGGCTATCTCCTCCCACTTCCATAAATCAAAAATGTCATAAAGTGTTCTGCACACTGGAAGACACTGAGAAGAGACCACGAATTTCATTATGAAAGTGGCAGAATCACAAGGAAGCACATCACATTTCTTTTTTCTTTTCTTTTTGCGGTGATATGTAAAAGCTGTAAAAATTTTACATTTTTCTTTAGTAAGAAGTTTATCAACTGAGCCGAATTTTCCAAAGTTTACATTTGCACCATTTGCCAGAAATGCAGATAGAAGAGCAAAGTCTAGTTTGAGTTTGGCAAGATGTCGGCAATCTTTTGTTTTATGTATTCTGTGATGTCATTAAGATCTTTACAAAAATCAGGAAAACAACTTGAAACTCTGTTTTTCCAAGTCAAAATACCAAAGAGCTAGGGAGGACATGTTTTGTTGCCCTAATTCAACACACTGATGGACTGCAGAATGCATGCCTGCTGGATTAGCTCACAGTCAGCTGTTTGCTGTAGTGTGCAGCCATCTGCCATCAACCCTTTTCCTTTCCTCCCTTGAAGGATCTTCGAGTAGCAGCCTCTGAATCAGGAAATGCAACTTTCCTTGATGCCACAGAGCATCAAGGAACAGAATGATAATGAGAGTTCCCTGATGCAATATTCCCAGGTCTATTCTGTGGCTGCTCTTTTTAGCTGGGCGATAACATCTTCCTGAAAGATAAAGAAATATGATTGCTTGCCCAATGGACTAATTTAGAAGGACCTGTGTCATCCCAGACCTCTGAGATCCAGTGTCCACACTGGTGCACAAGTCTCTCTCACCCACACAAGGCTGTGGCACACAGCCCAGGACACATTTCCCCTGCTGCCAGGACAACAGAAGAGTGTGTCATCTCCCCAAACTAGAGCTTGTTTTCAGGGTGACTTTTCCAGGCTGATGCACAACTGTTCAGCCATGCAGATGGGAAGGTGGGAGGTGATACTGTCATCATTGTGATGTGAGAGAGTGGCCTGAGTGCCTCTCAGCTCTGCACTGTTCAAGGGGTGAGGGATGGACTAGGTGGGCAGACACGGCCCTGAGGATGCAGTCTCCTTCCTAGTAGAGGGAACAGGTGGGGGACACAGGCTGGACACACTTTTTTCATCAGTTATCTGTGGATGAGACTCTTCATTTCAACCCCACACTGCACCCCAAACAAGAATGTGTTTTGCCAGTCTGGGAAGGGCCAGGCAGAGGTCAGCTTTGGGGAAAAGATCCCTGGAAAAAACAGGGGAGTGGGCCACCAAGCTAAAGGTTAGTGACTATAGGAGGACATCAGTAACCCTCAGCCTAAAGCTCGAGCCAGGAGAGCACCCAGGGCACAGGAGAAATGCTATTTATTGTTGGATAATTACATTTGTCTTGGCTTGGTCTATTATGAACAGAAGAAATAATCCACTAAAAATAGATTTAAATGATTTCCTAAGTAAGAGGGAAAAAGAAAAGCTATCACATTTAAGTAAACCAGACCATAAAAATGCTTCAAGATGCACAAATGTTTGCAAAACTTTTCCATGGAGAATAAATTACCAGATGGGGAAAACCAGGAGTTGGGGCTGTTCAGGGACTGGGGACATTTGTATGTGCCCACAGTGCTTTTGCAGAGTCTGTTTTTTTTGCCACACTGGGAGGCTGGTTCTGCGGGGTGATATCAATATTCCCTGCCGCTCAAAATCATAGACACTGGGAAGCTGGCCAAGATGCTGGGCCTGTCAGAGGACATTATGGATCCAGAAATAAACCAGAGACTGTCAAGAGCAATGAAAGATAAACAAGACCAGCAAACCCAAGAGGGTGGAAGCAGCCCCAGCCGCATATTCCAGGAGAAGAGTGAGCAGAGTTTAGTTGGCTCAGCTTTGTCAAGAGAAGCCTGGATTAGGGCTGGGGATTTAGCTCAGTGGTTCGGGCAACTGCCTTGCAACCACAAGGACCAGAGTTCTATCCCCAGTACCAAAAAAAAAAAAAAAAAAAAAAAAAAAAAACTT
>NW_022900937.1:23384039-23392273 GCF_012274545.1 Fukomys damarensis | reverse complement strand
ATGACTTCTCTGCCTCAGTGGCAGAGTGGTGTGTGGGTGGTGGCTGAGATGTGTGGGCACATCTGGATATAAGAAGCTGGAGAAGATAAACAAGGAGAGGGCAAGACAGGGCCTGGCAGGGATCACAAGTAGCTGGCAGTACCATTTCCATTTCCAACCAGCTATTTTAGCTTCATGTAACAGCATCATATTTGACCATGTGAGCTGGATTACTGTCACCCAGTCACAATGCCCTCAGAAAAGTCATTTCCCTCTGCTCACCCTGGGTCTGTGTTCATTTCCACAGCAGCAGGCTGAATTTAAAGAACTCCTGGGGGCTGCAGCTGGGCACAAGGAAAAACTAGGTATTTTCCAGCTTCCTTCTCTGTCTCCTGAGCTTAACAGCTCTTCATTCATTCATAAGACAAGAACTAAGCACCTAATATGCCCCAAGTATGGCCTTGAGAAGACAGGAGTGAAGTATTCTTGACTAGAAAGAGCAGACCTTTGGGTTTCTGGTATTAACTAAGCTTTCATTCCTAGAAAATGGTGACTGTATACCATTTTTCACATATAAACTAATCCATACTTTGATAGGGAGAGACTTTAACTAGAAACAGATCATAGCAATGTGGAGAAATGTCCCTTCTCAGAAATCTGTAAGAACCTCAAAAATCAAATAGAAAAGGAGCTTTCTTTTCTAGGATAAAAGCAGAGGGAGCAGAAACAAGCAGATCTTTAGAGGGGAGCTGAGCCAGCAAGAGGAGGGGAATAGCAAGCTCTGACAGGAAGGGTCTGGCTGTGGTCAGGCAGTTCCCAGGAGGACCTGATAAGGGGTCACATCCCACATTTTTGTGTGTGTGTGCTTACTCAGCCTTGGAGAAAGCAGAGCCCAGGGGCCTTGAGCAGAGACGCCTGGCTGAAGTCTGGCAGACAAATCAGAGGGTGAGAAATAGGCAAAAGTGGTCAGCTCCAGGAGGCAATGCTTTTTTTTTTTTTTTTTTTTTTTTTTTTTTTTTTTTCCTTTTTTTTTTGTACCAGGGGCTGAACTCAGGACCTTGCACTTGAGAGGCTGGCGGCTGCACCACTGAGCTAAATCCTTGGCTCAGGAGGCAGTGCTTTGATAAAAGCCAAATGGGTGGCTGGGAAGTCCCAGGCTCCCCTCAGGACTGGCGTTTTGTGACAGTTTCCCCAGAGCCATCCATTCACACATCCACACACAGACAGACCCATAGGGCTCCCTTCCTGCAGTGATTTTGATTGCTTTCCTCTATATTTTAGAATTTTCTAGGCCACTCACAGTAGTTCCCTCCTGATGGTAAAACTCAACCTAATTAAGCCTGAAGCACACCCAACAGCCAGAAAAAAACATGAAGAAACAAGTTCAGATTTATCCTTTTGTTTCAGAAAAAGAAAGGCCAGGTGAGCAGAAATAGGATTTGTAGCTTGCAGACCATGAAAGGAAATTTAAAATACCTTGAGTGTGACCCATGCCATGAATGCAAAAAGCAGGGGAGAATAGTAGACAGGAAACAAAGTAAAATGTCAGGAACCAATCCAAACATATCACTAACTATAATAAATTGTGAATCCCTTGTTATCCATCTGAAGAAAGGTATTCTGACTTGTGGAAATAGATGGATGCCCTTCACAAGTGTTTGCCACAAGGCAAACATTCCAAAACTTAGTGGTTTTAGACAAAAATGATTCTTCTATCGTTTTTTGCAATCCAGTGGGCTGGCAGTCTGGGAAGTTCTGCTGGTCCTGCTGGGACCCACTTGTGGCTGCTGTCAGCTGACCCCTCAGCAGTACTGAAGCGACCCAGATGTCTTCTATTTGTGTCTGGCAGTTGGTAAGGGCTGTTGACCTGGAGTCTCAGTTTTCTTCAGTGTGGTGGTAAGTGGTCCTTTGTAAACACATTTTGGCTAGGTGCTGTGGTGCACACCTGTAATCTCAGCTATTTAGAGGTCTGAGATAGGAGGAACTCAAGAGTGTGGCCACTCTGGGGAAACTTAGCAAAACCAATAAAAATTTTATTGGTTGATTGAGGCACTGGGGAACTGAACCTAGGGTCTTGGCACTGAGCTACATCCCAGGCCCTTTTTAAACTTTTTATTTTGAGACAGAGTCTTTTTAAATTAGCTAGGCTGGTCTTAAACTTGCAGTCTTCCTGCCCCAGCCTCCCAGAGTGCTGGGATTACAGGTGTGTGTCAAAATAAAAATTTTATAAAGGGCTAGAGATGTAGCTCAGCACTAGCATGCTTGCCAATGCATGTATGAGGCCCTGAGTTTGGGAAAACTCTCTCCACCTCCCCTGGGTCGACCTGACTTACTGGCCCTTGGGTCTTGAAGGGGCAAGGCCAAATGTTGTATCATTATTTTAACTAGTTGTACGGCATTTAGCAATGTATGTGGATAGGGTGTAGACAGCCAAAAGCTGGTCAGAGCAAAATCCTTCCTGTGATTAGATGTGCACAGGAATGTGCTCATAACTCCTTGAAGATTAGACAAAGTCAGTAAGTGGCCTCTGTCAGAACATCTCCGATATTGCACAATGGACCTGCATCTTCAAACTCCCAAGGGAAAATGGACTCAAGTCTCAAATTTTATGCTCAGACAATTAGTCATTATGAGGCCAATTTTTTCTTTTTGAGTTGGAAGCACACAAAATAGAATTTATCTGAATCCCTATGCCTATGGGACCCAAACCTGCAGCTGTATTATAAACCTCAAGCTCATGTATGTGAAATCCATAGTTTTTTGAATCACAACTAAAAATAATAAAAATAAATTTTGACCAAATGTATCAGAGAACAGTTAGAATTATCTTTTTGTTCTCTCTGTGGAAAATGCTACAAAAGCAATACCATTAAAAAGCAGCAGAGTGGAGGCCGGGGATTTAGCTCAGCAGCGCTGCAGCCTGCCTCGCAAGACTCAAGGCCCTGCGTTTGATCCCCGGTACCAAAACACACACACACACACACACACACACACACACACACACACAACAACCAAGAAGCAGCCAAGTGGCTTTGTCATGGGTCCACTTGAATTCCCACTTCTGAATTCTAGATTTTCCTTTCTGGAATAATTCCTCTTGGAGTGGCTACAGGAGACATTGTTGAAAGGACCCCTTCAGTTGCTCACTGACCACCTCTGCTCCTGGGTGTGCAGCAGCAGCCAGTGTGTAAAACCTTCACCTTTCTTTCGGATCTTCCTCCAGCTTCTCCACATCCAAGCCAAGTGTGCATTTTACCTCTGTGATGTTGGCCCTAGCATCTCTTGCAAGACACTCATAATGCAAATGATGGAGACAACTGTGGCCTGTCCTCCTGGGCCCCAGCTCACATCCTTGGGTTCCAGCTTGTCCTTGCTCACCTCTATTTTTCTATTCCTCTTTCTTTCCATCCACTCTGCCCTCTGGACATCAGAGGCAGAGGTATTAGCTGTAGAAAGCAGATTTAATCAGCTTCCAGGATTGGGCACAAAGTCCTGTAACAAATCCATAGATGGGCAGATGGATAGACGAATGGATGGAAAAAGAAAGAAAGAAAGAAGCAAAGAAATGTCCTTCTAGTGGGATCTGCTTTTAATTGAATCTCAACTGATACTGAAGCCATCAGAAATACAACTTTAAAAGTTCAGGGGAAAATTATTATAGAGGTATGTCACACAGTTTGATGTTAAAACTCATTTCCTAGAGCTTTGTGGTTTGTTCTCATTGTCCTAGTTTGCAAAAATTGCAATTCATTGTCATTTTTTCTCACACTAAATTCTTTCCTGTGTTGCAAAATTTTCTATTTGTGACTTTTTACATCACTGCATACATTTTAGGTTTCACAAAATCAGGATTCTCATCTGATTCTCTAGAGAAAGTGGCCCACCAACAAGAGGGAATAAACCAAGGAGAGGAAGACACAGCATGCAAGACACATGGCTGGTGGCCAGGACAGTCCTGGGCTGACAGCTCAGCTGTGCCACAGGCCTGGAGAGCAGGTGGCCTGGGGAGAAGCTAAGGTACAGAGGGAGGGCACCGGGGAATCTGAAAGGGAAGAAAAGAAACCGATCGAACATCTAATTATTGAACTATATTGAGAAGAAATGTGCATTTCTGCAACAAATTTGAGATACAGTAATAGAAATAAATAAAATAAGCAGACAAGAAAAACAAGGTAATTATCAACTCCAGGGAGAACAAAAGGTTGTACAAGAAAAGAAGCAGGAAGGTAATTCAATACACGGACCAGCTGTGAATAATGTTTGCATAATTATCATAATGAAAACATTGATTTAAGCTAAAATTGCAATTTAATTGCTCTGAAAGATTGGAGGAAGGCATAGAGTATTATGTGTGTGTGTGCGTGTGTGTGTTTGTCTAGGGGAGAATGCTAATTCTTCAACCTCCGTAAGAAGTCAATATGTCACATAGAAAATTGAAAAAAACAAGGAAGCATGTCTCTTAATATAGTAGGAAATAGCAGAAGGGAAATAGCAGATGGGAAAAGTTGAAAGTGGTTGCTCTAAGAAACTGGAATTAGAGGTGAAGCACAGTGCTATTTTATTATTATTATTATAATCCTTAGAGAACTATCTGATTAAAAATAAAATTTAATGAAGGAAAAAGATATATTAGGCTTATATGAAAAAAAAGAAAGTGGGAGTTGCAATATTAACATTTAAAAATAAATTTAAGTCAAAAGGAGGCTATGTTCTCTGAGTGGAGAGTAGAGGCCACCAAGAAGGCATAATCAACGTAAATATTCATATGTCTATGAATGCAGTTTTGACAGAAACGTAAAGAGAAAACAAATTCGCAGTCCAAGTGAGAGATTTTTAGCATATGTCCCAGAAGCCCACAGATCAGGTAGACAGAAAATCACGAAGGACACAGATTGTCTGAGAATAACTAAGTAGCTTGGTCTTAGAGTTAATCTAAAATGTTTTACCCAATAAGTGGAAAGTATGCATTTTCTCCAAGCATATGTGGTGTTTTCAAAAATAGTTAACAAATCCACAAGAGCAACAAATAAAACTTAAAAAAATCCAGAAATCCTACATGACATGACATGTTCAGAAATCACACCCAATAAAGTTAGGATTGAAAAAAAAAGAATGGCCAAATGAAACAACAGCAGCAACAATCACAAAACCATGCACTTGAAACATTTAAAATACATATATAACAAGTCTTGGGTTAAACAGGAAACTCAAGCAAAAATTACAAAGTTTTAAATAGTAAAACATATGAAACACAAAAATTAACCACTTTTAAGAGAATAGTTCAGTGGTATTTAGTACATGCTTAATGTGCAACCATTGCTGCTGGTCATCTCTGGAACCTTTCAATTGATGCACTTAAAATGTTACAGAGTAAAATTCAAAGAATTTTTGTAAAAGAATATGCAGAGGGTCTACAAATTTCTATGAATTTACTCAAAAGCAATAAAAGATTTTAAATTAATTAAGCTCTCAAGGAACTAAGAAAAAAAATAGATAAGCTCTAAGAAAGTAGACAGAAAAAAATTGGAAAGATAAAATTTTTAAAAATTAATGTACTACACAGAAAAAGCAGTGTCAATCAACAAAAACAGAAATTGGGGTTTAAAAAAAAAAAAGTCCACAACTTGGGAATTCTAGTAGAAAAAAAAAAAGAGAAGACATGAATTGATACCATTTGGAGAAATAATGAGAATGTGGCCAGGTAGATAAATAAGAATAGTCTATAAAACAGCATTTAAAACATCTACCTAGCAGATCCCAAGGAAAAGACAGAAAAATTTTAGAGCTGAGAGTTCAGCAAAACTATAGATATAAGATCAACATGCAAAAATTCTATTTTTATATATTCATAATGAACATGTGGAACCCAAAATTTAAAGCACAATATCCTTAACAGCTACCCCTCCATTAAATACTAATGTATAAACTTAGTAAAATATGTAGAGGATCTGCATGCTGAAAATTACAAAATACTGATAAAAGAAATCAAAGTCGGCCTAAATAGAGAGATAATATCACATTCATAGATTTAAAAGTTCAATCTAGTAAAGATGTCTATAGGTTTAATGTAATCTCTATAAAAATCCCAGCCATGGCTTTTGTGAACACAGATTATTCCAAATTTTATATGGAAAGTCATAGCTCTTAGAATAACTACAGCAGTCTAATGGTACACAAAACAAAGTGAGAGGAGTCAGTCTGTTGCCATTAAGCCTGCTGCATAGCTGATGAACCAGTAACATGGAGGGCCAGATATATAGGCCAAAGACACAGAATAGAGATCCCAAAATTTAACCCATCCAATAACCCCAAATGATTTTTAACAAAGTACAAAAGCAGTTGTACAGAGGAAAGGTAACCCTTTTAACACAGGATGCTGGAATAATTGCTTCTCTGCTTGAACTTTACAAAAATTAACAAAAATGGATCATAGATACTGACCTAGAACCTATAAACCCTTTAGAAAACAACATAGAGAAAAACCTTTAGGATTGAGGGCTAGGCAAAGAGTTCTTAGGTTTAGTACCAAAAAATATGATCTATAGGAGGATGACTTTGTAAATTTGGCACAATCGAAATTGAGAAAGCTGGGGCTGGGGATTTAGCTCAGTGGTTCTGCAACCTGTCTCACAATCACAAGGTCCTGAGTTCGATCCCCAGTACAAAAAAAAAAAAAAAAAAAAAAAAAAAAAACCCAAAAAAAAAAACAAAAAGGCTTGCTCTAAAAAAGAACAGCTGGGGGTGGGGGAGGGGACAAGCTACAGAGTGGGGAAGATATTTCCAAACCACATTCCAACCAAAGACTAATATGTAGAATATATAAAGAAGTCTCAAAATTCAATTATTAAAAAAAATAAACAATTCAACTAGAAAGTGATCAGAAAGTATAAAAAGATACTTTGCTGGGGGCAAGTAAGTACAGACATTCAACGTCATTATTAGCCACTAAGGAAATAGAAGCTAAAACTACAATGAGGTGTCATTACACACTTATTGGAATGACTGATATAAAAAATGGTGAAAACATCAAATGCTGGTGAAGATTCAGGGAAACTGGGTCACTCATTGCAGTAGGTGGACTAAGCCTTTCGAAGATACAAAGCATATGTCTTAATCTGCAAAATCTGTGAATATGGAAAGTCACATGGCAAAAGGAATTAAGGTTACAGATAGAATTAAAGTTGTCAATCAGTTGACTTCAAATGGAAAGATTATTCTGTATCATCTGGTGGGCTGCATGTAATCACAAGGATCTCAAAATAGATCTGATGAAAAAGAAGTCACCTAGCTAATGACAAAGGTAGCAAGGTAGGGGTGGGTAAGGGATAATCTTTGCAATAGGTTTTGGGTCAACTGGATGCAGACATGGGAAAAAATGAATCTTGGCTCAATTCCACACACAAAAATAACTTCCAGGGAATTGTAAAATCAAAATAGAAGGGTAGGGGAAAGGTAATAAGGGAAAAAATATGAGAAAATGAAAAAATGGAAATAAAGTGTTTGTAAATGGGGAGGGGAGGAGGGGGTGAAGGGATGGCAGGGACAAGGGAAAAAATGAGAACCAAGACCACCTGTCATGTAAAGGTACAAGATCCCAATAATGAATGTAACTGTAACTGTATACCTAAAATGTACCAATAAACTCAATAAAAGAAAAAAAAAATTAACAAGCAAACTAGGCATGATGTTGCCTGGCTTCAGCCATGGGGATGAAGCAGGAGGCACCCCATGAGTTTGAGGCCAGCCTGGGATATATAGTGACTTCAAGGCCGGCCTGAACTACATAGCAAGACCTTGTCTCAAAAATAAATAAATGAATAAATAAATAAATAAATTTAACAGACCTGATCTAATGAGCATACAAAAGTCATAAACCCAACAATTCAAGTTGTTCATTTTCAAATTCATACAAACATATAAAAATTGATTGTATACTATCCTCAGAACCAATTTTAGTATCACCAATAACTGGCATAATAGTCTCTGTTTCTAACAATCATGTACCAAAAGTAGTATCAAAACCATAACAAGAGAACCACGCCTGCTCCCGACCCAGCTGCCATCGCTCAAGTGCCGGGAAGGTAGCCGCGCGGGCACCCCTGAACCCCCATAACCCCCCCTCCCCCTCACTCTCAGACCTCCTGACTGTGCAAGTCTTTGGACCCACTCTGCAAAGACAGAGGTGGTCATCAAGGGTATTTTTCTGAGTTCCCAACTTTGAACATCTTTAAAGAAAGGGCGTGGGAAACCTGTAA
>NW_022900937.1:23382238-23382518 GCF_012274545.1 Fukomys damarensis | reverse complement strand
CTAAACAAGATCCTAGAAAAAGACAATGAAGGCAACAACACCATGAGGCCCAACAGAGCAAATCAAATAGGCAAGGCAAGAAATTAAAAGGAGAAGGTGAAAAAGTAAAAAGAGTCAACAAAAGGCCAATAACATGTCAATAATAAGTCAGTACATATCAGATATAACCATCAATATCAATGGCCTCAACTCACCAATCAAGAGAAAGACTGGCAAATGGAATAAGAAACAAAATCCAATAATATGTTGTATACAAGAAACACACCTAGTGCAAAAAGAA
>NW_022900937.1:23375548-23380908 GCF_012274545.1 Fukomys damarensis | reverse complement strand
AAGGTGTAAGGAAAGTGGGAAGGGTGAGGGAAAGGTAATAAGGGAGAGGAAAAAAATATGAGAAACTGAAAGAATGGAAATAAAGTGTTTGTAAATGGGGAGGGGAGGAGGGGGTGAAGGGAGGGCAGGGACAAGAGGAAAAATGAGAATCAAGACCTATTATGTAAAGGTACAGAATCCCAATGATGAATGTAATTGTATTGTATACCTAGATTGTACCAATAACCTCAATAAAAAGAAAAAAAATAACAAAAATAGCAGGGAAAAAAACCATATACATTTGTAAATCTAAAAGCATATGTCTAAATTATTCATGAGCCCAAGAACAAGGCTTGTGGAAATAAAATATTTAAAACTGAATGACAGCATAAACACTACTTATCAAAACTTGGGGAAACCTGCTGAAGTGATACTTAAGGGGACATTAATAGCTATAAATGTACATATTAAACTGAAGAAAGTTTAAAAATTCATGAGTTAAGAACCATACCCAAATGTAAACATGGGAAGATATACAGTGTGATCAGCGCTTGTCTCCCTGCAGTGCCACCAGAGAGACAGCTGTCAAGTGAGTACAGTGGAAACCAGGGGGGCTTCACAGAAGAGTTCCCCACTCACATGTGTTCAGGAGAGCAGCAAAGGGGAGTGAGTTATGCCCAGCCTCCTACCCACCCTAGCCAGAGTCCTCTTCAGGCAGCTCCCCAAACAGTCCGCCTTGGTCATGTAAGCACCTTGCTCTGGGAACACCCACAGTGCTAGTGTGTACTGGTTCTGTGCTCGGTCCTGGTCTGAACCTTCCTGGGTGACTTCTCCTCTCACAATATCCCAGGATCACAGTAGCTCAGGATTTGAAGAACTGTAGACATCTGGTGGGAGTGGGTGGTGGAATAACACCCTTTGGGTGCCTGTGGGAGATTGAACAGGTGGAAACTCCCTGAGCTGAGACAGCATTAATCCCAGCACTGTGTGTTCATAGGCACATGTAGAAAATGGCCTGAAAAGATACATAGTTCACTACATGGTAATCTAGTAAACATGGTTTTCTAGTTGCCACTGGGGAGGGCTTTGGAACTGCAGGTGGTGGTCAAGGGGAGTTTCACTGTATCGATTATTATATTTAATTACTTTAGGACTAGAATGTGACTCAGGCAACGTGATGGAAATTATGTGAGAAAGAGCCTGGGCGAAATATAAAATCCTAACTATGGTTTTCATTGGATGGGGGAACTGCAAATAATAAATTATTTTTTTTCAATGCCTTTCTGTATGCCCCACTATTCTACAACAGCACTATAATAGAATGTGCTGGGATGTTAGAAATGGTTTCTGTCCTTGCTATCCCCACACAGTAGCCCTGGCCATGTGTGGACACAAAGCACCTGGAATATGGCCAGTGTGATCGAGGGGCTCAATTTTAAAATGTATTTAATTTTAGTTCGTGAAAGATTGAACAGCCACATGGAGCTATTGGCTACTATCCTAGATAGCGCAGTTCTATGATACAACCATACAACTCTGAATTCAATAAATGTTGGCTACCATTGGTATTATGTATATTAATATTAGGTGGCAATCCTTAGAACGCTTAGTCTAGATGTATAATAAACCATTTTTATTAAAAAGTGTTTGAGGGACTAGGGAGGTAGCTCAGTGGTACAGCACCTGCCTAGCATTCATGAGACCCTGGGTTTGATCTCCAGCACCACACACACATTGCTATTATGTTCCCATTCCAACACTGATCAATTTTTACAAAGTTCCTCTCTAATTTCTGCGATCATAGCAGTTTATCTCTCAAGTGGCTGGATGCTTTCAATGGCTTTTAGACTCAATTTGAGGACCAGTTTCCTAGTGTTGCTAAGAGAAAATGCATCTAATTTGCCAAAACTAAATTAACTCCTAATACACTAGAGGATAAGCCTAAGCCATAAACAGTTGATAAAAATATAAACACTTTTATTCTCCTTGTTCCATGTGGACTTAAACTTAATTATTATATGAACATTCACATATCTAAACAAAGCAGACACAATTAGCACGTTTTTTAAAGTCCTATCATCTTACGATTACTTATTCAACCAAGGGAAATACAAAGTCTTTCCAAATAATTTAACCCAACAAGTTGTTTTTTTCTACCCAGCAGGAGGTCTTTAAATGGCTTTTAAAAGAGAAAATCCATATCAAGTCTCATTTGGAACACTGGTTATATTTTGAGCTAAACCCTAATATTTCAAGTCATTTTCTGATCCAATGTCTACACTAGTCACAATGGATCTTTAATTTTCAATATAACATTATTCCCTTTTGAGCCCTCAGGGAAATTCTCATCATTGAACATATAGGCATGGTGGGTGTGTTTCAAATGCAATCAGTTAATTGACATCTTACAGCTGAAATGCCTCTGCTTGCTCCATGCCATTTTCTAGCCGTTTCTTGGATCAATGTCATTATGTGGCAGATATGTAAGGTAAAGGTATTTGTTAGGTCAAAGCTGGCAATTTATGGCCTGGATCCTGAGCCTTCCTTATGAGTTAATACATGGGTTTGGCTTTCCATTAGGTGTGCATCTCACCCCTTGAAAAGACCAGGTCTCCCAGTTAGTTTTCCTTGCTCAGTATTCATATGGTACAGTCCTTTTTGTGCAGGTCCCTCTTTCCTTGAGGAGTGTCTCCTAGCAGGCTCAGGGTGAGGTGGTCATAGATGCCACCCCCTTCTCTTTACTTACCAAAAAGCATCTCCCTGAAAACCAAAGAGGAAAATTGGGACCTGCATCACCCTGCAGGAGTAACAGACCAAACATTCACTGCCTGGCCTGACCCTGGGCCACTGTAGCTTTAGTTGTGGGCATTTCAGGGCAGTCATAGGTAGAGAGCTGTGCTTCTGACACCCATTTGGAAACAGAAGACCCCACACCAGCTGCTTCCTTCTCATAGAGGCCCTGCTGTCCTTTGTTCCTTTGTGTTAATGGGCTTTCTCTGATGGCCTCCTCCTTGCAGCTGATCTTTAGGAAGCATTTCTGTGTGGGGTGTGGGGCTCTCTTTTCCAATCACCTTTCTGCAGACAGGTTTCTGATCAGATTCAAGGCCACATTCTGGGCACCTGGTTTATGTCTCTCAAACAATTATTGCTCCTGACAAACTGCTGTGGGTTCTGAGACTACTGCTGTCATATCGCATTTTCTGACCATTTTCCAGGCTGCCCAGTGCATATTCAGAAACACACAAACATGAACACGTGTGATGCATATACAGGGACACACCCCTCAACCCCCATGTGGTATCCAAGAATGTTTATGCCCTCTGGGAAGCTAAGCCAGCACAGCACTGAAACACACACAGGGGTGCCCAAAGGAGGTGCACGGAATGCGAAGCTGGGGAGCCTTAGAATAAGGGATGGAGGTGGGAAGGCACCTCCAAATCTCCGCAGGTTCTGAGGGTGTGGCACACTCCAGTAGCAGTCAGGCCTGAGGGGTGGTGGCAGGGAGAGACACATTTGAAACTGCTTAGCACTGGCTCCTCAGGGTGGGGGAGTAAATAATGAGGTCCCTGTCACTGGATAAGTATGAGCCAGGGTCACACAACTGATGGGGATGCTGTAGCAAAGAATTAAACCTTAAGTGGGTCATTGAATTGGGGCACTGAAAAGAGAATAGAGGAAAAAGGGATGGAGGTGGAGTGGAGGGAAATGAAAGAACAAAACTGTAAAAGAGATAGGAAGGAAAACCAGAGGCTAGGGATTATGGTGTGCATGAGCTCAACCTGTGGCCAGAAACTGGAGTGTCTGAGAGGGCTGGGCCTCAGAACTGTGCCTTTGGCCCCCAGCACCTACGCCTTACATTACCGAGGCTGTAGGCCTGGCCTTGTCCAAGGACCACAAGGTCTGGTTGAGCTCTGGCCCAGACAAAGAAGGGGTTGAACCCTCAGCTCCCCTGCTCCTTTTCTAGTAGGCAACCAGGACCCCTGGGGGTCTCACGAGGGCCCCCAATCCTGAGAGCAGGAAAGAACTGGGAGGACAATTAGGTTGGGCCCAAACTGCTGAGTAAGGCAGGTGTAACAAAGCAATGCTCTTCCTGAGGAGGGCGTTCTTGGCAATGGGGTGGGCTGAGGAGCAGGGCTTGCCCTGGGATCTGGGCAGGCAGCCAGCACTCAGGTGATGGCCCTTGAAATAATTTTTCTCTAAAACTGTTACTGGTGTGAGAAAGGAGCCTGGCTCAGGCTCCGAATGTCAGTCTCAGCTAGGAGCCAAGCCTGGAGAGCAAACAGGATGCTGGTGGCTGACCTGGGCCAATTAAGAAGACCCATAGACAGGGCAAGGGAGGGTCAGCATGGAATCCTCATCCATACCCCTAATTTCTGTTTCTTTCCTATTCCACCCCATTCGTGGACACTTTCTACCCTTTGGGGGGATTCAGCTGAAACACATAAGCAGCCCAACCCCAGCGCCTAAGCCTGATCCGGAGCAGGTGGTCCACTCTTGGTTCCGCATTTCTCTCATAACCCATTTCCAGGACTATTAAATCAGTGTGCTTTCAGTCCTGACTCTACGTGTGCACTGCCTCCCTGCTCCTTGCAGCTGTCCAAGCATCACCCAGGGAGCACTCCCCACTCACCCCCTAACACATGCAGGTAAGGAGCCAGCTTATTCTGTGGAATCTGTCCTCAAATTTCATTCTTTTCTCCATCTTTTGCTTTCTCTGAAATTTGTGCTATTTATGACTTCTCCTGCCAGCCACAGCAGCCCTGTCCCTGCGAATCCCCTCTACTCTGTTCCCAGCTTCCTGGAGAGTTCAGTGGCTGGTGTCAGTAGAAAGGAAGCAGTTCACAGCTGCACCCCAGTAGAAGACTGGTGCACACACTCACGTGCAAGAAGAGTGCATGCACACCTTCCAGAAGAACCCTGCTTTTCAGGGCCTGCAGACACTCGCCCTTTCCACTCACTTCCGGTTTCCCCGAGGAGGTTTCACCCTTCCACCCTAGACTCAGGGCACACACGGCAGACAGTCGGACAAATGCAGAACCACACAAAAGATCCCAAGGGGAGGCTGTTCCTTCCCCCATTCTCCGCCCTCATACCTCAGGCCTCCTCCTCTGTCCCCCTGCAAAAGTTACCCCCAACAAAAGTCACTGAGCCCGGTTCAAATCAATTGTTTTATTGACATTGTACATACAGACCGCGTTTAGAAAAGGACGCGGGCTCTGGGGATTACTCCACCCCGGGCCACGCTTGTGCTGCTCTTGGCCTAGAGAGCTGCTCCCAAGGCCTGAAACCCACCCGTGACACTTTCCTGCAAAACCCAGAAAGGAACCCCGCCCAGCCCCACGTGCCCCTTTTCCCCTCCCTCCCCGCCCGCCCGCTACACT
>NW_022900937.1:23373840-23375372 GCF_012274545.1 Fukomys damarensis | reverse complement strand
TTGTTGCCTGGGGGCGCGCGCCCCGTCGAGCTGTGGAAACTGCTGTTGTGCACGCCCATCTCCGGCTCCCGCTCAACAAAGACGGCAACATTGGCCGAGGACCCCACCGGGTCCGTACGCAGAACAGGGGAACACGGTACGGGGGGCGCTTTTAGCTAGGAGAGGGGCCGGAGAAGACGGATTCCTCTCCTTGCCCCTTGATGCAAGCACACCCAGTCTTTCAAAGGTTGGGAAGGAGGTGTTAGCACCAGACCCAGAATGTCACTGTCTTTTGAAAACAACGAAACAGAACATGGAACTCCAAGGCGCTCTGGGCACCTAATTGGGCTCCAGCGGAGCAGAAGTGGGTTGGGGTGGGGTTGTGGGTTTAGCAGAAGGACTTGTTTTCCTGCGTGGAGGGGGCTTGGATACTAAAACTAGCCGGCTTCCGTGCTGCAGCCCAGAAAAGGCAGGGTCGGGGTCGGGGTAAGACCCACGCGCTCCACGCAAGCCGGATGCCAGTTACCATCAGACATTTCCAAAGTATAGGTAGGTGGGCTCCCGGGCAGATTTTGAAGATTTTAATAACCATAAGAATGGAGGGGCACGGGCTGCTCCTGCCTCTAGCCGGTGGTGCTTTGTGTGGGGAGGCCAAAGCAGAACTGTGTGCTTGGGGGAAAAGGGACTAAGCCCATCAAGAGAAAGACGCCCACGGACCACCAAAGACTGGGGAATTTGTCCCATTTCCTACTAGGAGTTCCCAGTGGTCACAACTGGGGAGGGGCCAGGGGGTTGAGGGCAGGGGGTGGGGGTGGGGTAAATTCTGCCAGCCCTAAGCTCCTGCTTCCAGGCACCTAAGGGCGTAAGGCGGACGGGCTGGGCGCGCTGGGGCTCAACCCGCTGTCTGCCTGTAGTTGCCATTGATCTCCTGCGCCAGGTTGACCGCCTCCGCACCCAGCGGCAGCCGATCACTGTACTCGGATCCCGCCTCAAATTCCTCCTGGTTGGCCTTGGACTGCGATTCCGCCAAGGAGCAGGCAGCCAGGCTCTCCTCCCGCTGCAGGTCCCGGTGAGGCTCCCCCGGCTCCGGATCTTCGTCGAGCCCCTCCCCCGGGACCTCCTCGGGCTCCTCTCCGCCCTCCTCGCCCCCTGCCTGGTAGCTCTTCTCCGATTCCAGGTAGGAGGCGCGCGGATCGAAGTCAGCAGCGATGCGCTTCTCCATGGGGTCGGGAGCCTGCGGCCTCAGGATCAGGCGGTAGGGTTTGCCTGGGTGCTTGGCGAGCAGGTGGCAGCAGGCAGCGCCCAGCAGGGGCACGGTGGCCAATACTAGCAGGAACACGCTCACCGCCACAATGACCAGTAGCGAGGGCAGCTCCTTCTTGGTGGCGAACACCACTTGCACGTGGCAGGCCTCGCCCGCCAGCGCCAGGCACACAGAGTAGTTGGTGCCGGGCCGCAGGCCGCGGAACCAGTACGCATTGACGCCTTCCTCCACGCGCGACCACTGCACGGCCGCACCGCCCCCGGCAGGGCACAGGTAGAGCAGGCGCAGG
>NW_022900937.1:23351691-23373827 GCF_012274545.1 Fukomys damarensis | reverse complement strand
GCCGGGCCCGGGGCCCCAGCGCGTGGCCAGCGGCGTCAGCTGCACCCGAGCCTCTCGCTCTGCCACATCGAGCGCGATGACGCCCAGCTCAAAGATGTGCGGCTTGAGCTCTGAGCTCTGGTTGAACGCGTGGTTGGACACATACCGAGAAGGGTCCCCATGGCCGCACTGTTGTGCCTCTGCTGGGTTCTCCGGAATCTGATCTTCCATCTCGTCCCCTTCATCTGGCTCTTCCGCCTCGGTCGCCCCTAGGATACTGATTCGGACCTGGCCCTGGCTTTTGCCTTTTCCCTCAGGTTTGGAGGGCAGGACGCTGTTGCCCCGGCCCTTGGTGGTGACTTTGTGGTCAGAGGTCGGGGCTTGCCTGTCGGGGTCTCCCTCCACACCGGAAGCGTGCTTCGGGGACCCAGCGGCAGCCACTGCCACGCGTACTGACGTTGAGTTTGTTCCCAGCTCATTCTGCGCACGACATGTGTAGATGCCCGCCTCCTTGGCACTCAGAACTGGCACCAATAAAGAGCCATTTGCCAGGGCCAAGAAGCGCGGGGTGGCGGGGGGCGCGGGCCACGCAGGTGCTGGAGTCGGGGTTGGAGCCTCCGTCTGCGTGAGCACTTCTCCATCTCCTTCTTCCTCCCCATCCTCTGCTTCTTCCGAGTGGTACTCCTTGCTTTGGACCGGCGCTTCTAAGACCACGGTGCCGCCCGGGATCTGAAGTTGCCACTGCAGGCGGGGAGTGGGGTGGCCTTCAGCTATGCAATGCACTGTGAAAGCCAAGCCGGCACGCAGAGGGGTGCCAGGCTCCTCGAGCGGGGGCTCCGCGCTCAGCCGTACGTTGGGAGGCGCACAGGGCAGGGCGGGCAGGCGGTGCACCGGCACCCCTTTCAGCTCCGGGGGAGAGGCGCAGGCGATGGAGTCGGGCTCCGGCAGCGAGACCCGGGTGCTGGCGGCCCAAGCCTGCAGCCACACTAGGCCGCAGCCACAGTGGAAGGGATTGTGGTACAGCTGCAGGTGAGACAGCGCGCTGAGTGCGTCAAAGGTGCCGGGCTCCAGCGTGCGCAGCCGGTTATTGTTAATGCGCAGCGAGCGCAGGTCCGGCAGCGAGCCGAGCGCGTCCCGGGGCAGGGAGCCCAGGCGGTTGTGGTTCATTTTGAGCAGCTGGAGAGCGCTCAGGTTACGCAGGTCGTTCCAAGGGAAGTTGGAGATAAGATTGTGGCTCAGGTCGAGGTTCTTCAGCTGACTCAGAACCGCCAGGGCCCCGGGCTCCACCGTGCGAACCTCACTGTGCGCCAGCCAGAGCGACGTGACCTGCGTGACGTTGGTGAAGGCCCCTCGTCTTAGCACAGTGATCTTGTTGGCGGACAGACTCAGAGTGGTCACGTTGGCGGGCAGTCCTTCGGGTACCTCGTGCAGCTCCTTGTAGGCGCAGTCTGCAAACTGATGCGCATACTTGTCCACGCAGGCACAAGGCTCCGGGCACGCTCGGACCACTCCTAGAAGCGCCCAGGCCAACCATGTGGCTCGAAGGGGCGCCATCTCTGCTCCTGAGAAGGAAGGAAGGGGGGTGGGGGAGGAAAGGGGAGAGGTGACTTACCGAGCTCCAACTTAGTGCAGGTGCCAGTAACCTCCTCTGTGCCCAAGAATTTCTCTTGGACGCGACTGGAGCTCAATCTAAGTCTCAGGATTTTCTGGATGCTCCCTCTCAGGACCTTGCCTTACTTTCCCAGAAGGCAAGGCACATGCCCATTCCACTGACATCTCTGTTTGTCTACATTTAACCCGGTAAGATGAATACATGGGATGTTTTTATCCATGGCTGGCTGTCCTCTCGAACCCTTTGTCCCACCCAGGCAGATAACACAAACAGAAGCTCTGGCATGGCCAACAGCCCCCACCTGCAGGACCTGCTGTACTCTCAGGAGGTTCGAAGGGCATTTCACAGACAGACACACAGGCACCCGGACACCTACAACAATGTACTCCTGCAACCCCATTGTTCTCAGAACTGAACCCAGCACTTGTACAATGCTTTCCAGCATGGTGCAGAGCACTTTCCTGTTCATTGTGAGAAGCAACCCATGCACAAGGACATGGGAGCTACTTTGTGTGCACACAGCCCTCCTCTGAGATTAAATCAGAGCAGAGGAGCAATACAGAAGACTGGCCCACTCGCAGACCCTTCTCCACCCTCAGCGAAGTCACCTCTTCCCAGGAAAGAGCCAGGGATGCTCTGGGAAGAGAAACTGCCCCTCAAGCCTGGGAAAGATTGTTGTGGGCACCGTCACTGTCACCAAAGCTTTCCCCGGAGGTCCCACAAAGCTCAGGCAGCTCCTGGGGTGAGGGACATAGAAGGGCCTCCAGCAGACAGGTTAGGGGACAGCTACCAGCTAATGAAACTGGAGAAGGTTCAAAATTCTGCACCATTTCCGTTGCCCCAGAGTCCCCAAGGGACTCCATGAAACCTCATTCCCAGCCACACAAACACATTGACACAGACTCCCTCCCCGTTTCAGGTTTGGCAGAGCCTCTCCCAACCTTGTCTGTGGGCTCCTGTGTTCCCTTCCCTGCCTTTGCTATGAGGGGGGGCTCCCTTCCCAGTTCCTCCAGGAGGCTGGGAGGGTGCAGGAGGCTGCCCCTGTGCCACCCCCACCCCGCTGAGTCGCTCACCCAGAGCTCGCAGCTGCCCGGATTGCAGCCTTTGGGCGGCAGCCCCCTCTCCAGACTCGGTGACAGCCCAAGGGCGCTTGGCGCATCTGTTGCTTTGCTGCAGGCAGAACCGGGTATGGGGGCGCACAAAAGAGATGAGTAAGTTTGAGGACTCCTCAGGCCCCGAGTCCCACTTCAGGCTTTCCCGGCCTTAGGTCGGTTCTCCTCACTTCTCCCCGCTGCAGGTTAGAGTGCTCGCGCGCCTCCGGGTTCTGCTGGCACGCGCACAGCCTCTCCCACCTCCTGCGATGTCTACGATTGTTAAAGCCATAGAGACCCTCCCCGAGAGGCGTTGTCGCCAGAGGAGCCACACATCCACCGCCCTGACTCGGCTCTTCCCAGCCCACTGCACCCCCAAAACCCACTTCCCCCTGCATTTACACACCCGCAGGTGTTGTCACTGCCCCTCATCAGTTACCCCACATGCTCAAAAGCATTCGCGCACGCACAAACGTATTTCACACAATCCACCTTCACGCGTTAGAATTGTCCATCATCCTGAAATAATCGAGTCGGTGTGTTGCACTCTCACTACGTTCACACGCATTTTCACAAGCACACCTTCGCTGGCACGCTCACCCCGCGCGTTTCGCACCGCACAACCATTCATGCTCACTCACCCTCGCGCGCCCGTCCCACCAGCTCCCGTGAGCTACGCTCCTAATTGAATGCGAGCCGCTCTTACGCCCCTCAACACGTGAGACAAACCATCGTTGAGGAATTTGGGAGCAGACAAGGCTCACAACGGAAGGGGGGGCGTGTCTCTGCCTTTAAACACTTTTGCAAATTCAGTCAGTGGCACAGAAAGACTCCAGCGGACCAGAGGGGCTATGCACAGCCTGGCTCGCCTGCACTGTTCCCTCTCGCACCCCCTGCTAGCCGCCGCCTCCCCGAAGCCACGTTCAACACTATGCATAATTGATAGTGTTAGCAGAGCGCCTCACCCTCACTGCCATTTTTGCCTGGATCTGAGCAGATACAAGTCCTATTCTCCCCCCAACCCCCACTCCCGCCAGACGAAAATGCGCAGCCCAGCAGGGCGCTCCGGGAAGAGCCGCCCCTCTCCCCAGCCCACCGCAGCCCTACCCAGCCGGAATTCTTTACGTCTGGTCTTTGTAGCGGAAGTCAGTTCTTGCAGCCCTCGGTTCACAGCGCTGCCGCGAGGTGGGGTGCGGGCGTCTTGCCACCCAAGCACCCCACTGTTAGTTCCTGGCAAATGGGGCTCTGAAGCTGCAGGGGATAGTGGCAGGGACAGGGCTGGTTACAAAACCGTCTGCTCTTCTTGAACACTGTGGGAGGAGGACGTAAGATTTTAACATTTCCACCCCCACACACACTCCAGTATCTTCATAGCCACACACACACACACTGTCCCCCAAGTGTGGTGGCACGCCACCACCCCGCTGTCTCACACCCTCACACAACAGCTGGCCTCAGCAGACTCAGGACTTGCTGTTCCTGACTCTCCCTAGCTGGCAAAACCCGACACTTGATCTAGCGAGAGGGAGGGGGAGATAGGGATGTCGAGGCATTTGGCTAAAACTCCTTTGGGCCTTGGTCCTGCCTACAGCAGCCCGAGGGACTAAGCTGCTGGCTAGAACCAGAAAGGGGTTTGGGCTCGTGGAGAACCAGAGCCCCAGCACCCTGTCCCTTTTGTAGACATTGAGA
Source organism: Fukomys damarensis (assembly GCF_012274545.1). Lineage (NCBI taxonomy): Eukaryota > Metazoa > Chordata > Mammalia > Rodentia > Bathyergidae > Fukomys > Fukomys damarensis. The sequence goes on along the minus strand of NW_022900937.1, from coordinate 23,369,456 downwards.
TCTCAGGGGCACATGTGTCCCCCCAGCCCACACCCAGGCAGACGAAGGTCTCACTTGGCAGTCAGTGACACCCATGTTGGGGGCCTCTGCAGAGATCAATATTCCTATTTAAGTGTTAAGCATTTGAATGAGCCCAGGAGGGTGGGGAGAGGGACTGGACAACGCCTGCTGCATCTAAAGAGACCACCCGGCTGGCTGGGGTTCTGTGGCTTCTTTGTAAATTAAATAGGAACAGATTGGGCAGGCACACTCTGAGTCCCTCCCTCTGTACTACTCTTTTGATGGCTGCAAGAGGCCCGGCGAGCTGGAACCAGCACATCATATCAGCCACGTTCTGAACCCAGAATGTCACTAACCTGATCAGGCATGGGTCTCCACAGCCAACCTAAGGGGAGACTGCTGAGGCACCCTTGAAGAGAAGGTTGTGGAGAGTGAAGGACTGTCCTAGCCTGGGGACCCTACAGCAGTCCCTAACTTAGGTATGAGACCTGAGACTTGAGCCTGGCGGTGGCCAGGGCGTGGTGTGAATGGTGGGCAAGGCTCTGGCACATTTGTCTGCAGAGCAGGGGTGGAGAGGGGCATCCTGGAAACCTTGAGGGGGTGGGCCTGGGAGGCTTCCTCGCCAGAGGGATCCAAGGGGGCAGGTGTCTGGCAGCTCCTGATGGACACAGGCATGAGGACAGACAGGGAGGCTCCAGGCCGGGAGCTCAGAGCTAGTGGACCCTCTTCCTGGTTTTTACCTCTGTCTGATTCTTTTTGGTTTTTTTCGGGAGGCCAGAGGACCAAGGAATAAGTTGGAAAGAGGCGGGATGACAGTCTGGGGAGTGATTGAATCTCAGCTCAAAGCTCTCAGTACAATGTCTGCCAGCCTTCGGGGAGACTCTTTGCGCCCGCATTTTTCTTGCTAGAGCCAGAGCCTCAGGCGCTGGAGAGAAGTGGCTGAGGGAGCGATGCCCTCCCACCCCTCCTGGCGCGGACCCTATCCCCGAGGGTCTGGGTGGCTCTTGTTCTCTTTAGCAGGCGTTTTTTGTTCCCCGATCCTGGCCCTGCGGACAAACACCCCTTACCCCAGCTTTTGACTTGCAGAGCCCTGTGCCCTTCCCGGCGGGGCTGGAGCTCGAGTCGCTCCTGTGGGAGCCGCGACCAAGCTGAGCTGGAAGGCAGCGCGTACCTCCCCGAGCTCGGGAGCCGCTAGGTTGCGGCGGCGGGGCGAGGTTCACAAGGATACAGTTACTGCAGGCTGGGAACCAGGACCCCACCCCCGCCGCCGCCTGAGTCTCCGATCGTTAAAGAAACAGGCATCTAATCAGCTGTGTGGACTCAGGGATAGGGAAAGCGGGAATCCAAGGTTTTAACGCGCAGAGCATAGGGCTACAGATTCAGAAGCTGGCGAACCCGGCTTAAGCTTTTCTCCAGGCTTGGGGTCCTGAACCCAGACAGAGCCGGGGGCGAGATTCGGAGCCCAGGGCCGCTTTTTGAAGGTTGACTTCTGACTTCAACCTTGTGGATTCGGAAGGCCGGGAAGGTACGAAGGGTTGAAATCTGCAGGATGGGACTTGCTAAATCCTGGACTCAGTGAGCGCTCAGGTCTCTAGCCCGCCCCTGGTCAGCCCGCAACCCCTGCTGGACGCCGCCTTCTAGGCGCAGAGGCAGGTGGGGACCAGGCCCTGCCATCCGCCCCGCTGCAGCGCTCCAGGGAGGGGTGGCGCGCTCTCTGTGACCACTCAGCCTGCGTCCCAAGATCTGCAACTTCCTCTCCACTCCTATCACAAGAATGCTGATTCGCGTGCATGCTATTTCCAGCTCCGACGCTCAGGAGCGCCCCCTGAAGGCTCCTTAGGAGAAAGCTCTTTGTGCCCTCCATGGTCTAACACGCTAGGACAGGTTCTAGGATCAGACTCCATCGTGTATCAGCTGTGCAACCCTAGCCAGGTTACTCAACCTCTTTGTCCATTAAGAAAAAAGGGCATAAGGGGCCGGGGATTTGGTTCAGTGGTTCAGCTGTCTGTTTTCACTATCCCCTACACACACAGGCACTGTTGAGATAGGCAGCAGCCAGAATTATTATTAATAAATAATAATAGTTGCTGGCATGGTGGCGCACACCTGTGATCCTAGCACTCGGCAGCTAAGGCAGGAGGATCTCTGCAAGTTTGAGACCCGCCTGGGATTCACAGTGAGTTCAAGGCCAGCCTTGAACATAGTGAGACTGTCTCAAAACAAAAGCAAATTCTTAATAATAAGAGTAAATAATAATTACAATTATTGTTAATAATGGTTTCTAGTTTTAGATACTTAAACTTATCACCAGCATGCCTACTTAGGAAGAGGACCTGCAGCTGCAGACTTGGTGGAAGGTTTTTAATTAAAACCACATTCTGTTTAAGTATTTATTGGGCTCTGGGAGTTTAATTATTTCCTGGGGGGCGGGCAAAAGCTCCACCTCTGCCTCTGGGAAGAAAGATCGTTGATTTCCAAGGGAAGATGCAACCTGTGGCTAGAAGCAGCCAGGAGGAATCTTCTGAGCAGTTCAGATGCAACAAGACATTAATAACCCTTGCCTGAGCCGGCTACCTTTCTCCCTGTGCTTCTGTGAAATTAGCTGAACACACTAGCAATGCCATTTATTGCCATCAGAATTAATGACAGCTCTTCCAGTGGCAGCTTACAGAATTGTGTGGTCTGCAATAATCTCATGGAAGCAAGGGCACAGCCAGGAAGACACAGAGCTCCTGTGTGCAAGGGCAACACACTCGTGGGTGCATTCCTGCCCAGCCAGGCAGGGGCCCGGTGAAGGGTCCTGAGGTTGCCAGCCCCAAGCTGGCAGGACTCAGTGTGGCAAAGAGTTGGGACAGTGTAGTATGTGGGGATGGGGGGGGGCATGCTGTTTCCACCTACAAATAGCAAAATTCCATGTGGAGTAGTCTAGCAAGTGAGCTCCTCACCTGCAGTGTTCTGCCAGCCTGAGACAGTGTAGTGTGGGGATGGGGGGGGCATGCTGTTTCCACCTACAAATAGCAAAATTCCATGTGGAGTAGTCTAGCAAGTGAGCTCCTCACCTGCAGGGTTCTGCCAGCCTGGCTTCAGAGTGGGATGATGGGATGACTCCGCAGCTCAGGGACAACAGTCCCAGATGCATTCTTTTTCTGTCGTTTTATTTTTAAAGCACTGGGGTTTGAACCCAGGTCTTCACACTGAGCTACATCTCCAGCCTTTTTTAAATGACTTTTTTAGAGACAAGTTTTCACTAATTTGCTAAGTTGCCCAGGCTGGACTAGAACTTGTAATCTTCCTGCCTCGGCCTCCCAGAGTGCTGGGATTACAAATGTGTGCCATTATGCCTGGCTGCTGTCACCCTTAGGGTGACAACCTAAGACTTGTGTCCCTTGATGCTGTTGGACAAATTCAGCAGCAGCAGTAGGTGCTTATCACTGACAGGCTAGTGGGATAGAGGGATGGATTGTCTTTCCTGATGCCATAGCCCATCCTGGGGACTTATGACACTTCCTGGTTTAGGACACTGCATCTCTGAGTCAATCGCTGGCCAAGGGGATGGAATGGATTGGCTTAGAATAACCTAGTCCTGAAATGGATATTGAAATTCCATCCCAAGATTCCCTACAAGCAAAATACCCTTCAGAGAGCAGGATTGGGGAACACACATCTAGAGTATCCTAGTATTGTGTCAAAATGAATTGAAGCCTGGCACGGTGGTGTGCACCTGTCACCCCAGCACTTAGGAAGCTGAGGCAGGAAAATTGCCATGATTTTGAGGCCAGCCTGGATTACATAGTGAGACCCCACCCCAAAAATACAGAACAAAACATCAACCAAAGGAACTAATTGCAGTGAGAGTGGCTATAACATAATGAACCAGGTTCTCTATCTACTTCCTTGAGTGGAGAGGAGACCAGGCAGGCTCAGGCTGGGGTTGGGGCCAGGGCAGTGTTCAGGGAACTCTTTCTGCTGGCACACACCCCAGAGGATCCTCCGCTTTCATAGAATTCTTGAAAGGACTCCAATCTGTTCTTGGAGATGCCTGAGCTGAGATGCAACGCTATTTTGGGAGTGGTGAAAGCTGCAGTCCTTAGTTGGGTATTTAAAAGCAGGACGTGTCTGTGAGCTCAAAGATGTTCCTTCGTGCTGCGACTTCCCATCCTGAGCAAGTCCCGTGGAGGGCAGGGAGGTGTGGGGCTGTCAGGTGGAGCAGGGAGGAAGGAAGCTCCCTTGGTCTCACAAAGGATGAAGAGGCAGCATGAACTGAGGAGACCTCACAGACTTGGAGCCTGTTGTGGCTGTGACCTAAAATGTCCCCCAAAGGCTGAGTTGAAGGTTTGTTTGTTTTAAGGCTTTTGAACCCTCACTGATTATGAGGGTTCTAATTTCATCAGCAGATTTTTTTAAAAACAAAGCATTGGGGATTGAACCCAGGGCCTTTGCACTGAACTCCATACCCAGCCCTCTTTTATCTTTTATTTTGAAACAGGTCTTACTAAGTCACTAAATTGCCCATGCTGATCTTGAATTTGGAATCCTCCTGCCTCAGTCTCCCTGAGTGCTATGATTACAGGCATGCCCCACCAGGCCTGTCTGGATCAACTCATTGATGGATTTATAATTTGATGGCATATTGGGGGAAATGATAGAAATAGGAGTTGGGGCCTAGTTGAAGGGAGTGGTTCATGAGGGCGTGGTTTGGGGACTGTCTTGTCCCCGGTCCCTTCCTCTCTGGTTTCTTCCCCATCTCTCCATTTCCTGCCTCAATGAAGCGAATGCTTCACCCCCCCACGTCCTTCCACCACGATGTTGCTTCTTGACTTCCCACTGTGGGACCAGCCAAGTGTGGACCGAGCCCTCTGAAGCCATGAGGCTAGTTATACCCATCCTCCTTTAGGCTGCCCTTGTCAGGCATTTTATCCAGTGACAAAAGGCTGCCTAATGGAGCTCCAGGCCTTGAGCCACCTTCTCTTCCACCAAGGGCTCCTCAGCCTCCTGTCCCGTTCCTGAGGTCTCCGCTCTAGCCACACCAGTGAGGCAGGAGGTGGCTGCAGACACAGCTGGGAAAGCAGCAGGGTCCACCCACCTTGGAGCAGCTTTCTGGCCTAGATCCACCTGCTGAGTCAAACCTTAGCCCAGGACCAATGGGAGCAGGTACCCAGGTAACAGCTTATACACAATGATCCCTTGCGCCTAATGCCAGGGTCTTCTGCAACCCTTGGTGACCCGAACCACAATTACCATGCCACTGACTATGCAGATTTGCCCCCCTTGCTCCTTCACAGTGGCCTTTGGCTGCCCTGATGGTTTCTCCAAGGGCCATAAAAGGCCAAAAACTCTGCTGCTTGACTGAGAGGTGGAGTCAAGCCAATCACCTCAGACCAACCCCTCAACCTCACTCCTATCCCTAAGGATTAAAGCCTGTGGCACCAAGCCCCCTTGGGGCTGTGAGTTCTTCTCACTGGCTGCTCCCACCCTGTGGAGTGGATCTCATCTTTTCTCTTTCAAATAAATTATGAGCCCAGCAAAGCAGTGCACACCTGCAATCCTGACACTCTGGGAGGCTGAGACAGAAGGATCTCAAATAAATCACTGATCCTACGACAACTTTTGGGTATCCTACTCAATTCTTTGTTTAAGACATCAAGGACTTGGACAGGATCCCAACCTGGTAACACCAGGACATTGACCTAGTTCCTGCCAATGCTGCCCCTCTAGACCCTTGTGCCTGGGCACTATGGCTTTAAGGGTGAGTGGGCTTCTTGGGCTATCTGGGGCCATTGTTCCCTTCTGGGTGCCCTTGGCTGCCTCTGTCCTCCTCCTGTCATACTGCACCCTGTTTCTTCTCTTGAGGTTGCCTACATCCTTGGGCTCTAGGAGCTTATTCACCCTAGAATGGCTACATGCTGCTCTGAGAGTAAAGAGGCCTCCTGCTTCCAAACACATCCCAAGCTCCTTCCACAGGACTGAAATCTGGCCACTGAGTGCTTGAGCACTTGAGGCATTGAGCCAGGAAGGACACTGAGGAGGCTGCCTCTCCCTCTGTCTCACCCCCTCCATTCTCCATTGCCTGGTGCATCAGACGACCCAGACCAAGGAACTCCTGCACCCAGCAGACCCCTAGAGCAGGGCCTGGGGCCTCCTCCTCCTTTGTCCCCTGCTTCAAAGGTCCTGGAGAGCTGAGCACAGTGGTACATGCCTGCAATCCCAGCACTCTCGGAAGCTAAGGCAGGAGGATTTCATGTTCAAAGCCAGCCTAGTCAACCTATGAACTTAGCAAGACCCCCTATCAATATTTTAAAACCTGGGATCAGGGATTTAGCTCAGTAGTTCCACCACCTGCCTCACATGCACAAGGTCCTGAGTTTGATCCCTGGTACAAAAAAACCCACAAATAAACAAAAACACCCCCCCCAACAACAACAACAAAAACACACACAGAACCAAGCAAACAAACAAAAAAACCCTGTACCAATAAAACTTAACTTTAAAAGGCGTGGGGGGATTGGGAAATGGTTTCCCAGAAGTAGAGGTGAAGTAAGATTTTGCAGGCAAATGGTTGATCAAGGAAATACCCTGGCAGACTTCAGTAAGACAAAGAAGAAGCGAGAGGGAAGAAAGGAGCCAGGTGAAGGTGTGATTCAGGATGGGGTCCCACAGAGCTCTGGGGCTGACCCCAGACACTGTCCCCTCCCCTTAGCGGAAGGCAGACAGGGGCTGTGATGATGGTCAGGAGGTCCAGAGTCACTGAACACGGCTGCTGCTCCAGGCCTGCAGGTCCCCGTCACTGCCTTGAACTGTGAAATGCCCTGCCACTGAGCTTTTCAGTGACATTTTCCTTTCAGGGGCCGTGCAGGCCGCGGAGTGCCCTGCTTAGTGGCCAGTGGGATGTAAAGGCCCTTGAGACTTGGGTAGATGAGGCCTCTCCAGTGGAACCAGCCAGTTACCCCCACTTAGGGTCCCCTGTACCCACTCCCAGGCACACAGGCACCGTGTCTGGCACAGACAGATTACACCCCTGAATCAGTATCTGGAACAAGATGCAGATCCGAAGTCAGGCAGTAGGCCAGGCTGAGACCTGCAGTGAGGAGAGCTCTCCCCGGGGTCCTCTCAGCAGGTTGCAGAGGCACCACCAGCTCCATATCCAGGTAGGGCTCCTTCTGACAGCCTCAGCTTGAGGACAACCAGACACGATTCGCTGTATAGTGTTCTAGAGCAGGTCAGGGGTGAGGGCTACATTTCCACAGACTTCCTGTGAGACTTTGGAAAAAACTCTTCTCCCTTCTGGGCCTCAGTTTCCCCTCCTGTTCTGTAGTGCTAAATGTCCCTTCTGCACGCCTGCAGAAGCCCTCTGGGGCTCAGCCTGTCCCACTGAATGCAAACTGAGCGGGAGCCCTCAGCGCAGAACCCCCCAGGAGACTAGCAGGGGCCGCTCTGATGTCCTCCTTGAAGTGTCCCACACACCATGCAGGCTTTGCTGGGAACCAGCATCTGTGGATGCCTCAGCCTCAACTCCCTGTGCCTTATCTCCAGGCCCAGCTGGGAACTTGATGTATTTATTCTGTTCCTCCCAGGGCCACCTCCAGAGAAGTTGGCTGTGCTGGGAGAAAGCGACCTTCACACAGAGGGCTGCCTCGTGGCTAGGTGGGGGCGAGGAGGAGGGGACAGCTATAAATCCCTCCAGCGTGCAACCGAGGGCTGACCCTGTCTGGCAGAGGATGCAGTTGAGGAGGCTTGGGGAGATGGGGACAGGGATACTAGAAGTCCTTGGGGACAGAGTCACCTAGATCCTAAATAGACTGGAATCAGGAGAGGAGAGGAGGGGAAGAGAGGGAAGAGGAGCACAGAGGTGGGAGGAGGGGCAGGAGGGATGGAGCTCGCAGAGCAGTCTCTCCTCCAGGGTGTTGGATGTTGAGCTACTATTTTTATTGCATGGCTGATTTGCTAAGTTTAGAATTTTACATATGTTATCGCATTGAGTCTTCTCCCTTTCTGAGTGATATCATTCCCAATTTGCATGAGATCACAGAGGCTAAGTAGTTTGTCCAAGGTCACACTCAGAGCTGAGATCCAAACCCAAGTCCTCTGAAGTCCACGTTCTCACTACCGTTCCTGCCTCCACAGGGTGCCACTGTGGTCCCAGCCTCCCCCCACCCCGCGCACCTTGGCCCATAAATGACCTGGTTTGGCCCATCCTGGGGTGAACCATTCAGCTTCTGGCTGCACCCCAGGCCCTGGCACCAGTCTGTGCTTTGACCATAGTGTCCCGCATTCAGACGAGTGAATCCGGATATCTGTAGCTCGTGTTTGTACTCTGCTGAGCTATCAAGTTTGGGATATTTATGATATTTATTAGCTGACTTTAGCATAGTCCAGGCAGCTGGTCTCTGGGAGGATTGCTTTGGGCTAAATTTAAGAAGTTCCTCAAGCCAAAAACAAAGACCTTTTTCCTTCCTTGATGGCAAATGGAAGGGCAACTTGAGTCTTCCAAACTTCCTGCTGTTGTTTATTTTATTTACTTTTTTATGAGGATGGAGGTAGTCCACGGAAACCCTGTATCTCTCTCAACAGACTCCTCAGGCATTTGCTATATTCAGGTCCTGTAGGCCGGAGGTGACCCTTGGATTCAGAGATGAAAACAAAGGGTGGCATTGTTCCCTCCATCCTCAGCCCAGGCTCTGCCTGGCCCCACACCTGTCTGTGTGCAGAAGAAAATTTTCTGGGTTCAGATGTGGTGATTTGGCACCTAGAAAAGCCTAAGGAATCTGCAGAGTATCTCTGGTGCTAAAATTTCACTGGGAGGAAAATAAAATTAGTGGAAAGCTTCTAAAAATACTTCCTAGGGGGGAAATAATGAAAAAAAATGTTTGAGAAACTTTGGCCTACCAAAAAAAAAAAAAAATCCTTAGAAGTACGATACATTTCCCCAGGAGGACTGGATGGTTGGGGTGCCTTTAGGGTGGCTGTTTCCCCACCACCTGGCAGATTGGGAGAGCACAGGAAGGAGAAACCAGGAAGCCTACACCTTCCCCATGTCCAGGAACCTTGTAATGTTCACTACAGATGGTGGCAGTGTAGACAGAATCCTGGCCTCCCTGCAGACAAACCCCAACTCTGAAGAGATGGAGGGAGGCGTGGAGAAAGGGGACAGTAAATTTAAGATGTGCTACGTACATGCAGCAACTCTTTTTGTATACTGCAAACATAAACCAATAAAAATAAAGTAAAATGAATTGATATGTTCAGGTACGCTGTGCCAATTTCCCAAAATAAATCCATCATCATATAGACATTCATTAATAAGATAGAAAAATTATTAAAATAAACATTTTAAAGTAAAAACTTGAAACATAAAAAGCAACTGAACTCTGCTGCAGGCAAGCATACCACTTCGAATGGGATCCCTGGCCTTGGAGCCTGGGGACGAGAACCCATGACCCGTGACCGTGTAGGTGGCTGGGAGGACTAAAAGAGAGGGTGATGCAGCATCCAGTTCACCAGGGTTTTCTCCCTTCTCCCTAGGGTGCCAGCTGGGCTTTGTTCACCTGCTGCCCCAGGGCGCTCCCTTCCAGTGAGAGTCCTAATCCGATCCCACCCCACATGCTGCGCTTGGGCCCTCACTCTACTCCTTCCTCCAGGGCTAACTTGAGCCCTAACCCCAGCACTGCCTCCTCCATAGCCCTCCTAATTCCCCAGTACCCCAACAGAAGCCACTCACTTCCATGACCACAAGTTTTGAAATACTTGTGTCCCTGCTGGTCATGTTGTTACTTAATGCTTGTCCCAAGTGGATCTTTAAGGAATCCCACGTTATGCCTGTTGTGGTGGTGCATGCCTGAAATCACAGCACTCAGGGAGACTAAAGCAGGAGGATGGCAAGCTTGAGTACTTTCTTTGCAACTTATCAAGACTTTGTGTCTCAAAGTGAAAAATAAAAAGGGCTGGAGATTTAGCTCAGTGGTAGACTGCCCCTTAGTTGCATCACTTGTTAAAAAAAATGGGGTGGGGGGAGAGAAGAAGAATCCCACCTAAGTATCATTCTGAGCAACTCAGAAACCATGGCTTTGATGGTTGGTTACATGATTTCAAATAGCTGCTAAAATAAATATAAAAGGTGCAACGTTTAGAAACTTCTTCATGCACACAATCTGCTCTCTCCAATAGCCTGGGGAGGCAGCAAGGTGCTGTAGAAAGGGCTGAACTCCCCAGCAGCCAGCACCCAGTTCCACCCTCTTGGCCAGCCCAACCCAGCCCAGCCCAGCCCAGCCTCAGCCAAGCTGGTGGGCTGTGGTGCCCCCTACTGGCCATGTCTGGGAGCAGCCCAAACTAGGCTCCCCTAGCTACCCTGGGAGTATAGGATGCTGGTACCCAGTGGAAGGAGGAAGGGTGCAGTGAGAAAACAGCCAGTTCGGACACCAGGGAAGCAGCTGGGTATCCTGCAGGTGAAAGGAAGAGTAAGGCTGGGGCTGGGGGGTTCAAGCATATGTTTGTGACCTACATGGAGATGTGAGTGTCCCCAGAGTGGGTACTGGCCTGCCACAGGAAGGCTGGCCTCTGCTCCAGCCTTGTCCCCTCTGGTGTGTTGGGAACACAGAGATACCCACTATCTGCCACTCCACAATGGGTCTCCCGCTCGCTCTTCTTGGTGCCCATTGACCCCAGGACCCCAGAGCTGTCCGTTCTGTCCCAGACCAAGCTTTATTGCCTTGAAGCCAGGCTCATGACTTCCTCCCTGCTTTCCTTTTGAGGTGGGGCCTTTCTCTCTTCTCAAACTCACAACCCTCCTGCCTCAGTCTCATTTCTTTTTTTTTGTACTAAGATGTTTATTTTTCTATCATTTATATAGCAATCACATTCCCATCTTCGTTGTCTGTGAAAGAGCTTATATTTGTGTGGCTTTGTACACATTGAAAAGCTATTCTATTTTCACAAATACATTTTCTGATTGGTTCACTCAAAGTTCCTGTGACAAATAATAGGCACTGACCCATTTTATAACAAGAGAGCTGGAGGATCAGGGAGTTAGTTAAATGTGCCAGGCCACAGGCTGGGAAAGCTGAATTCCAGTGCTTGTGTGGCAAGAGTGGTCAAGGGTGGCAATGCTCTGCCTGTGACATCTACACAGTGTGCATGCTCTGAGCCTCCTCTTCTACCACTGGTTATTCTTGGGACCCAGTGGAAGGGTAGAGCTGTCCAGTGGGGGCCAGTGGCCAAGCTCTTGCTCACCTTACACTCCGGACTCCCTCTGAAGGGGTTTGTGAAGCTAGTGTCTCTTTTCCTACCTGTGGCTTTCTGCTTTGGAAATGGTCCCAGCCCAAGCCCATCCTAGGTCTCCCTATTTGAAATAGAGGGTTCACATTCTGGAGACACTGAACAGGGGGGCGGGCTCTCAGCTCTGCTCTGCACTGAAGGACCCCACAAAGCATAGCTAAGAGGGGCAGGCGATGGTCCAGGCAAGAGGCATCTCAGTGGCTCCCTGGGCTGGTCTGAATTGGAGAATCAGGCTTTTATAAGTCTGTGTGTGTGTGTGTGTGTGTGTGTGTGACAGGGTCTCACCATGTAGTCCTGGCTCTCTGGCCCTGAACTCACAGTGATCTTCCTGCCTCAGCCTGGCGAGATTCCATCTTTATCAAAGGCTGTGACAGTGTGGACAGCCCAAGTGCTCCTTTATTATAAAATCTTGTGATCAACAGCTTCTTAAAACAGCCACCTTGGTAGGGCTAGAAGTGGTCAAGGCTGACAGCAAAGATAAGAAAGGGCCCCGTGCTATCCTGCCAGCTGCCAAGGCGGTCGGCACACCCAGGCTGGGTCCTGCCCGCCCTCAATCCTCTCCCTCCACTGCCTGCTCAGAGCCAGAGCTGTAACAAGAATTTCTTTCCAATGCATCAGAGTTCGCTGAGGGTGCCAATCATGACCAAGCTGGGAGCAAACTCTGCAGGGTGCCTATGTGGTTTCTGGGACACCCAACGGACAGGGTGGGGTGTGGGTACTCAGCCTTTACCTGTGTGAAAGCAAAGGCCATCCAACATCAAGGTGGGTGCCTGGGCTCTCTGAGAACCAGGAGGAATGGAGAGAGTAGAAGATGGGGGAAGGAATGGCCCTGAGCACCCTGGTTCTGAAGCTGACCTCTGGAGTAACCACAGGCTCAGGCCCATGGGTTTGGAATGGAAACTAAGTTCAGGATGAGAACTTTTGTTTGTTTTTGAGACAAGGTTTCACTATGTAGTTCAGGCTAGACTTGATCTCACTATGTATCCCAGGATGCCCTTGAAGTCATGAAATACTCATGTCTCAGCCTCCCAAGTGTTGGGATTATAGGCATGCACTGCTCCATTGGGCTCTGGAATGAAAACATTCCCATCTGCTGACTCAGAGTCCTGCTGCCCATGCCTAAAAGCCCAGGATGGCAGAGCTGGCTGGGAGTGCTCTGTGCCCAGAGGCACCTTTCAGAGATGGGGACACTAGTGCTCTGGGAATGGGAGGAACAGGGAGAAGGCTTTCTCTGCTGCCCTACATCAAATTGCCTAGAGAAGTACAGACTACTGCCCCCCACCCCCAGTAAAGACCCTGCTCTGGAGGCCTGAGGCTCAGCCTATGGATCTGGGGTTGCCAATGTCGCAGGCCATCCATGGGGATGTCGCCTGGCAGGTTGTGGGTAGGACGGTGCTGGGAGGGGTCTGCAAGCCAAGAACCCAAGAGCAGAGCTGCAGGAAGGAAAAGGCATTTCAGTGCAGACAGGGACAGGGATGGTGCAGTTTCTGATGCTCTCTGTACCCAAGGTCCCTCTGGATGAATCTTCTCCAAGAAGGACTTGAGCAGAGAGTGGGCTGCAGAGACAGAGGCTGGGAGAATCGGCACTCATATGGGGCAGTTTGCTGTGGAAGGCACTTTGGGTACCCAAGGGCACCCCTATGTGTGGGTGCTAGGGATGAGCTACAGGGCCTCAGAGAACCAAGGTCATACCTTCACTCAGGGCTTCTCTGGGCCAAGCTCCTCAATGGGGGGCCTGGGTGCCACTGGGGGTGGGTGCCTGGCCTCCTCTGTAGGATCTGCAGAGAAGGGGAATTTGGTCTCAGATAAAGGGAACTGATTTTGTGTCAAAGGATTACAGAGTACTAGGGACCAGGCCCTGGGAATGATGGATAGGCAGGGCCTGCTCAGGGATCCCTCAACTCTGCTTGGGGGCAGCGAGCCTGGGAGAGGCCTTGTGCTCAGGCCTGGGCCTAGGCCTAGGCCTGCTCCTTCAGCAGGAGGCCATCCAGGTAGGTCCTCAAGGCTTGCAGGTGGTGTGAGGACTGTGCAGGGGATGAGGTGCTTTGTGGGCTCAGGTATTGGCCATACTTCTTCAGGCCATGATGTGGGTCACAGCGGTGCGCAGTGAGCAGCTCCAGGAAGCTCACCCTGTTCAGGGCCAGCAGCTGGGTCTCAGCCCAGGGCAGGACGCCTGCCTGCACCAGGGGTTGCAGAGAAGAGAAACACTGCAGGATGATGAAGGGGTATACGTGCTGGGCCAACTGCGGGCCAGGTGAGACCTCGAGCAGGCGGCACAGGTCACGCATGGCCAGCACAGTGGCCAGGGCACTGTGCTTGCTCACTTTCCTTGCCAGGTAGGTCTTGGCCAGGTTCTTGAGCTTGTAGCTCCTGACTCCGGGAACCCGCTCTTGGATGAGGGGTAACACAGCCAGGAAGCCTGAGATGGCCTCCTGGAATTCCCAGAGCCTACTAATGTCCTCCAGGGCCTTGAAGAAGCTGGGGAGGCCAGCCCCCCACAGCTTATAGCAGGCCAAGATGGGGCGGTGCATGGACCTCAGGAAACTGAGGAAGTGCCGTAGCCCTGCCTCCAGGGAGACAGCCTTGGTGTAGACGCTGTTGAAATCCTCTGGCTGGATGAGCACTCGAAACTTGCTTTCCTGGTTCACGGCCGCCAGCTGGCTAATCTTCTGAGCTGGGCAGAGAGAAGGGCATGGTGAGGCCTGAGGGCACCAACGATGCTGTGGAGGGTGCGTCTGACCCGCCTCCTAGAGTTCCTGCCTCCGGGCCACTGGCAGAATGAGGCCACAGCCGCCACATGCAGCTCCAACCTGGCTTCAAGGCCAAGGTCATAAGGAGAGGCCAGACTGTCCTTCACAGGCCTCACCCACCAGATGGAGGTCAGCTGACCTCCACCCCACCCACGCTGGAGTTTGCCAAACTTGTGGAGCCAAGTCACTCTCCTCTGTCTTCTCTCACCTATACCAGAGGCCAGAGACTGCTTCTTCCTGACCCCGTCTCTTGGCTAAGGCTTCCAGTCTCCTCAGCACCCAGCACCCCATGCTATCTGAAGTCCTGATGCTTCTGGCTGGTGAGGCTTGCCCCAGTGTCAAGACCACACTCAGGCCAGGGCCAGGGCTCCTGCTCCAGGGAAACATTGCAGGGCCCGGGCAAATGCTGGGAGCAAAGGGTCATCTCTCCAATGGCCCTGGCTCTGTTAGCTTCCTGAGTCCCCTCTTGCAGGTCAGCCGTGTACTTAGGGCCATGGCCTTGCTGGGATGACCGGTCTCGGGAAAAAAACCTGCCACTGTTCCTGGTCACAGAGCATTCCTTGGCCTCTCTGCCCAAGAGGAGGTCTGGTCAGGGGTGAATGCACAGGGTGCTTGCCTTCCTCCCACAGCCAGGCCCTGCTCTCAGCTGGTATCCTTATTCATACCACCAAGTCATGTACCTCAGGTCCTAGGGCAGCCACGGTGAGTTGTGTGCCCGGCCATCACTGGCCAGGGCTCAGGGCTGGCCCGGGCCTTGCAGACAGCTCTGTCTGCACTTCTCCTGGGGACTCAGAGACTAAGCTAGAAAGGGACAGGGTGGCCCCAAGAGAACCCACTTTCATTGTCAATCTTGAGGTTAAAGAACACCAGGGGCCTGTCTTCTGCCCGCGGGTCAGTGAGGCTCTGGTTCTGGACCTGGAGGGAGTTGGTCTCCTCCAGCTGCAGGTCACTAGACTCACTGCTGCTGTCGTCCAGCTCCTGAAAGGACTGCAACACAGAAAAACCAACAGGTCAGGGCATGCAGGGACTGTGGGAGTAGAGGGCAAGGTAAGCATGGGCCCAGCAGCTAGTGTGCATGAGTATACGAGCAAGCCAACACAACCAGGGGCATCTGTGAGCACAGGGAGGGTGGGTTATGGGGAAAGGTGTGCATGAGAATGTGTGTGCGTGAACAGGTGTGAGTGGGGTATATCTCGTGTAAGGATCACGTGAGGCAGGGCACGTGTCTAAGGGAGTAGGTGTGAAGGGTGAGGTCACATGAGGAAGCATGAGTATGCGTGGGTCTGCACAGGTGGCAGTGAATTTGAGCATCTAGCTCGCTGGTGGGTAAGTGTGTGGAAGTGTGAACATGTGAACAAGGGTGTGCATGGACAAGCTGCGCCAATTGCAGAGATTCAGGGAAGGGGCCGGTCACTCTGAGCACATGCAGTAGAAATGTTGCAAACTTGGGATGGGAGGAAGTAGCCTCATCTGCAGCCCCAGGTAATGTTTCTAAAAGGGGCCAGGGACCTGGTTTTCCCTGTCCTGAAAGCCAGTTGAGGTCCCTGTGCAAGCACATAGGGGAGGAGGAGGTGGCTCAGCCTCCTGGAAGCCACCTCTGGGTGGACACACCAGTCCCTGGCAGAGAGAAGGCAGTGAGGGAGCTCAGAGCTCAGCATCCATGTCTGGCTGTAGGGGAGCTAAGCACATCAAGCCAGGCTCAGCGCTCGAGACCTGGAGCTCCAGCACCAGCACTGGTCCTGGCTGTGGTGCTGTGTGAAGACCTGGGCAGGGAGCTGAGCTGGAAAAGCCCCACTTTGAAAGGTGTTCAGGAGCCTGGGCTACACAGTGGGTAGGGTGTCTAATGAGAACACAAAGAGTCAGTTGCTGAGCATTTGCACAACCTCCAAGCCCAGGTGCTTAACCTTTGGCAAACCTCCTGTGAATGCCACCGGTGGATATTACCGAGACCAGGAGGATGGAATACGGCCAGTGTCTTGGGGACAGAGCTCGGTGCCTGTTTGCTCTGGCCTCTGGCTGACACCTCTGGCCTGGGAGAGCCACCCACTGCTGGGGTGAACATGTTTTCCACAAACCTTCAGCCAAGAGGAAAGTCACCACTGCCCACGAGCAGGTTAAAAGGTGGGCTTTCCTCTATTTGCATTTTGGGGCCTGTGCTGGGCTCACCAATTTCTCCCAGGTAACTGACAGAATCAGACATCAAGGGCAGATCTGTCTAGGGCTGGATTTGCTGAATGCACCCTGCACCTCTGGATCATCGACTCCACCACACAGTCAGGCTGATTTTCCGTCTTGCTCTCCTCAGTCTCCTCTCCATCTAGCCTCCCTTGAGGCAGCCTCCTGGTCTCCATCCTCTTCCCTTCAAAGGCCATGAGTTGTCTTCCATCTCTAGCCTTCTGGGTGCTTCCACACTTGAGCCATGGATAGGGCTGGGCTGCCTGCTGTGTCCTCACTGGCCCCAGCTCCCTCTTGCCAATAGTTGGGCCCCCTCTCCCTGGGCTGCGGCTCCATCCTGTGACCCACGAATACAGCACACTGGGCTTTCTCTTCTTCCTTCTTTCTGCTCCAAACAGAATTACTGAAAGCTTCTTTGTGGCCCTGAGTGCTTCTGCCTGGCTTTTTCCATCTGGCAGTGTACCTGTTGGCCCCAGCACCATCTTCCCAGCTTTAGACCTGCATTCTCAAAAGCAAGGCTCTCCAGAGAGCAACACAGCTGCACCTCTCGGCTACTGTCCTAGTCACTTTCTTCCTGCTGAGACATACTACCCAACACCTATGACTTAAAGGAGGTTTCTTTGGCTCCCAATTTGTGGAGATTTCAGTTCATGGTCGTCTGGCTCCCAGACAAGGTGGCACGACGCAGGGGCATGGCACAGGAGTACACTCATGGCATGGCAGCGAGAAAGCAGAGGGAGAAGGGAAGAGCTACGGAAGAAGATAAACTCTTCGAGGAAGTGCTCCTAGTGACACACATCTTTCCACTAGACCCCACCTCCTAACAGCAAGTCAGCTCTAAACTCACCAGTAGCCTAATCTACCTATGATTATTGCACATCCACAATCCGATCAACTCCCCCAACCCCACCTGAATGCATGAGGCTTGGGGGGGGTCCAGATATAAACCGTGACAGCCACCTTCCCATCTTCATACCAAGTCATATATATGGCAGCCATCCCAGCCTTGCTTTTAGAGCCTTCCATTGTCCTGGAGCTGTGGAAATGAGGCTTCCTTCCCTAAGGGCACCTTGGGGGCTCCTCCTGGATGGGACACCCCTTTTCCTGAGCTTCCCGAAGGAGGAAGGGTGGGATCTCACAACCTGACACCTCTTGCCTTTGGGGGCTGTCATAAAGGATGGCTGGATTACTGAACATCTTGCATTTAATCCATAGCTGAGAACCCACAATTCCCTCTCCCCTTAAATTCCAGCAACACAGCCAAGGAATCCCAGGACAATGAAGCAAGACTTTTCTAAAAACTCTGGGCTACCGGGAGGAAGAGCAGTGGACACATAGGAGGCTAGGAATTAGTACCTTACCCTCCCTGCCCTCTGAGGAGATTCCCATCCCACCTCAGCTCCAGCTTTATTTCATGGATCAGGATGGCTGGGTGTAAGGCAGGAAAGTGGAGCACAGATAAAGACAATCGGGGGGCAAGGCTGAGACATTTGAGCAGATAAATGGGGATGGAGAAGAAGAAAGAAGAAAAAGAAGAAAGAAGAAAGAAGAAAGAATAAAGAAGGAAGAAGA
>NW_022900937.1:23346959-23351526 GCF_012274545.1 Fukomys damarensis | reverse complement strand
GGGGGAGGGGGAAGGGGAGGAGGTCTGAGGATCAAAGGAGCAGGAAATCCTGAGAGCTCAGTATAGGGGCTTGGAATTGAAGAGTGCTGGTATGGGTTTTGAGCTGGGTTATCTTTGATAGTCTCAGAAAGAGGCAACTAAACACTGGAATGGGTCACTCTGTTAGGTTGGGTTCCTGGGCTGTGCTTCTCTAAAAGCAAGCTGACAGAGCCATGAGGGATCCAGGAGGTGGTGAACTAACACACATGCGTTCTGGCTGACCAGCTATGTCCACCTCACCCATTTCCATCACAGACCCCACGGCCTGAGCCAGTCAACTGCAGCCCAGCTCAACACAGCAGCCCGACAGTGGCCCTAGGTGTGTGCACAGCAAGTGCTAACTGGAAATGGAGCCAGCTTCCCAAAGCCTGGGAGATTTACCAGGGCATCTAGGCTCTCTTGTCCCTTGCTGTACTACACCCTGTAGGCAACATCACCTCCACTCAGGCCTCATTCACATAACCTGATGTTAGTAGCACTAAAAACCTCTGGAAGCTGAGGCTATATCATAGAATCAGAATCTCCGGGGGTAGGACCCAGGGATGCACAGTTGCTGAAACTCCTCAGTGCCCAGGCAGGCATGGGAACCATTGTCCTCCCTGTGGATCAGTCCCATGTTTAGTCATCAGCCAAGTAGCCCTCTTTGGTGGTCAGCATCCACCTCCTGACAATATCTAGCATCTGACAGTGACGTGCAGTGAGAGTCCCCAAGCTCCTGAGAGCCCTCTCAGTGCCCAGGCCTCTGCACACAAGATACACTAAGCTCCATTCCTGCAGACACAAAACCTCCAGCTTCTACAAAGTCACAAAGGCCCAGGAGACAGCCTACATGTATCACTGGCTAGCCTGTACCCTCTGTGGCTCCTTGCAGGTGGTACTATGCCCACCTTCTCCACTGAGCACCCAGACTTTCTAATATGCACACTCACCAGCACCTTGGCTCCCTGCCAGGACCAACTGCTCCCACTGGCCTCCCTTCCTGGATGGTCACCACTGTCACTTCTTCCCAAGGTGGCCTCCTCAGTGGGGCCCTCTCCTGCTTCCACTTGGTCCAGCTGCTACCAAGGCTCTGGAGCTGGGCATCTGTCACAAAAGTGGCTGAGAGAACCTATCTTCTTCAGCTTGGGATCCTCAGACAGGCCCTGCTACAGGTTCTGCTCACCCACCATGGATGTTCCATTTTAAGCACAGTCCTCACCAAGGGATTCCAAAAGCAGGACTGGGATTCACTTTCCACTCCCTGACTCTCACTGTGCCACACAGCAAACCTCCTTGCTCCAAGTCTCTCCCTGAGCCCTGGACAGACAGAGACAGAACAGGCGCAGAGGAAGTCCATGCCACAGCCCCTCCAAGTGCTGAGCCACTTGGAAAAGGCACTGCTTGAGCAGACCAGCCTTCTACCAGCTCTCAGCGGAGGCTTGACAAAGGCCATGGGCAGGCAACACATGGGACCAGGTGGCCTGGAGCACCTTGTCCCCCAGCTCAGGGAGTGGGAATTTGCAGTGGGAGCGCTGTGGCTTCCCTAAGGGGACCAGCAGTCTGAAGGGACTCAGAAAGTGGGCGAGCAATGCACCAGGGGCACACAGCTATTCATTTTTAAAAAATACTTTGTATGCTTGGGATTCTGGTATGGCTAATTGTCTATAGGCACCTCAAAGGAATTCACACAGAAGAAGTGGCCTCTGCTCCCTCACAGCTAAAGTGAACACCAGCTTCTAGCTGTGCACTTTTCCATAGACCAAAATGTACTCATCCTGTCCCACGATTAACCCTACAGCCCCTCCAGACTCCTTGTTGACAGCTGGGGATTGGATGTGGCCCCCACTCACCCCATGCCCCTCACCCCGCTCCTCAGTGTCACTGTCCTGATGTCCGATGAGGCTCTGGGCACCTTTCCTTCTGCAGTCCATGATAGCTTTAGCTTTATCACAATCACAGGATGGACAGTTCCCAGGTACCAGAGGACGCAGGCATGAAAAGATGCTCCCAAATTGGCTGGGTACCACTAATAGGAGCAGGATGGGTGGCTTGGGACCCTGCCTGTGTAATCACATGGATGGTGCAGCCATTCTTGGAGAAGGAGGAAGAGGGGCTGAGGTTGAGGTACCTGGATCCACACCCATCAGGCAGGAGCAACAGGACAGTAACTGCAGCTAGGGCATGGCCAGAGCAGAGAGAACCAGGAGAGAGTACAGGGCCAGGACCAAAGCGGTGGAGAAGAGGCGTGGAGGGAGGATCCAGAGTGCAGCCAAGGACACCCAGGACTAAGCAAGATACTGTGCTCAGGGGCGTGGAGCTAGAGGGGCAGAGATAGGTGTCTTGAGGAAGCGGCAGCATGAAGCATCAAGGGGCACAAGGGTCTGGAGAGGATGATATCTTTCAGGGTGTTCAGTTGAGAAGGAAGCAGAATTAGAAGATGCAGGAGAGATGGAGAAACAGAGGCTCCCAGGGATGAGGGCTGCACCAGGACACAGGGATGAATGCCAGGGGCAGGCAGATGTCCTTTCTACCTGATGCAGATGACAAGAGAAGGGCTGGATGGGTACAGGTGAATCCAAAATTAGGCAAGATGTCCACGATCCCATGCCACAGGAGGCACTTGTTTTCTCCCAGCAGCAGAAGGTGCATTCACCAGCACATAGTGATGGTCCAATGAAACCCAGGGAGCAGCCACATAGTGCAGGAGGGAGTGGCATCCGGGGCACCCAGAGGTCCTCAGAGGCAGCAGGCAGTCTGTCCTTTGCAGTTGTCTCTCTGGTGGCTTTTCTCTGACAGATCTCACCTCCAGGGGGCAGCAGGGAGGCAGCAGGCTCCTGATTCCCTCCTGGGCTCTCAGCCTAACCAGAGGCACAGTGGGGCAGGGAGCAGAAAGCCTGATCATGAATGACCAGAACCAGGACAATGCCTGCTGGGGGAAGATTAACTGCAGAGGACTAAGGGCTTAAGGAACAGGTAGCTGCAGAGTCCACACAGAACAGTTTGGAGATGGGATATGGTGGTGGTGAGGTGTGGGGTAGCCATAGCCTTGGCAGCTAACCCTTGAGAGGTCAAGGAACAGAGGTGGGGTGGTGATGTTGATGTCACCCAGGAGGAAGGTGGGACTGAGTGGGGAGGCTATGCTCACATCTGCCTGCCCCAAAGGGAGGTGGGCAGACCCCTGAGATAGACACGTAGGGCGTGAGGAGACCCCGAGAGCTGGGTCTCAGAGGCACAGGGGCCTCACTAGACCATGGAGCCTCGCTCCCCACCCCATGGATGCTTGAGTGTGGGAGGAAGTGGAACCTGGCGCCCCCAAGAGGAACTGAGCCTCAGTGCAGCCTGCTAGCCGTGGAATAAGGGCTCGCAATCGTGATTGTTCAGCAAGTGTTTATTGGGCAGCACATCTGCCAGGGATTGGGACAGCCACACAGGCTTTTCCTGGAGGAGGCCCAGGGAAAGGATTGGGTGGGGACACAGGCTGAGAAAATGGGAGAGCACAAGGGGAGAGAAGAGCTTCCTTCTTGGGCAAAGAGGTCTGTGAGGAAGGGCCCATGCCCAAGGGCCACATAGCTGGAGCCCAGGACAGGGAGTCTGGCTGCAAGATGGGGCCAGCAGCTACAGAGAAGGGAGGCTCCTGGGGCTGCCAGAGGCCTAGCTGAGGAGAGCCTGGACCGGGCTGGTAAGGGGCCTCTTAGGCTCATGTGAGGGCGGAGATGCGATTGGAGATGCATCCACTGGGACTGGGACTTGGGGGGTCTTCCCAAGGGGCTCTGCCCAAATCCCTATGGGGAGCCCCTACCCTGCTGGACCTCCCTGCTTCCCCTACCCTGCTGTGGAAGACGCATTAAGCTGGGAGGCCGTGAAGGAGAGAGGAGGGCAAAAAAAGTGTCGAGCCACTGGGCTTAAGTGGGGGAGTCTCGGGGGGCACGGCGGCGGTGTGGCACTGCTCTGAGTGCCCGATGGGACAGGCCAAAGAAGCTCCGCAGGCGGCTAGCAAGCCCCTGGATACTGTGAGGATGGCTGGGAGGCACTGTGGTAACCCGGGTGGTGGCCTGGGCCACGGGTCGTGGCAAAGTCCGTACAGTGCGCTGATGCTGGTGGATGGTATGGTGAAGGCTGATAGTTGCTCTCTGTGCCTTGTGCAAGCCAGTGCAGATCCTTCCGAGGACAGTGGTGAGCTCTGGGCGATCGGGAGGTGGGTGGGGACACTCGATGCTCAAGGCTGCAGCAGGCTGGGCAGGATGCCAAAGAGGCCAAGCTGGGGGCCAGCATGTGCCCAGGGGCTGACAGGAGGCTTCTTGTGCTCTCTGCAGCAGGGGGCAGGCTGGTAAAGAGGGTGGCTCAGTGGTCTCTGGTGGTCGCAGGCACTTCCAATATAGAACCTCAGACTGAGAGCTTTGTTCTATCTCATCCCTTTCCCTAGACAGGGGACAGCCCAGCCTCTGATACCATGCCAGGGATACAGGGATCACTACCCACAAGGCCACTGGGTCACCTCAGGATGGCTATAAGTTTTTTTTTTTTTTTTTTTTTTTTTTTTTTTTTTTTT
>NW_022900937.1:23286468-23346933 GCF_012274545.1 Fukomys damarensis | reverse complement strand
GATTGACCTCGGGTCCTTGCCCTTGCAAGGCAGGCCACCAAACTGCTGAGCTAAATCCCCAGCCCCTTAAAGTTCTTTCTTATATAGAGCCAAAACTTGCTAGTCTGGCCCGTGACTTCACACGCTTCTCTCTGCCAGTCCTCATCGGCTGTGACAAGCAGGGAATGGATTCTTGTCTAGCCTCCTTCACAGAGGATTTAGGGGACAGGAAATGCATGTGGAAGTTGCTAAAGCCATGGACACTGCAGAGGACAGTGGGCTCTGGCAGGAAGCACTCTCCTAGGCATCTTGGAAGAGCCCATCTGCCTGCTAAAGGTCTAAGGTGAGTCTGAGAGTCACCCAAGGAGGCTATGGCCCTTGGGACCTGAAATGGGGGGCAGTGGGAATCCTGGACCAGACTTCTGGGCCACTCACCGAGTTCTCAGCATCAGAGTCTTCTGAGCTGCTGATCACCACGATGCGCTCATCTGGAATGGAGAGCAGGGATTGCACTAGGGCCCATCTGGGTGTGCCCTGGAGGATGTGCTGGCTGGCGTGTGGGGGTCATGAGGCAGGGAAGGAGGGTCATAGGTCAGGGTCTGAGGTTCTCACAGGCCAGTGGGCTGAGGGGTGGCAGTGTTCTGCCAGGGGCAACAAAAACATGTGCCGTGTGCCAGTGGATCTGCTTTGAGCATGAGTTTTTCAAAAATGGGTTTCTACCATTTCTAGTTGTGCTCATCTGTGAATATTTATTTGCTACTGGCCATGAGTTGAAATTTTTCTTCCTGTACAAGGGCCGTGACTATCTTGGGTTTGGAACTTTTTTTTTTTTTTTTTAATAGGGATTGAACTCAACCCTTCTTATTTTATTATTATTTTTTTAAATTTTGAGACAGGGTCTCATCAAGTCACTAAGTGGCCTAGGCTGGGCTCAAACTTGTGATCCTATTGTCCCACTTAGTCCTATTGCCTCAGCCTCTCAGAGTGCTGGGATTACAGATGTGCAGCACCACCCCTGGTCCTAAATAACAACACTGGTTTGTTCCAATCTCACAGGTACTGGTTTGTTCCTGTGTATGAGGAACAGCAGGCAGGGCCCTGTGTGTAACCAGAGTCAGGCCTCTGTTGGTAATCTCCAGTGGAGAATAAAGACAGGCCTTCTAGTTCCAGAATATTTAGAGTTGACCTCATTCCTTCCTGAGGACTCAGTTTCCCTATCTGACAGGCTCCATAAAAGATATCAGTGAGGACAAAAGAGATAACTAGGTGGGTGGTGTTTGCAGAACTGAGGAAGATGTCCAGGTAGACCTCACACAGCCCTCTCTGGGAGTGTTAGATGCTCGCCAACAAGCGTGTCCTGTAGTGCAAACACCTGTGCAGCGGGCTTGGGGTGGGCACTGAAAGTGTGTTGGGGAAAGGACACAAAGAACCATGGTTTCCAGCCCCTCGGTTTCCTCATGCTGGGATCAAGCAGGACACACAGCAGCTCATATAGACTCCCACCCCTCTGCAGGTTGTGGGCTGTCCCTCCCTCCGCTGTGGTGGCTCAGAGGAGGACCCACAAGGGGGTCCCATGGGCGCTGGGCTCCCTGGGGGGTCAGGATGCAGAGGGGGACTCGCTCTGCCCCTGCTGCCCCTACCTGCCTCCACAGCAACACTGGCCACTGGGGTGCTGTTGGGCTGCAAGACTTCTTTTCCCACGGTGGGGCTCTTAGCCTGGGTAGGCCCATCCAGGTGAGGGGGAGAGACTGCCCTGGAGGTGCTGGGCCTGGGTTGCTTAGTGGGGCTGGGGATGGAGAGCACCTCCTTGTCCTCCTCTGACTCCAACTTGATGCTTTTCCTGGAGCACTGGGTCTGGCAGGACTTTCTCTTCTTTGGAGAGATTATGTTAGAGACCTGTGTGGTGGGGAGTCACAGAGCTGGGTCAGGTCTCTCCAGGGTTGGTGACCAGAGACCTGGACTAGGTACCAGAAGCCTGTGGCCACATCTTTTATTTTTATTTTTGCAGTACTAAAGATTGAACTCAGGACCTTGTGCATACCAGCAAGTGCTCTGCCATGGACCTACATCCTTAGTCCTTTTTATTTTTAATTTTGAGACAGGGTCTTGATAAGTCATTATGCTGGTGGGGCTGGGCTAAAACATGTGGTCTTCCTGCCTCAGCCTCCTGAGTAGCTAAGATTACACTGTGTCACCATGCTCAGTGTTGTGGTCATATCTCTTTTTCCTCCCTCTATCACTGTGCCCTTTCCTCTGCTTTCTGCTATTCAAACCCTGCCTTACACACAGGAAGCCTCCCATGGCTGCCATGCATACTGGCCCTGGTACTGGCTGCCCGCCCCTGCCGGCTCCTGCCAGCTCTGAGGGCCCTGGGAGAGGGAAGACTGGGTATAAAGCAGGTCAGTCCTCACAAGGAGCTAATGATGGCCAGGACTCTTCCCCCTGCTCCCTGCCTGTGTGGAGCTGGGGCTCGGGGAGGGAGGCACAGCATGCAGGCCTTACCTCTCCAGATGAGGGACTTCTCATGGAGAAGGCATAGATGGGCACAGGGTGTGCTCTGGGTACCAACTGTACCTCAGCCGCTGGCTGGGCTTCAGACAGCCCCAGGTCCTGTGCCTGTGCCTTCTGTGCGTCATTGGGCTGCAAAGTTGGGAAATAAGAGTCAGAAACAACCCAGGGACCCCAGGCCTGCAGCCAATCTCAGAACTCCCAAACTTGGTTCTCACTGGAGGCAAGAAGCCTTCCCTAAACCTGCCATGACATCACCTCTACCAGACCCTGGGGTAGTATCCAGCCAAATGTCACTTCTCATATGTCCAGATACCTCAGGGTCCACGCTGCCCAGCTCCTCCTCAAGATGTGCCCAAGAGTTCAGCATGTGCTCCCAGAAGGTGCTCACTGCTAAGGATCACAGCTCCCTCAACAACACAAAGTTCCAATGGAGAGAAAAATCTTGGCATGAGGCTGATCCTGGCCCCTGCACAATTAACTGTCCCTGGACAGCTATGTCACAAACCGGGCCAGTTCCTCCAAACTCCTCAGCCTTGGCCTCCTTCTGTAAAAAGAGAATAACGACACCTCCTTTGTCCAGCAATGTGAATGACACGGGTTTGACTTAGGCATAATGTTTGGAAGAGTACCTCAAGCTCTGAAAGTGCCATTAATGCTGGTAACGATGATAATGACAATGGAGATAAATGTCATTTTATGACAACTCCATGCTGGGTGCAGTGCTAAGAGCTTCATGTACCTGCCTCACAATGAAATGGGTGGGCAGATGACGAATGTCTCGGCAGATGAAACAAAACACAACCGTACAAAGCACAACTATACAGCAGTTCTACTCCTAAGCATGTACCCAAGAGACACTCAGATGAAAACCTGCACACAGGGCTGGGAGGGTAGCTCAGTGTAGAGCCGTTGCTTAGCATGGATGAGGCCCTGGGTTTGATCCCCAGCACTAAATTGAAAAAAAAAAAAATATATATATATACACACACATATATGTTATGTTTTATATATTTATGTGTGTGGCACTGGGGATTAAACCCAAGAGTTTCACAGGGACTAAGCACTGAAAAAATAAAGCACTGACAGGATTCAATAAACTGCTTATGATAACTCAATATCAACAATCTCAATTCCCCAATCAAAAGACATGGACTAGAAGATGGGATCAGAGAACAACATGCAAACACATATTTAGAACAGGAAACGCAATTCACCCTAAAAGAGTCCACAGACTGAAGGATGGAAATGATGAGCCATTCACCTGGAGCCTGAAAACATGAGTCTTATTTTCAGACTCACCAGACTAAGTCAAAAGTGACCAGAGCCAAGATGGATTATGTAAAGGTACAAATTTCCAATGATGAATGTCACTACACTGTATACCTTAAAGGTATCAATAACGTTAATTAATTGAAAAAAAAAAAGTGACCTGAGGAGACAAGGGTGGACTCCACATAACTGGTAAAGGAAACAATTCGCCAAGGACAGGTAACAATTGCAAATATCTATGCATCAAATGTCAGTGACCTGAGGAGACAAGGGTGGACTCCACATACTGGTAAAGGAAACAATTCGCCAAGGACAGGTAACAATTGCAAATATCTATGCATCAAATGTCAGTGCACCCAACTTCATAAAACAAAAACTACTGGACTTCAAAAAAAGGCTACTGGTCTTGAAAGGCCAGACAGACACCAACACAGTCACAGCGAGAGAGTTTGATGCCTCATTTCCCAATCAGATGGGTCAACCACATGAAAAAAAAAACAAGAAATTAACATCAGAGTCAAACCACACCATAGAACAAATAGGCTTAGAGGTTTCATCCATCAGTGGCAGAATACACATTTCTTGTAGAAGTACATGGATCTTTTTCTGAACTAGACCGTATCCTAGGCCATAAAGCATGCTTAAGTAAATATAAAGGAACTGAAATAATCCCCCACATACTAGTGAAGCTAGAAATCAGCATGATGATGATGATGATGATGATGATGATATAAAGGGTCAATGAATCAAAAAGTTGGTTCTTTGAAAGGATGGACAGGGGACGAGAGGATGGGGGAAGAAGGCAGGGAAGTGAAGAAAAGGGGAAGTACAAAGGATCAAGATGGGACTGTATATGCTCCAGTCCCCCCATGGTGAGTGTTACTATGTATCACAATCATGTACAAATAAAAAAGGGAGGGAAATACTCAGCACAACAAATACAAAGAACAGAAATGGACTTTGGGTATTAAGAAAAAGACGTAGCTGTGCCTCTAGCTTGCTGTGTGTGCCCTTGTGTAAGCCCCAGCTTCTTTGTGGGCCTCAGCTTTATCCTCCCTTGTTGCTCTGAGATTCTCCGGCTCTACACTCTGCCTCCTCCAGGAAGCCTTTCCTGACTACCTCAGCCCATATTCAACCCTCTCTCCTATGGGTCACACAATTGCAAAGCTAGGAAGCTTCCCACTGCTGCCTCCTCTTCAGGGAGGACTGCTTTTGTGTAAGCCCCAGCTTCTTTGTGGGCCTCAGCTTTATCCTCCCTTGTTGCTCTGAGATTCTCCGGCTCTACACTCTGCCTCCTCCAGGAAGCCTTTCCTGACTACCTCAGCCCATATTCAACCCTCTCTCCTATGGGTCACACAATTGCAAAGCTAGGAAGCTTCCCACTGCTGCCTCCTCTTCAGGGAGGACTGCTTCTTCTCCTAGACCAGCTACCAGGGCCAGGAAGGGAATGGGAACTCATTCCACTGGAAGGGAGCCCCACCCGTGAACATAACTGCATCCGCCAGGGAAGCCCTTTCAGAGTCAGACCAGCACAGCGGTGGGAGCAGCTGTTTGCAGAAGGAACAGAGAAGATTGTGAAAGTGGGATGCCCATAGGTCACGGGCACTACAGAGGGGATGCCAAGAAACTGTGGTTCTCAGGTATCTGATGGCCTGGGGTATGCAGAAGCCAGGCTGCTGGAAGGAAGACTGGTTCTTGGTTCTGTTCTCCATCCCAGTCACAGAACCATTAGTGGGAAAAGAGAAGGTCCACCTGTTCTGGCCCTAGGAAATGGTCAAGCATTGGTGTGGGGCTGCGAAACTGGGGAGGCCATATGCCACAGCCAACAGGGCCATGCCAGAGACCACTTCCTTCAGTGTTTGTCCACCCCTGGGCCTCACTTCTCCTGATGCTGGCTCCTGGTCCATCGACCTTAGCATGCAGGAGCCCAGTGCCAACCAGCTGATCCCTCCTTAATGCCTTCTTTTAATCCTTCCCAGGAAAGCTCCCATCCAGCCACTCACTGTTCCTCCCCAGCATACTCCCTGCAGACACAGCAACAAGAAGCTCCCAACTCTCCTAAACCTGCCCACCTCCCCCTCCCACCACATAACCCTCTCACCTGGCCAGTGACGGAACAGTCATTGGGGGTTCTGGGGGCCTCAGGACTGGCTCTCCTGGGAAGAGCTGCATCTGGAGAACACAGAAGGGATAGGAAGTTGAGGGACACCCCAAAGAGGGGCATCCTGGCCTGGGAAAGGGATGTGCAGGAGGTTTTTGTCTTTGTACTAGATATGCTTTCTTCAGGGCATCTACAGACAGTGGGAAGTTGAAAGGAAAGCTCTCTGACTACGGAGGGAGGGACTCAGCCAGAAGGAAGGGAGAGAGGGTGGCATAGCAGAGCCCCAACCCAAGTGTACATCTCTCCAGCTCTGGGCCAATAGTAGGGAAAGATAGGGACAGCCCTAAAGCCATTTCTGCTCATGGACTCTAAGGTGAGGGCTCCCTGACGCTCTTCCTGGTCTGTTTTTATTAAGCATAATCTAAACCTCACCTGCTTCAGAAGAAAATAACTCTTCTCTCTGCTGCTGCCCAGTCAGTATGCAGGGGAAACTATTTAACTCACTGAGCTCATCTTCCAGGAAATATGAGGTATACACCACCACCCACTTTTTGTGGTAGGAGAATCGAATCCAGGGCTCTAGCCCTGAGCTACAGTTCCAGCCCTTTACATTTTAAATTTTGAGACAGGGTCATGCTAAGTTGCCCAAGCGAGGCTCGAACTTCTGATCCTCCTGCTTCACCCTCCCTAGAATGCTGGGATTATAGGCATGTGCCACCTGGCTGGGTATCTATAAGCCTTTACATGACAAAGGCCTGAGCACTCACCTGTCCCCTGAGGGATGCAAGACATGAGATTCTGCAGGCGCACCTTGACCTCATCGAAGCTATTGGTGCGCAATGGGGCCTGCAGGTGCTGGGGCTCCTCCTGGCGCAGGCGGCACAGCGCCTCACGCAGGAAGCCGTGCATCTCCAGCATCTCCTGGTCGGAGGCATAGCGCTTCATCCTCTGCACCAGCGTGCCCCCCACGCGGATGCGCTGCAGCACAGCGTCCAGGCGGCTCAGGCGCCCGGCCATACCCTCATAGTCCTGCTGGTACTGCACTTGCACAGCCTCCAGCAGCTCACGCTCTTGCGCCTGCACGTGCGCAATCACTTGGCGAACGTGCGCGCGGATCTGCTCCTCGGTGTCGGCGCGTGCCTGGCCCAGCTGGCGGACTGCAGAGCGCACCTGCGCGCGCACGACCTCGAAGGCGCGGTCCTGCTCCTGCAGCGAAAGCGTCATGGAGTCCAGTTCAGACTGCCACTGCTGTATCTCCGTGCCGATGTCACACCTGAGGTCTCCATGGTCGCGGTCCAGAAGAGCACACGAGCAGCACAGAGGCTTGGAGCAGCCTCGGCAGTAGAGGCTGTGGACACACAGAGCCAGCCTGAGTCAGGGTTATCCTGCCTCTTTTCCTTTTCAATTTTTGTTATTAAATTTGTCTCCCGAAACTGCCAAACTTACTGTCATGTTTCTAGGTTAGTGCTGTCCCTGATTCTGTATTTATGGTTACGACGATTGCACCCGAACTATCAATGAAACAGGGTAAAAGATTTCTACAGTAACAATTTCTACTTCTATGAAAAATGCAGAAATAAACACAAAGTAACCACTTCTTAGCACCTCTGAGTTCCCTGCATCTAAGGCCATGGGTAAGCAGGGTGGAACGCACATTCCTCATCATCCTTAACCTCTGCCAGAGCCCGCTGGGAAACTGTGACATGCACACATTAAATAAAAATTGACCAGATATCAAAACCACTTAGGGAAAGGGTCCCTGACCCTCAGGCCCCAGACCAGTACAGGCCAGTGTATGACCTCTTAGGAGCCAGGCTGCATAGTGGGAAGCGAGGGAGCGAGGCTTCATCTGTGTTTCAAGCCTCTCCCATTGCTCCATCATGGCCTGAGCACCCTCCTGATGGGTCAGGCCTGGGGTCAGAGTCTCAGGGGAGTGCAGATCCTACTGAGAACTGTGCATGCAAGGGATCTAGGCTAACGAGCATTTGAATCATCCAGAAACCACCCCTACCCAACCCTGGTGTGGAAAAACTGTCTTCCCTGACACTGGTTCCTGGTGCCCAAAAGGTTGGGACTGCTAATTCAAGAGGTTGTTTAACGTCTTTTAAAAAATCAGTTCCAATGATATCATTTCTGTATGACTTCCTCCTCTAATCTTTCTTCCATTCAGAACATTTCTTCCAGGTCTACAGGCATGGATTAATTGTGTCTAATCTTTCCATTATATTCCAGATGGGTAACTGACCCCAACACTGCCCTACTGACAGGACATTCATGTAATAGTCTATTTGTGCGTTTTTTCCCTTTTGTTCTTTCCCTTCCTTCCATTTTTTGGTCATATAGACAATTATTTAATAATAACTACATTAGGTAGCCTAATGCTTTCATTTCTGTGAAACAGAACAAATAGTAAGTTTACTAAGGAGTGTGTATTTCTATTTTAATATTTGATATATTCAATATATTTTAAGGGTAAGTATATGAAGTGATAGGTACATATTCATTAGTTTGATTTAGTGTTCCACAATGCATACATAACTATATACCATATATATTGTATATGTATTTTTGTATATTTAAATATATATGTATATATCGTAAATATATACTTGTGAATTTCATATTAGCTAGCAGACACTTTTATAATCTTTACTATATTCATCCTTCTACCATCCTTGTGAGTACGTTATGTCCAAGGCAAAGGGGATTTTGGTGGTGTGGTTCAGAAACTTGATATACAGGGATTTTCCTGGACTATCAGGGTGGATCCAGTGGGTCCAAGAGGGTTACATAGGAGAGAGGGGTGGGGCAAGTGAGGGAGAGGTGTGATGGGAGCAGCGGCTACAGCAATGCTATGTTGCTGACTCTGAAGACAAGAAGGACCCAACAAGATAATATATCTGTTAAGTTGGCATGGTGGTACACACCTGGAGTGCCCAAACTTGGGAGGCTGAAGCAGGAGGATTGCAGTGAGTTCAAAGCCAACCTGAGCTACATAGCAAGTCTCTCACTCTCTCTCACCTCTCAAAAAAAAAGATGTTACATCTGTGTTGTTCTTTTGTTTTTTTTCTTGGTACTGGAGATTGAACTTTGAACTCAGGGCCTTGTGCTTGCAAGGCAGGCGTAGTGCCACTGAGCTAAATCCCCAGATCATAACTGTGTTGTTCTATGCCTCTAAATTTGTAGCAACCTTAATTTTGTTATAGCAGCCGTAGAAAACTAATATAAAAACTCACGCAGGCAGGCTCAGAGTCCATGCTTTTAAATTGCAATGCTGCTTCAAGTGTTAGGAGGAAAATGATGTTAGTTATTTCTCCAGAAATACAGTTATAGTAATTTTCTCTCACCAGCAACAATAAGAAAAAGCCAGCAGGCTTGAGATCAGAAGAAGGGTCTCAGCTGGGGCCACTGTGGCTTAAGTTACTGAGATCACCTGTCCTGGAACTATGACTCATGCCTGCTGGCCAGCCTGACCCCCACATCATAGTGCCAGGCCTTGGTCTTCAACCACACCAGCATGCAACCTTCCCAGGACACCTGAGGGGTGGGACCCCATGGTTTGACCCTCCTGACCAAACTCAGAAGACCAGTGCCAGGCCGGCAGAGGTTTCCTGGAGAGCCCAGAGTGTGGGAAGCAAAACAGGCATTGCCAATGGGTTCTGAGCATTGAGCAACCCCAGCCTCATGGAACCTGATCTACGTAATAGAGGCTTATTACTCAGAGTAGCTCCTGCCCTCAGGTAGGTGAGCAGGAGCAGCAACAGGGCTCAGCTCAGATAGGGATCTGATGTTGGCCCCAGGTGCTTGGTAGGTCTCTAAACTTCTAAAACCCCCAGCCCTCTGATAAACCTGAGGTGCAAGCCAGGAGTGGCGGCTCAGGCTTGTAACCCTAACACTCTGGGAAGCTAAGACAGAAGAATCACAAATTCAAGCCCAGCCTAGCCAACTTAGTGACTTAGCAAGGCCCTGACTCAAGATAAAAAAACAATTTTTAGAAACATCTGGGGATGTAGCTATTCATGTAAATGCCCTGGGTTTAGTCCCCAGTACTGCAAAACAAAAACAAAGACAAAACAACTTATAATTACCAGAGAAATGGGAGGAATAACATGATGCCTAGATACTACTGCCTAAAAATTCAAAGTATATGCTTTTTTGTTTGTTTGTTTGTTTGTTTTGCAAAGCCATGTATGACTTACAAAACAAAGACAAGTGATATACAATACCAGGTGTGGTTCATTCTGCTTGGGATGATTGTTGAGTGGGGGGTAGGGTGTAGCTCAGTGGCAAAACACTTGCCTTCCAAGCTCAAGGCCTCGGGCTCAATCCCCAGCACCACAAAATGAATAATAAAGGACAAATAAGTGAGATGATCATAGAGATAGCAAGAAGAACTATTCTATAGCAATACAGTAAAAGTTTCCCCTTCTTCTTTCTCCCTCCTTTCACCAATTTAGATCTTGCAAAAGTTTCTGTAACCAATTCAAGCAACAGAATCGGGTCCTAGCAAGCAATAGGGTCCTTTTCTAGCAATGCAACCAAGCTTGTTCTTCCTCCCTGATATGTAGAGTTCTACTTATCACTTTACGACCATTCATTGAACTTCCTATATCAGTGATTCCCCACCCCCCCACCCCCCCCCCCCCCCCCCCCCTTATACAATACCAGGTGTGGTTCATTCTGCTTGGGATGATTGTTGAGTGGGGGGTAGGGTGTAGCTCAGTGGCAAAACACTTGCCTTCCAAGCTCAAGGCCTCGGGCTCAATCCCCAGCACCACAAAATGAATAATAAAGGACAAATAAGTGAGATGATCATAGAGATAGCAAGAAGAACTATTCTATAGCAATACAGTAAAAGTTTCCCCTTCTTCTTTCTCCCTCCTTTCACCAATTTAGATCTTGCAAAAGTTTCTGTAACCAATTCAAGCAACAGAATCGGGTCCTAGCAAGCAATAGGGTCCTTTTCTAGCAATGCAACCAAGCTTGTTCTTCCTCCCTGATATGTATAGTTCTACTTATCACTTTACGACCATTCATTGAACTTCCTATATCAGTGATTCCCCACCCCCACCCCCACCCCCGCCGCTTCAAGTACTAGGGATCAAACTCAGGAAAACTGTACCTCTGAGCTATATCCCCAGCCGTTTTTTTCAATTTTTATTTTGTGACAAGTCCTTGCTAAATTGCCCAGATAGGACTTAAACTTGCAATGTTCCTGTCTCAGCCTCAGTGCATCAGTGATACCTTAAGAGAAGCCTCAGTAAGCTTCTTGGGGTCTCAGTCTCCCCATTTTATTTTATTTTTGTGGTACAGGGGATCAAACTCAGGACCTTGCATTTGCAAAGCAGGCGGAAAAACCACTGAGCTAAATCCCCCATCCGGTCTCCCCATTTTAAAACTGAGAGGCCTGCACTGCCCCACCAGAGACCATGGGTGTGGACAGCAGAAAAAGTTCCTAAGGAGACAAGGTCTGGCTGTGTCTGAGCTCTTCCAGTTCCTAGCTGAGCCCTTGAGCAATTTCTCCAAGTCTTCATTTACTCCCCTGTACAATGGGAATAACAATGCTTCCTCCTCTAAGAGACTGCTTAAAGGACAAAGCACACGGATGGGTGTGCAGTGCTCCACTCAGGCCCAGGAGCTCATTCCAGAGCTGTGAAGTAGCTACTCATAGCAGAGGTAGTGAGGCAGGAGACCAGGGCATGGCAGCGTGACTGGGCAATTGGGCAGAACCGTCAGCTGTGGAGACTTGTTAACCACGGCCACAAGCCCTGCACCTGGTACCAACCTTCCAGCACATGCTCAAGCAGGTTTTTGATAGGTGGCTTAGAGCTGACGTCAGAAGGGAGGCTATAAAAGACGATGGCTAGGAAGTTCGCGGTTGCAGGAAGCCTTTGTACCGGTCTGCTCTGCCTCACGCTGCAGACTGTACAGTGCTTCCTTTCCCCTAGCTGACATCTGCTCGCTCTGTAGAGTCCTTTTGGGGGCGCTTTTACTTCTTGAGTATTTTTCCCGCAGAAAGTGAGCATCAGGGCCAGGCACTTAGCTTAATGGTTCTACTTCCTGCTACGCAAGCGCAGAGATCTGAGCTCAATCCCCGGTACCAAAAAAAAAAAGGCGTCACCACGTGTGTCCCAGACCTGTCCCCTTCCTGGAACGGACAGGCTACCCTAGTCCAGCCTCCCCTTCTGCTGGAGCCAGAGAAGCTTGTCCTATCTGTGGTAGAAGGAAACAAGGAGCTTAGAAACGGAGCAAGTGGAAATTCTAGAAAAATGGGGCTGGGGAAGGGAAGCTTGGATTCCACCTGTAATCTTAGCACTCAGAGCCATGAATGAGCTCATAGCAAAATATTCTCAAAAAACGAAGGACCAAGGAGCTTGTATTACAGCAGGACTTGAGGCAGGGCTAGGAAAATGGGCTGGGGAAGGGAAGCTTGGATTCCACCTGTAATCTTAGCGCTCAGAGCTATGAGCTCGTAGCAAAATGTTTTCAAAAAACAGGACCAAGGAGCTGGTATTGCAGCAGAATTTGAGGCAGGGCCTGGTTTGTCCAAATGGCAGTTAGAAAACTTCTCCACCTTCCTGTGGCAACTTGAAGTTTTCATTTTACTAAAGTAGCTTAGGACTAGGTGTCTTAAAAATTGAAGTAAGTACAAGGAAACCAAAGGGATCCAGCGGGCATTCAAAAAGTAGTCTGAAAGCATTTAACTACATAGGTGACACAAAGGAGGAAAGGGTTTGGAAGGAGGAGGGAAGATGGGTAATTCCAGAGCCTGGGCTGTTTAAAGAGAATTCATTACTCCCAGTGACCTTCCCCTCCGTCAGCTCTTATTTAGCAGTAATTATCTCAAAATACCTCACTAGCAGTTTGGGCAGAAAACATCCCAATCTTAAGCTCTGCCACAGCGGGAATTTGCTACAAAATTTAACTACTAAAGTTTAACCATTAAATGTTAGGATCTGGTGACAGGCCCTCCTTATGTAACAAACAACTCTGGCATTCTCAAGTATTTTTATAAAATGGTAAAGTTTTTGTTTCTTACGTAGTTTTGAATGCGTATGGTGGTCTAGATCTTTCTTGGTCATAAATTCCCTCCAATTATACGAGTATTGTTAGAGTACTTACCTGAAACCTTTACAATTAATAAGCTAAGAATTCTAAGACTAGTGAGATTCCAAGAAAAAGAGAAAAGAAAGGAGGAATAAGAAAAGGGGCAACAAAAACATAAAATTTCAGTGGAATAGAATTTTTAGGTTGAAGGAACATGAGGGGGCTCCAGAATAGCTTTATACAAAATGCTTAACACCAAGACAGCTGGGTTAATTAACAGGTTTCCAGAAGGGAAAAGCTGGGTGCACTGGTGCATGCTGTAATCTCAGCACCCGCTGGGGCGGGGGGATTGCTAGCCCGGGCTACATTTTAGGTTCAAGGCTAAAGCCCTTCTGTGAATAGAGGGGCTTCGGCACAAAGCTAGCCACAAGAAACAAAAGGCCCTTCCTGGTAACAGTGCAAGTATGGAAATGTCAGGTCAGAGGCCAGCCCACCCTTACTTGATCTTTTCTTTTTTCCATTGAAATTCGTAGAAACTAACAAATCTCTTCAAGACTTCCTTGCTCCATTAAATTAAATAAGCCCCCCCCCAACTGTCACACTTAGAAGAAGGTAAGGGGGGGCAGAGTTCTGAAAATGACCAAGATGAGTTATATGTGCACACCAATTCCCCAAACACTCAACTATTCTACCTTACAAATGTACACTAAATAATTGAAAATTTTAAAAACCTGCACTTTATCTGAACCACATCCCAGCCCCCCCCCATGCCAAGCTCTCCCACAGACCAAACCTCTACAGTTTTGGACTTCAAAGACACCAGGTTTCATTTACCTAGTATCGGCTATCTAATGCCATGCCCCGTGAATGACTATTCAATGGCTGGATGGGCAGATGGGCAGCGGGTGGTGCAGTTAATTCAACTGTTATCAGTTTGAAATTGACAAAAGCCTGCTCTTGTTGGGTCTCCCGGGTTCACGTTCTTCTAAAGCGTTCAGGCATGCACACACACCTGCCCCATGAAAAGGGAAGGAGATTGGCTTTGGGGAGGACTAAAACAAGGACACCAGCCCAACATTGATTTTGGCTGAAGTTACCTGAAATTTTGTTTCTCCAAAAGCTAATGGGATTGGGGAGAGGGGGTCCCCTTTTATCCACATAGTAATTCTACCAAAGTAGCCTCTAAGTTTCTTCCATGAAAAGCAGCTGTTGCTTCTGGCTCTAAAACTAAGTACTCTATGTGAATTCATAGCAACGCTGGGAAAAGGCTCACTTATTGTCTGTCCTGCTGCCCAACTCCTTACAGCAGCTTTTCTTCTGCCATGGGTTTTTCCTCAAGGGCCAGGACAAAGGACCAGGATGAAACCCCAATCCCAAGTTAGATGCGATTTACTGAGAATGGCATAGGGCGGGGTGTGGGCAGGGCCAGGACTTGGACCCAGCGAGGGTCTTCTTCAAGCTGTGCCCTTGGCAGATGGCTCACCTCCGCCAGCTCAGCCCTGAGCCTAGGCCCCTTCCTGGCTTGTCAGCAGCATGGCCACCACTCAACCTTGGCTTCTACCCTGAGCCCTGTTTTGAGCCACCTGTTCCCAATCATTACAGCCTCTGGTCCTGAGAACTCTGTTTATGGCCTCATCACGCTTCTTAAATGGCATTAATAAGTTTTGTTTTCTCCACTCAAATCTGATGCCAATGCTTTTCCTGGCTACAGGATTTGATGCTCCAGGGTGAACTCCTCTGTCCCAAAGGACCTAGCTTTGGATCTGACACCCTGACAGGCAGGAACCTCAGTATCACCTACAGTCTGGACTCAACATCATGATTGGGGGCAGGCTTCCAGAGTACTCCGAGGGCCCTCGGGGTCCCACAGGCTCTGGCAATTGGGAGCCTATCATCCCCCAGCTGCTCCATCTCTGCCTTCCTGCAGGCCTCATCCCCACCTGGACCACAGCCACAGACCCCTGCTGGGCTCCTTTGCACTGTTCCAGATTGGTTCTGAACACACCCAATGCACAGTGGTGAACTCCATCAAAAGCTTTGTGGAATGGGGTGAAATACAAACAAAAATGCAGCCAAAGAAACAACCCCTGGTCTCCCTGCTGGATGTTCTGGAAATTGTTGGATGGAGTCTTAATTCCTAAGAAGTCTGACCTCGGTCCCCATCTCAGTCCCTATACTGCAGTGCCTGAAGAGCAGCTGCCTCTGCCTCGCACCTGCAGCCCTGCCTCTAGATGGCTTTTCTTTGCTCACATCATGCCCTGTCGGACACTGCCTCCCCACCACTCAGGCCTGGCAGGTGGCTACCCTGAGGTCATTGGCCTTTGTGCTCACCTGCCTCCTTACTTCTGCCCTGCAACAGTCACCAGAGCACACACAGATGCCAGGGGACACAGCCAGGGAAACCATAAGGGCAGGTGTGAAAACGTGGCACAACAGACAGCAGGTGTCGCAGACTCACTGAGACCTCACAGGGGGCCAGGGCTGCTTCTTTCCCTAGGACTTGGCAGAGAACATGCCACATGGCAGGTGCAGCATGAATGTGGGTGGCAAGACTGACACAGGCATGTTGGTCATGCCTGTTAGGTGGTTCCCCAGTGCAGGCCCCAGATCAGCTCAGCTGTAAAGGGCGGCGGGGTGATTTATTACTGACTTGTGACCAAGTCAAGGAAGCTACGGTTATTTATGGCACTGAACATTCACAAAGAAATGTTTTTCTAGTAACCATTTAGAAATTGTGGAGCAGGGAGAATGAGTGTGTATATAGGATTGCTAAGGATTAAGCATCCGCTGTACCCAGAGGACATGAATTCTGGCTGGACCGGCCTTGCCGCTTGTCCCTGCAGTGAGGAGCCAAAAATACACCACTGCAAAACATGTCACTTGTGCATTGATTATTTTGAGCTGCCAGGAGAATGAGAATCGATAGATGCAAAGGTGGGGGGGAGCTTCCCCTATCTGTCCCAAAGCAGAAACTCCAGAGAAATGAGGCCAGGAAGCTCTCCCAGGCAAGGACTGCAGCTGTGGAGAAGACAGAGTCAGTGCCAACTTGGACCTGCACCAAAACCCCTTCCTTGACAGCCTTCTTCCTCAGTCTGCTGCCCTTGGAAGCCTAAATCCTATTCTTGTTACTCCTCTCAATATTTTCCTTTCCCTTTTCCTTTTCAAGGAATTTATGTCAAACCCAAGGCCTTAAGCACACTAGGCAACTGCTCTACCACTGAGCTACACCCCTGGCCCTAAAAATGTACTTCTCTATTGTCAAGACATAGATGTGAAAGTTCTAACCGGCACTAACTCCTCCTTGCATACTCCTTGTAATTGTATAAACACAATGCACATGGTAACAGATCAGCAAAAGAGAAGTCTTGTTAGTCCAGGAGTCGGTGGGGGGCGGGAGGCTGTAAGAGGGCCTAAAATGGGTAGAGACAAGAATTTTCCCTCTTAACATTGGCCGGGGTTAACATTGGCTGGGGAAGCCAGGCATGGTGGTGTGTACATATAATGCCAGGCCTCTGGGAGGCTGAAGCAGGAGAATTCCAAGTTCAAGCCCAGCCTGGACAAGTTAGTGATTTAACAAGACCCTCTCAAAATAAAAATTTAAAAATTGGGAAGGGAGCTCAGTGTGAATGCCCCAGTGTGAGTTCAATCTTCAGCACTACAAAAAAG
Source organism: Fukomys damarensis (assembly GCF_012274545.1). Taxonomy (NCBI): domain Eukaryota; kingdom Metazoa; phylum Chordata; class Mammalia; order Rodentia; family Bathyergidae; genus Fukomys; species Fukomys damarensis. The sequence continues at coordinate 23,330,360 of NW_022900937.1, read as the reverse complement.
AAGGAAAAAAAATACCTGCTGTATATGCCAAGTTTGTTCTTCAGAGATTTAAGAATACATAATGTTAAGTAAAAAGAATAGCCTGAAAAGGAAAATTAAGAATATGAAGCTCTTGGGAACTAAACAAACACCATCGTTGCTGGGGGAATAAAAACCAACCCAGCCTAGAAAAGAAAAAGTACAAAAGGAGTCTGCTGAAAAAAAATTAGTTGATGAATCAAAGTCAATTTGAGGAATTCTGAAAATCTGAAGGTAAAGGCAAAGCAACATTAGTGGGGGAAAAAGGAAAGACTTAAAAATGTTGAGGCAGGCAGCAGCACCACTGAGCTTAAATCCCCAGCCAGAAAGGTAGAAAAATGAATTTGGAGTTCCAATATCTGTCTGTATTTTGGGTGCGGGGAGGTGAACCAGATATTGAATTTGGGACTTTGCACTTGTGAGGCAGGCATGGCTGCTACTGAGCTAAATCCCCGGCCCTGTATTTGTAAAGATAAAGCAATTAGGAAAATCAAGATGTTATAAAAAGTTTTCCTAAGCTAAGTAAAAACATGAGCCTTCAGATCAACAACGGGCCTAGAAGATAACTGAAAAGAGAAAAAAGACAAATCCCAACAGCGTTTTCTCAGTGACAACCAGGAAGAAAACAATCGTGTATTCTTTTGTTTAAAAAAAAAACAGTACGCACAAAGGAAAAAATTTCTCATCCAAAACACCAAGGACTAGAAATTTATAAAGCAATGTTTATATTTCTTGAAATGAAAGGATTTGACTGTGATCCTTGAATTTTATAACTAGCTAAATGGACCATTTAGCAAAAGGACATGTAAATAAGACAATACTTAATGTTTAATAAAATAAAGTGGTGTTCCAACCAAATGGAAAATGTATCAAATAATTCAAGAAGTGGGGAGGATAGGATGAGCTATAGAAATTTTTTGCTAATTTTGTGATTTTTGTCTTGTGATCCTAGAAGTTGAACCCAGGGCACTCCACCAGAGGGGGCGTCCTCAGATCCTTTTTGTCTCGAAATAAAAGGTCAAAAAGAGACTAAAGTCGTGGCTAAAAAGTTGTTACTTGACTATAAAAGCTTACCGATTATTAAGAAAGGAGGTTTAAAATAGAAAAGGCACAAAGTTTTGGTAATAACTTAGAACTAACTGCTCATATTACTTGAGCTAAATCATACAACGGTAAGGGAAAGAAGGAACAAATATGCCCAAAGTTTTCATCTGGAAGGAAAGTTGTGGTGACGGGGGAAATGCATGTTTGTATGTGTAGGTATATGCGTGCATATGTGTGAACCTACTTTTATGTGTAAATACATATATATTTATGAACATTTATCAGTTTGTCCTCTGTATTCAAGGATTTCACCAACCACAGGTTCAACCAACCATTTCTAAATGGAATCTAGCTATGAATTAAAATAGTGTATCATGAGCAAGCAGGGTTTTTCCTTCTGATAGTTAAAATAACAGCAACAGCAAAGCTCTTAATAAACCACGAATGGAAATCAACTGTCTTAATGTGATTTTTTTTTTTAAGTCACCAGAGCCAGGGGATGTAGCTCAGTGGTGCCATGCCTGCCTGGCAAGCACAAGATCCTGAATTTGATTCCCAGTACTGGGGAAAAAAAAATCACCTATGAAAGCCAACAATAAACACAGTGAACAAGAAAACATAAGTGCTTTCATTAAAAAGACAGGAATAGGGCTGGGGATTTGGCTCAGCAGTTCGGTGGCCTGCCTTGCAAGCACAAGGACCCAAGTTCGATACCCGGTACCATAAACAAAGGACAAGTAATAGTAAAGTTGCCACCTTTAGGCACTGTTGTGTGATAGTTTGGATGGTTCTGAACAATGGAACAAGTACAAGTGACATGGAGCCAGGCATGGTGCCTCACCCCTTTAATACTAGCACTTTTGGAGACTGAGGCAGGACTGCAAGTTTGAGCTCAGCCTGGGCAATTTAGCAACTTGGGCAAGACCCTGCCTCAAAATTTTAAAACATAAATAAAAAGGTCAGAGATGTAGTTCAGTGCAATGATCCTAGACTTAATTTCCAGTACCAATAAAAACAAAAGAAACAAAAACAAAAAAATCCCTAAAGACTTATATTTTAAACACCAGACCACATGCTAAGTGACATACAAGTCACCACTGGCAGAAAGACATTTGCACTATCAAAGCTGTTAAAGACCCATTTCTGAAAATGGGGGGATCCCACTGAGGGTCTAAAGGTGCTTGACACAGAAACGCCAACACCAGCCAATAAATTAGCAGTAAACAGACCAAAAATCTACTCATGACAAAGAAATGCAAATAACCCAATATAAAGCAGCTGAGGATTCTGAAAGATCTTCTGGCTGTGGGAAAGGAAGCTTTTTAAGGGGTAAGCACAGGAAGCTGAGTGTCAGATGGGCCAAAACCACCTCCCATTCTTTGCAGGGAAGGCAGTAGGAAGCCTGGAAAGGGCAAGCTATTTCCCAGTTCACTCATGTGCACTACCCAGCCTATCTGTCCATGGTTCTGAAAAGAAATATTCAGAACTACATAGTAACAATGGCTGTGGAGGGAGGGAGAGGGAGAAAGTGGGTATTAGATGGCAATGGAATGGGAGACTCTGCTCTTTGTATAAACTTTGCGAACTATAAAAATGCATTCTTTAAAATGAAATTACAACCTATTAATAAAAATAAGTGGGGGTTGATTTTTTTCTTATAGAAATTCCTGGAAAGCGGTGCTTGGTGTCATTTAGACTTTTCAGATACAAACTACCTAGCTCTCTTCCCCATCTGATCCTAGATTCCAGCCTTAGAATGTGATTCTTAGAATCCAGTCCTACTGAGATTCCTTGTTGGTGTTTATGGAGAATTGAACTGTAAGACTTCTCTAAAGGTATTTGGTGACATGTATCAAAATGTACATTTTTTTTTCTATGTGGTTCAGGCTGGTCTTGAACTCACTATACAATTGGCTTCAAACTCCCAGCAACCTTCCTGCCTCAGCTTCCTAAGTGCTGGGATCACAGGTGTGCACCACTGCCCTGCTCCAAATGTACAATTTTTATACCCACCCCACAATGGCTCCTCTAAAAATCTACCCTAGGCCCCTGGACACCAGGCACCCCATGAAGTTGCGGAGCCCCAGAAGCGAGCGCCTCTCTGCCTCTTTGCTCCCCCCCACCCCGCCCTGGCTACGGACCCACTCTCACCTTGTCTGTGTGGGGATGCGGTGGTTGGAGTTGGAACAGAAGATGTTGTTGGACTTGCGTGTGCTGTCCAGGAACTCGCGCGCCTCATGCTGACGGAGCTCGGCCAGCGGCCGCGCCTCGTGCTTGAGGAACCACTGGTGCGCCTCGAAGCACTTGGCGCACAGCAGCTGCTCGCACTCGAAGCACCAGAAATCGGCCAGCTCCTTACAGCGAGTGCAGGCGGCCTGCGCGTCCATGATCTGTCTGTACATCGTCAGGCGCCGCTGCAGGCTCTCAAAGAACACGTTGTCCAGGGCGGGCACAGCGTCTGCCGGCTGGGGCATCTGGCAGATGGGGCACTGCAGGCCTGGGGTCTCCAGGCAGGCCGAGCAGAGAGTGTGCAGGCAGGGCAGCAGCTTGGGGCACTTGGCTTGGGCCTGGCAGCCCTGGCAATTCAGGAACTGGAACTCCTCATCCATGGCTTCCTGCGGGACCAGAGAGGGGAGGTAAGGCCGTGCCCCTGGCACCACCCTTTGGCCGTGGGCTGGAGTAGAACCTCATATTCCATTCTACCCACCTGATGCAAAATCCCAGCCCAGCAGCACCCCACCACCACATCTGCTCAGGACTTCCGGCTCCCTCTGCACCATTAACTGAGCATCTACTTTCTTGATACCAGACACAGACCTGCACCTTGAGAGGGGAGTGTATAGGATGCACACCTGCCTTCAAGGAACTCCGTGTAGAAAGTAAATCAATAACTACGAACCTCCTGTGCAATGCTGAACATTCAAGGGGGAGCTCAAACAGTTACATGTAGAACTACCACATGACCTAGTAATTCCATTAATAGGTACAATAACCAAAGGAACTGAAAACCCCAGATACTTGTACTCTAGTGCACAAAGCAGTATTTAGGTATAATACTCCAAAGAACTGAAAACAGACCCTTTACTTTAATGCACTCTATTGCGGATTAGAGGCATTAGTTACCACAACCAAAAAGGACCAACCTATGTGTTCAGAAGCAGATGAAGAGGGTAAACAAATTTTGGACTCCACATAGAATAGAATATTCAGCCTTTGAAAGGGGTGAGATTTTGGCACACGCAACAAGACTTTAAGACTTCAAGCTTAGTGAAATAAATTACAAAGAATAGCCAGAGGATTCCATTTATATACAGAGAAAATAAAAGATAATTGGTGAACAAGAGCTATTGTCTAAAGGGGCAGCATTTCCGGGGTGATGAAGAGGTTCTGGAAATAGGTGGTGGCAAGTTTACACACAATTGTGAATGTACTTAATGCCACCAAATTGTAATCTTAGACATGGTTAACATGGTAACTTTTGGTATGTGTGTTTCACCAGCCCAAGGAAGTCCCAAAAGTGCTCACTACAATACCTGCTGATTGAAAGTGCTCATTAATGTTAATTAGCATTGATTAGTAAGACTCTCAGTGCTAATAAAGTTATTACCCACGTGGTGGGACTCGTGCCTTCACGAAGGGGAGCAAATTCCTGGCAGAACACAGAACAAGGCAGCCAAGTAGCTCCTTTCAGGATGGGATGGGGTATAACACGGTTAGACCAAGACTTCCGGGGGGCAGGGGTGCGGAGTCGCCAGGAAGGGGTTTCAAGAGGACTGGGGAAAGCCACAGGAGACGTATGGAGGCCTCCATTTCCGGTCTGGGAACTTGGGATTTTCGGTTTTGCCATGCTTTGGCTGTACTCCTTGCTCCAGGCTGTGCAGCAGGATGCCACCTTCATTCTCCCTAAACTGTGACTCTGCATCTGGGGCAGGGGCTATAGAACATAAGGCTCGGGTTGGGGAGAGTCTGCTCCGGCTGCCCAGAGGGGACTCGCAGCCCATCCTGGTCCCCTTCTGCTTTGTCCTACTCTGCTCTGCTGCTTCTCCAGCGGGGGTGGGGGGTCAGGACCCCGGTGTGTGGCCTCCTCATTTAGTGTCACTTTAAGGTGCTTGGCCACATTCTCCATGATAACATCTCTTCCCAACTCTCCCGCCGCTGCAGCAGCGGCACACCAACATCTGATCCCCTTATCTCAGACCCGTTAGTACCTCTGCTGGGCTGTGGCTGGGGCTGGGCTGGTGGCCTTCAGAGGGGGCCTCTGGGGGTGGCATGGTGGGTGACTGGGGTGGGACAGAGTCCTGTGGGAGGTCTGGCGATCTCGTCTCGGCAGGTTCCTGCTGCATGGAGCCCAGTGCAGTTTCGATTCTCTGCTTAGATCGGGAGGGAAGGAGGACGGCTGTCCAGAAGGGAGGTGCCTCCTCAGGGCCCGCCTCCGGAGAGGAAGTGAGACAGGCAAGGCGGGCCTGGAGGCCGAGAGGCTGGGTTTGCGGAGGATGTCAGATCCTGGAACAGGAGAGGCTGAGCCGCCCCTGAAGGGAAGCAGCCCTCAAACGGCTTTGAGCCCACCCCAGCCAGGACCAGACACAGATATGAATCACACTCAGCCCTGCTTTCAAAGAGACTATCTAGTGGAAGAGCTGACCCCCAAAGGAAGATTTTCATGCAGTTTTTGGGACTGGCTGCAAAGGAGACCTCTCATCTGGGACTTGGGGGAGTGGTGGGAATTCACCAGGGATTCAGAGGTGGGGCCACTTAAAATGGCCAGACCAGCATGTGTAAAAGGCATGGGACGGCCTGTCTAAGGAGGGGTTTGGGCCATTTTCAGACTGAAGAGAATACTCTGAGAAGTGCCGGGGAGTTTGGACCTGATATGGAGGTGACAGAGTGAAGAGTTTGGTTCTGGGGAACCGCAGGATCAGCTCTGCATATATTGGACAGTGATTCTGACAGCCTAGGGACAGGGGATCTAGTCCAGTAGAGTGGGTGTAGGATGCAGAGGGACCTGAGCCAGGGATTGCGAGGACAGCCACTGGAAGTGAGGGGGTGGGACAGTGGCTTGAGTGGCAGTCAGGAGGACAGGTGAAGTATGTAGGGTAGTGATGGGACCGAGCAGGCCAGCAGCTGAGAAGTCGGTGAAGACACAGCATGTTAAGACTTGGCTCCTGAAATGCAGGCTGGACTCCAACTCTAGGCAACCATACTGGGCTAGGGCCTCTGGCTTCAAACTTCAAACCATCAGCACCACTGTACTGGCCTGTGTGCCCATTCTATGTTCTGTTACAAGGAGGGACAAACTAAAGGGGGATGTTGGTAAGGCCTCACCATGTAAAATTAAGTTGCATGTTGTCAGAATGAGGCTTGAGGGAGATCCAACATCCAGGAACCTGAGAGGTCTGGAAAGCATGCCATCCCCCATCCCGAGCAGCACCCCAGGCACCCAGAATCAGTCCACCAAACCAGGAAAAGCCAAATGTGGTAGGTAGCCATCTGCAGAAGAGACCTAGAAACAGGCTATGATGGGGGTGGAGAATGGAATGAGAGAACCAAAGAGTTAAAACTGGGAAAGCTTTATTAGTTTCTTTGCTCAAGCTGAAAGCCGGCCTCAGTAACATTCCATTGGAATTAAGGCTTCTCAGGGTAGCTTTTTGCTGTTTGTGATGCTTGAGGACCTGGCCCTCAGAGTTCTGCACTGGGCTTCCCGGGGGCCGGCACACACAAGCCCGCCTCGCTCCACCTTGTCCAGTGAGCTGATGATACCATGACACAATGAATAAGTATTGACATCTGTCCCATGACAGCCTTGCTTGCTGTTCTGTGGGAACACACGGAGGATTTATTTGCTGGTTACAAGAAAATACAGACCTGGAGAAAATCCTAAGTCTCCGGTGTGTGAGTTTTAAGAGGGGGTGCTGGGTGCTGATACTGTCATTCTCCCGATCCTGGGGATTTGGCTCCTGATCAGCCTCTTGGGAAGCCTACCGTTCCCTCACCTCCTCAGGTGAGAGCGGCGAGGAGGGTCGATAACCCTTATAGGCTCCCCAGGATGCTGTCCTCATCCCACTCTCAAAATTCAGTCCTCCGGGCGCAGGGAGGAGCTATGGGCAGCGGGTGCGGCCCAGTCGACTTCCTGCTCTCGCTCCTCCGAACTGCTGCTGGTGAACCCGGAAGCAGCAGGGGCAGACAGGCTGGCCGGGGCCGGGCCTCTGTACTGCTGCAGAGTGTGGCTTCCATAGCAACCATGCTTGGCCAGGCAGGTTACAGGGCGCTGCCCCTAGGGGATTTTGACCGCTTCCAGCAGTCGAGCTTTGGCTTTCTGGGCGCGCAGAAAGGCTGGCTGTCCCCAGAGCGGGGCATCGTGGGAACCGGGGCTGGTGAGTGGCCCCCAGCACACCGGGCCGGGGGGACTGCGGTACCCTCAGGCCCAGTCTCTGCTGGCCAGAAGGACTCGATGTGCGGTGTACACAGAGCCCGTGGTGCCGCGCTCTCCTTGAATCTCTCCTCACCACATTTCTCTGTCATGGCAGAGGCTTGCAGTTCCCTTAAGCACTGAAAGAAATCCAGATCTAGGTAGAGGAAGTGACCCTAAGGGCGTCTCCCTGTTGGCTGGTGAAGATACACAGAGCAGAACCGCAGGTCTGCCGCTATCTGTTGTGCCCACCCTGGCCCTGTCTTATCCCAAAGCCTCCTGCAGTTCCTTTGGCCTACAGGCCAGATATGTCTCAGCCTGACCCTGGAGGATTGGGGCCCTCCCTGCCGCTCTTGCTGGGATGACTACCCTGTCCAAGGATTCAACCTGCTTGGAAGGTGGAGTCTTGCTTTGGGGCTTGGGATTCCTGAAGGGTGAAACAGACACTCCCGTCTGCTGCTTGTCTGGGATTGGGGGAGAAGGGGAGCAGAGAAATAAGCTCATGCCTGGTTCTGGGGCTGTCTTTGTTCCACTTCCATGCTGGCCTCTTGGATTTCTCTCTGGCCGGAATGAGACTCAACTTCTTATCTCTTGACCCCAGCTGCTTGATGACTGAATAGCAACTTTTGATGAGTCTTGGGGCATAAAATGGGGTGAGGGCCAGAAAAGAAAATTTAGCCCCGTCTTCTGGTTCCTATTTAATAGGTAATGGTGAACCTTGTAGATTCCATAAAGAGCTCTTGAAAGCACACCCTGGGCTGTTAGTGGAGGAGGGTTGTGTTATTCCAGCAGCATTCGCTTCGCTGTAGCACATGTCTACAGCTGTCCAGGTACTACTTGCTCTGTGCCTAGCATGGGCAGGCAAATAAATGAGACAAGGCATTGACCCTGCTCAGAGAATAGGGCCTATGTGAAGAGGGTCGTGCTTTAGACAGGTTGGTTTTGTTGTGAGGAGGGGTGGGAACCATCCCAATGACCACCTGCCCTAGGATGTGGGCTTAGTAGGCATCAAGTCAAACTGAAAGCTGTGAGGTGGAGGGGGGAAGGTGAGTGAAGGGTGCTCACTTTACTCACAGCTGTCCTGCCAGGCCAGGCCAGGGCCGTGACTCCTCTGCTCTCCTGCTCCCAGATGTGCCCCAGAGCTGGCCCTCCTGCCTCTGCCATGGCCTCATCAGCTTCCTGGGGTTCTTGCTGCTGCTGCTCACCTTCCCCATTTCTGGCTGGTTTGCCCTGAAGGTAAGGCTTGGCTGGCTCAGCCCCAGGATGGTTGGGCCATATTGAAGGTTCTGGAATTAATGCATAAATTCCCCATCTTCTACTCCCTGCTCCTAAATTTTTATGCCTCTGTGAAATAGGCAGGGGAAGTTGCCCCCCATGAGCTTTTCTGTTGCTGGGACAAAATACCTGACATACCCAATTTAAAGGAAAAAGGATTATTTTGACCCAGTTTCAAAGGGTTCGGTCCATGGTCAGCTGACTCCAAAGCAGAAATATCATGGCAGAAGGAAGTGGAAGAGGGAAGCTGCTCACCTCATGGCAGCCAGGAAACAGGGCAAGAGTCAGGAGGGAAGAGGGTGGGACTCGCCCATTGAGGAGGAGAGTGTCTTCATGAGCCAATCATCCCAAAGTCTCACCTTTCAGATAAGGATATTGAAGCCCGTACTTAGGCGGAGTTGTCCTAGAAGCCAGGAAGGAGTAGAAACAAGTCATCTTAAACTCCCAAATCCTGAGAACTGGACACAGATATGCTGTCCAATAATATTCCCTTTGGGTTAGGCTGAGTTAGAAATCAAAGCACCCTTCTAGGTCTGGTAGATCATGTGTAGTGGGGATTCAGGGCTTGAAAACAACAAGGATGGTGCAGACGGGAAAAGGATGACTGCTAGAGCTGTTGTTGAGCATCACCGCTGAAAGTAGGCTCCAGGCAGGCCTTACCTTTTGTGCAGCCCTGGGTACTAGTTTCTTTACAAAGCCTCTGGTTTGGTAGTCTGGGAGTCCTTGGGTGGTCCTGGATCCTAGTTCTGAAATGCCACTGAAACAAATGCTGTGTGACCTTGGACAAGTCACTTTGCCTTTCAATTTGAACATGGTTGCATCTTACAGGGCTCTGGGGATTTGAAATTGGCCGTGCCTTTACTCAGGTGCTGTTAGTGGCCCAGCCTCTTCCTCAAGGAATCCACAGGGAGACAGTTTCCGGGTAGGAGTGATGGCTCGCCTCCAACCACAGGGGTGAAGTTTGTCTGGGAGTATCATCTACATAGTGGAGTCATTCAGACTGCATTCGAATTGTGCCTGTTTCCTGCAGGGGCTGTGTCATTTCTGGGCACCTTTCTGAGCCTTGGTTTTCTCATCTAGAAACGGCTAAGGATACTGGATTGTGACCAAGGCAAAAGGGACAGAGGGGTAGAAGGGGGCCTGGGCAAACGTCATTGACCAGCCTAGGCCGACTACTTCCAGCCTCTCTTTGCCACTTGGACAGATCGTGCCCACCTATGAGCGGATGATCGTGTTCCGCCTGGGCCGCATCCGCACCCCCCAGGGGCCTGGCATGGTTCTGCTCCTGCCCTTCATCGACTCCTTTCAGAGGGTGGATCTGCGGACACGAGCCTTCAATGTCCCTCCTTGCAAGGTGAGGGGCTTCTAGCATAATCCTAGCACTCTGGGAGGCTGAGGCAGGAGAATCTCAAGTTGGAGCCCTGCCTGGTCAGTTAAGCAACTGTGTAACCACCCTGCCTCAAAATTAAAAATAAGGTTTGGGATGTTAGTTCTATGTAAAGGCCCTAGTACATCACGTGTGTGTGTGAAAGGCTTCTCGGCTGCCTCTCCTGGGTGGAGGGACTGGGGTTTGTGCAGAGGTGTGCTTCGAGTACTAAGACCTTGCTCTATGGGTAGCAGTCTGTGGAAGTATGGAGTAGAAGAGACTGGGAGGTTAAGCTGGAGGCTGGGAGGGTACGCTTACTCCAGAGCTCTGACCGCATGTCTTTGGGGACACCTTTTGACCTGTGAGGAGCTCAGTCAAGCCAGTGGGTCAGGCTAATGGTCATGGGCCTGACCACCTTGTCCCTCCTGGCCTTCCCACAGCTGGCCTCCAAGGACGGGGCTGTACTGTCTGTTGGGGCTGATGTCCAGTTCCGCATCTGGGACCCGGTGCTGTCGGTGATGACCGTGAAGGACCTGAATGCAGCCACGCGCATGACGGCCCAGAATGCCATGACCAAGGCCTTGCTCCGGAGGCCTCTGCAGGAGATCCAGATAGAGAAGCCCAGGATCAGCGAGCAGCTCCTGGTGGGCGGCTCCTTCCGAGGGAGAGCTCAGCCACCGGCCTTTGAGCAAGGACTCCGGCTATCGGTTGACCATGTGCCCCTAGAGTATAGCCAGCTGCAAAGAGCCGGGGGTCTGGGTGGGGTCGTGCATTAAGGTGGATGCATACCGCAGCCATCATGGGCCATGTGTCCCCAGAAAAGGGAAGTGTCGGGTGGAAATTCTTGGGGCCCTGCCTCTGAGTTTCACCCTTTGTTGCTCCTAGGACAGCTTGAGATCTTAGGGTGAGGGACAGGACCCCTGGACCCCCAGCCCAGCCTCTGTCTGTGAGGCTATTTGGCTCCCCTCCCTGGCTTCTCCATGTGTATGCAAAACAGCCCTGGAGTTCACCTGACTTTCTTTGCCACCGCCTGGGGTGGAAACCAGTGCACACATGGTGGCCTGTTCCCCTCAGCCGTGCTCCACTGTGCTTGTCCTCCAGGGGCAAAGTGGTTAAAGTTGTCCCCACCCACCCAATTTCCTCAAGGGAGCTGGGGCTGGGGAAAGGGAAGCCGTGCCTGCCTGCAGGTCCCTTATCCTTTCAGCAAGGACACCAGCGGGAGCTGGGTAGAATTCCTAGGGGCTGCCGTGGTGAACAGAACGATGGCATCCACGGCATTGTAGGTGTGCAGATCTTGACACGTCTGCCCTAGAGTCTCAGCCCCCCGGATTTGCTGCCTGGAGGGCCAGGGGTTACTGTCTTACTTTGTGGGGAGGAAAGCAAGGCTCAGACACGATTCCGCTTGCCTCTTGGAGCCAGGGTCAAGGGCGGAGCTGGGCCAGGTCCAGGCCACCTGCTCTCCCAGCTGCAGCCCAACTGCCCCCTGCACTGCTCAGGTCTCGTGTGGACAGCAGCAGCATTCAAAGAACCACTGTCCCCGGGATCAGCTGACCAGACAGTGCCAGGACTACACCTCTTTTCTCCTGCCTGCGTACCGACCGACCTGCTCCCTCTCTGGCTCGCACCCCTTTCCTAATTCCTGCTGGGGGCTCCCACTCCCCCCGCACCCCGCATCCGGACATCCCCAGGCTCCTGACACCGCCTTGGCCCTTGTCACGGTGACATCCATCTGGAAGTCCTCCCTGCTTTTTGCCTGGTAGCAGCATTTGGGTCTGTTTCTGCTCTAGCCTGTCAGGCACCTGCCTGTCCACAGACGCCAGAGCTGACAGTGAATGCTTGTGGTCCCTACTCCTTGTGTACCCTCTGAGTGACTGCCACACTCATCCCTAGAACCCATGCTGGAGCCCAGGAGCTGAGTGCCCCTCCTCTGTGCCCACTATGGTTGGCAGAGTTGTGCCCTACCCCTCCCCAGCTCAGCTTCACCCCAGCCCATACCCTCCACCAGATCGGCTTCCTGTTTGGTCTGTAGTTTGTGACAGTGTCAGCCTTGATCCACCTCCCCCCCGGCTCCAGTGTCCACACAGCAGCCAGCGGATTTCTATCTGAAAAGTGGGTCTGTTCTCTGTGGCCCCTCTGCAGCTCCTCACTGCCCAGGATGAGCCCATGAGTAGAAAGAGGCCACCTTGGACCCCTCAGCTGTCCCTAGTCCCCCAGCCCACACTGTAGAGTCAATGATTCAAGAGATTCCTGAACACTGTTGGTTCTCCGGCCTTGGCTTTGCACTTGCTCTTCCCATTGCCTGGAAGGTCTCGGTCTCAGTTCCCCTGCCCGTGTTGACCCCTCCTGCCTCACCTCTTATGCAGCTGGGCATTCCCAGGGTGGTGGCTTCTCCGGGGCAAGGTTTGTTGACTGTAATTCCATTCCTTCCCACAGCTGGAGATCAATGAGGTGACCAGGGCCTGGGGGCTAGAGGTGGACCGTGTGGAGCTGGCGGTAGAGGCTGTGCTACAGCCTCCCCAGGACAGCCCAGCCGGGCCCAGCCTGGACAGCACCCTGCAGCACCTGGCCCTGCACCTGCTGGGTGGAGGCATAAATGCCATGGTGGGAGGCGCACTGTCCCCAGGGCCAGGTGAGCTGAGGAAGGAGGGTGGACATGCTCACTAGGGTGTGTCCAGCATAGGCATCACCACCTGCCCCAGAACCAGGCACCTCTGCACAGTGTGTGTGCACCCAGCTGTTTAGCCCAGCCTGACTGCACGGCCGACCTGAGCTGGGGCGGTGAACCGAGTCTGGGTATGTGCAGGAGTGCAGGTTCCTTGACAGCCTCTGAGCTAGGCGGCTCCAAGAGGGTCACTGGAAAGAGGCTGGGGTCGTTTAAAGGATTTGGGGGTTTCAGCCAGTCCCTGGGGGCAGCTTCTTAGAAGAGGACATTGAACAGAAGCCTGAAGGGGCAGCAGCCAACATGATCTTTCCCTTAGCAGCCCACTGACCTTTCTACCTCGTTCCCAGCGCTGCCAGCCACCGCGGTGGACACCTTGGAGATGGTGAATGAGGTTGACCTGTCAGCTGCCCATGCTGGGCCCTGGGACGGGTCCAGCGTGAAGCAGCTGGTGGCCGAGGGGCTGCTGACCGCCTTGCAGCCCTTCCTATCTGAGGCCCTGGTTAGCCAGGTTGGCGCCTGCTACCAGTTCAACATCATCCTGCCTGGGGGTGCTCAGAGCATCTACTTCCTGGACCTCACTACAGGTGCCCCCGCCCCTGCAACCCCACCCCACATTTAGAGCGAGCCAGTGGCAGGCCAAGGGCTCAGATGCACCCCTCCACAGGCAGCGCAGCCCAGCCATTTGGGCCTCTAGTCTGTGAGCCTCCTGTGCAGCAGCCTCTGTGCCGGGTTCATGCCAAGCCTGTGCCGCCTGAGCTCCCAGCTCTGTGTGCTGTCCTTCCCTTCCCCTCACATCCCTGTAACCCTCCCCACTAAAGCCGATTTCTTTCTCCTTAGGGCGAGGCAGGGCAGGGCATGGGGTTCCTGGGCACGTCCCCGACGTGGTGGTGGAGATGGCTGAAGACGACCTGCGTGCCCTGCTGTGCCGGGAGCTGAGGCCCCTGGGTGCCTACATGAGTGGGAGGCTGCAGGTGAAAGGGGACCTGGCTGTGGCCATGAAGCTGGAGGCTGTGCTCCGGGCCCTGAAGTAGCAGCCACCAAGGGCCACCTGTAACCCAGCCTGAGCTGACCCTGGGCTGGTGGGCTTCTTGAAGGAGGCGGCTCCAGCCTGCAGCAAGGATGGTGGAGGCCCAGCCAGGAGCTCCTGGCAGAGGTGGGAGAGACCCAGTGAGGCTGCTGTGCACATCTCTTCTGTGGACAGGCCCTGTCCCTCCCCATCTCCAGCCACGTGCCCAGCCCACTAGGAAGAGCCTGATGTCACCGGGCCTGCATGAGGGACTGAAGTGTGTGGGTTCAAGTCCCGCAGAGTGCGGAGAGGGCAGGCTGGCGGGTGGGAAGGCAGCAGGAAGAGGTTGCTGTGCCCCTCTCGACTGCAGTCCAGGTCCATTCTGTGTGAGGACACAGGACGGCGGGGTGCCGTTGATGATGGTGCCCCAAGGTGATTTGTCCCCCACTTCTGTGCCTGACCTGGGGCTCAGGGAAGCATGCAGGGCCCTGATCATGCTTCTTCCAGGTTCTAGGCCTGTGACCAATAAATGTGGTGGTCAGTGTGGCCCAGAGCGTGGGGTGTTGGGTGGGCTTGGTGTCTGCACGGTGATGACCTCGCTGAGCCCAGACGTGGGCCCTGGAGACATTGCCGGTTCCTCCTGAGGGTCTCCAAGCCCCACAAAGGCATGGAGGGGGGTGCCCTCTGTTCCTTTTTCCCCTCTTTTTTTGCTATTTTTGAGCTAGCTAGGGTCTCAGTGTATTGCCCAGGCTGGCCTTGAGCTCTGTGTCCCGCCTCCTCAACCTCTTGAGTGCTGGGATTATAGACCTGCACATCCACACCTGGCTCCGTTCTTTATAGTCGGGTACAGGTTTGCCAGCAAGTAGGGATGTGTGGCGCCCCAGAGCTGGTCCCACAAACATTGACCTGATGACATTTCGGTGAGGGGCTCCAGTCACCTTCAAGAGGAGTTGGGGCCATGGCAGCTGCCCCATCGCACACTCTGCTGCCCGAGGGGAGGGACGCAGGCACGGAGTCCGGGTCCTGGGCCCAGCAAGGACCTTTGCGTACCGCAGGGCTGAGCAGCAAGTCTTTCCTGGAGGGTTGGCAGGAAGAAATATGACACACATGGCGGCCCAGCTTCCTTGTGGAGGAGCAGCCCCCAGCTGCCCTGTGACTTGGGCCTGTCCCTTGGCCCAGGCCACTTCTAGTTCACTGGTTGTCCTTGCCAGTGCCGGACTCTACCTGTCACTCCTGTAGGTCCTAGCTCAGCTTGGGCCACCTCCCTTAGGCCCTGTTGCTGTGCCCTGGTACTTGGGGTTCACCTTGGGGTCCTGGCCACTCTGCTTCTCCAGGGACCTCTTCCAGGCCTCTCCTCCAGTCCCAACCCGCCACATGGCCACTTTGAGGCCCAGCAGGGCTGTCCTTGGCTGAGCACCCCTCTTCCTGCAGTCACCGTGCCTGGTCCCACTACCTGCCCCATTCCTGCTGGGCTGCAAGCCCAATGCCTTGGTCACCATAGCTGCCCTCCAAGGCTGCTATCCATGGAACCCAAGGCATCTCTGAGAGCCTGTGCTGTCCCTCCCCTGTCACCCTGGGGTGGGAAACAAACTCCCAGACCTTCAGATGTGAGAAGATCAGAGCTTTTAAGAGAAAGTGAAACTCCTGTGAATCTGTGTGGGTGGAGATAGAGGCCTGTATCTGCTATTAACACCCCACCATGCAGGGAGGGAGGATGGAGCAGCCCTTGCGGGCCACTGAGGAGCGAGGATGGCAGAGGGGGAGGCTGCCATCTGTCAGAGACCGCTTCCTGGAGGAAGTGAGGCCGGGCATGGACCTCATCACAGTGTGGGAAGAGCACAGGACTGAGGGGAAGCCCCAGCCAGGGCCCAGGTGGAAGAGGAGGGCTGGCACCCCTGAGGTGGGCCCCTGGAACCCCAAGTGTGAGAGGGTTGTGTGTAGGGACTTTGTGGGAAGGGGACAGAAGTAGCCCTCATTGTATGCCAAATAGGCCTCTGTACTGAGACCCTTCTGTACTTTTTCCTCAAAATAATCTAGTAGTTAATTATGCTGCTTAATATGCTAATAGGCAATGCATTATTTTGAGATAAGTATACTTTGAATAGGTAATATATGCACACATGGTTCTAAAGTTTAAAAGGATTAAAAAGGCATACTATGAAAATTGTCCCTTATACACATGACTCCAGCACGTGACCCAGGCCTTTGTCCAAAAAGCTTTCCTTGCCATTAGTTTTTCTTCCAGAAGGTTTTTGTTGCTTTAAAAGTTACAAAAGAAAATCCAAATGCAAAGATTAAAATAGGCAGTGTGTTTAAATAAAATGTATTATAATACCATATTACCATGACTCCCCCTCAAAACCCTTCCCCTCCTTTCAAACCCATTTATCCCACGCATTCCTTACCACTTTCTGAGGCAGGTCTGGAGCTTTGTGAGTGTCTCTGAGGTGTGATGGAGGATTCGGTGAATGCTGCTGCCACCTGCCATCGAGCAGAAAGGTGGGCTCCTAAGAATGTCAGTGTGTCCTCTTCCACCTCACTCAGCAGACCTACCCTTCTGGCTCTTCCCAAAGTCAAAATGATGGCAAAAGGGCAATGTTTGGAATGGAGCCAGGACACCAAGGCAGCCACAATAGCTCAACTAAAGACTGAAGAAAAGGACTCCGGAGCCGCTGTAGAAAGTGGTCAGAAAATAGATTAAACACTTAAGGGTATTTGAAGGAGGATTGTAGGGGAAAGGGGTGTTAACTGCAACGTGTCTTTTACTAAAAGAAATTCTTTTGTAACTTTCACAGATACTTTATCCAGCTCGTAGCCATCCTCTGGCTACAATGTTGCTTTTACCCACTTAAGGGCGCTCCTGAGGATTGTGCCTTATGGTCCACTCTCCCCATGATATTTTGAGTTACAAGGGATTCCACTGTATGGAAGTACCATCACTTATGTTTCCTGGGTGGGTGGTTTCTTTCTGGTGTCTTGCTTACAGCCACAGTGAGTAACGTTTATCAACTTTTACTGTGCTGTTTTGCCAGTGGCCAACAGAATCCTAGAACTGGAACTGCTGGGTCAAAGCACTTGTAAATTCATAAGTGTGTAACTTAATTAACATGCTCTCTTTGGAGATCATACCCATCATTGGTGATTGAGAAGATGTTTCTTTCCTCCTCATAATCATGTCAGTGCAGTGTGCTATTAAAATTTCCAGGCTTTTGTTTTGAGGCTCTGGTAAGTGGAAAAATGATTCTCAGTGTAGTTTGTTTTGTTGTGTGTTTATTCAATCGTTTATTTGGTTTTTCTTGGTACCAGGGATTGAACTCAGGACCTTGCAGTCCGAATGAGAAATCCCCCGGCCCTTGTTCATTTGTTTTTTCCATTGCTAGGGATTGAGTCCAGGGTCTTGATGCTGAGCTACGTCCCCAGTCCTTTTTAAACAAACAAAACAAAATAAAATATAAAAAATTTTGAGATAGGGTCTCACTAGTCAGGCTTCAATCCTGCCTCAGCCTCCCGATATACTGGGATTAGAAGTATGCAGCTGCAGGGGACAGGACAGAGAAGGGAGCAGGGGACAGGCAGGAGAAAAGAGAAGCCAGGGTGGCGGCGGAAGCATGATCCGGGAGGGGAAGGGTGGCCAGGAGCCTCGGGTCCAGACTACCCCACCTTGGCCTTGGGGCTGAGGATAGGGGAATTGGCCACGAGAGGTGCCCCGGACTGCTCTCTGGCTCTGGGCCCTACCGGAACCAAGACCGCGACCCTTCCCTTCCGGGGAGGCAAAGTCGGCGGGTCAGCCAGGACCTGCTAACCAGAGCTCGCGGCGCCACCTTGTGGTGGAACCAGGGCTGTCTCCTTCCAGATGTAGCTTTCCAGGACCAGGAAAAGGTCCTAGGCGGTGAGCTGCGGTGCTGTTACTTGCATTCTCACATCTTTCCAAACACCAAAATGCCCAGCATTCCTACACTAAATAGTACACGGTATCCTAACCGTACGATGTGACTCGTAAGGTTTCCTTAGGAATCGCCCTGCAGGAGTGATGCATTTGTGGTGTCGTCATCACAGCTCTCCTTGGGTACTTGGATGCATTTTTTAAAAAATACTCTTTTCTACTGGAGGTTGAACCCAGGTCTTTGGCACTGAGTTCTATCCCCAGCTCTTTTTTGTATTTTTGATATTTTGAGACAGTGTCCCTAAATCTCTAACTTGCCTGGGCTCAAATTTAGAATCCTCCTGCCTCAGCCTCCCCAGGGTGTGTGCCATGACTTCGTTTCATTTGCATCCTCACGTGCCCAGAGAATTAAAAATCCTCTGATTTACAAATTCTTTTCAATTTTAATGAATAGTCATAAACACCACACTTAATAAAGAAACCGGCAGTGAATTCTGTGGTGACATACAGTAACAATGACACTTTGTAGGCGTTTGATGGAGTGTTCGCTAATTTGGATTATCCTGTAGTTTTTGTACTTTGGAGCAGAGACGATCTTAAGTCTATACACTTATTTAGGTCCCGAAGACGCTCAGGTGCTCTGGGCTGCCCCTCAGGGACCTCCTTACCCCAAAGACAAGTGACCTCAGTTGAGCAACACTCCTCCCAGATACTCAGCAGGCTGACGCAAGAGGATTAAAAGTTCTCAAGAGTGACTCAGTGAGATCCTGTCTCAAAATAAAAAATGTAAAATGGGAGGAAAAAAGGAAGCTCTTTAACAGCCTCCATGGGATGTGCAGGACAGAGACCCAGAAACACGAGATCCCCTTGGTGGTGGCCGGCGCATGCAAGCAGTATCACTGCGAGAGGAGGACGGGCACCTCAGGCCCCTGACCCTCAGGCCGACCCCGGACGCCTCACCCACATTCTCAGCCTACTGCCGCAGCGCAGCAGGGTCACAGCCCAGGGGTCGCCACCAGAGGGCGAGCGAGAGCCCCAAGAGGCGCAGGGCCGCAATCGCCAGAACTGCAGCCTTGGGCTTTCTGTGAGAAGCTCACTTTATTTTTGAATTGTGTTTATGATTCTCAGTAGTGGAAATCGAACTCGGGGACATTCTACCATGGAGCTGCATTCCCAGTGCTTTTTACTGTTTTGTGACAGCTAATTTACCTCAGGCTAGCTGAGAAACTGGCAATCCTCCTGCCTCAGCCGTCTGAGCAGTTGGGATTACAGGTGCGTGCCACTGTTTCTGGTTGAAACTCATTTTAAATATAAAGATCTGTCTAGGTGGAGTCTTAAAGTATGGGAGCAAACAAAAAATTCACAAGAAGAAAACAAAGAAGAACCACAACCACATAAAAGGTGTGAAGGGTTTAATTCAAGGTGCTATAGCAGCTCCCAGTAGGTGTGATCCAGAGAACAGAGCCTCAGCACACAGACAACTGAGACTAGAACAGGAGGAAGAGCTGAGCATGGCGGCACACACCTGTAATAAATCCTCGCACTCAGGAGGCCGAGGCAGGAGGATCACCCCGAGTTCAAGGCCAGCCTGGGCTGTATTACCTCAAAACGCAAACTAAAGGAAGAAATAAAAATCCACAGGGCAAGCAGACAGAGAAACCAGTCTGTTTATGGGTAACTTGAATATAACACCATTAACCAACTTAATCCAGTCAACTTTTTCCCTTCATTTTGTTTTTCCTGGAACTGGATATTGAACTCAGGACCTTGAGCTTGCCAGGCAGGCACCATGCCACTAAGTTGTAACTCCCAGGCCCTCAGTAAACATTTTATAGGTGGCTCCACCCAATTGCAGCCTTTCCAGTGCTTGTGGAACTTGGCCAAGATAGACCATATTCAGGGCCATGAATCAAATCTTAACAAATTAAAAATAATTGGAATCATACAAAGTATGTCCTAACATCCTAATGAAATTAAACTATAAATCAATAACAAAAACATCTGGAGAATCCCCAACTGTTTGCAAATCAGTATACTTTTTAAACCGATGGTTCAGAGGAGAAAGCAGAATAATTAGAAATATTTGAATGGAAATAAAAATATAATCTAGGGGATACAATTTAAAGCAATATTTAGAAGAAAATCATCGTGACTTTGTTTAGGTAAGATTTCTTAGATGGGGCTGGCATGGTAGTGCACACCCATAATCCTACCACCTAGGAGGCTGAGGTAGGAAGGACCACCATAGGAGTTTGAGGACAGCCTGAGCTTCATAGTTCAAGACCAGTCTGAACTATATAATATGACCCCAGGGCTGGGGATTTAGCTCAGTGGCACTGAGCTTGCCTCAAAAGTGCAAGGCCCCTGAGTCCGATCCCTGGTATCAAAAAGCCAAAAAAAAAAAAAAAAAAAAAAAAACCAAAAAAAAACCCTGTATCAAAACAAAAAAACTTAGGCTAGAAGGCACAACCTACAAAAGAAAATAAAAACTGACAAATTGACTCTCACCAAAATCAGAAGCCTCTGCTCTTCAAAAAGTACCAAGAAGAAAATGAAAAGATTAAACCACAGACTGAGGAAAAGATTTGGAAAATGCATAACTGATGACAGACTTCTCCAGAAGAGAGAAAAGAACTCTTCCCACTTGATAATAAGACAGCTGGTGACGAATGGGCAGAAGGATTTGAATAGCCACTTTATTTAAGTGGGAGACTATGGCTGGTAATCCCATAGCAGAGGGTCAACGTTATTAGTCCTTGTGGAAATGAAAATTAAAGCTATCGTAAATACCTAGGAGAGGAGATGGCTCATAGCCAAGCCTGTGGAACAACAGCTATCTTAGAAAACATTGGCAGTTTCTCACACACTTAAACCTACATTCATCATTTGACTCAGTGACCTCACACCTAGCTGTATATCCAAGAAAAATGAAAACCTGTCTGGCCACCATACAGAAACCTCAATGTGAATGTGTACAGCAGTTGTTTTTTTTTTTTTTTTTTATTTGTTTTTTTGCATAATTGCCCTGAACTGGAAAGAATACTGATAAGCAGAAAAACAAATTGTGGCATGTTTATGTAAGGAATATTACTTAGCAATAAAAGGAACACCTATACGGGAACTGAATATATAACAATGTAAATGCATCTCAAAAGCATTCAGACAGGAATCTATTTTTTTAGATATATTGCCCAGAATAGTGACTATAATAACTACACTTCAAAACTGCCAAGAGAACAAATTTCAAATGTTCCTACCACAAAAATAATGCTTAAAAGTTTAAGTTGATTTAATTATTCCATATCATATTAATAACAAATATGCCTTATAAATATGTACAGCTATGACTTTTCAATGTACAATTTAAAAAATTTTTGTGG
Organism: Fukomys damarensis; assembly: GCF_012274545.1. NCBI lineage: Eukaryota > Metazoa > Chordata > Mammalia > Rodentia > Bathyergidae > Fukomys > Fukomys damarensis. The sequence goes on along the minus strand of NW_022900937.1, from coordinate 23,309,320 downwards.
TATTGGGTATTGTGTCCAAGGACTCTGTCAAGCGCTTTTCATTTTTAAAAAATATGGTCCAGTATGGGCCAGGGATTTAGCTCAGTGGTGCCACCACCTGCCTTGCAAGTGCAAGGTACTGAGTTTGACTCCTGGTACCCCCCCCCAAAAAAAAAGTCCAGGCTGGCCTCAAAAGTACGATTCTCCTGCCTCAGCCTCCTGAGCAGCTGGGGCAGCTGGGATTATACAGACCTGCTAAAAAATAAAAACTTAATAAAGCCATTCTATTAAGTGAAAGAAACCAGATACAGAAGGCTCCCTATTTATATGAGATGCAGGAAAAGGCCAGGAGGTGGACAGGAAATAGCTGAGCAGTTGCCAACGGGAGTGGGTAGGAAACGGATCACAATGAAGCTGGAAGGACTTGTAAGGATGGTGGTAGGATTTTTCTGCATCTTGAATCTTGATGGTGGGGTGTTGATATACAGATTTGCATTGACTTGTCAAAACTTGTCACCCATAACTTAAAAAGGGTGAATTTTGCTGTATGCAAGATTTCCTGAACATACCTGAGTTAATAGTGAAAAAGGAAAAAAGACGATGAGTCAGAATGAGAGAGGCTTTGGTGTCTCCTGAAAGAATCCTGGGCATTCAGTCTTGCTCCTCCTGGTGGCCTTGGGAGCAATGGCAACCTGTGCTCCTGGGAGCAGCTCCCAAACTGTGAAGGTCCTAGCAGAGGCCAACGCCTCCTTCCCCATGCTGGCGTGAGGTGGAGCCCCTTGCTTGTCAGGTACTGTAGGCTCTGTCCCCAGATTTTTTAAGATGGGGTCTTGCTAAGTTGCCCAGGCTGGTCCCTCCTGCCTCAGCCTCCTACAGGCACATGCCGTATGGACTAGATTTTCTTAATCAGATGTTATTCATGCCTGCAGGGAGATAACAGAGAAAGCACAGAATTTTAAAAAACAACCAGAGTACTTAAGAACTTCTCCAAAAGGAAGAGAAATGTCAGATGGCCGAGCTCACAGGATATTCCAGAAAACCACAGTAGCAGCCAGCTGTGATCCATGCCAGGACCTTTTGCACAGAATTTTTGTAAGCTCTGCATGTGGCTTCATCTCTCTCTGCTTCCAGAGAGGGCCCTCGGGACCAAAGAGCACCTCATCACGGCTCCCAGCTCTACCCCGGCAGGAAGCTGAGGTCCCGGAGAACGTGCTGAATGACTGCGCACTGGGCACACGACTACTCACCGGCTTGAGGAACTCGGGGCCTTTGAAATGAGCTACTGCCCCAGCCATCCCTTTTGTGTTTTGAAACTGGAGGGTCTTGCTAGATTACCAGCTAAATTACCTAGGCTGGGCTTGAATTTGTGATCTTCCTGCTTCAGCCTCCAAGAATGCTGGGATGATGGGCATGCACTACTGCACCTGGTTTGAAAAGCTTTTTGAAGCAAAGCTGCCTGACAAACAGGGTGCCTGAGTCCCAGATTCACGCCTGCCCCTCCGCTTTCCGTGGACTGAGTTTGTTAAAGTTCCCTCCGGGATACGTGTTGTGAGCTCCCTTGGGTCCTGGACCCTGGCTGCTGTCCTGATCCTCATGCTAAGGCCCCCGGGAGCTTCCTGGGATGTGGGCAGTGCCTTCTGGGGCACTGGCCAGGTGGTGCCAACCCCAGCCAGGCCTGTCCACGGGCACCACCTGCCTGACTCAGACTGGGTTGTGGGGAGGCGAGCGGCCACGTTCTAACCCACACTGTGTGCCCAGGGCTGCCCTGGAGGGGCTTCCAGAGAGGCCAGGCCTGCAGGGATCAGGACTAAGAGGGGGTCGGTGACATTGTGGGGCCTTGGTCTTGCTTTCCAGGGAGGAGGTACCTGACAGAGGCTATGGGTTTGGCTCCACCCAAGCCCTGGGGCAGGCCCTGCTAGCCTCCCTCTGGAAGCACGGGTGGAGCCCCAGCCAGTGTCAGCTGACCCACAGGGCGGGTGTCAGAGGGAGTCATGCCTGGGGCCTGGCGCGGGCACAGGGGAGCAGGCGGAAACCCCTAACATGAGGGAGATGCAGGGATCTACTTTGGAGGCCTTGTTTGCGTGGAATTATGGGCATCTCTGACAGGCCCTCATCCCGATCGTGCAGGTAGGAAAGGACCTTAGCCCTTCAGCAGCAAAGATTGGACACAGGGTCACACCTTCACTAGCAGTGTCTCCCCTAGGCCTCTCCAGGCGGATTTCCATGGCTGGAGAGAGACGGGGCATTTAGCCTGGGCTGTAGGGCCAGGGAAGCTGCTGCCTTGGGTGTAGGGGTGCAGCCTGCAGCTATAGGCATCTTTGTGTGGGGTTGTGGTGGGAGGTGGTGACTGTCCTAGGTTCTTGGCATCCCGAACAAAGAATTGAGCGGTATAGTCATAAGTGACAGCATTGACTGATCAGCTGGGATCTGCTCCTCAGTCTGTCTGGGTTTGGGGAGAGGGAGCAGCTCTGATGACGAGGCCCAGACAGGCTGTTCACAAAGGACAAAGGACGAACGAGGGCAGCTTGCATGCATCTGAGAGGTGGCCAGGGCTGGGCTAGCTGTCACCTCAGTTCTGGTTGCAAGGTGACTCTGGAAGTCCTTATTCCTAGAGGGGACAATCCAGTCTCCATGAGAAGCCCAGAATCTGAGGTGGCCAGAGGAGGATGATGGTGGTGGCAGATGTCCCTTGGGGCTCACTAATCTTGCTCTGCCACCCTTACCCACCCTTAGCCAGATGCTCCCTGAACAGTTAACCTCCTGACGTGCACAGCCAGAGTTTTCAGGTCACCAGGGGGCCTGATAGAGCGTGAAGGCTGAGCCCTGTTCTGCTTTTGGTCGCCCATAGGGCACTGGTGGCCCAAGCGAAGAGCCACTGTGCTTTAGCAAAAACAGCTTTTAAATCCCTCACTGCCTTGGAAGAAAACACAAATCATGTTTTTCATGAGTAACAGGTTAAGTGCCCAGGGCTTTGTCTGTCCTCCGTCTCTGTGCTGCCAACCGGCAACCGGAGGGCAGTTAGGGTCACAGCCGTGTCCCTGCTGCTGCTGCTGCTGCTGCTGCTGGCATTGCTTCTGCTCTGTCTGCCCTTCCCCACCTCCGGCTAGGTCCATGATGACTGTTACCACTTAAGGATCTTTGGTCCAAGGCAGACAAACGGGTTTCCAATGGGCAGTGGAGCATTGGGTGGGAAGGACCCTGGGGAGGTGACTCTGGGGCCACTGCCGGTGCCCTCTGTCCACCCACACTCAGGGGCCTCCGACTCCAGTGGTTGTCCATGGCCACAGTGAGATGAGGACTGGGTTGAGGCCACACGGTGCACCCTATCTGAAGCGGGAGAGGAGAGCTAAAGAAGTCATTGAGGAATTGGAGTCTAAGCTGGCCCTTGACGGGGGAGGACCGGAAAGGGAGCCGGTGCCCGGAGTCCTGCGTCCTGGCCTGGCTGGGGGCAGGGTGATCCACCCATCACCGGGGAATAAGGGAGGGACCAGTCCAGAGCAGGCTGCTCCCCAGTGCAGTGACGAACCTGCGGGAGAACCTCCGGGGCCAAGGAGAGGTCAGAAGAGGCCTGTCCCCTTCCCCAGCTCCACGCCTCCTGACTGAGCCTGCCCTCCCTCCCTCCTGGGCGTAGACCCTGCCATCTTGTACAAAGACCTGAGCTCCTGGGTCAGGCGGGCAGCCACCCTCACCTCAGGAGGGCCTTTGCAGTAAAGCGTGGGGCAGCTTGCAGGGAGGATGAGGCCCTGGGCCCTGGCATCGTGGGTGTCTCTTCTCCACCTGGGGGGAGGTCACTTTCCTCTTCAGCCTCCACTGACCCCATCTTGGGGCATCCTGCCAGCATGTACAGACTGGCCCATGTGTCCCCACCGTTAAGGGCAGGCTTGGGGACATCCATCGTGCCCCGGGACCTGACCTGGCCAAGGTTTGTGTGTGCGTGGGAATCCTGGGTCTGGGGCCTCTGGGTCTGTGTCTCCTTCCTCCCCACCGCCTACTTAGTGCTTCTCCACCCTCCCCTTTCACTCTGTCCTTTGAGCATCTGCTCCTGGTTCAGGTCTTTTCCCTAGATAACTGAACCCCCGGATGATGGCTGTGGCTGTGGGGGTTCAGAGACCTGTTTTCAACATTGTCTTCCTGGACCATTGGCATTGGACCTGGGACGGGCCCGAGACCAAGGCCCCCATCTGGGACCTTGGTTTCCTGACCTACGATTTGGGAATGTTCTTCTCCCTTCTGAGGGCGTCGGAGTCACATGACCTTTTCTCGCCTTCCCCCCTGCTCTTTCCTGGGTGTCCCTAGAAAGGTGAGGTAGAGCACCCATGGACTTGTGGCAGTGGTAGGAAAGTGACCCCCAGAGACTGCAGGTCATGGCTGAACTGCTGCTTGGTCTGCAGCACCCCTTGTTGGAGAAAGTCAGGCTGCAACGCCTACTCGTGCCAAATATCGGCAGATTCAGTGAGGAGAGGCAGGAGGGGCTGCAGCCATGCCCACCCCACTCACCTTCCTGGGCTGGGGCATCCCAGGGCTCCCAGAGTCCTCTGCTGCCAGAGAAAATAAGCAAGAGTAGCACTGGGAGAGATGGGCAGGGCTGGGCAGTTCTGTTTCTCACTAACTGGTGTGACTGCTGTGGGATGGGAGAGACCTGGTAGAGGTGGTGGGGCGGGTGGAGGGGAAGGAAGAGGGTGGCTCCGTGTCCAGGACCTCTGGGATGTCACAGCAGGGCAAGAGGAGGGTGGGGACCCCATAGATCTCCCTCCATCTCACTCCCTTCCGTCCTGGCCTGTGGTACTCTGTGCCAAGTCTGTCCCCCCAGCCGAGGATATACTTCTCCACTTCCTGTCCGCCTGTCCCCGTGTGGCTATTCTGTGCGCCCAGTTCTGTGCCTGGCATTTAGGATCTGGCAAGTGTAGGGGAGTATAGGGCAGATGGCTGGTTGGGAATGGTAGGCTGGAAAGGGTGGAGGGGACAAAAGGGGTAGGAGTCAGAGCATGGGGCTAGGGTGTGGTCCGCTTCCCAGGAAATCACCTTGGCCTCGAGCTAAGCCCCATAAGGGCCTTGATGCCTTAGAAACTGCCGTGCATCTGCCAGGTTGGCTGCCAACCTTCCCACATCTTGCTGGGAAAGGTGGAAGCCCAAGGACGTCCCCAGAGCCCAGCCCAACTGTGACAGCCCTGTCAAAAGGCCACATGCAGAGCCCCAGAGTAGAAAAACTTGGCTTTATTCAGCCCAGAGCTTGGGCAATATTGCTCTGTGGGATGGCTAAAATATAAAAAATAAAAACCAACAACCACCCAAATGATGTTGGAGAGAAAAGTTAGGTACAGGATGGGGCCTGGTGTCTGGAATCCCTGTCGTTTTGGCCCACGTTCGCTCCCTGAGGCCAGCAGGGATGTCACCCCTGGTGTCCAGGCACCCCGGCTTGTGGGTTTCAGGTCCGGCTCCTGGACAAGAGGCTGCCTGGGGAGCAGAGCCTCCTGGGAAGGAGAGAGATTGTCTGGCTGTTCTCTTGGAGATCAGGATCTAAAGAAAGGAAAATGCAGATCAAAGGTGTCTGGAATTGGAGTCTCAATGGTCTCTCAGGGCAGACACAGGCCTCCATCTCCCTCAGGAGTTTGGGCCAACCCCTTGGCCAGCTTCAGAAGGAGTGGCTTCATGGACCCTGACCCACTGGGGTACCGCTTCCACCCGCCTCCTCCCCTATGCCCCAAATCCTGGGTTTGTTTTCTAGATCATTAGTGGAGCTGCTACTGTCTGGAAATACTTTCCTGCTTGTGTTTTCTAACTCATTTTTTTTCCTTTCTTAAGCCTCTTTTTTCCTCTTCAGAAACATGGTGGAAACCCACAGGCGTCAGTCCCGTGGCCTTTCTGGGAATGCTCCGTCCAGCTTCCTGTGCATGCTGGCCCAGCGGCCTGCCTGCGGTGAGGGTCATGGGGCTGTTCTAATAGGACTGGGCCTCTCCAAGCACTTAAAAAGCTCTCGGAAGGAAGGGCTTGGCCTCCTCTGCAGCCCTGAGGCTCCTGGGAGTGGGGCAGGGAGGTGGCTGCCTCTCCGACTGCCCTCCCTGAGGCCCCCACAGTGACCAGAGTGCCCCCAGGACAGGAGCATGTCTCTAAACCCCTCGGCAGTAGCACATGGGGGTAGAGACGGATGAGGGCAGCTGGCCTCCTTCGTCCCAGCAGCCTCTTTGTGTCCTGGGTGCTCCTTCCCCCTCTTCCCCCTCCTCCCCTCCCTCTTCTCCTCCCCTCCCCTCCTTTCTTCTTCCTCTTCCTTCTTCCTGTAAAGAACGGGAGAGCCCTGGTGAAGCAGCTAGGATAAATACGCCCCTCTGGAGACTTCTGGATCCGGCATCCTTCTCCAACCATCACGTACTTTCATCTCCCGTGGACTCCTACAGTTTATGAGGACCAAGAGAGACATGCAGGGAAGGTTGAATGGCTGATTGAGAGAGGTTTTGGTGAGCAGGAAGGTGCTGAGACCCAGGATTCAGAGATTCCAGGGCTGGGCAGGTGTCACTTCAAATGCCCTTTGTGTCCCTGTAACTGTGACCTGACTGCTTGTAAGGACACTGATGTTCACTGAACTGGCTTCTGCTGCTCCCGTAAAGGCCAAGAGTGAAAAAGCTGTTTCTAAGTGAATCCTGCTCCTGGTCCCACACTGAACCCTGTCCTGAGCGCCACTGTGCACACTGGGCTCTTGCTACCAGACCCAAGTGTGGCTATGTCTGGTCGTAGGGGTGACCTCAGGTGCGCTGCCTCGGGTGTTTCAGGGGGTTGGAGCAGGAAGGGCAGGGGCTGTGCACGTACTGGACAATTTTGCAGTTTGTGGTGGAAACGTAGCGACCTGTGTAGTGGATGTTGCATCTCACCACGTTGTTGGTGAAGTCGGACTCCAAGACAATGTACTTCGGGTTCACGTGAACCTGAGAGAAAGGACAGGAGTGACAAGGAGGCTATACTTCCTCTGGTCACCAAGGAAGGGGTGGAGAGACACACGTGACAGATGAACGGAGACACGGAGGTAAAGACGGGCAGGGAGCAAGGAGGCAGCCAGTAAAAATGTCATCCGGTCCCCTTTATCGAAAACCAGAAGCTTCTGCAGACCTGGAGCCCTTGTCAGGTGACCTGGCATAGGGCCTGATGCCAGGTGGCATCTGTTGCCCTGGAGCCCAAGCACATGACAGTCCCTGCGATGATGGCCCAGGCACAACTTGGACTCTGTCTAGAAAGGAGCTACTGGGACACGCCACTGAGAGGCTGGGTTCATGAGAATGGGGACCAGCATTGTCTGCACAGCACTTAGGAACAGAGGCTGCTGTGCCTAGCGCCACAGGCCTATAATCTTGGCACTCTGGGAAGCGGAATCAGGAGGATCAAAAGTTTGAGTCTAGCATGGGTAACTTAGCAGGAATGTCTCAAAAAAAAAAAAAAAAAAAAAAGGCTGGGGTTGTAGTTTCAGTGCAAAAACCTGGGCTCCATATGCAGTGCAGAAGCAACAATGGAAGAGGCAGTGATGTTCCTTTTAAATTGTTGTATGTTTCTTATGGGCAGGAGTTGCACATTCTTACATGGTCTGCATTCCTGGGGCCTAGAACGCGGAGCAGGCTTCACTGCTTGTGTCTGATTGGTGGCTGAATGATGGAGAGCAGAAAATACACCTGGTATCCCAAGCCCAGGGAGGTGGGGCACAGAGCCTGAGAGAGGGGCTCAGGGCAGGACCACAGAGAACTTCTTTGGCTCCTGAAAGCGGCCTTCCCACCATCCTGCAGGGACAGCTGCCTGCCCTTTCTCCCTGTCCTGAGCTGCAGGGTCATCCCCACCCTCACTTTGACCCCACAGAAGGGCACAGCAGTGTGTCCTGCATGTTAACAAGGTTTTCTACCTGCCCCTCACAGGCGCAGAGGTGATGGAGTGAGTCACACTACACTACCAGGCAAGAGGGGTCCATGCTGAGGGATTCTGGGGCACAGGGGCCCCGGGCTTTGTAGGGGTCCCCACAGTGGGTGGAGGCCTTTCTGCCCTCTCCCCTGGGGTGGCACAGAGCCTGCTGTGCCCACAAGGATGATGGCATCATAGCTCCAGGGAAAGGACCCTTGGGGTCTTCCGTCAGATTTGTGCCATCAGATGGGAAGCTGGGGAAGTGGGGACACTCCCGTGTCCCGTAAGTGGGGGACCCCAGTGTGCCCACCATGGGCCCCACCTTGAGAATGTAGTTCCCAGGCTGCACGTCGGTTATGTCAATCCACTGGCAGTCGATGTCTGCATTGTAGGTGTCGTAGCAACCGGGACTCAGGCCCTGGAACAAGGAACAAGAGGGGAAGGCTGGGGTGCTCCTGGTTCCTGGAGGCCCCCCCATCCCACCCTTGAGGTAAGCTGGGGCCAATTTTCTTCCACACTTCACCCCAGAGCCTGGCCAGTATGGCGCTGCCCTTGCCCAAGGCTGCTAGACGGATAGGAGAGAAGACAGATAAAACAGGTGGAGGGAGGGGTGGCTGGAGGCAGCGATGGGTAGGGAGACAGGCACAGTGGGGGGACAATCTGGTTGTGCAGATGGACTGATGGAAGAGGGACAGGGTGACAACCAGGTAGGGGACTTCATGGTACCCAGACAACACCCCTGGGAAAGGGGCATGGAGGGGGCTGGGCAGGGGATACTGTCCCTCAGGGGCCCTTGATAGCCTCACAACAGGAGAAGACCGACCCTGTGACCAGAGGTAATTGTCACTGAGCTGTGACTGGCAGCTGCCTCTCCCATCCGGCCAGGCCAACCCTGAACCCCTCACCCCGTACCCCGTGCTCAGACCCAACCTGTGTGTGAGAGGTACATGCATAGCGCTTGAGGTTCCCGAAGTCACATGTGCTATCCTCCAGGCAGAAGCTGGCCTTGTGGCCCTCGGCTACTTTCTTGCCTGTGGCTGCGTCCAGGAGGTCATAGTGGCTGAACTCGTCCATGCTGTGGTAATGTCTGGGGGGAGAGACAGAGGAGGACCAGGTGTCCCTGGGCCCCTACCTTGTCCCCCATCCTGTCCCCCTGTGAGATAGGCCCAGGTGACCTTCCAGGACAGAGCCTCAGACCAGGCTGGTGTCCTAGCCAGGTCACTCTGGGGAGACCTCTGCAGGATGCCCCACGTTTTGGTGGGGGGGTCCCAGCTGTCCTGAATTCTAGAAGTCTCCGTCCCTCACTGTAGGGTCTGTCATCCCATGACCCCTTGGTGACACACCCTTGCAGCCAGCACTTCCTGAAGCCCCAACCAGCACCACCTCTCCCAGGGTGTGGATGGGGGAGGGGCACAGGAAGGGGCCCCCTAGCAGGGGCTCACTGGTGGCAGCTGTGCCACTCCCAGGTGTGCCGAGGCCGGTTGGGGAGGAAATCCGCTGTGCCCTGGTTCTTCACGCGCTGGGGGAAGCGCAGCAGCACCCGCAGGTCATAGTCAGTAGCCTCGGGAGCGTAGGCTGTGCTGTGGGGGACACATGAGAGAGCAGAGTGAGACTAGGAGACTAGGGTACAGGGACACCGCCCTTGGCCACAGGTTCCCCCAGCCCCCTCCTGCCCTTAAGACTCTGGAGTTGGCTGAAGCCCGTTTGCCCGGCAGGCATCCCTCTTTCCAGTGCCTCCTTGGGGCCCATGTTGTTGATTTGACCCAGGAGTGCAAAGTTTACCCAGCGCCCCCAAGTCTGCCCTGCTTGCTCTGCTTTGGAGCAGTGCTGCCTGCCTGCCTGCAAGCTCTCCCAGCATGGACTGCAGCCCACTCAGATGCTGCACGTTCCCTGTGGTGGCTCAGGCGTGACCAGTCTGATAGAGCAGACTTAGGGCCAGCATCCTGCCCTGTCTCTTTGGGGAGTGCAGGTCTGCTGCAGACTGCCTGTTTGTTTTTTTGCTGCCCCAGAGCCCAACTGAGGCCGGCCTTGTGGCGGGAGAGAACGAAGAGGCAGCAGGGAGACGACACACATGCATGTGCGCACACAGAGGCGGCAGGAACAGGATGTCTGGCTGCAGCTCCCCCTTCTGCTGACTGCTGACAGCTGTCCTGGCGGCCCCCAGGGCTCTTCCCTGGCTCCCACTGAGGTCTGGGTTGCAAGGCCAGAGGCCAGCAGCGGCCAGCCTAGGGATCAGCTCTCTGAGAGTCTGTCTGGAGCTGGCCACTGCAACTCCAGTCTGCCAGGACTTACGGTCCAGAGCCTCGTCTAAGGGAGGTGGCTTGGAATCCGTCTGGGTTGAAACAAAACATCCTACTTCCCTCTGTTCGGGTAAGCCCTGCCCTTCTGTGCGGCTCAGCACACTGTGGGAAACCAACAGGGTCTGGGTCTGAGGCCCAGCTTGGCCACAAGTCACGGCGAGGGTTGGGGCACATCCTGCCTCCACCCAGGGTTCTGCCCAGGCTATGGCCCCCTCTGGCCTGGGGCTCTTATGGGATGGTAGGCTCTGTCCTTCCACTGTGGTGTGGGCGAGGGCCCCTTGCTCCACGAGAACAGGAGGTCCCGGAGAGAGCAGGTCCATCTCTTCCTCTGCCAGCAGCTCGAGCCTGGGTGCCCATGAAGACAGTGACAGTCTGGCTTTGACTAAAACCCTTTAGAGTCAGGCTGCCGCTGAGGCTGTGTGCGCCTCAGTGTTGGAGAAAGGACGGAAGGAAGAGTATGCTGTCTTCCCAAGGCTGACAGCAAAGAGGACACAAGACCCAAAGGGGGCAGGTCAGTCAGTGGCACTAACATGGGGTCCTGGGCTAGGGTGAGTTTGTGCAGTGCTTGTGGCCAATCTGGGATGCGATTAAGGAACTTGCACCAGGATGTAAATTCATTATACCATGAATCATTGATTCAATCATCCGACCAACATAACATCCATCCATCCAGGCGAGACTTCCTTGATGAAGGAAGCAGTGAGATGAATCACGTTTTGGTGCCAGCTCTTTATCGGGTCACAGGTGACACTTTATGGTTAGCTACTCTGAGTGGCTTTGGACTCTGAACATTCCTCATTTCTATAACTTGAGTCCAAGTAGTTCCCTAGGTAGTAAGTAACAATCTAGAGAGAGATGCAATGTTTTAAAAAAAATAAACACAGGCACCCCACAAAGGCATCAGACTGGTGTCATCTTTGCCCAGTTCTGTTGGCACCGGAAGATGTCCCCGAGCACACAATTCCAAAGCAAGTTCTATAGGGACTCGGAACCCCTGGGCTCCTGTGAACTGGTCTCCTCGCCCTCTCTGCAGCTTAACCCATAACTGAGGCCTCTGTCACACATGTCTACTGCCCCTGTTGTGACCAGGCGGGGACAGCCTGGGCTGGCAAAAATCAGAAGTGTCGTCCTGCAGGCCTGTCCACTCTATGGGACCTTCTGGGGTCCTCGGCATGGAAACTGGTTTCCCATGAGGGACTTCCTCTCCTCCTTGGGCAGCTCATATCTAACTTAGTTCTCTCAGCATGCCTCAGTTTCCTGATAGGGAAGGGAACACTTTCCTATGGGCTGGCGTGAAGGTTGAAGGGCACAGCAAAAGTCAAATTCTTGCGTAGCAGTGCGCACAGATGTGGTTGTTGCCCATTCCATCCCCTCACCCTCCTGGCTGCTTGAGGCCAGCGAGGCTCCTAATGATGCAGGCAGAGCCTTGAGAGGCTCAGCTATCCGGCCAGGGTCCTGCCACTTGCAGGCAGCTTGGCTGGCAGAGCACTGGTCAGCGTGGCTCTGGGGAACTGTCACAGTGCTCTGGCTCCATCCTCGGCCCCTTACCTGGCAAGGCACTTCTCCTCCGCAGCACAGCGCAGGGAGTACAGGTGGGCTCTCTGCACATACGTGGACGCCTGCACGTAGTTGGGGTCTGGGATCAAGTCGGGGAGACCTGGAGAGGGCAGTGGGAGAAGCGGGGAAAGCCTGGCATTGAGAGGCTCAGGGTATCACTGCTGATACCCAGGCATCCCTAACCGATGCCCCTTGGCGGTTAGGCAGCAGAAGGTACTAGGGGTGCAGCCCCGGGCTTCTGGCCCTGCGTGGTCCACAGAGGCAGTGCCAGGTGGATGCCAGCAGGCAGGAGAGGTGGGTGGGCTGGGAGAAAAACATTTACTCAGAGGAGGTTGCCCTCCAGGCACCACCCTGAGCTGCTGACAGTGCTTCCTCCTGGCGCAGCTGCTGGACCCCATCTCCTCACCTGCCACTGCTTCCAGCCGTCATTCCCAGATCTGCCCACCCACTTGTGTCTGCAATGTCAGGCGTCCAGCCTGAGCGAGGACTGGGCTCCCTGCAGGGCCCAGGGCAGGAGGGGGACTGTTCCAGCCCTGTGACCTCTGGTCCCCCAGCCCAAGCCAGAGCCAGGGAGCCATCCTTCCTACCTCAGTCCCCTCCACCCCAGCCATGCTGCATGAGGCCCCCACAGGATTATTAGGAATAAGCTGAAACTTAAACTTAGGTGCCCAGACCCCATCCCACAATGAAATGAAGCAAAAACAATCTCAATATTGGCAATGAGGGGCCTGGATGGGTGGGAGGCAGGTTGGGCACCGCAGAGTGCTGAGCTCCAACCCAGATCAACCACCAGCTTGAAGGGGAATGGGCTTTGGGACCTTAGTGTCCCCTCTTCTCCCAGGCCTCATGGCTTCTATTAGGTAAATGGTGAAACATGGCTGGAAACTCCTCCCAGCTCCTTTCTAGCTCTCCCTCTGCTCTAGTGGGGTAGGTAAGGGGAGAGCCACGCAAAGTGGCGGCATGAGTCAGGAGGCGGTGCTTTTAGGCTCCAACCTCAAGGCAAAGGACTGGGGGTCTGGAGTCTGAGCCTTTGTCAGGGCTCCCTCCCTGGGGCCTGGCCACCCGGGGGAGCCTGGTCCGGGCAGCCAGGGGTGACCTCACATACTTGGAATGGAGTGGAAGATGGAGTGCAGGGTGGGTGAGGATGAGGTGGCTTCTGGCTAGTGGGGGACATCTTGGCCAGCCTCGGCCCTATTACTCTTGCCCCCTGGAATGTTTGCAGTCATTTCCCAAGGGACCCTTGGGCCTCAAACCAGCTGGGAGCTGGTTCTTACCCTCCTGTTCCTGGAAACCTCAGAGCAGGGAGAGCAGCAGTCCATCCCCTTCCCCCCATCCAGAGCTCCCACACCACAGGCAGGGGTGGGGCAGCTGGGCCAAGGCCTCACAGAACCCAACCTTCCGCCCCAGACAGTCTGCCACCCCCACCCCAGGCCCGGTTTTAATAAAGTCTGCACAGATGGCCCAGGGAGCGCTGCTGACCTGACCCCTCCTCTGCAGGCCATGTTATGAGCTGGCCACGCAATGTGGGAAGCTGAAAGAGCCAGTGCGAGAGGCTCCAGCATTCCGGGCCAGGAACTCTACTCTGGGTCACTGATGGAGCCCTGATCGCAGTTCCACACGGAGACCTGATCCGGCATCATAGAATGGGACCCAAGACCTACCAGCAACTCCGAATCTTGGTCTTACTATTCCTAGCCTTGGTCTGCAGGTGATGAGCTGCATACATGACTGTGTTCTATACCTGTCCCCCAGGACGCAGGGCACGGGATGCCTTTGGAAGTGTGCAGGAAACAGACTGAGAGAGGGCAGTGAACAGTCACAAGTGGGTGGAGCAGATGCAGGAGGAAATCCCAGGGCCTAACTCCCTCCAAAGACTCTCCTGTCCTCCTTTTTTCTAAGAATGCAGTTTTTTCAATGTTAAAACCTATATACAGTCAAATGCACACAGTCCAGTCACACGACTTGATTTCTGACAGCTGAATGCAGTTGCATAACAACCACCTCAGTGAAGCCAGGGTCTGTTTCTGCCATCTGTTGGACACCTTCCCAGGGAGATGCCCTGCCATTCCCACCCCGCCCCACCCCCAGCAACCCCTGTTCTCCTTGTGGGTCGCTGTGGATTAGTCTCCTTTAGTTCTTAAATTAAGTCACTTATTTTCTTTGTTCCACACTGACCACCGCCCAGAGCCTCCTGGGATTCTCCTGAACAACCCCTGCTCTCTGCCCCGCCCGACTGTTCATGCCCCCTTTGCCCTGGGAGTTCAGGCCAGTCCCCCTCAGGCTCCTTTGCCAGGGTCCCAGGGAACAGCAGGCCCCTCCCTGGGCTTGGTATGTTGTTCCAGGGAGGAACAAGGCCGCCGCCTCGCTGCCCTGCCCCGGGACATTCCGTCAGCAAGGTAGGCCTGGGGCCCAGGCTCTTTGCAGGGCTGGGGTGTTGGGGGTAATGTTGGAAGGAGGATGAGGGAGGCTGCTGTGGGACTGGGTACAGTGTGGGGGTCCCGCCAGCTGTCCTGGCTTGTGCGGCACGGCCACGCCCTAAGGCAGGGTGGCCAACATAGAGTCCAGTTGCAACCAGGCAGTAACCATGCGGGAAGTGTGCACTGGGAACAAAGCTGCTGAACAGAGTTGGGTGATTTGGGGGGAGGGCTTGGGCTGCCTTATTCCAAGCATCCCAGGCCTGGGACTGGAGACTAAAACAGTGGGTTCTGGTGAGAGTTTTTCCCTGAGATTCCTGTTTGTATAAATGCAGAGAACTGAATTAACCTCATTCTCAGTTCAGGAAAACAGTCTCTGCAAGGCCCCTTTTGTCTTGTTTTTAGCCTTCCTTCACCCTCCAACTTCCACCCTCAAGCATGTCCCCACATGTGTGTGTCTCTTTGGAATCTGCAGTGCGTTTGAGATGCGTGTGTGTTTTTTAAGTCAATAAAAGATAGCCTTAGGCAGCTTGTGCTATTTCTTGATTTTTTCCGTCAACGTAAACCTCTGACACCTTCCAAGGAAATTCACAGCCATCATTGCTACCCAGGGGTCACAGTGTGCCTTCTTGGCTTCCCCTCCAGCTGGTCTCTTTGGAAGGACTCCCTGATCTGTGCTCCACACACAGGCCACAGTGCTCAGCCTAATGAGGACATAGACCCTGCTCCTTCCTGATTTCCAGACACCTCCAGCCTTGCTCAGCTTTCTCCCAAGGCCAGCTCTGCTGTTGTGTGTGTGTGGGGGCGGTGGTCAGACAGCCCTAAGGCTGGGTGCCTAGGTTGGCCCAGGATTCTCAGGTTGGTCCTGGATACCATCAGCAGCTGCCAGCTGCATCCTCAAGACAGAGTCCCAACACTCACTCTGCTGCTGAGTTTCTGGGTGTCCCTGGGTGACCTAAGATCTCCCCAGACCTCAGTGTCGATCCGCTTCTGGCTGTCCCTACCCTACTGTACTCCACTCATGGCCCCCTGAGAGCGCCGAAAGGAACGTGCTGCCCAAGGGGATAGAGGTTTCCCAACATCTTGGCCAGCATGGTGGGGACAGAGTCCGAAAGGAGCAGAGATTGAAGGGATGGCCAAAACCAAGGCTGCTCGACTGTGAGAGGCTGGTGTGAGACACTCAGGCCCCAGGGTCATTGGGCAGGCAGCCCAGCCCTGTAATGGGGCAGTCTTGCAGCCATGCAGAGACAGCACAGTGAGGTCTCAGAGTCAGGGGACAGGCCAGGGGCTCTGCATTCTGGATCCACCCCCAGGCTTCTCTGTGGGCATCCAGGGCCCAGTGGACTCAGTGGGAGGACCCACCATGTTGTCTCATGACAAGCCCACCCTGTCCTGCCCTGGCTGGGTCTGGCACTGCTGGGTGGCTTCGCGGCTTTGTGGCTTTGTGCCTGGCCCTGGGAACCTGAGAACAATGACTGTCAACATCTTCCCCAGGTCAGACCCCAGAGGGGAGCTTATTGCCTTGCCCGTTCTCCACACAGAGCAAGTGCCTTCCCTTTTCTGAGACTGTTTCCCTCCCCAAATGATTGAGGAGATTGGACTAAACAATCCTTGAACACAGGCTGGATAGATCCACAAACACTTGGAGGTTAAAATACTTTTTCAGCACTGGTTAGTCCATTTCCCAGCCTTGGCTAAGAGCTCTTGACCTCCGACCTCTGCAGCCCACACTTGAGCAGTCAGGAAATTCTCCCACCTTCTGCCCTAAGTCCTTCCTGCTTCATTAGGAATCTGTCCCCTCTGGCTCAGTGGGAGGGTCCAAGGACCGTGTTCCTGTCACTTGCTTGCTCTCAGCTGGCCTCCCCTGATCTGTGGGTTCAATCTACCTATCTAAAATCTGGCTTCCCCAGGGCGATTCCCCACTGAGAAGTGGAGTGGGAGTGAGCCCTAATCTCTTGAGCCAGGGCTGGAGGATAAACAAAGTCCAGCAGGAACCCATCAGCCTGTTGTGAAATATGTGCTGAGCACGATGTTTTGGCTTGCACTGGGCCAGACTCCAGAGGAGCCCCTAGGTGGGGGAAGCACAAAGCTGGATGGATGGAGGGTGGCCTTTGAATAAAGATGAGCCAGCCAGACAGGGCCTCCAGGGCAGAGCTGGCTGCTCTCAGACCTGGGAAATGATCAGCTAATAATCAGAACATTAAGGGCCAGGAATTTAGCTCCGTGGTTCCACCCGCCTGCCTCACAAGTGTAAGGTCTGGAGTTTGATCCCCAGTACCCCCAAAAAGAACATTAAATTGTTAGCGCTGGCCCGGAGGAGCCTCACCTGCTTGGGAAGCAGAGGGACACTGCGCTTTTGGGAAGTGGCAATCCCAGCCCTAGTAAGTGGGCAACGATGGCTAGAAAACTGGATAGAACCCTCAATGGTTCCCATGTGCCTACAGAGTCAAGTCTGGGCCTTTCAGGGTGGCAGCTGAGGCCTAACCTGGCATTTCAGGATTCTTAACCCTAAGGATTAGCAGGCAACTACAAGGCTCACACATATTTCCACATCTCGGATATCCCTTCTGCAGCCTGCCCCTGGCCCTGATCTTCTCACCTACCTCTATTTTATCCATGCCACCCTTCTCTTTTTACCCACTTATTATGTGTTTACATGTGAAAGTACAAAAATTGCAGAGGCTAGGATTTCATCTTTCTTGCTTGGCACATGAGTAGGGCACCAGGAAACACTTGCTGAATGGCCTTATTCCTGGGATAATGTATACCTTCCTTGGCTGATGAGTGTCCCTGAGGGCAGGCAGGGGTGCTGCTGTCCTTTACCCACGCTCAACTGCCAAGTGGGGTCTCCCAGGTACA
This sequence comes from Fukomys damarensis, assembly GCF_012274545.1. Lineage (NCBI taxonomy): Eukaryota > Metazoa > Chordata > Mammalia > Rodentia > Bathyergidae > Fukomys > Fukomys damarensis. The sequence goes on along the minus strand of NW_022900937.1, from coordinate 23,292,339 downwards.
CTGGGCCACTCAGCCTGGGTGCCTGAGAGGGCAGGGTGGCTGTGGGGTGTCCAGCTGGGGGTCTGGCACCATGCCCCCCCCCCAGGAAAGCCTTCACGGAAGCCCTGGTATCACCTGGCTCTGTGAGCCACAGCTCATCAAGTCCTTTGGAAACAAAGGTTCTCTTCAGGCTCGGGAAGCACCCTGTTCCAGTTGGTCCACAGCAGGAGGCAGGGTGGCTATGTCCCAAGGTTTTGATGGCAAAGGCCTCCAAGGTCTTGCCTTCCAAATCCTGTGCCTTCCCACTGCCTTTCTGACCCTCTCCATCAGCAGCTGACTGTGAAATGCCTGGTTCCTGGGGTGTCCTGCAGCAAGGAGAGGAACGGAGAGCAGTGCTCACCCTGAAATCCAGGCTGCACACCAAGGGCCTCTGAGTCCAGCTTTCTATGACGAGGCCATTGGGTCACAGCCGGAGGAGGGGGACAGCTGCTCCGCAGGAATGCTGGGCACAGGGATTGGAAGCAGGTGTGGGCTGCCTGGGCCACCTCCCCCTCCCCCTACTCCCTCCATTCTCGTCCTTTCCTGCTCAGGGCAGCCATGGCCCTGGGGAGTTTTCCGTGTGTTCTGTACTTGGAAAGGAAGTGGGGTGGATGTCATCCGGGAGCTTCAGGGGAAGGGAGACCGGAGGATACTGTGACTGGGACCCCAGGGTTAGGAGAGAGGCTAAGGGGGCCACCGACTCCCTGGCCAAGTCCGGCTGCAGCTTGGCACCAGCCTGGCCCTAAGGAATTCTCACTCTGCTCTGCCACTGTGTCCAGTAACCTGGATTTGGGGGTCAGCAAACTTGGGACAAAAGTCCAAGAATTGGAATTTTTCTGGAGCTTTAGACAGAGCAATATGGATGCTGAGACAGGTGGCCCAGAATGTAAAACACTCTTTTGTGAGTGCTAGAACAGAGCGAGGGCAGCTCTGCCTCTGGGGTGGATGGTGTCCCTGGAGTGTACAACGCTCCTCAGTCCCCAGTGGCCCACCACAGTACAGGGACCTTGAGTGGGTTCCTTAGCTTCTCTGCGCCCCAGTGTCCTTATCTGCACAGGGCTCTGATGACACTTGCGGGGCTGCTGGGAAGATGAAAGGAGAACAAGAGAAAATGCCTGACATAGCCTTAGTCCACCCTGGCAGCTGCAGTAGTCTCTTCCTGCCGGGGTGGTCCAGGTCGAGTCCAAGGAGGAAGGAGGAGCCTTGGAGTGACTATGACAGGGGACAGGAAGTCGGCCTGGGGTGAGGATGTTGGGGACACCGGGCCCTCTCTTCTTCTGCCAAATCACCTGGCCTTCTCAGATACCTCAACCTGAGGACCCCGTTTTTTTCTGCAAGAGCAAGTTTAGGGGAGGAAGGAGAGGTGCTGGCACCAGGACAAGTGTCAGTCTTTCTGGCCTCGGTTTCCTCAGCAGGAATGATAGATCCCTCACCTGGGACCAGGGCTGTTGCAAGGATGATGCATGTATGTGTTAAATGCACGCTTTGGGGCCTAGAGGGACAATGACCACCAACATCTTCCACACCTACTGTCCCATCTCCCTGTCGCAATCAGTGCCTGAAAGATGTGAGCCAACTATCTGGTAAGAGTCCATGACCAGGAGGAGCAATGAAACACAGAAAACATTTTAAAATAACTAAGAACCAGGGATGGAGCCGGGTGTGGTTGTGCAGCCCTGCAATCTCAGCATCAGGGAGGCCGAGGCAGAAGGGTCCTGCAGGTTTGAGCCCAGCCACAATTTAAGACTGTCTCAAACAAAACATAAAGGCTGGGAATAAGCAAAGAAAGGCCTGGGACTCAATCCCCACTATCTACAAAGAAGAATGCAGGGCGTGGAGCCAGGCAGGCTCCAAATCCTGGTTTCAGGACCTCATTTTTCCACAGAAGAGGACACAGCAGAGCCTGGCCTGGGCCTGGGCCTTTGGAATTCAAGGAGACGATATATAAAGTGCTAAGTCAGTGGAATGTGACTCCGCTCGGGTGCAGAGGGGCGCTGAGGCCCAGACAGGCAGAGCTGGTTTGGGCCCTACCACCCCTAGGCCTGGAATCTCCTGTCCCCAGAAGATCATGAGTGAGGTGAGGGTGAACGATGCACACATGTGGAATCCTCAAGGCTCAGCTGAAGGTCACCGCTGTCACTGCTGTCCCTGCCTTAGGGCTTTGACTGTGTGCTGCTGGGTGGAGCCTGCTTCCATCCCTCCCTGCAGCTACTCCAAGCCAGGTCAGGTGACCAGAGGCAGACGGGACCTAGGGGCCAGGGCTGCTCACCAGGACTGAGTCCTGGTCTGGCCTCTTGGAAGCTGAGGCTGGATGGAGAGGGGTGAACCCTAGAAACATCCTCAGATATAGGGAAGGAAATCTGATGTCCAGGCCAGGAGCAGCACCCATGGGAAAAGGGGGGTGGAGGCCTGGTGAAAAGAGAAGGAAGGAGGTGCCTCAGCTTTGGAATATTAGGCTGAGGGCTGGAGATCTGGTCCTTAAGGCCCTGGGGAGCCACAGAATGTTCTTGAGCAGGACAGTCGGGTGGTAAGCACTGTAAGGTTTATCTGTCTACATGTAGGATGGTGTGGAAAGGGGGGGGCTGAGACCAGGGGAGCAAGGAGGAGGCAGCTGTGTGAGGCAGGAGCTGTGGCAAGGATGGCAGGAGAGGAGGGCTGGCAGTGGGAGAGAGGACATCACAGGGCCCTCTGCCAGGATATGCTTCCGAGTGGGCACTGGATGGGACCCTTTCTGGGCCTGTGAGGAGGCAGAACGGGGCTGGTGGCAGAGGCTGAACCAGCTCAGGACAGGCCCTTGGGAGCCTGCAGTGCAGAGGGCAGCAGACGGTATTGCTTGTGTCCGGGCTGTAAGGACATGTCACGCCCACACCCGAATGCTGCCTGCTACCTGCCAGGCCGGCCTCAGACCCCTGGGTGTGCGGCCAGCAGCAATGAAGTCAGTCTCCGAGAATCCACCCTGTACTCCCGCACCAGGCCTGGGGGTCTGATCTCAAGTATAAGGCGGGGACGTCTCTAGGCTGGGATTTTCCAAAGTCCCAGCCCAGCGGGGTGGGGGGGAGGGAGGAGGCAGTGGTGGGGAAAATTAGGGCTCCCTCTCTGGCCTCTGGGTGAGCCCAAAACTAACCAGGACCCCTACTTTCCCACCCTACACCCTATTCTCACCATGATTCAGAGGAGCTGATGACTGTCCCTTGGGGCATGTGGGGACACCGCCTCCCTCTGAGAGTCTCCCAGAGCCCAGCCCCTCCTTGAGGCTCCCTGACCCCAGTGCTTGCTCAGTGCCAGGACTGAGCTCTCCCCTCAGCTTCTTCTCCCAGGGCTGGCCTGGACTTGGGGCACACCAGCCTGCTCAGCTTGAACCTGGGCCCCTGCCTTGGGAGAGAAATGCCTCTGACCAGAAATGAACTGGGGCCTGGGGCCATGGGCAGAGGCTCTGCTGAGCTTACAGCACCCTCACTCCAGACAGCCTTGTCCTGCTCTGTCCTATGGCCCTAGACAACCCCTGGCTGCAATCCCACAGGCCAAGGCTTGGGCCTGCCAGCATTGTGGCATCTGAGGCCTCAGTCTTCTCTGTCCAGGGGTGGGGCCCCCCTTGGCTGAGCTCACCCTGAGGTCTTGCATTCTAAGAAAAAATACCACAAAAAGCCAGACATCCTTTCCTCCACAGTGTCCACTATGGGATGCTCTGAGTTGCTGGGGGTGATCAGAGGGAATACATTCCTTATGACATCACAGAAGAGTCCCCGTCTGACTTGTCCCATGCCCCTGCCTTCTCAAAGTGGGACTCGGCACCCCCCTCTGGCTATATTGGCTGGAGACAGTATCCCTATGAGGACAGAGGCTGGCCTGTGGCACCAGCTCCCTGGGCTCACCAAAGGCTCAGCTCTCACCTGGTGAGCCTGGCTCAGCAACTGAGGTGGGGAGCAGAGAATCCCAGGCGGGGCCACTGACAGCAGCTGGCAGAGGCGGGAAGGGGGGTGGGCTGCAGAGAGCTGATGCCTGCAGGAAGAGAAGCAGCCAGGGGACACTAGGACAGCAGAGGTGGTCAGTGACTGTCCAGCCCTGGCCAGACCCATCTGTCGGCCCTTGTCAAGGTAGCCTGGCCTCCGTGTGCAGATGGCTGGGCCTTTGCCCAAAAAGGCCACACATTCACCTGTCCATGGTGGTCTCCTGGGACTCTTCCCCAGGGCCAGGACTAGGGTGAGGCAAGCGATATCAGGAGGCATGATAAGGGGTCACCAAAAAGCAAACAAAATTCGGCAACAAAGTAATATTTAATGGCATTTTGGGTGTGCTGGGGATGGAACCCAGGGCCTGGCACATGCTAAGCGAGTACTGTATCACTGAGCTGTATCCCTGGCCCTTAATAGTTTTAAAAGTAAAAGTTAATGCAAAAAAAAAAAAATTGAGATGAACAATATCCAAATTTCAAATAAAGACAGGATCCATGTTGATTTTTCAGCTTGCCTTAGGCAGGCTATGCAACCCTTACTGATGCTATTTAAAACCTGAGTGTTTGTTCCTTGAAGATATTTCAATGTATTTTTTAAATGTCTAAATATTATCTCAATTACTGAGTTTTTTGGCGCTCCCTTAAATTGAACACTCAGGCTAGGGCCTCCCTGGGATCTTCAGTCTCAGCCTGGCATGCCCGCCTCAGGGGGCTCCTGGTTCAGAGTTTTGCCTGGGACAAGGCTCCCCACTGCCCTCCTTCCTCTGATCCCTGCCCTAAGGACTGTTCAGACCCTGCAGATCTGGGGTTCTGATGCTTCTGGCCTCACCACATGAGCTGGCAAAGTGGAAAAGAGTGTCTTGCTTGGAGAGAGGGGCAGGAAGAGAGGGCTCCTTCTTTGTCCCTAGACGACCAACGCCAGGTCTGGAAGGTGCCGCCTCCTACAGTCTAGCTCATCTTTCCAGCCCCTGCCCCACCAAAGTCAGGGTCGGATCCCAGGCCTGCCACCTCCTGGCACCGCTTAGCACAATGGGGCTGTTGGGTGGGGCTGGGGATCAATGTTGGGCAGCCCAGGGGGAACCCTTGGGAAGGGGAAGAGGGGTCTGTACCCTGGTCCGGCTCACTGCTGACTTAGGGGTGCTTACTCACCGTGCCCGTTCTGGCTGGGTCGGAACACGCTGCCCACACTGAGGCGGCCCTGCTGTGCACCATTGCGCTCGGCACCGGGCTGGGATCCGTCCGAGCTGCGCACTGGCAGGTAAGGGGGCTCGAGCACGCGGAAGGGGGGCTGTGGCTCCACGGCTCGCGGCAGGGCGTAGGGCTCGGGCGGCACATTGGCATAAGGCTGGAACCAGCCGAGCTGCGGGCCCTGCGCGGTGTCGGTCGCAGGGTCCGGCAAGGTCTGCTCTATGCCCGCTGCGCCCTCGCTGTACAGGCTGTGCGCATAGCGACGGTCCAGGCCGTCGGGGGGCTGGAGCTGGGGCTGCGGTTGAGGCTGTGGCTGTGGTGCGTAAGGAAGCTCAGGGGCAGGGTAGAAGCCCTGGGCCGGGTACTCCGGCTGCTCCTCGCCATACTCCTCGTAGCGCCTGCGGGGTGGGAAAGGGTACAGCATCCCCGCCGAGGCCACAGCTGCGGCCGCCGCCGCCGAGCCTGAGCTCCCGCTCCGATAGTATACGAAGCCCTGGTCGTAGGTGCGCGCCGCGGGGTCGTAGTTCTCATACTGGGCGACAAAGGGCGCCTGTGGGTAGGGGGGAATCTGCTGTGGGTAGGAGGGCGCTTGGCGGTAGGCGGTGGCGAAGGCCGAGGCCGAAACCGAGGAGGCGGGGCCCCCGGGCCGTTGCTGAGAGACGGAGGTCCGGGCGCGGGCCATGCCAGTGCTGTCTCCGACGGCCACCTCGCGC